>NC_070633.1:11537169-12145086 GCF_947347685.1 Pleuronectes platessa
GACAGTGTCTCACTTTACCCCACCATGAAGCACAAGTTAAGTTTAGTCTTAAATATATTTTAGTGTTATATTATATTATATATGTTTTATTTTTAATGTCATAAACATTGTCGAAAAGCCATCATGCCAAGAAACTACACCAGGAAGACAACCTGGGGCCAAACACCCCTCGCAGAGATGGAGAGTGTAGCCGCTGAGGTCATGCAAGGAAAGAAGTCCTTAAAAAAAGCTGGAAGGGATAGAAATATTGATAAGACAACCCTCAAAAGATTCATAAAGAAAAAAGAGAAAGGGGAAGTAAAATCAGTAGCCTGGGGTGCAGTAGCTGAGGTAAAGAGAATATTCACAGATGAGATGGAGGAGGAGCCAAACACTTGAAACAACTAGCTGACCAGTTCCATGGCCTTGCTCCAGTTAAATGCCGTGAACTGGCATTTGAATACGCAGAGAAAAACAATATCCCTGTCCCTGCCAATTGGACTGAGAAACAATGTGCAGGTAAGCTAGAGATCAAATGAATCATTATAATCATAAATGTGCTTAATTGACCAATCCCCATGATTCTGTTACTAGTCCGATATTAGTGGTTGTCAATCTAGCTGTCGGGATTTTAACTATTACAACATGTGTTGTTATGGTAGTTTTAAAGTGGAAAAATGACCACTTTACCCCGTAGCTGGGGTGAAGTGGGACACAAGACCAATTTTTTTGAAACAATCATATTTTCACTGCCCTTTGTCTTGAAGACATTCTGATCATTTCCATTGCTAGAAAACATCCTGAATTAATGGGAAATGTGTACATTTTACTGATATATCAGTTTAGCTCACCTAGAGGGGAGCAAATGTAAAAAATGTCCCACATTACCCCGCTCTCCTCTATTGTTATCTACGCCAAACGTATCTCTCCGGCATCTCACACCTCTTTTTCTCCATTGCATGTATGTGGACTCTTGTTCCTGTGACTCTGGGGCAAATTTGGGGAGATGTATAAAAAAATTGGCCTTGTGTTGCTTTTGTGTGTTTCTTTTTAAACTGGGTTAGATACAATGAGACTCTTCAAAAGATAAGAGGTGTAAGATGTGTGGATATAAAAGCCACTTTTCTGGAGTGCCGATTAAACGCAGCACCACAGACAGGAGCCGTCCACACCTTGAAATAGAAGCTGTGTTTGCAGCTGCCTGAAAGGGCTTTGCACACTGGAGCATTATTATTATTATTAACACAATTTTGCTGAGCGATACTGCAGCTTAAACTTTTTTGAACTTAGATGGATTTTTTTCAAGGCTTCATTAAGTACATGTACACATCTAACCAATCGCAATGCATGATGTTAATATCGTCATATCTTGAAGCAGAAAAGCACTAGAAGAAGAACACTTCAGACTGATAAAAAGTTTGTCGCTTTATTTAATATATTGGTCTTCAGCCACTGCTTGTTATGTTTGTCTTTAAAAGGACATGATGTTGCCTATACTTGAACAGCTGACGTAACTCCTGTCAAAGAAAAAACACAATTTGTACATTTGGGTCTGGTAACAAACAACAACAGGACCCTTGTCAATTTTAATATTCAAGAAAACACTGTGATCTTGGTTCAAACTGTTGCAGTAGTTTTCACGGAAATGGTGAAATACGTCCTGAAAAGGCCGTGGTTGACTTTATGCCCCTGAACCAGTGAAATTAAGTGAAGTTCTCCTTGTTTATCCAATATTGTCGCCACGTTTTTCTTTTCTTTTTTCTTCTTATAAATAAAAGGAGCACCAGTTCATCATTTCTTGATGTAGATTCCATTTTTCTTTTCTTGAGGTGCTGATCCTTATAATTTTACCAAGATTACCCCGTGCTGTATTTGAATTTTCAGCCACATAAAAGGTTGCCTCCAAATTATTTGCATTTTGTGTTGTTTGTTCGCCCCCTTGTTGATGTGCAAATGTCTTTAGTCTGGACCAGGATTCAAGCTTTGTAATGGAGGTTGAGTGGTGCAGCAGGTGTCACATGAGTTCACAGTGATCAGAGCAGGGAACATGAAGGAGAATTTACATGTTGTTGCATAGTTGGACCGGACATTTTAAGAGGCAGGGACATATTAGAGAGGAATAACTTCGCCAAACAGGAATTATTTATCATGGCCAAAGAAAGAGCAGTATAATACCACCATTATTAAAATTACAGCTAGCAAGTGATTACATACCAATTAATTTGTCCACACTCACACACCAGTCAGCCGCATTCCACTTTTCCACTTCCAGCGCTAATCTCTAAAGACAACAACTTTTTAATCCAACACTCAGGGGCTTCAAGCAATTACAGGTTTCATCAATATGAACGTATTAAGCTATATGCTTTTTTTGAATGAGGAGACGTTTAAAGACACCCCCCCCCCCCCCCCCCCCCCCCCATTGAATGTAGAGCTTGTTCACATGTCCATATGGTGTCTTTTTCATACCATACCGTGTAAAGGGAGCAGAATAAGCCGGCAGAGCAACAGCTGAGTATTTCCAGCTTTATAAGGCAGTGTACCAGTTACAGTCTCCAAAATAAAGGAAGGATAAAAAACACTCAGGGTTGACATGAAACATTTTTGTTTGCAGTCTTCAACATATGCGATTTTACTCGATGGTGGTCAGTATTATATTTGTATTCACAGTCATAGCAGCAGCTCCATCCCTTCAATTACACAATACCACATGAAGAACCAGTGCATGTCAGTCAGACCAAATATAACAAAATCCAATGCAACTGTCCTATAATAAGACAAAACACCAACAACTCAAGGAATAACTTTATCAATCTCAGCCAAGCTAAAGAGAATGAATCAAACTTCGCTTTAGAGGTTTTTCCAAGCGGCTTTTTTTTTAAATCAGAGAAACATCTCACGAGAGTTAATGAGTCAAGTTCTACCAGTCACGAAGGTTTAAATATTATATGAGAAAAATGTCATTACCTTCCCAGCTTTTTGATCCTGAACTATAGTTGCCGAAGTTTCTTTAGGATAATACATGCCAGCAGGGCATTCTCTTTCTCTTTCTCTTCTTCTGATGTTCTTTCTCTCCACCTGTCTTCTCTTTAGGTGTTAACTGGGTGATTGGCTTACACCTGAGCCGTCCATTCAAAACTGCTCATGGGATTCTCCCTTGACTGAGCTGACCTATCACCATCCAAGGAAGCCTCTCTTCTTATGACCCCCCTTCTTGTTACCTGAGCTATAAGAGGAACAAAGGAACTCATTAGAAATAAAAGGTTTGTGGGGGGCTGTTGGACGATGGTTAAGTTTGAGGTACCTTATACATTGTCCCTTAGAAAACACTAACCCGTGCCTTATTTGGATGAATTGATTGTGAGAAGTTTCTTTGTAAAGAAGTCAGGGATTTTTTGATTCTTTTGATTTTCCGAGTTTGTTTGATAATCTAGGCCCAGTTTGGTTTTCTTGATTTCCTTAATTGGCACGAGCATCTTGTACAGGCCTCCCCCACATTGTATAAACCTTTGTTTATTATGTGTCAAGATTTTCACAAAGGCTCATGTCACATCCTTTGATTGTTTGTGTTTTTGTCTCCAGTTTCCCCAGTGTAACACAAAAGGGACGTAACAAACAGGAAGTTTCCTGAACAGCAGTGAACACAATACACAGCCTTCTAACATTATCAAGCAACAAACTGAGCTCATCTGAATTCTTTCACGTTGCCTACTATAACTCACTCGTCTGTTTCTGTTACAACATGCAGGTGCTCTTCACTATCACACTGGAGGCAGATCTAATTCACTCTCACCCAGGTTCCCCATAAGGCAGTCATCCTTCATGTGCAATAAAAAAATGAATATTTTTCTTTAGATTATGCTTTTAAGAAACAAGGGGGGGGGAACCTATCACTTTCTAAGTTTATGTGGAAGTGAAAGTTAAGTTAGCCAGGGAAGCTACATTAGGTAACTGGATTAGGATTTAAGTTTTTCTGAAGTTTCATGTCGTTCGCTGAAAGGCTGATGTCAAGTACAAATCAATCTCCAGAGCCAGTTTCTAATTCTAACTTCTGCCTGATTTACTTTGATATTTGTGTGTTTGATGGGCAGATGAAGCTGCAGATGATTGGCTGAGGAGTGGGTTGAGATAGACTCCGGCCAATTAGCATATATATTGATTCAATAATACCAAGTAAGGCATCCAAGCCAATTTAATTAAATTTTGTATTGAAGGGTAAAGTAGATTTCTCCACCATGCACTATATGGCTGCCTGTAACTACGTGTCACAACTAGAACTCACTCACTGGAGTCCATACCACTGCCAAGGCCCTTTTAATTTGGTCATGCCGCACCACATTGCACACACTTTGATATCAGTCCCCTGAATTTGCCCAATTTTTTTCCACCAAGATTCATTCATTGGGGGAACCTCTCTCCAAATGTCACACTTAGTAAAATAAGGAAAAAATGCCCAGAAGTGACCGGCAAAATTCAAGGGTTTCGAGTAAGAGTGTCATGAAACATACAAAGCAACAAACAGGGGGATAAAAACATAATGCAAAGGAGGTGTGATTAGAGGATTAGAGGAATAAGAAGAGGAGGAGGAGGAGGAGGAGGAGGAGGAGGAGGAGGAGGAGGAGGAGGAGGAGGAGCAGGTGAAGAACAGCAGGATGACAGTGACAGATGAGCGCGAGCAGCTGACAGAGTGATGGCAGTTTATCAGCATCTGGTCCGCAGGATCACTTCAGCTCCCGGACTCCCTTTCTCATCCGTCACCCTCTCTCTCCCTCCCCTATCTCCTGACCCGACTCTCCCTCTCTCGCCCACCTCCCTCCTCTCTGTGGTTCTGACAGCTCTGACAAAGCACCGAGATGTGAAGGCGAGGCTCCTCTCTTTTTTCACCCTCCATGCTCTCAGATATGCACGCAGAGAGAACAGTGTCCACAGAGACACATCCACACACCAATTAAGACACAGAAACACCACCAACAATAGCTGTCGATAACATCAGAGATCATTTAGCCAGAGACTTTATTGCTTTTGCATTAACATATTTTAAATGTCAGCCTCTTTGTGCAAGAGCAGAGGATTTATGCCGACATCCCCCAGCTGATTAAATGTGATGTTTCAGGATAAAATACAGCCTTGGCGAACGGAAGAGGAGAGAGAGTCAGGGGAGGCCAGGCTCACACTTCATGTGTACGACACCTTAATTGCGTCAATGATTACCCCTCAGCATTACACTTTCCCTGCTCATATTTATAGTTGTGTCCAATTTTCATTATGCTCTTCATTATGGAGCATAAATAACCTGCGTAAATGTGCCGCCGCGCCACGACACACCCCATAACATTCCCAAGTGATATCCATCTTGTCCCCCAGTGATCCGGCATTACCTGGCTGAATTATGTCTATTAGCTGCGTGCGGGTCCTCCCACTCCATCAGGAAGGCAGCCTGCAGATGACAGCATTAACTTTTAAGGCTTTACGGCATCTTCTTTACCCAACACAAACCATTAATCAACTTAATGGCCACCGTGACCCCTTTCATCGTGTTTCATAAAATAAAAATATGAATAAAGCCCATTACAGTCTCTATTGTGGAGAGTCTCTGCGATAAATCAGAGTGGTTCTATTAGAAGGATTGCCTCTTTGACAAGTCAGTTTGGTTGCACTAAATCATCTGCACTGTTTGCTTTATTAAAGCTCTTTTTTTGCCCGTTACAATTCTTAAAGGTGGAATCTTTAACTTAACACACGTTCTGGGCCATATTTCAATCCCCTGCTGTCCTTTAGCCGGCGGTTAGTGTGAAGGCTTCAGAGCTAATATCTCTTCCTCACCTCTGAGTGGGCGCTGCCTCTCTTACTATTGGGAGGCCTCGCTGGCCTCTGACAGATGTTTCTTCTTGTTTACATCTGCTGGTGCATCATGTGTTGGATCCTGCAGCTTTAGCAAATGTTGAAATACCTAGAATCCTCCGAAGTGTATTGTTGAACAACCATAAAACCCTCAACCATTAGTCTAAACATAGTGAGTGCGCCAGTCTTAAAAACACCAGCATGCAGATTAAACCATCACATTTGAACTAAAACCATACAGCCACACTTCCATACCTTAAAATAACAGCTTCAATATCATTTTAGTGTTATACAAACGTACAGTACTATTGGGAGAACATGTCGGTCATTGCCACTGCATCCCTGGACGCCTGTATCAGTCTACCGTGCTTTAAGGCATACGTCACACCAACAACCAGAGCCGGACCTAGCAGCTAGCTACAGGAGACATGTCACTTGCCACTCTAAGTGTGGACATCATGGTGGAGCCATGGAAGGAAGCAAGGAGAACATTATGAGAAGAAACGAAAAAGAAGAGAAAAGAAAGTGACAAGGTAAGAAATCGATAAAGCAACAATATCGGAGCATATTTTGCTGGCGAGAGCTAAAAGAGGGCCGACCTGATGTGCTACAAAGATCACAACTTGTACTTACATCAGTAAGTTATGCATTCCACCTATAGGGGGAGCCTGAGTTTAATCAAGAGGAAATCCTGCATTGTGTTACTTTAGAGCTGCTGTTGAACTAACAATGAATCGAATTCAACATAAAAATGTTCCATTTTGGTCTGACATCACAATCATGGTTGGACTGATCCATGGTCCGAGTTTGCAATGATTTCTGAAATATCTATATGCATCATGGACACGTACATTTACCCCGGAAGTAAAATAGACTGGATGTAATGAGCATAGCAATGAAATCTGTTTAATGTTTTTCAGCCATCGTCAGAAATGATCTAGTTGGGTCAGTAGCTTTCCCAAAAATGTCCACAATGTCACTAGTAGCTTGGATCCCAGCAGTACAACATTATCCTTGTGTTACCAGCATTTAACTTTTCACCCGGCGCAAGCTTGGAGTTGAACCACTGCTCCTTCACAGCAAAATGGGGCAAGTTAAAAGGAAAGTTCTTAGAGAAATGGAAAATCCCCCGAGACTCCAAAAGTGTTGCGTTGTCTCCAGCACTTCATCAACCCCTCCATCGGCATAGTGGTGAGTGGACAATGAGTCAATTTACATTTTTTGGTGAAACATCCCTTTAAGGTGGCTCAGGCATCATTCACGATGCCTCCTGAGCACCTTGCTCTGAAGGATTAGCCTGCTCGTCAAACTGGGAGGAGACCCAAAAGGCTACACAGCCAAGAGGCTATACATATCCCTACATATCCCATCTGGCCTGGGAACACTTTGCCATCCCACAGGTGGAGTTGGACAGTGTGGCTTGGGAGAGGGATGTCTGGAACCAGCTAGCTGCCCGCGCAACCTGATCTCACATATTAGGACGGATGGATGGACCCTGAGCGTGACGTCAGAGGAAAGTGGACGTCGTATGAATATGGTTAATTAATACACTTTAAGCGGAAAACATGTCAGTCATATAGACAAAGAATTTACCTCTGACTCTGCAGTTCTTGTTAGCCGTTAAAGTTTATTAGCATCTTGTAACTTGTCTCAGTCTTATCTAGCTTATCTCTAGTTTAGTTATTTAGCAACATCTCTGCTGCAGCCGGCAGCATTTCACCTTGTCTCCAAGAAAAAGCTCTGAGAGACCATCTGTACACCACCTGCTCACCTTGGCACCTGTGAATAGAGACAGTAAATGTTGGACAGCTTCAAATGATCATTTATGTTGCTTCATTTGTATGAGATTTTTTCCCAAACAACTTCACTATCAGAAAGAAAGAAAAGATTTGCCACCGCATCATTTACTTATTTTATTTGCAGATGGAATAAAGAATAAGCCTAAGATTCTGCATCAAAGATGAATGAAATCCAGAGGAAACCAATCTGAGCCAGGGCAAAGGCCAAATGCATAGTGTGTGTGTGTGTGTGTGTGTGTGTGTGTGTGTGTGTGTGTGTGTGTGTGTGTGTGTGTGTGTGTGTGTATAATGGTAATATTGTGTGGATGAGAAGTTCAGGACCACATAGTGTTGAATTATGGAGCAAGCCTTAGCTGGAAAGCATTAAGTATTTTTGAGCAGTAAAAAGAAAAAAACTCAGTCCTCTGTTTTCACCTCTCTCCATTCCCACCCTGCCTTCTGTTCCTTGGAATTCTTCTCAGTGGCGACTCAGAAGGAAGTCCTCTGCTTTGAGTTCAAAGAATGATCTTCTCTCTTTCCCCTAACTGCATGGGTTGAATGTCGGGGGGGGGGGGGTCTACTTCCATTAAAGGGTAACAACTTTGATTTCACCATCAACCTGACTGAGCGTCACATATAATTTGTTGCGTGGCCAATACAAACCAGTTTGTGCTGTAGGACACAGTAATGATAAATGGAATTATGCCTAACAAAAAACCACTATCACCGGCTGTGGCGCAAAGGCCTCTCAGTAAACTCTCAATTTGAGGATCTGACACTGCCCTTGAATTGTTTAGGCTCAACCGGGACGGGTGGAGGAATTAATTTCAGATATTACCAAACAGCGGGGTACACAGCTCCCCAGGCGCCGCAGACAAAATCTTTCATCCCTGTTAAAAAAAAATTGAATGGGGATTTAAGGAGAACACAGATAATTCAATCTTTATCTGTGGCAAGTCACAATGAAATGTTAAGTTTTCAGGGGGATCCTCTTAGCTCAAGGGAGGACTGTGGAATGAAAGGGCGACACATCTGAAGAGTCTCCCTTCTGCTCTCGAGCACAGGACACACACACACACATACACACACACACACACACATTCTCCCACAGACGCGCACTAAAACATGAAAGGTCCTCATCAACATATCAAAGCTGTACTACCTGCTGTTCAACATGCTACACACGAACCCCTTGGAAGCCAACAGGGCAATGCACAGCCCTCCTCTGCAACAACACAACACTTACATATATCGCACTGACAGCTCCTGCAGATACCAGACAGTTACAGATCGAGATAACTCTCAGGTGTCAGGTGTACATGCGCCTACACGCCAACCTGGGCATGCTTAGCATTCCACTCCTTAACCGCAGCACCTCTCCCTCACTCCCTCCCTCCCTCACACTCACGCCCGCACAACGTATGAGAGAAAGTTTCGCAGGAAGATGGAGCAGGGGGAAGGACTGAGATGAAGAACCTGGGATTGGCAACATCAAGCCGAACTCCCCGAGATACCCAACAGCAGCATATGGATACAGCTCCAGAAAAGCTCCACTGTAGCATTACAGTTGTCAACATGCATCGACTCCTCTAGTTTGGAGAGCCTTACACCGAGTCAATATGCAATTTGAGGCAGGGTGGCAGAGAACATTGGATTGATTGATTCTGACCTTTCCCTGACAGTACCTGCTACACATTGTCAACGAAATAATGAAAAGTGTTGAAATCCCTCCATCTTTAGCTTTTGCCTCTTTTCTTCTCCCAAATAAGCGCCTGTTGTTAATCCCACTCATACGTCTGGCTGCAGGTCTGCTTTCTCTACTTTATCTCTAAGAGCAGGGGGAGAGAGACTCAGGGGGATGATACCAGCTATATCGATTTGTGCAAACACGTGCACGCGCACACACAAATACACACTTGAGGCATTGCTTAAAGCAGGTGGCCTCTGCACAATTTAAGGCTATAATCCTCCAGATTTAACTCTGTCTATCCTATAGCATAACTACAAGGTGAAAAAATGAAAAATCTTACATAGGCCTACAGTAAGGTTATGACCATTGAGAAATATTCTAACATATAACAATACTATACATTATATTTTTTAACTTCTATTTCAGCCATGCTAGCAATTAGGTCATTGGCTTTCTGCTTTCACCACTTTGGTCCAAAATTATGTTTCTCAACATCTTCTTTCTGGATTTCCCTTAAATTTTGCAGGAATGTAAATATGGTCGCCTAATGACTTTGTCGATCCCCTGACACCATGAGGTTGACTTTTGTAATTTTGAGTAAAATGATTCAACAACCATTGGATGAATTGCCATGAAATTTGCTCCAGACATTCATATTCCACATTGGATGAACTGGTAGCAACTGAGATCACTTTTATGATCCCTTTCATTCTAGTCCTATAGTCTGGTCCTAACCCTTTATTTTTCCTTTAACATTTGTGTACTCTCTGCCAGGTTAAAACGTTTAGGTCCTCTCTATCCTGCTGCTTCTATCCCAGAGGGCTAAAATGGGGAAATGGTGTCAAAGGCATTTAAAAACTGAAATATCAATAAACAAAACTATATTAAATGGTTCGAAATGCTACAACAGTCAACATACAGTTGAGAACGGAGCTGTTTAATCTAAGTTATTTCTTCATTATGACACATTTCGAATGAGAATTCCTCATCTCCGGAATTTTCACGCTGGCTCTCTGTGCCCATGTCCGTGCAGCCACTCACAGCCACCGACATCATACTCCAGATTGATGCAATCATAAAACTGATTTCCAACTCTGTCAACTTCAACAAACCAAGGCCTGTGTCACGTCAGTCCCGAGTCAAAGTGAATCAACACCCTCTTTCGGTGAGAAATGTAAAAGATCAGGTACATTTCGAGCTGCTACTTCTGCTCATTGGTGCATAGAAAGGTTATAATACCCAGTTGGGGAGGTCACGCGATGAAGAGACACAACATCCTGCTCCCTTCTGATGTGGCGTGAACAAAAGAATTCCCTGCGGAGAGAAAGCGAGGCTCTTTCTTATCAATCCATCAAACTAAAGGACTCCTCACGCAAACTAGAAAAATGCCAATTCTAAATAAAAGTCTCTTGTCTCGCACTGAGCGCGACTTGCCAGCTTGCCAGCGGTCACATGAGGGTTTGGATAGAAATCTATTTTATGGCCTGAAAATCAAACTGGCCATCCATCGGTCCTGCCTCCCCTCTCTCCTGGGGACGTGTCACATTTATAACATGTAGTCATTTTCTCAGCTGTCAGACCCTGGTCTTGCCGAGCTCTGTTTCCCGACCCGTCCTGTCAACCTCTAATTCTAATCTGCTCAAATGCCCCTTTCTGTGTGTTTGTGTGTGTGTGTGTGTGTGTATGTGTTTTTGTGTGTGTGCATGTGTGCGATGGATGGAGAATGTTTTTTTTTTTAAATGTCTTTGGACTGAATAGGAGATGTCTTTCCTTTTATTCATTATTAGTGTGTGTGTGTGCGCGTGTGTGTGAGCATGTGTGTGTGCGTGTGTGTGTGTGTGTGCGTTCCACAAGGGTCGAGACAGAGAGGTGGCATAGCAAAGTAGGTCATGACAGAGGTTAGTACTGCATTAGTGCCCGTTAGTGACAGGACAGGAGGGTGCAGTCACCAGGGCAGCCCTCTCCCTCTCAATCACAGCCTCACACACTTACACACTCTCACACACACACACACACACACACACACACACACACGCACGCACGCACGCACGCACGCACACGCACACACACACACACACACACACACACACACACACACACACACACACACACACACACACACACACACACACACACACACACACACAGGGGTTTTGTGAAACTCGTGGCGTTCTGTCAGGGATCTGAACCAGCGGGCCGTGACACACAAAGAGGTCAGTGTCTGGAACAGGCGGACGTGTCCAGTCTGTCTCTTGCATGTAGGCGCAGACATGCAAGAGAGAATTGCTTGCAATATGACAGGGACACTTGACCTGCCAGAGTCCAAACTGTTTGCCCTTGCTTAAGATACGGAAGCTCCCAACTTTTTTTTTTGGACTCTGTATTTATTTTCCCGATGTTCTCTCTTTCCAGCCCGAAGTGACTTTGTATCTCTTTATATTATTATTATTTATTTTTTTACAACTTTATTTATAATTTTTCCATATTGAAAAAAGTGACATCACTACTTAAGCATTTCTGACAAAAGTCGTGTACCCGTCCCCCACCCCCCACCCCAACCAGGTGGCATCCCCACAAACATATCCACAAAAACACTCAGACAGAGCACAAAAAGAAGAAAGCAAATATAGAGAAATACAAAAAATAGACAGACTAAAGGAAAAAAAAAAAAAAAAAAAACTCAAACCAATCTGTGTTGATCATTATGGTCATAACACCAACATTCAGGACCTTTAACATAAGAAAAAAGTCCCAACAGTCAGAATATAGGCATTGAGAAGACTAGGACGGCAGTCAGAGAAGGAAAGAAGGAAAAACAGATACATACTAAATAAGAACAAGGATTCAGCCAAAAGGCAAGCTCTTGATATGTGTCATGAACTGTGACCAAGTTCTGTTGTATTTATCCTCCAACCCGTGTACTGTATAATCTAATTTTTTCCAGAGCCAATCCCAACATCACCTCTCTAATCCAATGAACATAGGCAGGAGGATTCTTCCCCTTCCAATTCAGCAGAATCAGACGTCGGGCATGCAACGATGCAAAGGCAATTGCATTTTTGTGGAGACGGGACAGCTTTAGCTCATCCCTTACTACACCGAAGATAGCTATCACAGGGTCAGGCTGCAGTGTTTTGCCAGGTATTGCTGAGAGTAATTGGAAGACTGAGGACCAGAAGCCATACAATGATGGACAAGACCAAAACATGTGTCCCAAAGAAACAGGAGAATATTGACATCTAGGACAGTTTGGTGCAACATTAGGGTATAATTTAGACAGTCTGTCGTTAGAATAATGCAACCTGTTGACAACCTTAAACTGAATCAAGCCATGTCTGATACAGAAAGAAGATGTGCATACGCTGTATGGTATTTTCCCAGGTGTCTTCTGGTATTACTTCTCCAACCTCTCCTTCCCATGCTGCCTTAATTTTGTCCCACGAATGAGGGCAGCCATCCAGAATTAAAATATATATTTTTGATATTGTTCCTTTATTGAGTGGATTAACATTAAGGACTGAATACAGTAAATCTTTAGATTTATATTATTTTTAAAAGGAGTTCATTCAATATTCATAGATTTGCTCCATCTCAGCACAGATGAGTCTTTTCGGAGCCCCTTGTATCAGGATCCAGTTCTCAGACTTGACTCATGGAAATCTGTTTCATCGCTTCTGCTTTCTTACGGTTCAAACTCTCACATAAAAACCGTATGATCCAAGCTGTTCCTGTTGTCTGCCGCGTCAGTCAAAGAGTCTTTTTTTTTTTCTGAATGTTCTAAGTCTCTCCGGCTTCCATCCTCAGAAAGTCTGGGATAATTACGCCAGTGAAAAAGACTCACTATCAGAGCAGATTAACAACATCTCACTCGGCTGAACTCTGCACTCCCTTTTATTTTCTCAAACGCAGTGGAAGAGAAGATGAGTTACGCAACTCCCACCTTGGGGACCCAGCCGACTTTCCACCCGACTTCTGTCTGTCTCTGCATGTCTGGGGCGCCTGCGAGTCCTCTGCTATTTGATGTGCGTGTTTGAAGCAGCCACGCAAGTGGGGCAAAGAGGATGTTGTTCACAGCTCGCGCCGCTTTGCTTCGCTCCCTCGAGGAACAAGTTTCAAAGCATGGCAAAGTTGGACCTTTCCTGGTTCTACATTTAACACCTTCTCCAACCGGAGTGCCGCTGTGCTGGGTAGCTTTCTTCCCACCGTCCTCTTTTATCCGATTTCCGAGGACCGTCCTTTCATTAACAGACCTGCCCTCACACAAATCATTCAGCTAGACTGTGTCCTTAAAAAGAAATTATCGTTCAAGCCAGGGATGTTTTCGCAGTGTCTATAAGCTACTATAATGCACATGGATGCTAACTCTTTCTTTTACTTATTACATCTACTAAGGAGGTAATGTGTTTCACTCCTATCCATTTGTTTGTTGGTTTGCTGTGGGCAAGATTACACAAAAGAAACAACTAGATTGGCACGGTTGGCTCATTGGTTGGTTCGTCAGCAGGATAACGAACAAATGGATTTCCACTGAACTTTGGGGAAGGACTAGCCTGACGTTGTCATACTCACAATTCTAGTCAGAATGTGAGTCTGATACCGCTCCATTGGGCTGTGATTATGGGGCGTGTTTCAACCGTACCAGAAAAAAAATGCCTCTTTTCTCAATGGGATAGACCTACAACCTATCAGAGCAACATAGTATGTGACGTATGTTAAGCGACTCATTGAGTTATTTACTAACGCCGGGTTCACACTGGACGCTGAAGCGATGCCAAAGCGGCGCTTAAGCGCAGCTAAGACTTAAATAACAGCTGGCTCCCATCCACTCCCATGTTAAACCTTTGTGCTGGTCACACCGGAGGCTGAAGCACCGAGCTGCGCCAAGGCTGCCTCGCGCCGTGCAGCGATCGTTTCGGCGTCGAGTCTATTTTTTGCGCGTGACGCGAGCGTATCGCGCCAGGAAACACACTGAAAAATGATTTTAAACGATATTGATGACATATTTTAAATGATATAAATGATCAAATATGCATCCCATACTTTGAAGTCCCCTTCTGTTGTCCTGGAGTTTTAATTTTACCAATGACATTATTAAATGTCATTGGTAATGGATGACATTAAATTAATAATTGAAGTGAAGAAGTACAGTGAGTTGTATGATCCTCGGAACATGTTGTATAAAGACAACACTAAAAAAGACAAATGGTGGGACGCTGTTGCTTAATGTAGGAGCAACAAGTAAGTATATGCTTTTAATCTACTGGATCAACGGGTGATATTATTAGTGCTGCCCGGCGGTTCAGCGTCGCTTCAGCGTCCGGTGTGAACAGCCAAGCGCCGGCGCGATAGGGATTAGCGCGGCGCGGCGCTTTGGCGTCGCCTCCGCGTTCTCTGTTCCTCTTTCAAAATGAATGTGCTGTCGATGTCTTCTAAAACAGATTCAATGGCAGCATCTACACATCTCAGCTCTCCAGCGGCAGGCATGTTTGTGGAAAACAAAGTCAACCCATGCGCACTTTGATGACGTAGTTGATTACGTCACTGCTGATCACATATCTATGGTTGATCATCTGTCCATCATCGTATAAAGCCCGCCCTGACAATGTGATTGGTCTGAACAGCTTCTGTTCGGAGCATAATTTCTCTCCAATGGAGCGGCTCCAGATCGAGCTTCCCGACCAAAAATGTTGTGGGCGGGGCTAAGTTCGTCTGGCATCCAGGCTAGGGAAGGACAGGACACGGGTCAGGAAAGAACCCATTCAACTTTAGTGTGGATCTGGATCATGGGGCAGATTGAAAATTTTATTTTCAGTCATAGATCTTCATGATAAAAAGCAACATGTATAGGGGAATGATATTTAAGCGAGAGTGTAATTTAATGAGTTTAAATGTGGTTTCAGAAGGCTTTGGGGTATGCGCTCTCTTAGTGCCATTCTTTAAAAAAATATTTCATGTCAGCATGATGAAATTTGGTACAATACATCAAACATAAAATTCTATGCATCAAAAACCCTAGTTTTTTTTTTTTTCTTCACTATACTCATTAGCTTGAGGGAAATTTAAATGATTAACAAGTTGAACTTTGAGCTGATCCCTCTCTGACAGATTGGGGTAAAATCTTCACAAGAACATTCCTGGCTCTGGATTACTGGCCTTATTGTGTCTTGAATGACTACAACTCACACGTTTACTGAGAAACCACAAACTGAATCAGTAGTCAGAGGAAACTAAAGCTGAATTCTGTACATTACTAATACTGTAAGAAGGCATTTATACCTTGGGCAAAATCTGGAAAAGAAAAGTCAAATGTGTGTGTTTCCTATGGATTAAAATAGGGCTGGGCATTAAACCAATATGAATAATTACAGCTATATCATTTTTAGCAGTAGCAATATGACAAAAGCTCAATATACATGAATATATCAATTTATTGCTCATAAAGACCAGTTTATAACCATAACCTTCACTCTTGAGCTAAAATCAGTCTGTCAAATAAATAATGTGAAATTTATCATGAAAATTATCGATATCCACTGATGTGATTTTTCTCATCTTGATTTCATTTTTTCCATATTGTCTAACCTTAATTATAAGGACATTTCAAGCAAGAGAAAGGTTTTCAACCCCGTCAAATCTCTCTGTTACTTCTCTTTTATTATATATTTTATTTTATTTATTCTCAATTACAAATTTGTAAAAGCTTTTTTGTATTGCGTTTCATTGCTTTTACAATTTGTCTCTTTATTTTTTTTGGTCAACTTTTGATTTGCCTTGTTATTGAAATGTCCCTTTTCTTTAGAACAGCATTCATGTTGTTATTAATCATTTCCACAAGGAGGCTTTGCTCGGTCTGTTATTCTGGATAAAAACTGAATACAATCAGATTTGTACATATGCTCATTATCCTGTATACTAATACTGATGTGAGCTCACATTTTCTCCGATGCAACATTTGAGATGACTTGACGGCTGCTGTTTGATATTTCAGATCTGTTCATACTAAATCTTCATATCTGTAATGTTTAGATAGGACTCCATATTCAACTCAGCAAGGGGTCAGAATGCAAGCTTATTGCATTTTCCTCTTTCAAACGGTGTGTAACTTCACAGCACTGGACCAAACAGAGCAGAAATTAGATTGTGAAACATTCCTCTCATGAATAGCTTTGTTGGCAGTCCTTTCAAAGAGCATCTTTCATTTTTTTTGTAGTTTCCTATGAAAAATATATGGAACGGACACAACAAGCAACCTAAAGCAGATGGAGCTGAATATGAACCCAAGATATTGCATGCTTTGATTTAAAGCACTATATACAAAGGTGCACATATCATTTCCAGTGATAAGAAGGGAAAAGATAAAGCAGGATGTAAATACACATCTACATACATGATATGTGGGGGACATGAGAAAAGTTGATGTAACATGATGCGAGAGCTTCAGGAGTTAATAGGATTTGACAGCTCTGCCAATCTGAGGACATTTTGTATTGTTTTGGAATTTTTGACCGCTGGATCGTATCCGAGGTGAAAATGTAAAGTCTGAAATTCAATGTTGAATATGACGGCAAAAAGGAGGAGGTGAAACTTTTTAAGACATCACTTGATTCCTGCTTCTGGGACAGTTTAGCTGATACTCGTGTACATGCGTCTTTATTTACTGCAGCTTAAATCCTAAGAACAAACTCTGGAGAGTAATTGAATTTAAAGCTCCATGTTCATTTAGGAAAATGGGTTTACCCCCCCCCAAAGTTGCAAGTTATGGTTGTATAACCACAACGATGCAGCCAGTGCAAATTGGAAATCAGTGAAAGACTAACGGAAAAACCATGAAGTTTTACTGGATCCACTAAAGGTTAAATGAAACCCCAGAGACAAAGAGTTGGTAATACACAGCTGTGCAGCATCCTCAGACTTTGACAACTGAGTCATCAGTGGATATAAAATTATAGTGTGTCACCTCTCATCTAAATTTGGCCCACCCTCATTACAGGAGGACATCTGCTGCTGCTCATGATGTGCAAGTCAAAACCTGTGTAATAAAACACGGCTCTCAGAGAGGGCCAACCGCCTCTCTGAGAAAAATAACATTGATGATTTGCATACAACACTGCTGACTCATCACACATTATTTTAGTTTAATGTGAATAATAATGCTATGGTGAAAATAGTCATGTTTCAGGGCAACACAGCTGATTTGATCACATGACAATTCAATTTTGGAACATAACTCACACAACCACATGATGACCAACCCAATAACACTTTTTGTAGTGTCTTGAAACTTTACTATTGGCATTTCACTCAATAATTAAAAAATAAATGACATATCCATTTTAAAGTGTATGATTTATTGTAGTATTTTTGTAAACCGGCTTTTTTCCCCATGTGTAGAGGTGAAGGGATAGACAGGCAGGCTAATGTTTTAATGAGCATTACTCGTGCACAAAGCTCAATCTTAAAACACACCACTAGTGGTCACTAATAAGCCGCTAATCTATGCTATGTGATCAGAATGTGGCATATGGTGTTTGTCTGTCAGCCTGTCATCGGGGCCAGCCAGGACACCAAGCAGCAGGGGTTGAAATGGGTATCACTCTGGGTGCCTTCTTAACTTTATCCCACCTCTGCGGCTGGTATACTCTCAGTAAACTGACTTAATGCCACTCACGAGCAGATCAGCGTGCTCACGGGTCAGTGTGTTAATGAGAGGAGCATGGCTTTTTCCGCTGAGGCTGACAAAGGCCAGGTGGACACCGGGAGTTATAAAGGGGAAAGGTGGCCAAGTGGAGATGTTCTCTGTACCGGTGTAGTCCTGTAGGCCCTTTTCATTAGTGCCTACAAGCTGCTCTGCTGCACCAGGGCCTCACACCCAGGTAAGCAAGCTTCTCTCCTTTGTCTCGAGATTTCAACTTTTTAAAATTGATGTAGAATAAACCGGGTGAAAGTAAAGAGTAGCGCAGGCGGGGTTCTTTAATTCAACCAATCGACTGTGCCAAGAAACCGGGCATGAGCCCAAGAGGGATAGAGGAGTGGCGGGCCAGATAGAGCACTCTGCCAATATTGTAATGCCTGGCACAGGTATATTGTTAAAGACACTGTTAAAATGATTCATTTTCAATCCAATGATCTGCCGAACACTATAAGATGTCCACTAAAGGTCTATATAGCTTCTAAATGACTTCTAAATATATTTTCCCCCTTGAAACAAGGGCTGAACTTCAAATCCAGCAGAATGTCCATCAGACAGAATCTTGGACAGATCATTCCTACTTTAGAGCGCTAACTGCTAAGCTAGTGGGGACTGTCCTTGAGGAGCCACAATGCTTTTGTAACACTTAAGCAGGTTTGCTAGTTTTTAGCAGATGGTGCTGAGATCAAATAAGGTCAGCAGGAGATAGAAGTGAAGCAGAAGTGGATCCAGGTGAAGTAGCATGAAATATAACCTTGTATGGTCTACCTAAAATCCTGTCTGTAGATATGAATCTATAAGAGCCCAGCATCATATAACAGAGTTTTGGGGGTCGGCCGAACAATGAAGAAGTATAATTACCACATTGTCCCATTGAAGCCTGGCTTGATGAACACATAGGTCATCAAGGAGTATTTCTGAACTCACCCCTGTTCTAAATGGTAGAACAGGGCTCAGACTCGCACAGCTTCAAAAGATTTAGAGTTCGAGTCAGATACCATCCAGTGACTTTTCTACAGACCTTGTTTCACTGCAGTTTTTCATCCTGGCCTTTGATTTCCAATGAAAGAATAAATTATTCAGTTTTCAGTTCACTTCAAAGCCCTTATTTTGAGTTGGGGAATTGCTGCGTGCTTTCAGTGTTGTCTTTGTGCTATTATACTCTCAAGGCCTGGAGCTATGTGGTGGAATATCAGAGCGAACACCGTCAAACGCTATATCCAGAAATATAGGGGTCTTGTTGTGCTCGAGTGTCATCAAGAAAGTTCGGATCAAATTTAAACATCACTTCACCCTTCAACCCTCAACCAACAGGCCCAGAGGAAATCACTATTAATAGATGGATTTTGGCACAACTCTGTCTTTGAAGTGCCATTTCATTCGTGAACTTTCCCTATTTGTGCTCTGCCCTATAGGTCTCTGCCCTATGGCCAGGGTAGCATGTGCGGTGTCCTTGATGCTGCTGCTTGTGCTCTACTCCCGCGGGGTGTCCTCAGCCCCCGCCCAGCACCTGTGTGGCTCCTACCTGGTGGACGCCCTCTACTTTGTGTGTGGGGAACGGGGTTTTTTCTTCAGTCCAAACCGACTCTACAGGCGGGATCTGGAAGATCTGCTCGGTAAGCTTGTGTTAGATCTGGGAACAGGCGTGACTCTTTTTGTTTGACTTTTGAGAAAGAAGTTGTAATTGTCCCCTTGATGGTTGGAGTTTAGAAAGGAACAGCAAGACATTCCCCCGTGAGACCTCAGGCTGGCTTTGTGTCTTTGCGGTCCCTGTGCACCATGTTCAAAGTTCAGACTCTGTCTAATAAGAACGCCAATTTGGATGCTAGCTGGAGGAAAATGTAGAGGGACAGCATGTTGGAAACTTTACTGAACTAAAACTATGTATTTGTAGAGACCATCATTAGTGTGCACTGCCTCACTGTGGCCTCTTTTGAATTCAGTGGTGAAGCCAGACTTGTGGTTTCTCATTGTTGCTTTCAACGTCTATGATGTGACAAATCCAATAAACACAAATCTGGTGAAATCCCCAGTGAAAGTTATTCCCAAAATTTGTTATTTGGATCTTGTGCCTCAAACACTCCTTTGATGTTTTGAAGTTAACTTTGAAGGTGTAAGCTATGACATGTCTCTGTTGGAGCTCCGTCATATCTCCTCTTGAAATGGATGCCAACAAGACTAAACGGATTGCGGAGATCGAATGACATAGCCATTAAGTCTCCATTACAGCTTGAACAGTCTGAATGGTAGTTTGAGGAATCGGAGGGGTTTGTGAAGCAGCAACCCGACTTAACACATAGCTAACTGCAAACTTTCTCCACTTCACAGGCTTCCTGTCAAAAAGATCCAAACAAGAGCACCAGCCGCAGAGGGCTCTGTCTGGCCACATTGAGCCCAAGGTGAAGAGAGGCATCGTGGAGCAATGCTGTCATAAGCCATGCAGCATTCACCACCTTGAAGGCTACTGCAACTGACTCGCCACTCCACGATGAGCAACATATATAGCTTGAAAAAAAAAAGGCCCGAAGTCAATTTGTGGCCCAATACTTGCTGGCAATGTCTTATCAAATGGAGGAAATAAAGCTTCATGACCCATAACCCAAGGCTCTTCTTTGCAAAGATGGGAATTGTGGGCTTGTAGTTGGTATATAGAGTGGGTGATAGATGGGCTGCCATAACCCTCTGCTGTGCCACAACCTGAGGCTGCAGTCCTAGAGTGCACTCTACTGGCCGAGGACGGACATGGCCAAGAAGACATAAGCAACCATTTTTTAAAAATATAATTGGGAAGCAAATAAATCTCAGAAACACTTTGTTTAAGAAGAGTATTAAAATCTGTCTTTATTTACAAACAAGAAAGGTTAATAAAGAGCTACTCCACATGAAGTGGTTATTAGTTCTGTTGCTACAAGATTTCTAAAAAAGTTACAAAGATAAATTCCAAAATACATATTAAAATGTTATGCCAACAATGCTTTTTCTAAGCACTAGAGACTTCATCTATGTCCTCATTATTTTCACACTCTGCTTCAATACTCACATTTCTTTTTATAATCTAAACGGATAAATCCTCAGGCTCATTATGTAACAAACTGAATACAAAAGGCTGTAATGCATCGACATGTGGGAACGCAGAAAACACTCGTTAGGAGGTTGGTTAAGTATTCAAAAGTCCAAACCTTCGAAATTAACACTTGTCAGCCATTAGTTCCCAGTTCTTGAACTCCATTACGCCTAATTATTCCCTGACAAAACAAACAGAGAATTAGGCGAAATAAGATGAAGAGCAGGAATAACAAATGATACTGAACTGTTTTGTCTGCTCATTGTCCTCAAGGCCAATGAGAGGTCAGCGTGCCGCTTACCTTCTTTAAGAGGTTCATTGGCTTCAGTATGCCTGTTCTCCTTATCGTGTTGGAAAGCTTTGCAGGGATCAAACCTGCCAGGCGCACCGGGCAGCTTTGACTTCAGCTGCTCCAGATCACTCTTCTGCCGCCACACTTGGGAGCGGAGCTTAGACACCTCCTATGTAGAAACACATGTATACACACACAGTCAGGAAGAAGGGGGATAAAGAACATGTGCTTAAGATTTGCGTCTGTGTGTGTGTGTGTGTGTGTGTTAATGCTACTCCTGTATCCCAAGTTTTACCTGTTTAAGGGAGATTTTCTCCTCTTTCAGCTTCATCACATGTTTGATCTTCTGCTTCTGGTTCTGGTGGCTCATCAGGCGAGCGTAAGCGTCAGACAATTTGTTCAACTCCTCCTGGTTTACCCCGTTCTCATTGAGCAGTGCATTTCGCTCTGCCGCAAATGCGTTGAGCTGCTCCTGAGGTCAAATCAACATCATGATTTTAACTTTGTCAGTAATTTTGGTTCAACTTGCATGAATTTAGTGTGTATCAGCAGGACCCCAACTCGACACCATAATCACTACTGCGTGGATTCCAAATGCTTCAAAAATGATGTCACCAGAACAAGATGGCCGCACCCGAATCCAGGACATTATGAATTTATTTTTGTTTTTCCAGTGGAAAGGGGAGATGTCTTCCTTATTTATCTACAGTCATTGCTCTTCACCACGCTCCAGAGCTTAGTGCTAAATTTGTTTGTCTGTTCTGTGCTGAGCTTATATCATATTGCACAGAGCGTTTATCAGTTTCTTTTATGTGAACTGTGCAGGAGCTGGAGAGAAGTGAGTCTGATTCAAAACAGTGAAATTGTGTCTTGTCAAATGAAAAACGTAAGCTGAAACACATAAGATTTAGGCTTTCCTGACTAAGCTTTCACATTACACTTGTTTTTCTGTAAAGAGATTTCACATGTGACTTCATTGATGAATGAAGGAAATGACTGACCTGGAATGGCCTGACTTTTGCAAACAGCTCTTCGTATTGTTTCTTCCAGTGTTCTGTCTCTGATCTCGGAGAGCTTTGGAGAAAAGGAATGAACAGTTTAAATCAGCAAATAATAAATAAACAAATAAAGATGAAAACTGACTCCATTTGCACCTGGCATTAAAATGTGTTTTGTATCCGCATTATATCTGGATATGATTTTTAGATTTAAAAAGATTTTTTTAAAAGGGTCTCCAGTGTCAACAATGAGATAAAATAATTTCCGCCTTCAGTTATTGCATGCGGATTTGCATTAGCAGATGCATAGAAAACCTGTGTTCAATGTGGTCACATGGCGGCTCTAACCAGATCTAGAGGTGGTTTGGCCAATCAGATTAAAAATCTGTCCACAATGCATCTTGGGTGCATTTACACCTGTTCTTTCACATGGTCAAACTCAACCCAATCACTCAAAACACTTTTAAGGCCAGGAGTTAAATAGGTAACACACACACATATACCTCTCCTCTTGCACTTCAGTTATTTTTCTTTGTAGTTCGTGTCGCTGCTCCTCCATCTCCCACTGCAGTGTAACCTTCTCCTGAGAAAGTAATTCCACCTGCTCCTGCAGAGCCCGTCTGTCTTGTCGCTGTTCTTCCAGCTCGCACCGCAGGGCCTCTGTAAGATCTAATTGGGTCTGGGAGCTCACGTACTCTTGTTTGACATCATCTAGGCGAGACTGAAGCCCATTTCTGTCCTGCTCTGCCATGTTTAGTTGATTTTCAAGAATGAGCCTTGACTGCTCTTTGAGCTGAACTTGATACAGAAGACTCTTCTTTTCCTTGTCTGCTTTCTCTAGCTCTGCCTGTAGTCTGAGCATTTCTGACCTGACCTGCTGGTGGTCTTTCCTCTCAACCTCCAGTGTTCCCATATTCTCCTGAAGGGCTGTCTGAGTTTTAGCTCCCTCTTCTCTTTCTCGTTGGAGCTGTTCCATTATTTCCTCTTTTGCCAGGCTGACCTCCTCAAGTAGTCTCTGTGCCTTTTCCTTCTCATTTTGGAGCCGAGTAACACTCTGACCTCTCTGTTCCTCGAGCTGCCCCAGAGCTTCTTCTCTCTCCTTTGTCTGCAGCTGTAGCTCCTGCTGCAGCTGACTGATCAGGTCTGCATGGTTTGACTCCATGGCCTTTATCTCCTCAGCTTTCTTTGCCAGCTGAGTCTGCACCTCCAGCAACATTCTATCCAGTCAAGGGAAAAATAAACTTAGAAGGTGGAAAAGCGACACTTATTCCGAACCCAGGCTGAAAGTGAATTTAAAGCTTACCTTGCACTCTCCGCCCTGGCATTTTCTTCAACTAACTGTCTCCCCTCCAGCCCCTCCTTCACTCTCTTGATCTCCTCTTCCTTCTCTTTAACCACTTTGTCCATCTCCTCTTTCATCTTCTGGGTCACTCTCTCCACCTCCTCTTCTAGTTCTTTCTGTCTCTCCTCTTCCTCCCTCAGAGCGTTTTTGGTGCTGAAAAGTCAGACAAGCGCTCTGAGAAACATACACTGACAGAATCTTAAGCTACAGGTAAATGCCAACACAAATCACACTGATGTTCTACAAGTACTGACACTGAACTCGAGCGCTCACCTTTCAAGCTCTGTGACAATGTCTCCCATCTTGCTCAGTGAGTTTGTGTGCGCTTCCTGGAGTTGTCGCATTGCAGCTAAATGCTCCTCTTTCAAAGCTGCCACATCATAGCTCTTACTGAAATTGGCAAGCAAATGTTTGACGTGTTATTAAAAATTATTGAATGGATGATTTAAATCATTGTAAAAAACAGATTTCTGAACAGGGTTTTGGCATCACCTTGACCACTGACAGATTTGGATAGAACTTGTACCACATCGGGTTATGCTGCTGCTGACATGGGCTTGAATGCCCACTTATAAATCAAACTACATTTAGTTAAAAAATGTAATATTTTTGTTGAGGATGAACTCTAATCTGTCGTCAGCACGTCACAACTGGGAGTGAGTGTTGGATAAAAGCCTTAGCAAGCAAGCAAGCAGAAGAAATTGTTAAATTATTGGATAAATAGTTTAAATTAGCTAAAACGTATTAAAAGATTATTGAAGGCAAAAAAATAAGTAAAGCTAAATATAAAAAAACAAGAAATGACATAGCGAGGTTAAACTAATGGCTTAACAGCTGAAATGGTTAGTTTACAGTTATGGTTTGATAGAAGATACTGGCACCTCCTGCCGCTGCAGATGGTTGTAAAACAATTGCAAACTTTACCAGAATCGTTTGAAATCCTCCTATAATTAGCAGTATTAAATAATCAATTTTCAGCTAAATGTATGCAGCATGATGGTGATATCAGTGAAGAGATATTTTTTTAAGCTCGTCTGACAGGGCTGTGTGGGTTTGACTCACAAAAAGGCCTGGGAACTTCTTGTCAAATAAACTGACAAATTCTGTTATGAAATCACAGTTAGTTGCAGCTGCACATCAGAAGTTTGCCAAACTCTGTTCAAATTTGACACAAGAGATTTGTAGAGTGTCAAGCCTGTCAAGCAGTCTCCGTCGTTCTGTACTTCTCTCTCTAATAAACCCCCCCAAAACACGTTCCCCTCCATGTACCCTGGTTCCCCTCTTATTCCAAAGATGAGGTAGTGAGGTGACTTGCAAACTTTAAATTGCTCAGACACAGAAATAGTCTGTCAATCCTATGATGGACTGCCAACCTGTCAATTATTTTTCTCTACATTAAACTGTGTGTATAGTGGGACGGTTTCCCAGCTGCTCAAGACTCAAAATAGAAACATAGGCAGTCACAACAAAACCAAAAGGAAATATTGTATTGCAGAGTGAGCAAGACGACTTTTCTACAACTATGCATTTCAAACTCCACATGGATTCTGGAGCTAAAGCGAATTGGCCAAAGCTTCACTTTCACCTTTTCTTTTCTGTGAAAAACAGTGCACTTTCCCTTTTTATGCTCACCTCTCCTGCAGTGCCCTAGTATCACTCAGTTGTCTCTCCAGCTCATTGTTTTCGTCCTGTAGCTTCTGGAGGGCCTCCTGACTTTTCTCCGCCACCTCCATCCTACTCTGCTCCTGCTCCTCCAAGATAGCAAGGTCTCCCAGCACCTCCTCCATCTCCTCCTTCAACTGTCTCAACTGCTCCTCCGACTCCTCCCTCTCCTGCTCCACCAGCACAGACAGCGAGTCTACAAGTGCCTGTGGAAAACAGTTGAGAATAGGTTACAGCTTTAGTGTCAGTGCACTCATTTAAAATCAATTTGCCACAGAAGGGAAAATGTATGTGTAACCTTTTCTTTTGTCAGTTCCTCAGTTAGAGCATCATGTTCCTGCAGAAGCTGAATTTGTTTCTTTTTCTCATCTCGTTTAACCTCCTGTAGCAAGTTGAGCTCTGTCTTTAACTCCTGCACCCTCCTCAGCCCCTCCTCTTGAGTCTTGCCTAAAATGAAACAACAAAATTCATAAAAAACATCACTGTTAATAAATTTTTGGCAATTAAAAAACACACTATCGGGATCTAGGTGAACACACTTCTCTCTTCCTCTGAGTAGAGACACCGCTGTTCAAGATGAGCCACTCTCTCATCCAGCTCCTTCTCCGTCCGTCTGAGAACCTCCCTCAGTCTGGCGAGCTCTGCCTCCTGCTGCCGAACTGTTGCTTGAGAGTCGTGAACTTCTTGGTTGGCCAGTTTAATTTGCTCCTCCATGTCACCCACTGACTTTTGCGCAGCCTTGAGCTCCTGCTCCTGGTTCTCCAGTCTCTTCTCCACCTCCCGTAAAGCATCCTTTGAGGCCTGCAGCTCTTCCCGGAATACCCGTGCCTCCTCCTCTTTATGTCTCAGCATATCCTGAGTGGTTTCAAGCTCAGTTGCGCGCTGCTCCAGTTTGGTTTCTAGTTGCCTGTGGAGAAGTGACAAATAAGTGTGTCGTGATGCACAATTGGGATCTAACTTGCTTGGAGAAACCATTAGGTATTTGCTTACTTTGCTTCCTCCATATGGGAACCTGAGACAGTATTATCCTGTGTCTTTTCTTTAAGCGTTAAGCGAAGATCCTACAAGCACACAAACAGATAAACGTTGTAATTCACAGTGATTGTCCACTTTGGGATGATTTGCTCATATAGGCTTTTAAAAAATAACCTGGATCTGGTCATTTGACGCATCCAGGTATCCCTGCAAGACTCGGACCTCTTCCTTCAACTCCCGTATCACAGCTGGAAAACAATACAGAATTGTGGGTAGAAATAAGCAAGCCATCCCCAAAACAAAAGCAAGAATTATGTTTACTGTAACCTTTAATGCTCCTTTCAGACATGCACTGAACTCCAGATAACCTCTGGGCATTCTGTGAGAACGCAAATGTCCAAGCCTTCTAATAAAAAAAAAAAACGAGAATTTCCGAAAGACCCGATATGAGAACACAGCAGGAGATTCAGTGCAGGCGAGTGGACACCGAATAAGAGTACCAATACCTTGTGTTGAAAAATTGTGTCTCCGCAGCTAAGATGATACATTACGTCCTCGGTCTGCGGCTCCACCCCTCACCTGAGCCATCCCGGAGACTCATGTGTTGTTGTGAACAAGCCTGAGCAGAGAATCTCCCGCTGTGTTGTTCGCATGTGAAAAGCAAACTTCAGAGAAAGTCCGGACCTAATTCTGCAGACATTCTCTGGTGCTCATGTCTGACAATGGCTTTTACTCTTTGTACATCAAGAACAGTACTAGGGACATATGAGCAACTTTATGTGAGGGATACTTGCAGAGAAATCTGGCAACTTATCTAAATAAATTGGAGTATGTTTTTGTTTTTTTACCGTGATTGGTCAATTTGAATAGTGTCAAACGAAAACATACCAACAGAACTCACCATGTAACCTTGCATTCTCAGTCTCCAGCTCTTCATTTAGTACTTTTGTTACTTGATGGAGGTCCTCTATAAAACAAAAAAGAAGCCTTAAGTAAATCTACCCATTTGTCTATTTGGTAGAACTATGTGTACATGATTCTTACCCAGGTCTCTGTTTCTGTCCTTTAGAGCTGTAACAGTAGCCCTGGCAGCTGACAGGTCAGTTTCTAGCACCCTCAGTTGACCCTCAGTGTTAATCTGCAGGACACTTAGCTCCTGGAAACACAAACAGATACAGTCTACTTCAGGTCAGAGTAAAGCAGATTCATATTTACGTGGTAATAAATAATGAATTCCGTATTTTGCTGAATAACGAAGGTAGAACGTGAACACAAGGCATACCTCACTTTTCACATCCAGAGAGTTCCTGGCCTCCATCAAATCCATTGTTAGTGAATTTATTGTTTTTTTTGTAGTGTCAGCAGAAACCTAAAAAACATGCACTTGGTCACAGTTTTCGTGGCACACTGTCGAGAAATACTAGAAATTATTTTAGAAGCCAAGACAGGAATTCTGAATACATTCAATCCAAATAAAACTAACCTTGTTCTTTAGAAACTCATTGACTTTCTTGAGCTCAGCTCGCTGTCTTTCAAGCGTAGTAACACTGGCAGAGAGGCCCGTCCTCTCCCTGACCATGGCCAGCAGCTTGGCCTGCACCTTCTTAAGCTCGTCCTCCAGGGCCAGCAGCGTGCGGTCCTGCTCCCCTCGCTGCTGAACCAGGGACCTGATCTGTGAGAATGCAAAGGGTGTGGCAGTGTAAACATCTGCTGATCTGGCAGGGACCAGTCATCGTCCATACAACACATATCAATACTAGTAACCAATAAACACAGGAGGATGAAACGCACCTCTTTCTCCAGGAGCTTCTGCTGTTTCAGCTCCATGGAGAAGCCGTTCTTCTCTTTCTTCACACTTGACCCTTCAGACTGAGATTTGACAAGAAATAGAGATGGATGATTTCATAACAGAGGCACAAATATGAGTGATTCATTAGTAATGTTATTACAATTAGAAGTTACAGTAAACTTACAAGACCATCCACAGACATTGTCCTGCGGAAAGGTGATTGCAGGGGATTTCTGGTAGGCGATGGCGGTGGCAGGAGAGCCCCAGGGACTGCAGACACGAACAATGAAAACATAAGGGAGCATTGTGGGTCAGATGATACTGTGTTCAGTTAGTTTCCACAGCTTGTTGAATTGTGCTCAGTAGATTTACCCACCCGCCTTAAGAGGTCTGAACCGATCCGATTTCTCGAAAGACACAGCTCCCTTCAGGTCCCCGGGTTTAATATCATAGGACCCCGGCGGTGGAGCACAACCTTCGGCCACAACAAGCACAATGTTAGTCGAGTTAGCATCAAACAAACACCAATGCCACGTCCTGCTTCTTTGACATATCCAACCAACGTCAGTTCGTTTTATTTGTAGGTCTTTCACTGAATTAAGAATGGGGATATCAGTCTGTAAGGTTAGCAGCTGTGGTGACAGCAGCTAACATGAGCTACTTCTCCTGAGGGAGGACAGTTAGCCAACATGCTACTAGCTGCTAGTTTCTAGACGTTACTTACCAACGTGCTCGTTGAACCTTTTCAACGGGGCTCTGGAAAAAGACATGTTAAAGCCCGAGTGTGTTTTAATGCTAGTTTGAAATAAATGGATAATTCCTCGTCTGTCACTCGCCACAGACGCTTCGCCGCTGAAATTTCAAAATAACGTCCTACGTACGTTAACGTGCGTGTGGCCAATAGGCGCCCAGGACTCTGTCTCTTGTGACGCCGCCCCGCCTCCACCTACGTCATCTCGTAGTATTCAGATTTTCAGTCAAACCCACAGACCTGACAAGGAAATCATATTTATATGGGTTTATTAGTTAATCAATTATATTAATAATCGATTTAAATGTATCTGGGTTTATTAGTTAATCATTTATATAAATTATATTAATAATCGATTTAAATATATCTGAGTTTATTAGTTAATCCTTTCTTAGGAATCTGACCCTTTGAGTCTCTACAATTCCAGGTATGAACATCTGGATATTATTAATTCCCTTCTATTTCATAATCATTGTTTTTATCATCTTTTTAATTTGTAAACTTTTATAAAGGTAAAGACCAAAATACATATTTTACAGAATTTAGGCCAGGCATTAGAGGAAAGTTTTCAGAATAAATTCAGAATCAGAAAAAAGTAGAAATGTCAAGAATAATGTCAAACTGAAAGAAGAGCATGATGGCCACATCTAAACGTTTTTTTCTTTTCTTATGCCTGACCATAGAACTCTTATGTAAATGTGTGTGATATATCACCATTTAAAATTCCATCATGCTGTTGAACCCCCCCCCCCATAAATATCACCATCATGTTGTCCTCAGTAGCCGGTGGGTAAGTGACAGCGAGTCCACAAACCTTTCCAACTAATTCAGTTATTAGAAGAACCTGAAGAGACAAGTCTGTTGACAACTTTAATACTGCACTTAAAGGTTGACCCACTGAAAACCAATACCGTAAATACAACTTCATTTTTTCCAGTTAAACATTTTTTTTATTTATTGGAAATACAACATCATTTCAAATCCTTTGCAGGACCATTGTTGTACATGTTATACTTATTTCTCTGTAATTTTTTTTGTACTTGAAAACATGGTCACTTGTACAACAATATCATAAACAAAGCCTCATGTCACAAATGGAGCCATTGATGACAATAAATTACACTTGCCATGCTAAGGTTTTTGATGATACATTGGTACCTTTGTTATTACTAGATTAACCTTAAATGAAAAACAACTTGTAATTGAATAAATATGATAAAAAGACACCGGAAATACAAAAGAAACATCCTTCATTCAAAACGGAGCAGGAAAAGATCACAGGGTTGTTCTGGGGGAAGGTTACTTATTCATAATTCGGGGTTTCCTTCATATGAAAAAAGAAAATAGGGAAATTTTTGCATATTTTAATAACATTGCTAAATCTAAAGCAAAAATCCATCAATAGTAAATACTGACTATATGTAGGAAACTGCCCTTTAATTGTAACTGACATTTTAGTTATGATTTTTTTTTTGTTCCTTAATGTGCAGTTTATGTTTCATAGACCAACGTCATCCATTCACACTAAAAACAGGTTAATCTAGAACAGCACTGTCTTTATACAAACTAGAGGTATTTTCTAGTCTTGTTTCTTTAGGTTTTTTTTCTTCAACTCTATGAAAAAGCAAACACATTTAACCCAGATGACCTTTTCCCAAATTGTAAATAATATCACTGTATTCATGTACAGAATATAAAAATCTTTCCAACAGACAAAAAGAGAGAAAAACAAAATAAAATAAAATAAACACAGGATGAGGTTTCCAGTCAGTAGTAGAGAGGCAAGTATATTGAGGATTTGTAAAGTAAAAAATATATATAATTAAAAACAAGGACAATCACGACACTTCAACACTTCACTTTGCTCAACACTGAAATTTACAGTGGAACGGGTACTAACTTAAAATGTGAGGGAGAGAAGCGAACAAAAACAGACTTAATGGTGAGATGAGTAAAAAGCAAATAAAAAAAGTGTAGGTGTAGAAGAAGTACTCAAACGCATCATGATAAACACTATGTATCATGAACCTGGCAGATCAAGTTACTATACAAATGAGTGGGGGTCATATAGATGGGAACATATAATGATAGCACAGGTGTACTAGATCCTGTGCAAGCAATGTTAGTAGAGTAAGAGCACCATGTTGCACTTAAAATAACTTTATATAACTTAGAAAATTAGTTATCTGTTTTATTATTTAGTATTATATTTAAACAATGTTAGATTTCATTTTGTCTCAGCTCTTGAGAGCGAAATCGGAAGGTTTTTTTGACCCAGAATGACTGTTATTTCGAACATGTGGAGCCAAGGAGGACTTCAGATTGTAAGGAAAGACAAACTCTGGTTATCATTTGTGACAGTGGTCCAATCCACAGGTGTGCAGCAGAGGGAATAAGAGAAGGCATGCATGAGTCTGAGTGAGAGCCACACAGATCGAAAAAGAAAAAGAAAAAAGGTGTGAATATACACTTCCACCTCTGGTCTGGGACCACTCCTGAGGGTCTAACGAATCCAAAGACCGTCATCGTGTAGACACAGGAACATTTGAGAGGATTGGTCTTTGGATTCTCTACGCCCATGGGGAGCCATCCCAGTAACCTAGACCTCTGCAAAACCAGCAAGAGGCAGAAACAAGTATCACAGCTATGGGAAGTGTGTGTGTGTTTGTGTGTGTGTGTACTATGTGAGGAAGGGTCTTTTTCAACAGGTGGTAGCCAGGGATTGGTGTATAGGAGGCTGGAAGCAGCGGACATGCTCCACAGTGGAACTGTCTGTCTCCACCGCCTTCATGTACTTGTTGAGGATGGCGAAAATCTCATTGTTGAGGATCTGGTACTTCCTGATGCGGTCCGCCATCTTCTTCAGGGGCTGTCAAGTGGGAAATGCAACAACGGGTGTATTTAAATCATAGAGCTGCATGAAAAAGAAGTTAATACTGTGTGATTCAATGCAGACACTGTGATACACCCACCACGTTTTTGATGATCTCGTCCTTGCCGTCCTGTCTTTGGACCTTGAGGAGGTGGTAGCAGAAATCAAAGAGGTCAAAGCGACGCTGCTGTCCCAACAGCACAATGATGGCACAGCCGGCCCAGTTCAGCCCATCACCAAAGCACTGCCTGCAAAGCAAAGCACATAAAACACAGCACTTATCTTTCCATTACTGTGAGGCACAAGTTTAAGACATTTCTGCTAAATTAAATATTAAATGCCTTACATATTCCCATAATAACCTCCGCCCAAGAGCATATGTTTTCATTGCTGTTTGCTAGTGTGTCTGTCTTTCAGACAAGATTACTCAAAATCTACATGAAATATTAAGACCCCATTATATTCTAGAGCAGATCTTTCTTTTTACTTTCTGTAACATGGCAACGGTTATAGCTTTAATGGAAGTAAGCATTCTTCTCTTTAATTCTGACGAGGGTCTCTTTCTAAACCAGGTATACCATATGAGGTTTTTTAAGAGTTGCTATGGTACCAGAGAAAGAAGGAAGAAATGTATAAAAGGTTCCTGTCATAAACCAAAGTTTGATGTCATGTGAGAAAGACCAGAAGCAGGTACAAGTATATGGAGGTTTACTGAAAAAAGCTGTTTACCTAAACCTTTACCACATAATCTCAATATACATGATGATATAATATTGGGAAACTAAGCCTCAATTACTATTCTTACAACTTGCATCATCATACGTTGTTCTACATGATCACGTTTCTCCACGTGTGTTGGATGATTTAACTGCACATAGACCAGCTGAGCGTTACTCACTCTGCTGTGAACTCGTGCGTGCCCACAGGGATGCAGTAGACGAACTGCATGGCGCTCCACAGGCGGTGGAACTCCATACACTCATCCACGTGCATCACGCCGTTGGTGGGTGGGGGCCCGCGCCACACGGCATCCTGCAGGAAGCTGCGGATGCGCGTCAGGATGACCTCGAACATGGAAAGGCCACAGCACAGGCGTTCTTTGGTCAGCAGGTCTCCCTCACGGGCAATGGCAATTTGCTGGTGGAAAAAATGAACAGCCACAATAACATAAAACAACAATAATAATAAATTACCTAATTTAATGTTTTTTTCCTCTTTGTCAGACCTTCTGAAGTCAGTATGGTGTTAAACTCACTTGTGGGGTTCCCAACCTCTCAATTAGAGGCACAAGGTGGAGAGGGGCGTACTTGGCTTCCAGCCGCTTCATCCTCACCTCCAGACGTTCTCCCTCTGTGTACCACACCAACACAAGTAACAGCATGTATTTATTGTACAAAAATGAACAGGATGTGAGACATCTGATTAAGTCTTTTAAAATATTCCTCTTTCCTATACCTTTGATGTAAACTCGAGGCAGAATATTCTGGAAGGGGGCAGCATGGAGCAGATCACACACTTCCTCCTGGGACTGAGATTCAAGCACAACACAAAAAAACAGAGCATTTTCATCAAGAACCTCACCCCCCTATTGACACCCTTACTGAGCATGCAGGAAGCCATGAGGTGATGATGGTTGAACTTCAGTCTAGAGTTAGAGGTTAGTGGTGGGTGAATCACATGCAACACTACTCTTAAATGACCAAAGCGTTGAGAAAACTGCCATGAGTGAAGGAGTAGAGAAAAGAGAAGGAGATAAATGAGTGACTGTGTTAATCATGCCAGGATGCAAACATTAGCTGGATTAAAATTTGTCACACATCAAAATCCCATTAAATTGTGTTATGATGAAGTGTCAGTAGGGAGGTTTTCATTAAGCACTTAATCATTATTCGACAATCAGAATGGTGACCAATTAATACTATTGATTGAAGGTAGAGTTTGTTTCAGAAACAATTTTTATCCAATTTTTCTGAATTTCTCTTCAAGTCCCGATAACAATGTCCACTGGACCGAATAGATTTCTCTTGACTGTGACGGACGGTTGTGTATAGAGAGAGAGAGAGAGAGAGAGAGAGAGAGAGAGAGAGAGAGAGAGAGAGAGAGAGAGAGAGAGAGAGAGAGAGAGACAGCAGGTGTGTGATGATGAGTAAAATCCTCATGTTCTTTTTTAATTAACCCCTTGAATTGATATTTTTTCATAGATCATCTACACTCGTCCATCATATAACATTTTAATCTCGCTGGTTAATGGTAGATAATGTAACAAACGTTATTGGTTAGTAAATTGTCAGAATGTATTTTGGCATACATGAGGTTGCTTGTCAGTGATGGTAGTCATGGCGATTGTTAGATAAGACAACATAACATGCGTGAGGAAAGAGAGCCATGCAATGATTAAAGTAACACATACACACACACACGCACGCACACACACACACACTCACTACATTCATAGGTCAGTGCAGTCAGACAAAAATGGCAGACAGAGTGAGGTAGTGTTGTGTTGACAGGCATTTACAAGCTCCCCGAATCAGAGGAGAGAAATGGAGGCAGGAGTTAAGCACAAGACTGAACCAACAACCAACCAGAAATGTTTTATCACCTCTTCCATGGAAGACAAGGACAGAAAGATTATTTTTTGCAGCTGCCAAATTTTTTAAATGCATGAGACTATTTCACTACTATCGGTTTTCATGTATTTACTTGAGTTGCCTTATTTAGACATACATTTTAAATTCACCGCAATTCTTATCCTTTTGCTTCCATGGCTGATTGGAGGTGAGACTGTGTGTGCCAAACTAACACGGTGAAAAAAGAAAGGAAAAAACAAAAATATCCACAGCAGCCCAAACCAAGAGGAAATAAAAGAGAGGAAGATAAATTCGGTCTCGGCGTCATTGTGATACTAACGACAAGACCTAAGTCCTTACCACCTGAGGTAGTTGCCAGCGTGAAATGAAAAATAGAGTTGTATTTCAGAAAAAACATCAAATGATCCAACACACTTGGGGCACTCGGACCAGGCACCTGACAGTTTCGGTTTTGATTGAGGATGTGAATCGATGCTATAACTTAACCAGAAACCTTCAGGCGCCCTGGTTACGGCTTTCCCACATAACAACATGGCAATCAATACAGCTACACAAGAGCGCCCCTCTCAGAGATCAAGCTCAGGGACAACAGAGGGAAAAGAAAGTGGAAAGGTCAAGAAAGTAAGGGGAGACAATTCCTGTGAGGAAAAGAACAGAAATAAACACAACAAAGAGAGAAGGGGAGAGAAGGACAACAAGGAGAAGGGAAAGAAGAAGAAGATGGGGAAAGAGGTGAAGGAAAAGGGGAGGGAGAATGAGAAGGAAAGGGAAAAGAAAATAAATATGGGAAGGACAATGAAAGGGAGAACGGGAAGGAGAACGGGACAAATAAGGAGGAAAAGGAGAAGAAAAAGGAAAATGGGAAAGAGAAGGAGGAGGAAAAGGGAAAGGAGAAAAAGAAGCAAACAGGAGTATAGCAGTGACATAACTGTAAAATGTGCAATTTAGCTTGCAGAGTAGAAGATCTTACCAGAGCTTGTTCGATGAGCAGACAGAAGAGGATGGCGTTCCCGACTTCCCTTAAACTCTGGAAGACGTCTGTCTTCAGCTCGGCATACTCAATGATGTCCTTCAGCTGATGGTGAAAGAACTCCAGGATTCCTGGGGTGACAGAAATGGAAAACATAGAGCAATGAAACTCTGATAAATCCATGTTTTCAATTAAGGAACACATAACATCTATTATTCAAACCCAAGACACAGTCCCTCTTTACGACATTGATTATCTATTCATGAATCAGGTGTCAGCGGGCCTGCCCGGCTGCTCTGACCCACGTTTGGTCACACCTGGGTGTTAACTGCTGACGGCAAGATCAGAGGATGTAAGCCAGGTACAGCACATCCGTGATCTACAGATTACTAAACCCTCGTCATAGGGATATACCATCTGACAGGCCTCTAATCTGCACACACTGTTCCAGCCAAAATGCACAGTTGAAGGTCAGGTGATCAACAAAGATGACACAGAAGTACGTGGAGGACTGAGGCATCTGTTGTGGGTCGAATATTAAATATGAAAACATTTAGTTTCCTTTACCACAAATTGGCAAATACATTCTTCATAGAATTACAGCATTTGTTTGGCTTTACTTTGAACTGTTATATATAATACATTTATCCCGGATTTAATTTCCGTTGCTGCAGAGAAGATTTTTCCCTCAGTGTGTCCCCAGCTGGCTCATTTACACTCCTCCTCACTGTTTTTACAATACTGGCTGATTGATGGAGTATGTTGTGTGTTGGAAGAGTTTTCTGATGCTGCAAATTACAATTGAATATTTTTCCAATTGTGTGCAACAGCTGAGCCTCGACTGAACTGAAGTGAGCAAAGAAGGAGGAATCAGCTGGTTTCATAACCCTGCAAACCCAAATATGGCCCACTTATGCTCAATGTTAACAGGCCTATGTGTAGACTAGCCAGCAGTTCAGGCGAGGACCTGAAGACAATATTTCAACAATGTCGGATCATAATGAGGAGAAACTTTGCCAGTCCGTAAGAAACAAATCAATGTGATGTCACTGCTGCTTTTGTCTCAAGATGGACACTATAAAGAACTCCATCATTATGTTTGTTGTTGTCAAAAACTGTCTCCGCATTGCCCCCAGTGGAGGTCTTTGTGTCAGTTACCAGTTTTTTTCCTCTCTGGGTATTTTCCAGTATGTCAATCTTAGCATTCAGATACATGTTAGATATATTAAGCTCAACATGTGATGAGAAACTGCACAGAAAAAAAAGTTGTTTTTTTCAGAGAGGAGGCTAAAGTCATGTCACTGACATAGTTAAAAATCAACTGCTACACCCTGCTCCCTTACTCTGAAATATTCTTTGATGAAAGAAGTTGTTAAAAATAAGACATGGACTGCGCCACCAGGTGAGCTACACATTCAGAGGCTTGAGTCATCCTTTGGTCTGGTTTCGACCCTTTGCTGTACATCTTCTTCCATTCTCTCTCCCCTCAATTTCACGTTTACTATGCTGTCAATTAAATATTTTGAAAGAAGAAAATTATCCAGAGCTTTTCAGAAGGATAAATCAAGTAGATCTCAATCATGGAGAGAAATGTTGCTTTTGTCGTGTGTAAGATTGAGTTGCTGCAGTTTGAGTGAGACCTTCAAGCTATAAATTTGACCGTCTTCTTCAGAAAAGTTGATGATTACAGGAAGCTTTTAACCATCCTTGGTTAATTACACGTGCATCAAGGTAAATATCAACATTTGTGTCCATTTGTGAAGTTGGGGCCAAGATGGAATGTGTATTGCTATGTTAACAAAACTATTTCATAAAATGATTATTAGTAATGAAGACATTACTAACTTCAACACAAACTTAATTGTAAATGTGAATATGAACTGAATGTTTACTGATGCAATAACATCACAGCTGCAGCAAATCCTCTCTGCAAACATCAGAGGTAAATGAACCATTTTCAGTATTTCCCCTCCTTCTCTATGCAATTATTAGAACTTAATTACAATTTACAGCTTAAACGGATGTAGACTGGTGTTGTCAATACTGCAGATGTAACTCAACGTGTACTATTTCCTGAAACAGTATTGACGATGAGCTCACCTGGGGAGCCGTACTCATGGCGTGGAAGGCGGCAGATCTTGGGCATGACCTCTATCAGTGTTTTGACGTACTGCAGGATGGTGCCCTGTAACTGTGACGTGAAAAGGAAGAAAGGAGGCAAGGGCAAGATAAAGGGGGGGGAAATGAGAGTCCTGCCCACTGGGAGGGATGGAAACATGTTTTCTAGGAATATGGAGATAAATACCAGGCTCTTGACAATCTTAAGGAGCTCCTCCATCACTACAGCGATGCCCTGGTAGCCAAGGAGACGGCAGATGGTCTTGAAGTGAGGCGGGCCGACAAAGTTTCTGTAGGAGCTGTATATGTGGGAGTAGGCAATGTTGAGAGGCTGAGGAGAGAGGAGGAAACAGAGAGACGGTGTTAATCAGAAGCAGAAGGGAGGCAAGTCTACGACAAAGGGCAAAGGTCACTCCGCTGCTCCTTGACCTCCATTGGCTGCACCCTACTGATCAATACCACTTCTATTTCACATCCATACTCATATTTCTTTTCCTATGCCATTATTGTAAATCACTTTGGCTCAACTCCTGTGGTTTTTAATGAGCTGTATAAAAAAAAAAAGAAATCGGATTTAACTTTGTTTCACGGAACAGATTTATTACTTAGTACTTTATTCACGGTCTCCTACTCTCGTTAGCACTGTCCCTCAGTTGGGAGTCTCTTTGGATTAAAGTGTCAGCCGAATGAGTAAATGTAATGTATGAAATATAAATCATCAGTGACACCATACCTTGGACCCATACAGGTAGTAAGGCTGCACATTCGCTGGCTTGTCTCTCTGTGGCTCCTGGGTGAAGGGGATGGCTGTACGTACAAAGCTGAAAAGAGAGGGAGGAAATGAGAGAGGAAACAGGCGCAGTCTCTTCCCAAACAGAGCACATCAAACTTAACGAACCGGTTCGTGGATCCATTGTAGCAGTAGTTGGGGAGGAAATCGAAGTTCAGCTCCCAGAAGACGTGCAGCGTGATTCGTCCGTAGGGAGCCGAGACATTGTGGTTGGCCTCGCGGAACATGGCGTCAAAACTGTCCAGGGTCATGTGCTTGCACAGGAGCCGGTGGGTTAGTCTGTTGATCTCCAGCAGCCACTCCAGCTCCTGCACCGAAGACACACAGAGGAATTGTGAAGAGGTTTGATTTGAGCACAAAGTTGGTTTTCGTCGGGCTTCAAAAGAATGAAGCCCAGATTTAACGGTGTGTATCATCGGGGTCTGATCTTACCACTATGGAAGTGAGGTCCTCACTCTCAAAGCGGCTGATTGCATGGTCCAGAGACTTGTACATCGCTGCAGAGATCCTCTGGGTGATCAGGCGGTTCAGGTCGATGGAGCGACCGAGCAGCTGAAGATTCCAAAGGAACATAGAGAATCTTATAAATATTCTACAAATAAATATTCATAAACATACTGTAAATAAAGGCCAAAACAATGGCTGCCTGTCTGTATCCTTACATTTAAGGAGTAGATGAGACCAAATAACTCCTAAATGAGCAACAGATTAATAACTTATCATTATTCCATTACCTGTACGTGTCTCTGTTTGAGCAGGGTCTCGTAGCGGTTTGATGGAGGGTAAGGGATGATCACTCCATAGTTTTTACACTCTGCTCTGAAGCGCTTGTCGAGAAGGACACTGTGGAAAGAGCGTCAAAACTGGTGTAAACTGGTGATTTCCCACTTTGTACGTCATGTCCTGCATGTTCTACCGAGGCCCCAGCCCTCATCTGAATATGTGTAATGTCTGAAAATGTCATAAAGACGCTTCCTACCTCCCAGCCATTGCTTTGTAGTAGGCAAATATCTGATCCGCTAACTTGTAGACAAACTGGTCAAAGCAGAGGTTCACCTGAAAACAAGAAGCACATTGTGAGGGTATTATTTTTCAAGAGCACCAGAGAGACAAAGATCGATGCATTTTACTTGAAAAAACAAGTGGCCTTACCTCAGCTTCAATTTCATCATAAAGGAACTGCTTTTTGAACTTGGTGAGAGCGTAGTATCCGCTGTCATTATACAAGTCTAGAGGATACAGCACATACCTGGCGGAGGAAGAGTAGCAGTTACATTATGGTTTGTTCACTAATAGTACAAACACATTCAGCTTCACAGGGATTGTGAGGTGTTTGTCTTACTCCATCATGGAAGGCTCCTTGGTCTCCAGGATGTGGTCGGTTAGGATCCAGGGCATGGACATCTCGATGGGGAACTGGATTCTGCGGCCCATGGTCAGCTCCAGGAAGAACTCTCTGAACCACAGCTGGGACAGATCACAGCACTGCTGCAGGGCCTCTGGACAGCAGAGACGGAGCAGACAAGAGAGAAAGGAATAAAGTGAAATCTCTACAAGGATTTTACCTTCATATGACAACACGCTGGACTGTTCAACATGCTCACCGCTGAAGTTGAGCAGGTGTGTGAAGAAGAAGGAATGTTTGTGGAAGTCCTCTATGGCCACCACTATGGGGCCATCCAGACTGCTGCGGAGAGTCTTCTTCGAGCCACTCTTATCTGCAATCAGTGACTCCAGCATGGTGCGCACCATGTACAGCTGCAGAGGGAGGACAAAAGGTGAAAAGATGAAAACGAGAAAAACGATTTGTCTGTCACAAAAACCGTGTTGCAGTTGGATTTATTCTCGTGTTTCTTAATCCTCCAAACTTATCCTGGTATATATAAAATCCAACTAATGGCACATTTGCTAGATAAGTACATGAAAAACAGATGGAGCCTTCTGCCTGTGCTCTGCTTTCATTTCATCTGTACATGTGCACGTCTTCAGAAAGCTTACGGATACGGACAAAACAAAACTAAATGGAGCAGTAGCATAGGAAATAGTGGGTGGGAAGTATAGACACGAAGAAGAAATTTCAACAATGGGAGAATTTTTTGAGGAAATACTTTAAAAGATGGTGAGTCACTAAAAGGATCTATATAATGTTGCTTTATTACTGCAAAGGGACAACCCGCTGCTTTTGCATCGTTCTTACATTCTGACGTCCCCCTCCAGCATCGACGTGATGATTTAGTCAGAAACTCGACTCTTTGCTGCCCTCTAGTGGACGTATTGCTTAACAACCATGCCAACATCGAGGACAAATGGAAGTATGTGTGCAGTGATACACATTGTTTGAAACAGACAGATCTGTTTCATTCATAAGGGCAGTGTAAATGAGAACGTTAAACCACACATTATAACTCAGTCTCTTTTAGCACTGTGTGTCAATACCCATTTTATGATAAAGTAATATATATCTTATGAATGTGTGTTGAAGCAGAAGGCAATATGTGACTGGCTGACTGGAGCTGTGCAAATCCTAATGCAAAGTTACCAATTATCTTTTAGTTACACAAATTATAAAGTTGTTGTAACAAAAAATGTCGTTGCATCAGACCAGAAAAATAAACAAATCAGTTTTTTGTAAAATTACTTTTTTTTTTGTAAATCGTGCCTCAATCTGTATTTTTAAATGAAGGACTTCTATTTTGCATTGTGTTACTCGTGATTATTGTTTTGTTACTGAATGGGCCCTGTTTCTCAAAACCTTGTGCTGACCACACGTCTGTGAACCTACCTGTGTGCTGGAGGGTCCCACAGCCCTGCGGGGCACTTTGATGTCAAATCCCCCTTTAGGATCCTTCTCTCCCCTCAGACAGGGGTCGTTCGGAGGCTCCCTTGCCCCATCCCAGTCACAGACGGTCTTTCGGATGGCCTGGAGAACACTGCAAACAAAGCAGGATTATAAAAGTGCAAAAGAGCCATGAGATTAACTTTAATGTGCATTTATCATCTTGATGATTACCTTATGAGGACGTTCTTCTTCTTGCGAACAGCCTGGCGTAGAGGCTCTCTTAGGGTCATCTGAGCAAAGTCCTGCAGCGCTGCGTAGATGGTATTCCTGATGGCCTGGTTAAACACCGACTCCATTCTGCCCATCAGAACCTACACAGTTCATTACACAGAACGTCATTGTCTTCGAAATAAGCTAAAATATACTTACTTATAAAATGTATATCATTCTCAGATACATTATTGTATCCATTCAAATATCCCTCCAGACATAGCTGAAGACCATAAGAAAATCTGCTCCAAGTAACTTGTCTGACTCTAAAACGTCTCCCACGTCTCTGAAAAGTCCACTCTCATGTGCATTGGTGGTTTCAAGTTTCACAACACAAATGTGCAAGTTGGATACTGGACTATGATTGGCTTCCAGAATCCCGCTTGTATATACACATAATAAATTAAGATTACAAGGTAGAAACAAATATTTAAAAAAACACATTTTAGCACCGTGGGGCTGGAAATAAAAGGCTACAGCCTGAAGACAGTCGAGCTTGGCATAAAGGCTGGTGAGGCAGGGAAACAACTAGCCTGGTTCTGCATTAAAGTAACAATTAAATTTAATCTAACAACACCTTTAAAAAAACTCTACAGAGAGTCAGGCTAACCCATTCCCCTCTTCCTGGTCTCTGCTCAGCTCGTCAGCTGCTGGCTGTAGCTTTGGCCTTAGCGAACCCATCAGAGTTGCATCAATCTTCTCATCAAACCCTCAGCAAGTAAACAGATTTCTCAAAAATTGTCATAATCCAATAAAGTTTAAAAATATATAACATCCAAGCTTCTTGATGACTAGTTTTATATCTGCATGTACAGTATGCACAGACCATAGACTGCAAATGAAGATGGAGGACAAAAATGAAGCGAAAACATATCGGTGGCTCGTACAGTAGAGGTCATAAACCCCATCTCCTCTATGTTAGTGAATGGGACATGCTATATCATACTACAAAAGTGTGAAGCATCATGACTGACAGGTGAGACTGACTCCTGATTGGTTAACTGCATGTATCGGCAGGACCTTGATACCCCACGATCACTACGTGCAGACTCCGGCTCCGAAAGGTGTAGCCAGCTCAAGACGGCAGCAACCGTATCCAGGATATCTTGGCTTCATTTTCGCACAGTGGGAGAGAAGCATCATCCAACTTTATTTATGGTCTATCGCACAAAGTTCTATAACCAGCTGTCGAGAACACCACATACAGATCTCCTCGTATTTTCGTCAGACGCACTTCGACACCTGTCTGGGTCACCATGTGTTTTACCTGCAGCCCTTTGATCATGGCGATGACTTCCACCAGGGCGAACTTCTCTTCACTGGTGTAATTGTAACGCGTGGCACGTTCGTACTCCTCCGCTGTGCCAGGACAGTCCTTGTTACAGAATTTATCCGTGGGATGGACCAGCTTCCACGAGTACTGAAAGCAACAAGAGAGGGCTATAAATAGACCAACTCTGAGGCAATCAATGGCGAAACAACACACCTTTCGTACCTACAGCCACACTATAAGCATTTCCCTCCTCCCATGCACGAACCAAATCAATCCCTTGCTTCACTCACAACTTCCATGACGTGCGTGCTCCACTTGGACAGCAGCTGCAGGCCCCTCAGAGCCAGGTCGAACAGCTCCCTGTACTCCTCGTCCGACTTCTGGCTGTCCAGGCCCGAGCCCGTCACCACTTCGCTGTTGCTGTAGCGCGCCAGCTCCGAGATGAAACGGATGTGGTCCTCCCTGATCTGTACCATCTGCTCGCACAGGTTGTACTGCGGCGAGATGCTGCTCTGGGTGCACGTCCACCTGGGCACAGGGTGGAGGAAATAGAGGGTTAATGGTGGGGGGGCAGGAGCAGATGGCACAGTGGTCAAGGATTACGGATTTGAATTGGGTATACGAGTAGATATTTCTTACTTGGACTTGTTTTCTTCATAGTGGGCACTCGTCTCAATGTAACGTGACAGCTCTATCTGCATGTCCCCGAACAGCGGAACCACTTGAAGCTAAAATACAAAAGGCAATGTTTGTCCCACCAACCGATCATAGCCACAGATATATTCCCGGATAAAAGAGATTAGCCTTACTTTGAAGAACTTGTCAATCTTGCTCAGGTTGATCCTCTTCTTGGCGTCTAGTTTGTAGATGTTACTCACGTTTCCATCCATCAGGTACAGACCAAAGCCCATCACCTGACACACAGAGATATTTGTTTTTACAATGACATCGAGCCAGCGAGAGATCCCACAATTTGACAGTTATCCGCTGGCAGCATGTTGAATGTGAATTAAATGTCTTTACCTTGAGCAGCATGTGTTTCTCGCTTGGAGTCAGATACATTTTGTTCTCGTAGTAGTCCACACAGATGTTGACAATGTCGGCCAAAAGTTCCTCGTAGCCAGGAATGACCTCCAGCTGTTGGTGCAGGCACTGCACAGAGACGGAGACAGAAGAGGTCACGGACGATTTAACAACCGTTCATTTGTTAAATTATGCCAGAAAGGGTCTGTTAACTCCTGCTTATACAGTAAGTATGAATATTGACATCACTGTGTGAACACATAACAAATCAAGCCAATTGTAAATGGTCATCAATGGAGCTGTATATCATTAGAAACCGGGGGTTCTTCGAGGGTTTTGAGCATCACACATGGAGAGACATTTGTTTCAAATTATGACATTTTCCCTGCCCACATACTTCCAATGCTTCCTTTACGTCGATGTGGCTGTAATACATCCACTAGAGGGCAGTGTAGGAGAGTTTCTGACAACAAACATGGCCCTAGTGGTGGACGTAGTGATAAAAGCGGACGTGCTGGTCCAGTTTCCCAACTCGAATATTCTCTCCTCATACGAATTTCTTCCTCTTGTGCTATGATCCTCTTGCTTGGATTATTGGCTACACTGCCCCCCCCCCTTATTTATGATGGCACTGCTCTGTTTTGCCTGTTTCGTATATATCTGAAACCGTTCAGAAGACGACATGAATAGGGATGAGATTTAAGCAGAGTACAGACAGAGATGAGCCCCTAAACCGTGAAGTCAATGAAAAACCACAGCTGTGACTATTTCAAATCTGACCCCCGAGATTTAAAGTGTGGGTTGAATCCTTCTGATCTAATTCAATATATTCTGTAGGATAAATATTGGGCAGGTCAATTGCTTTTTTACCTCCACTGAGGAGGCTATGTTTGTACGTTGGTTAGGTCGTCAGCAAGATTCAGCAGAAACTACAGAACAGATAAGGACAAAACATGGTGGAAGGGCGTGACATGGTTGAAGAGGTTGAGGTTGAGGAGAGAATCCATAAAATTGTGGGTATCCAGATAAAGATGTGGATCCAGAAATTATTCATCACTTGTTCTAACATTGGGTGATTTTTTAGACATATTCACAAATTTCCCTGGAAGAAATTCATGAATCAGAAATGAAAGAAAATTATTCATATTTAGAGGAATGATATCTATAAGTGTGTGAAATTTGGTGCGGCATTACTGAATTTAAGGGGACTGTTGGGCCTTGTGCTCTCCTGAGTGCCAGTCTAGTTTCTCTTTTATTCATACTGCAGAATATTTTCATGCAACCTAACCTGTCACAAGGCAGCTTAGATATAGTTCATCCCCTCAGATTGTCTAGCATATCATTTTCTGAGCTATTCATTTAGACGCTTAGGAGCTCATCTTCTATAATGTATTATAGACGAGCAGAATATTTATGTGCATTTGCAGCAACCTCTTGATCAAAAGATTTTTGATCCTCTGCGACTTTGACAAAGACTCAAAGGAGAAACATCCTTTAATCAACCTACAACGTAAATATGACGCACAGGGTCTGACATCTAACCTGAGTGATCCTATTGTGGTTCGCTAAAAACATGGAGAGATTCTGGGACTCCTGGATGGACTGAGGGTCAGCCATCTTCCTCAGGAACTGAGCCGCTCTGCAGACAAGGGGAGAGAAAGGTTAATCTGGCTGCTCAGAGGAAGAAACTTGATTTTCTTTGGAGTGTGACACGCTACCTTTTGTAGGCAGAGTGATCATTCTTGACGCTACACTTCATGTTCTTCAGTTCATCCAGCACCGCAAACATGTTGATGAACTTGCCCAGAGTGAGCAGGTAAGCCTCGGACACAAAGTCCTTCCTTCTCTCAGCGTGGCACAGACGCTTCACTTCACCACAGAAACGCTCGATGGCTTTCCGCTGCAAACACACAGAAACCAGGATACATGAAATAGATCAGTGACCATTTCACCAACAAACAATACAGTTTAAAACTATGTCTATTGATCTGTTAATTATGAAATATAAAACTAGCAAATTATCAGGCGGCTGAGTCTTACCTGGAAGTACATGAACTTCATGAGCTTGGTCACCTCAGGTTCCAACACTTCCACGGTTTTCTCATAGATTTCCACTCTGTTGGGCTGCTCGTTGCATTTCACCTAGCAGACACAAGAGGGAGCCATCACACAACGTGATATTGCAACGACAGTACAATATTGAGTTTCTCTGTAATGATCATGATTCAAAAAAGATATTGTGTCACAAAAAAAATATGTATGATGTATGTAAAAACTGTCCCTTTCCAGTTACTGCAAATTATATTATGATAAATACTTAGGTCAGGTGCAGATTTGTCCACCTAGACTTGATTAAAATATCTTTCAAAAGAGTGAGATTTTGCAATGAATTTTCAAATGAGCTGTTAAATTAGTTTAACTTTGTATCTTTGTGGGGACCATTTAAAGCATAAACTTTATGGATTAAGGACATTTTGGCCATTCCTATCTTTTTCATTCTGTTTAGGGAAAGGGTTAGTATTAAGTCTCAGGCAGGTTTACGTTAGGGTTAAAATGCAGGACTCTGAATGCTCTGACTGATACTAGGGGCACTGGCACGCAGGGCTGTGAATGTAAAAATATAAATGCAAAAAATATCTAATTAAAATTGATTGGTTACAGTACCACCTTAGAAGGAATAAATAAATAAGTCAATTTAATAATGTTAAAAGAAGGCCGGGCAGCGAGAGCTTTAGTTCTAATAAAAATTCTCACAACCTCCAAGGCCTCTCCCCTGGCTCGTACATTAAAGGATTAGCCATGTTCATATGGCAATTTATAATAAATAATAATAAATAACAGCAATTATAAATAATCACGAAATTCATAATAGGTAGTAGTAGTATTTTGAAGGTAAGAATTCATCCAACTGAAGTACGAAGAACATCCGACACCCCTATATATACATATATGCACACAATCGGTGAGTAGAGTGCCTATGAATGCTTAGGAATATAAAACACAAACAACTTTTAAAGACCCCTTATTTTACATTTCTCCGATATAATTTGGTGTACTGGCACCCCTAAGAGGATATAATACATATTTAATGTAAATGTGTATTTCCATGTCCTCTCTTCTGCCTCTCTCTGGAGCTGCAGACAGAACAGGCAGTATACACCTGCCTCTTGAGCCCCTCCTCTGATTGGCTGACTGCAGTTTGAGTGCCACGCGACCAGGCCCATCACTGGTCTCATTGCTGAAAGTCGCGCTATGTTTGTATACCGCTATAGAAGATCAGCCACATATTTACAGTCGGTTACATCAGGATGTTTCAGTACGGAGTTACAGCGACACGGCACGTCAGAAGTAACAAAGCGTGACCGCTGGTCTGGAACAGTCACGTTCTCTTCCTTGCATGCCTCCAGGCTGCAGTGTTTCTTCAGTGTTGTTTGTTATGGTTAGCCTGTGGTAACTAACAAGATGCTAGCTCATCAACATATCTGCTTGGTGTGGCCTTCTGTCTGGAGGGGTGGTGCTAGGGAGCGGGGGTGGTGGTGGGTTCAGAGACTGGACTGGTACTGACTGGGTGGGGCTGAGAGACGAGTGCGAACCCATATCACTCATACGGGGAGAAAGTACGAAGCAAGACGTTTCCATAACATATTTCTTAGAATGGACTGAGTGGAAAAGTCTGAGGAGTGACTGTTTTCATACTGAAGGATCCCTAGTGACCCCTTCAAATCATTACGGAGAGTAAAAGCCCAGAAAATGTATATTACACAATATGGGCCCTTTAAATATGATCAATACTAAATGGGCAAGGGCAGCGCGTGATGGTTGATCTGCTGCGTTTCTGATGTTCACACGGAACATAGACTACAATATGACTCCAAGCATCTTCCCATCCTGCACATATTTATATTTAAAACCAATGAATGAATTTAGTCACCAGAAATGATAGGCCATAGATTAGAGTGCTTTTACTTTGACAGAGGGCCTCAAATGGGCAGTGTAGACATTCTAACCTGTAAACATAGAAGGTCACATAATGCTCACACATCTAGTGTGGCCCCTGGACAGAAGAATGTGTGTATGTGCTCATTAGTCAAAAAGATATGCAGCTCTGTCTGTGTGTGTGTGTGTGTGTGTGTGTGTGTGTGTGTGTGTGTGTGTGTGTTACCTGTGGAATAGCTCTGGAGCAGCTTCTCCAGGTGTAAAGCATCACAGCGTACTCATGTCCTTCCTCCAGCATCTCATTCTGCACAAATAAAAAGACTTGATTCATTCTCAAAGTAAAGTTGTGGCAAATTAATCTTTGTTAATGTATCTCTTGTTTTTTTATATTGGAATGTAATTACTGAAATTGTTGTAACCGCACTTAGCAGCACAGGAGCCACATATCCCAGGGTGAATGGGGCTTGATAAATATTTGAGCAGGGGGACGATTTCCTCCATTCAGAAGTAGCTGAGACAGATTTCTCCGTGACTCGCTTTAAACAAGGAGAGTCCTCAAATAGACCAGCTTCCACCTCAATGGGACTTCCCCATTGAATAGGGTTAAATAAAGCTCCACTTCCCCTCTTTTCCAGTCAAATCACACTCTCCATTCATTCACCATCAGGGGAAAGAGCTTTAGTGATCCATCGGCAGCCTGATACACCACCATCCTGTGTGTGAGGGGAATGTTTATCTATGTGAGTGTGTGTGTGTGTGTGTGTGTGTGTGTGTGTGTGTGTGTGTGTGTGTGTGTGTGTGTGTTTGTGTGTGTGTGTGTGTGTGTCGTGCTAAAGGGCTAGCCAAGTCTGAACAAAGGAGCCAAATGATAATCAATTCACAAAAATACAAGGCTCTCTTTAGGGCGTGAGACTGCTCTCCTCCATCTCCTTTGTGTTCACTGAAAGAGTAACAGCAGCGATTGAAGACAGACAACAACAAAATTGTTTTATACCAATTACATGGATAAACCAATATGATGACAGGCCGTGACCTGTGGTTCTGGGAAAACTGGAACAACAAATCTCACCATGCTGGAGTGGACCGTGGCTTGCTCTATATAACGAGCGATGCCAGTGACGAACGCGTTCCTGTCTTCGAAGTTGGTGTCGAAATTAGCCTGCGGGAGAGGGGGAGAAGAGAGTGAAGGTGAGACCTGAAAAATGTCTGAACCGATGGGGACGATGGCGAATGGCGGTGGCCGCGTTTGTGAGAACGTACCTGGTACATGATGGAGGAGGGAGGGGGTTCGATGCATGGCTGCTGGTCCGGGAGGGGCAGCTCCTCCAGCAGGTCCACGTTGGACAGAGCATCCTCCAGGGTCACGTGGGTCGTCATGGTAACAAGCCGTCACTCACACAACAACGCAGTCTGACAGAGAGAGAGGAAGTGGTGTGAGATAGGGAGGCAGAAGAAGCTCCAGTGCAGAAAGCCAGATGCATGATGGGATGAGTATAAATCGAGTTGACAATAACATCTGAACATCACAGGTATCAGAGCAAATTAGGGTGAAAAAGTTGTTTCAAGTGGCAATAATACCACTGCAAACCTAATGGACATAATCAGGATGTCATCAATCAATTCATGTAAACACATTTTGACATTATGGGTATTGTCGTTGAAAGGATGCTTGAGTTGATCTGACAGGGCTGTGGGGGCCAACTGAGAGAAATGAATTAAATATATCCTACAGTGAGAGAATGCTTCTCAGTCACAAAGACATGGAACAGATATTGTCTAGACAACCTCACTTCCTCTTGTGAAACCCTTTATGCGCTGAGCGGTGCAGCATTTCTCTGAGCTCACCCTGCACCTGTATCCCTGCTGAGGCCCCCAGCTGTTTCCTTTTTAACTTCTTATTCGACTGGAGGAACAGATAAAGCGTCTAACTCTTGAAATGCAGAGACCTGGAAATCTCACAAATGTGAGATAGGCGAGACAGAAGTCTGGCAATGAATGACATAAAAATTAAATAAAAAAAGGGCTATCTGACACAGGGATCCACTGGAAACGATAAGAAATGTAATTTTTAGCTTTTATATAGATTAAAATGCTATATACGAGCCCACAGGTGTATATATGGCTCATGCGCATGGCCATCATTAAGGCCACTCTGCCTGATTTGTGTCTGGAATAAATGACCAGCTCCTCTTGAAACTGTACAGTCCCAGTCGTGCCCTCCCCTCCTCATATAAAAGCAGCCCCTGAGCCCAGCAGTGTGTATGCGCCCGCTTGTATATCATGTGCCTCTCAGAAACGAGCGTATTTCACGACTGACCTGGCAGACAGCAGCGATAATAAGCTTAATTTTCACAGCCAGAGAGAGCATGACTCGAGCTGAGGGGTGCCAGGGGCCAAACAGCGGCGAGAGAAGAGGCAGATAAAAACCAAACATGGCCGTTTCTCTATCCCCTTGTTAGAGGCAGGCAAAGGATTTAGAGCAACAGAAGGTTGAATGTTGCATCAAGCTGTTAAACCTAGTATAGATACAGATACCAGCATCAGAAATACCAAGTTGAGCATCTGCAAGTATGCAAATGTGCCGATCAGATGCAACTTTTTTTTTAATGTATACACACACACACACACTTCCTCTGTTTTAAAAGAATTATCACTAAGACAAAAACGGCGGCAATAAAGTAAACAGCATTGATCCGTCAAATACGGTGCTGGTCCAGCTAATATTGGGGGTGGTAGTAGTCTGTAAATGGCGGAAATGTGCTGCAGTAACATCTAAGTTCAGTGGTAAACCTACAGTTAGACCTAGCAGCGCTAACCAAACATAGGAAAACCGTATTTGTTATTGTTCCTGGCGCATTTATTTTCAGTAGGTTAGGGTTAAGCAGAGGTCGTTAAAATGTCAGAACATTTCGGACAGGGAGGTTCAGGTATAAAGCTGATGTGTACCTTACAAAGGACTGATGTTTTGCAGGGTAATGCTAGTGTTGCCAATTACAATACAATTAATAGGCCAAACAAAAACTACAGCAATAACCACTTCGAAAGTGGGTCGTTAGCATACAGCTGTTAAAATGGGTTGCATGGATTGTTACTGGTACGGATCTGTGCTCTACATCGGCCGATACGCAAAGTCCAAGCATCAGAATCAGTAGTAGGAAGGGAAAAGTGGTTTCAGAAGATCTCTTCCTTATACAGCTCATCATTTGTCCAGGCACTCGGCCACACACTGACGGTAATGGCACTCTGCAAATCTAAATGTCAACACAACAACGATTGGCAAATTTAGCATTCAGCTTTTCTATCTGATGACATCATAGAAAGTCTAACAATCCAAAAGTGACCACAGTGACTTTCTGTGGCCAGCAGAGAGACACGTTAACGACACACATACTGAGAGATGCCGATCTGACATGTTGCTGGTCACGCTCACTAATGTGATGATAAATTATGTGAAAAAGGAGGTGGGTGCAGTTTCCTGTCACAACAAACTGTCTAAGTGAACACAAAGTATGTGATGGCTGCAGCTTGGTGAGGTGAGCCACAAGTTGTCGAATGACTCACTCATCAGACTTCTGTGACACCAAACTCTTTCACGTAAAAGATGGTAACAGAGTAAATGAATGTAGATGGATTCATAAGTTAAATCTATGTTGTCCTCTCTATTCAGATGTATCACTTATCACTTTATTTTAGTACTGTCTCCACTGTCTCTTTTTTTGGGGTTCCTTATACATATTTCTTTATTTCAATATTTTAATAGCTTATATCGAATTCATCATCCTTTACTTTATAGTCTCAATTTGTTTTTGTTATATAATTAGACATCTAAAGGTTTGCTCCACATCTATAGGTTTGCTCCACACAAACTCTGTTATTACTAGTTTGCAGAAATGCTCTACACTACTGGAAATATTAATACAAAACTTGGTGGAAGGATGTGGTATGGATCAGTAAAGAGCCAATTCAATTTCGGTATGATTCTCAAGGCAACACCTAACAAATGACAGAGAACCCCAACAGTTCTCACGATGAGCAAGCACTTTGGCGACCGTAGCGAGAAAAACCTTCCTCATTTACTGGAAGAGACCTCTGGCGGAACAAGACTCAATGTAAACGGCCATCAGCCTCTACCGGTTGGGGTGAGCAGAGAGAAATGGGGAGGAGAAGGGAGATGGGTGGAAAAGAGGGGAGAGTAGAAAGAGAGAGATAGGGGGGAGGGGAAGAGAGAGGAGAGAGAGTCCAGGAACAGTTCTGATAGACTAGTTGTTATAATAAAACTATAAGAGGGATAATTATGGATGTAAAGATGATAGCAGCAATATAAGTGGCATAACTTTCCATTGTAGCGTTTAGTGCCCCTGACATACTGAGAGTTTTAGTCCTTTGCAGAAACCTATAACTTTTGCTTAATAGCATTCGAGTTTACTTTTTTGAAATATTTATATACTTGTACTCCTCAGGGATGCTGGTGCATGCCAACAAGAGCTTAGGTTGAAATGTCAGCGCAACCTTTACCTGTGTGTGCTCCGGTGTGTTTGAGTACAGAATATTAAAATGGAGGATTTTGTCGTCTTGAAGAATGTGTTTCCTGTATTCTCTGAACTGCTGTGACTGCTACAACCTGAATCCACACTTCTGCAGATTCTTTCTGGGCTCAGTTGGTTATTTTAACTGTTGAGTTTGTAGAATACAAAACATACAGCTCGCTACAAGCGGCTTTGTCAGGCACACAAACATGCACAGTACTGCTAAACTCCCATCTGTGCTTGGAAAACACGGGCGCAGGCTGAAGCCTGGTTTGGCTGAACAAACTTTCCCACCCTATACCAGTCTCTGTTCAGCAGTTGGTGTGTGTGTGTGTGTGTGTGTGTGTGTGTGTCATTCTTTACAAAGCAAAGGGCCCCTTCATTCCCTTCTGGACACTTGGTAAAGTAGCTGCAGGCCTGTGTTATGGCAGAACGACAGAGACAACAGCTCCTCTCAGAAATCCAATACAGTAGTTTAACTATTAGACGAGCTCAACACAGATCATCAATGCTTTGCACGGCGAAACCCCCTCGGGCCAATCTGACATAAAAAATGAAGCTTCAACACATCACACACTGGGGTCGGATCTCCTCATGACAACATTAAACCGTGAGAATCCAAGGTTGTTGAGGAAGTTCTCCAAATAATCCAACTAGAATGAGACAGAGTGGGGGAACAGCATCGCGAACACAGATGACACATGATTTGTAGGAGAAAATCTTGACCGGTATGTGCTGCTGGGGCTTTGTGTAAAACATCCTGACTGAGATACACACAGTGAGAGAAAGTGTGTCAACTGCAGGGTCACAGCCCTCAATGGGATCCCCCCCGCCCCGAAGGCAAGCTTCGTAATATATATTCATACACACAATAAGACGAGATCCGCTCAGCGTGGAAGAAACAGGAATCTCGAGCATTAAAATGCACACATGGTAATTAGCACACGCACACACAAACACACACATATTGACACTAGTGTATTCCAGCAGCATCGGTGCAGTCCACGGTGTGTCGTCATGTGCAGGATGCCAACAAGCTGAGGTATGTGACAGGCTGATTGTCATTTCAAACACCCGGCAGTGCAAAACTGTTGTCGTCTCATGATTGGTCACCCATGATGTCAAGCTCACCTTTCCGACCCCACAACAATGACATAAGCGTGGATCACATGACTACACTTTGACAAGTAGAGGAGGGTAAACAAACACCTAACATCACAACTTATTTGACAATTATTTAAATGTACTTTATACATCTAAATGCAACACATAACAGACATGTTCATCTATCTGTGTTGTTTTCCTCTACTTCCCTTTTCCTCAGCTGGTTGGTTATTAATACTCCTACAGGCCTTTGTCTTTCGTTTTACTCTGTAAAAACTGTAAACTAAACTAAAGCAGCAGCAGTGCTGTTACCTGATCAAGTTGTCCAAAAAGAATAACTGTAATGATGTATGATAGATCTTACAATAATAGCCGCATTATGTTGATATGACAGGGGCTGAAAATACAGCTTCATTGACTGTGGTTAAGTATTCCACTTACTACTAGTAGAAATATAATTTGACAGATTTGGCCTTTGAATTGTCATAACATTTGCTTTACAGTTTCTCAGAGCCCAAGATGTGGTCTTCACATGTCGTGCTATGTCCAATCAGACGTCCACATTCTGAAGATATTCAATTTAGAATGGTGTAGAACAGAGAACTGTTATTTACATTGAAGAAGTGGTAATGACTGAATGTTTTGCATTATTGCTTCATTTATAATTCAAATCAATAATTTGAGGATGAAAATACATGATGCTCCATTCCCTGCTAATTAGCAGAGTTACTTACTGTATATTTAAATCCAAGATAACTCAATACCAATACATTCTATTTTCATCCAGAATCTCTTCCATACCACATCCACACTCTTTAAGGTTTATTGTTATATTTCTTCCACTAAACAATATTTTGGGGATTTTATTTGTTACTTATTCAAACTGAACGTCTGATGATAGATGGTTTCATATGTTGACTGTACATTCCTCAGAGGCAAATGTGTAATTTAGATTTGGCCTGGGCAATACAAACATTACTAATTATTCATCAGTAGCAACTTGACCAAGCTTCAGTATGTATTGATATATTGCTTTTGCACTGTGTGACACATAATTGATGCAAATCAGAGTTGTAACATTTTTAAATTGTTTGTAATTCTCTGCTCATGGAGAAGAGTTTAAAAGCACAAGATTCACCCAGGAGCAAAAATCTGTTAAAATAAATAGTAATATATGATAATAATAATAATAATAATAATTGTTATCGACCAATGAGAAAAGCTTTATCTTCCAACCCTAATTTTGATCAACCCTGATTCTGCTTGATAGAAGTATCATATGAATAATACTATTATTATACATTATAAAATATTGTCTGTGCCTGGATCAGTAGCAGCAGCATAATTACGTCACTGCTGGCTGCTGAGGGGTTGGCGTACACATTTACAACTCCAGTGAGTCTGCAGCAGGGGCAGCTTCACGTCTGTGCTGCCGAGTGACAGGATGCAGACAGACAGCCGAGATATAATGGGTCGTTAGCGAAAAGAAAAAAAACATGAGAAAAAAAAAGTGATCAGACTCTGATGTGAAGCGGAAGTAGGTGAACCTGTCATCTGTGCATCAGCAGCAGGCCTGTCTCGTGTGTATGTGTGTACTGGTATCTTTATGAGAGCCATTAATAGCATATAAACTGGGGACATTTTGATCGGTGCTCACTTTTTCAATGCTCTGTTTGAGGATTAAGATTTGGTATTAATAAGGGTTTGAGTTGAATTTTGACGCCTATCGTTAGGGTAAGTGGCTGAGGCTCCTAGGACCTTTTCCAGCATTTAACACTAAGGTAAACCTTGTGGCAAAACAGCATGTCGGAGGACCTGGTTAAGGTTAGGGATGACATGCGAATTGTGGTTAGACATGAATCGGTCATGGTATAGGTTAGGGATAAGGTTTTGGCTAAGCTGTCCTCAATGAATGGAAGTGAATGCACAGTCGTAATAAGGATAGCTGCACAAACCTGTGTGTTCGTGTGTGGGTGTGCGTCTGCGCGTGCGTGTAGTCATTTTGTTGCATGTTATGGACCCTTTCCAGCATAAATCATCAAGGGGGGGGAAAGCCCAGTCCTCTTGTGTGTAAGCGTGTGTATATACGTGTGTGTGTGTGTGTGTGTGTGTGTGTGTGTGTGTGTGTGTACGTGTGTTGCATCGGAGTAAAACAAAATGCTGAATGGGAGTGAAACCAGCAGCGGCATCACACTCGTCCCCTCGAACACCACCATCCCCTCCCTGGCTAAAAAACCACCGTCCATCTGCCGGGGATCCATCCATCCCCCGGTGCACTGGCTCCACGGCAGAGACCCTCTCCTCTCCTCACCCCACCCATCTAAGCTACACTGCCGCTGGAAGCTAACGGGGATCCGGGAGGCGCTCCATCCGCCGCCCGGTGCCGGAGCACGACCAGACTCGGTGTCTGTCTGCTTGGTGCGATACGATGCGAGGTGGAGAACAAGAGAGGAACGGGAGGAGATGGAAAGGAGGACAAACGGGCAGCTCCCTCTCTCCCTCTCCCTCTCTCTCTGGTCTCCAGCCATCATCACTACCCAGCGCACATCTTTAACGCTGCGGCTCCATCCGCCGTTACATGCAGCACGTACCTGTAAATTGCATGTCCGTCCGCAGAGACGCGAGGGCGGCCGGGCGGTGTCGCGGTGTCCGGGGCGGCAGGTCCGACGAATCCTGGGTTCGGGCTGTTTTTCGCTTTTCTCCTTTTCCGCCGCTCGTCTTCTTCGCCGATTGATGCTCCAGTTTCGCCCAGGACCGACCCAGTGCTGCTAATCCACCCCACACAAAGAGCAGAAAATGGCTGCAAGTGCATTTTCTTAAAGGCACAGGCACAGCGGAGGGATGGAGGCAGGGGAGGGGAGGTTATTCTAGGCCCCTGACATGTTGATCTGCTTTTATAGTTCTGTGCAACGCATCAGTAATTATCACGATATGTTTTCATCGATAGCAACATAACATATATATATGTATTGTTTATGCATAGTGCACAGTGCACAGTTTAAAGGGATAGTTCACCCCAAAATGGAAATTCTCTCATTATCTACTCACCACTATGCTGATAGCCTGGATGCCAGACGAACTTAGCCCCGCCCACAACATTTTTGGTCGGGCAGTTCGGTCTGGGGTCGCTCCATTGGGAAAAAATTATGGCCCGACCGGGCCAATCAGATTGTCAGGGCGGGCTTTATACGATGATTGACAGATGATCAACGGTGATGTAATCAACCACGTCATCAAAGTGCCCTTGGGTTGAATTCGTTTTCAACAAACATGCCTGCCGCTGGCGAGCTGAGATGTGGAGATGCTGCCATTGAGTCTGTTTTAGAAGACATCGACAGCGCATTCATTTTGAAAGAGGAACACAGAACGTGGAGGCGACGCCAAAGCACCGCGCTAATCCCTATCGCCCCGGCGCTTGGCTGTTCACAACGGACGCTGAAGCAACGCTGAACCGCCGGGCAGCGCTAATAATATCACCCGTTGATCCAGTAGATCGCTGCACGGCTTTGTGCCAGTCACACTGGAGGCTGAAGCACCGCGCTGCGCCAAGGCTGCCTCGCGGTGCTTCAGCCTCCGGTGTGACTGGCACAAAGTTTTAACATGGGAGTGGATGGGAGCCAGCTGTTATTTAAGGCTTGGCGCTGCGCTGAAGCGTCCGGTGTGAACCCGGCGTTAGTAAATAACTCACAATGCGTTGCTTAGCATACGTCACATACTACGTTGCTCTGATTGGTTGTAGGTCTATCCAATTGAGCGAAGAGGAATTTTACTTCCTGGTCAGTTGAAACACGCCCCATAATTTTTTCCCAATGGAGCGACTCCAGACCGAACTGCCCGACCAAAAATGTTGTGGGCGGGGCTAAGTTCGTCTGGCATCCAGGCTACTATGCTGATGGAGGGGAGGGTGAAGTGGAGTTTCAGGGGTAAACAGCGTTGCAGCCAAATCCTATACAATCGAGGTCAATGGAGACCGATTCTTCAAACGTAAAAAAACATAAAATGCCTCGAGGCCGCTCCTGTGGTGTCATTCAAGTGTCCTTAAATGTCCTCTGTGGTCCACACAGACGAACATGGCTCCAGAGGAGGCCATCACAAGACATTTGGCCTAAAGACACGGTGTAAGTCACCTCGTTCCAGGTCGAATTCGAATGTTGAGGCTTACAGACACTTGGATGGCACTACAGGAGCAGTATGGAGACGTTTGAAGATGTGGTCACCAGTTACTTCAATTGAATTGGATTTGGCTTCAACTCTGTTCACCCCTTAAAACTCCAGAAGTGTTTGGTGTACTCAAACACTCAACCCACCCCTCCATCGGCATACTTTAAAACAACAACCTTCCATCAGAAGCAACATCTCTCTTTAATCTTAAATTAAATGATATTGTGATGTTTCTCGTGATCATTATCGATATTGAGTGATATGACATGTTTTATCTCTGTATAATTGTTGGCCTTATCACCCAGCCATATGAAGTATAAGAGACCTATAGTATTTCAGCTTATTCTTGTTAAATCACAAGTAAACATCTTCCCACCTCCATCTTTCAAAATAGACTGATATGAACCTTTGACGGACGGGCACAAATTTTTTTTTTGTTTCTTAATTTAATTAGAATTTTATTTGTTGTAAAGTTCATGGTTAAACTGTAAAAATATCAATCCTCAATGACAAGTCTTTCTCATTGGGGTTCGTGCAGGGAACTTGAAACTTTTTTTTTCTATTTTGTGTATTTAGTCTCACTTTGGCAAAACTAAGAGCTTTTGATAATAGTTGAAAAGCATTATCAGCAATTTAATTCACTGCCAATAGCCTGAAGTCAAGCTAGCGTTGATCAAGTGCCATAATTTTACTGCTGAGAAAATTTAAAAACATACAGAACATTTAATGAGCAGGGTTTCCTTTAATCGACAATCAGTCATATAACATAACCACCTCACCACATAAACAGAGCTCTTCTGGAATATATCTGCAGCGAGCAGCTGTAGCTGTGTGAGTGGACGTCATTAGAATTCTCAGGTTATTCAAAACTGTAAAACAGATAAAGTGCAATGTCCAGGGATCGAAAATTGTCTTGTGTTTTGTTGTCATCAGATGAGAGAACTTCTCCCATCTTTGAAAAACATCAGACAATCAACTGGTGAAGGAATCAATATAAATTAAATAAATAAAGTTATTTTCAAAATCATCAATATCAGATTTTCTCCCTGTTCACAGGTTTCCGAGGGCGGCCAGCTCGTGTAGTACTTGAACGAAGGATGGACGATCATCTGGTTTCTGCGAAATAACACAGAAAAACAATATTATTATTTAGATTTGGGACTTCCTCTGCTTCCACTCTGTTAGAGTCCTGTGCCCACCTCTTTCCAGCACCAGTCCATGAGCTGGTAAACTGCATCTGGGGCCATGCGGGGCTTCAGGAGCCTCATGCCTGAGTTCAGGGACTCCACCACCTCAGTGTTGGAGCGGTTCTCATAGGGAAGACGGCCCTCATTGTAAATCTCCCACATGATTACACCTGAGCGGGGGGGGGGGGGGGGGGGGGGGGACATATAAACATTGTTAACATTATAAGTTTCTGCTCAGATGCTAAGAAGCTACAAGCAACAGAGACATATTACTGGTTACTGTGTTACATTCAACATTGATTACAAAATTCTCACTTTTAAAGCAATAATCCATTTGCTTCCTTTATGTTAAGCTCTTTGTTTAGAAATAAGCTATATAAGCTTGTATTTAAGAACGGGACATTCATTTGGCGCAACTTTGACACATACTGCATAGAACTCTCATCTAAACCACTCACAATTTCACATTAAAGTTTCAGAATATCCACATTTATTACAACAGTGTATCTTTTATTCATCCTCATTACATGAGCAGACATCGACCCCTCTACCAAAATAAAGTAATTTATTGGAAATCATTAAATAACAATTAAAAAAATAAATTAAAAAAAACTATATTAAGGCCTTGTGTATTCTCCCAAGATTTTCAGTGTCTATTGAATATTTTACCAAACCATCGTGGGCTGAGACAGCTTCTATTTTAGTTCACTAAGGCTGAGAAGACCAGAGTCAGTGTGCACAGATGATTCTGGTGTTTAGTTACGCGACCTGCAAAGCTCCCTAACACCTTCTTTCACCCAGAAACTTAAAATAATGTATGAGCAGAGAGACAGCTAATCAGACATAGAGTACATACAAGTGAGACAGATCAACACACCGAATGACCAGATGTCTGACTTGCTGCTGAACTTGCAGTATTTGATGACCTCTGGGGCCGACCACTTGACAGGGAACTTGGAGCACTGGGAACTCGTGTACTGATCGTCCGGAACAAATCTACAGCCCAGAGGGTGGACACACAACATTATAGAGCAGTACATGTGCACTGATAACTATAGTCCAAAAAAAAAAAATACTGTGATGAAAAAAATTATGGTAGAAGTCATACCTGGTCATCCCAAAATCTGACACCTTCACCTCAATGTTCTTTGACACAAGACAGTTCCTGGCAGCCTGCCGAAGAAGGAGAAGCAGAGGAGGGTTTCAATGCTGAAACAGCACAGACACCATAGGGAATTAAAAAAGTTGCTGTTATTTTACCAGATCCCTGTGGATGAAGTTGGAACTCTCCAGGTAAGCCATCCCCTCGCTGACATCCAGACACATCCCCAGCATCATCTCCTGGGACAAACACCCCTTCCTCTCTCGCAGGTAGTCTGACAGGCAGCCGTTTTCCATGAGCTCAAACACAAGACACATAGGAGAACGCTGGGTGCACACACCGTAGAGCTGCACCAGCCTAGAGTGGGACAACTTCCTGTCAAAACACACACATACACAAGCATCAGTCCCCTGGTTTTCACTTAATTTGTCCTGGATATGAAACATCACCATGAATTACACTTGACTTACATCATGACTCTTGCCTCTTCTTTAAAGTCCTCGTCTGACATGCACTTATCTCTTATCATCTTCACTGCAACCCTCGTCTCCCTCCACTTTCCCTCCATCACCAGCCCAAACTGACCACTGCCCAGCTCCTGACCCAAGATCAGCTCCTCCGGGTCCACCTCCCACTGATCTGTTGAACGTTTTAGTGAGCAACACACATAACACTGTTAAATTAAGAGGAAAGAAGGGGAAGATAACAAATGTGCATTTTGTGTGTGCAATTGAAACCACTAGAGGTCAGCAACAAACACGATTTCCAGCGTCGACTTTTAAACATTTATGCAAGTGTACAGCCTCTAACCTGCTGTGGGATCAGCGGCGACCTGGGAGCAGCCTCCATCCTGAGAGATCGGGTGTCTCAGACGCGTTATCAGGCCTGACAAGAAATGAAATACACATACAGAGGTATATTAATCCATAGTCATTCATGATCTCAGAGCAGAGGGTAGAAGTATGAGCTGTTTTATCAACTTCCTTCTGGCTCATATTACTAATAATTGTATGTGGAAAACCCGCACTCTACCGGCAGCATTGTGTTGGTGGTAAAGGATGAGCTCAGGAATGGTGCTGAACAGGTACTTCTCCGCCAAGTAAAAGGCGCTGTCCTCCGTCTCTCTCTGCCTGATCTGGTAATGTTTCACCCTCGGATTCTTCTCTCCATTTGACCTGGAGGTAAAATCGCAACATTATTTGCAATCTAATTATTTAAACACGAATCAGTGAAATGTGGTAATCAGATGTACATACACATAGCAGCATAGCATCTGGTTATATATCATCTGTACAGGTTCATTACATTAACAGTTACAAGTATAATAGGAGGAAGTAAGGTTACCCAGGTGCTTTGGTGAAGACCGATACTGTGTAGACGCCTGCCTGCCTCGAGTCCCGCACCATGAACGCACCTTCTTTTCCCTGAAAATAAAGTGTTGAAACTACAGCAAATCAGCAAAATGTAATCATACATTAGTCCCACTTCACTAAATTCATTGAAAGATTCTCCTCTTGGCCTTAAAAACGGCTGAAATGTAACTCTACATATTCCTTCCTCATTTCGTTACTGGGACTTATGAATATGCTAATGTGGCCCCGCCCTTGCTCCTCATCTCCTCACCCCACACTAACTGCCCACCTGCAGCGTAAGACCTAAAGTGTGGATCATGACCCAAGCCTGTCTGGACCCATTAGGAGCAAGCCCGTTGGGTTTGTTGGTTGGGCTTTTTTTATACTGCAGGTGTCTGTAATCAGGGAAAACATCGAATCGGGTCCAGCTAGGACACAAAAAGGACGAAATATCTGTCTGGTTTGGGCTGGGTTAGTTTTCTGTCAGGCTCCGTCAAAGTCTGAGCCACAATCTAATAGGAGTCCTTTCCATCTGAGTCCCACCCAGGATAAGCTTGGTTTCTTAGATTTGTAACATCACAAACCCAGGCTGAAAGTATGAATCAATCATCTTTCAGACTTTCAATTTTACTGCAGTGTTACATCGCAACACTGCCAACAGAGGAGGTAAAGCAGGTTATCCACTAACCAGAGGGTCGGTGGTTCGATGCTTCCTCTGTTGCTAAACACAGTTGCCGAAAATATCATGAAAGGCACAAGAACTGTTAACATTTTTAAAAACACCAGAAGAGGACTTTAAACATTTTCAAACAGCTTTTCAAATCATTTCTTTAATCTTCAGCTAACATCAGCACAGGCATGGTGGTCACTGCGGCTCAAAGATAATGATGGATAGCTGTTTTACCTCCTTCTTGCAAAACGTAGCAAAAGCACTCACAGCAGGAAATGCTGTGGTCGTGAGACATCTACGCCGTTGTGTTAGATTCTTGTTTTGCAGGTATATTTGCACTGCACTGCGTCATTCAGACACAAATACTGGTAATTATTAGCAGAATTATTAGGATTTTAAGCTTTTTTTCTGTCAAAGCACAGCTGGAGAAATAAACAAATGAAAATTGAATAATCCTCAGTTCCTTAAATATCAGTATTGTTTTTACCTCATTCATTAGCAAAGTCTCAGCTTCCCCTCGGGTGATGTTTTTATTGTACCATCTGTGAAATGACAAATTAATTTAAAATTAATTCAATCCTGCAGAGGACCGATTGGAATTGCAAGTATTCGCATGTTCACAATTACGTAGAAAAGAGAAATTCAATAAAACTCACTCAAATCTCTCAAAGCTGCTGCCCGACTTTTCAGCCACACACCTACTGGGCACAAATCCGATATTCCTGGAAACAAATCAGAAAAGATGGACATCAACTCATCACCCTTATTTAAATTCAGGTGCTATTATTTCTCAGTGTGAGCCAGAAGCGAGGGTGGACCGCCATTTTTGTTCCTTACCCTTGCTTGTCTTGCACAGCCCACCAGTCAGGGTGGGTGCTTCTGATCAAGACATACTCTTGATCTTTCTGAAGGGGCAAGTCGTCATCTCCCAGCGCTGTGTAGTCTTGCAGAGCGATGACCACCCTCTGTTCTCCACCCTGCAGTTCCGTCTACCAGAGATAACAAAGGAAAGTATATAAAAATGTATATGAACTTGATTTTAGCAGCACAGTTCATGAGGCGAGCAATAAAAGCTCAAATGTACCTCGAAATAAGTATACATTTACAAGTTCAGTCACAGCAGACAAATAATGTTAACGCCCCAAAGAAAAGGACTTAAAATCACAATATTTGAAGTATGTTAGTGCATGTTCTGTTTACAGCAAGTTAACAGCAAGTAAAACATGTGAGTAGAAGAAGAAGCTAAGTTATAATCTGATATGAGAAATACAAGATAAGGAAACGAAGCTGAAAAGATACATGATTATCTGAACGCTAACCACAGGGAAATTGGCAACTTGAAAAGCCAAAGACACAAAAGATTAATATCAAACTAGAAAGAAGCTCTTATAACACAGACCGCCACCACGGCTACTGCTTCATGTCAAAGCAGTGTTTCCCATTTCTCATCAAGACTGTAGTGCTGCTCCATATTCTAATTTGTCCTGCCAAAGTTTCATTAGGAGATGTTTTACACATCTCATAGTAACATAAGAAAACTCGGTGCTTTGTTGCTGCCTTGTATATCTGTGTTCAGCACTGTGTGCGTTGTTTGTTTGCAACGTGCTCACTCGCGCTATCATCCTTAAAGTTGTTACCGTCCATGCAGACAGTCAGACCTCATCATTTCGGCTGCAGTTGAAAGCAGACTCCCAAGAGGCATCCATCGCATTTCTCTCTCCAACGAGAACTGTATCTGGGGACCTGTTACTCAGAATATGTTGCACATGACGGCGACCTTCTTGTACGTGCATCTCAGCTCTACCGCCATGGACTGAATTATTTCATGGGGAATTATTTTTATCTTAGAACCATCTGTTTATTAGAATCTGCTCAGGTGAGATCATAACCTTCTTGTTTTATCCACCCCTGTAGTTTGAACAGTGTTGAAATGCACATGAATACAATTTAACAACAGCAAGTAATATTTTTTACTTTACAAAGTTCTACCTTTGGATCTGGAAGTTGAGGAAGTGGCTTTTTAGAAGCTGTGGAGGAATCGGAAAAATTGCATTGGAGAAAGTTTCTGACAAATACAAGTTTACAAAATAGAGATTTTAAAGGTAATTGAAATTATTCAACACTAAGACATTTTGTTTATATCAAGATTTGCCTTAACCTCATATTCACATGACAAAACCATCAAACTACTTTACAATGTCATGAACACAAATTAGGAAGTTGATGGAATTTATGAAAGTGATGAAATATTACAAACCATAACCCAGAGGATCATAGACGTGACAACCTGGCGCCAGTTTCTCCGTTTGTTGGCAGCATCTCCATTTTCCAACCAGCCAGAATTTTGGATGGTATTTTGCGACCAAATTGTTGTGTTTTGTTTCTAAATAGAACAAGATAAAAAACAAAGATACAGAATAAAATATTAACCTAAAATCCATAATTCATATTCATTTATTGCACTGCTTTCAATGTTCTCAACATTTCTCACCCTCTTTGAGAGCTCTGACCCATCTCTGACGACAATCATTGTCTGGGGCGAAAATGTAGAGGTAATGGGTATCATGAAAAATCTGTGAAGATAATTGTATTTTAGAACGCTACCTGTTTTAGAATGCATCATGTTGGTTGTATAATGAATTATATTGAATTAGTGTTTATTTCGGGGCAATTGTGAACCTCACCTGGAAAGGGTACTTGAAGTTGCATGGTATAGGAACGTCACAACACACAATCTCCACACACTTGATCCTGGAGAGCTCGATACAACCTTTCATCATGGGCTTTTTCTGAAACAACATGACCGTTACATTTCCTATGCACACTGTGGATATTAATTAAACCACGGTAAGTTCCGAGCGGGCTCACTTCCCCTGGTTAACTAGTTTGTATACTGAATATGTGCATGTACCTACCCCTGGTCGTCGTTCCGAGTACTTCAAGTCTTGTGTATCCAATACAAAGAAACGCTCCTTGTAGTTACAAGGTGATGTTCTTTTCTTTTGTTGAGATTTTTTGATCATAGTTCCCTTTAGAATCACCCTGGGGAACATGGTAAGAGCGATGAACAACGCTCTGAGAAACACTGAATGTTATGAGGCGAGACTGAGAACTTTACTGCATGTGACAGAAAGAAAAAGTCGAAGCTATGTGGGTCGCTCGATGTGATAGAGGCTGTTGAGCTTCCGGAATAGAGACGCTGCACTCGGTAAACCACATCCTCACGGTAACAAATGATCTGTGCATGCACACACACACTAAACATACACTGGCAGGTACTTCCACTGACGATGTTGGAATAAACCAGTATGTGGGAGAGTGATTATTTTTATCTTCGCCATTTTTTACATTTTCCACGTAAATATGCAGATTGAAGGTATCCTGGAATTGATAATTAGATTATTATATAACCACTAAAGAAGAGTGTTCATATAGAAAATAACTGATAACATTTAGCTCAATTTCTCTTACAAAACTAACCTGAAGACAGATGTCTTTAACCATAACCTATATGATAAGGCCAACCAAGTTAAATTATTTTTTTGTGCTGTCTCAATTTTCTAAGCTGTATTTGAATTTGTGAGAAATTTCTGTGTTCTTTTATAATCTCCCTCCTTATAATACTCACAGACAAATGAAAAAGCATATGTTTTAAATTGCAAAATGAATAGCTTGTTGAATTTTTACAATTAAATGTGAAGACAATTTAAGTCACTGATAAAAAATAAAAAAAGATCCAAATGAAAAAATATTATTTCTTGAGACATGTTATGAAGAAGCATGTCGGCTCTGCATTGGGAAATGTAAATACATAGTGTCAGGCTAAAGAGAAGTGACTGTAAGGACTGTACATGGTAAGTGTGACTGTAAATCGGAAGTTGTGTGCATTTGTGCTAAAATAAAGCAAAGGTAAAAGGTAAAGCAAAAAAAACGCCAGGTAGAAATGAGTGATGAGTTTAATGATGGTGTGACAAATATTAAGGTAAAAAACTGTTCCACAAAAGAAATCAAATCAAACAGAAAAAGGTAATATAATGGCGACAAACTATACAAATTGAATAGGTTTTGCTTGGTGTTGGTAAAAATTTAAAGCAGTATCATGTCTTAACATAACACAGGACTGTTATATTTTGTATTTGGGTTTCTAGTCAATTCTCTATTTTACAGAATGTATTTTCCCGTCACCTCATACATTTATACGACCGTTATTATAAGATGCCCCATTAACAAAGATAATCCTTATATTTCTGAATTTTTCTAGCATTCCTTTTAAACTGTTTATGTATTTTAAATTCATTCAATGTTGTGTAGCGTGTGTTCGAGGAATCTTACCTCAATGGTTATGCCACAGTCCTTAACTTTGTCAGGATTAATAGAACACATTTTGTGCTTTTGCTCTCAAATTACATGGAAGTTGTGGATGATGATGAAGTTGTTGTTGATAATAGTAGTAGCAGTGGTAGTAGTAGTAGTAGTAGGCTTCTAGTAGTATTGTTGATGTTGTTTTGAGTACTACAGGTTGAAGGTCACAGAAAGGCAGTTTTACCCAATAAAAGGGTAGACCTACTATGATTGTATAACATTGAAACCCAGTGTTGAAGGGATGATGTCTTGGTCTTCCAAATACAAAGTTAACATGTGAAAATGTTAAAAGATGCGTTAGAAGCTACTTAAAATCATCACTTAAATTCACATGTTAACATTATCGAATGGATACATATATTTGTATCACCTAACTCAGAATTAAACTGAAAGGATAAACTCATCTTTTCAGGTTGCATCTCCACGACCTCCAACTAGGAGATCATCAAATACTACGCATATACTTCATAGACAGAAGTACTACTACACGGTTTCGAACATCTCGACCAATCAGCGTTTAGTGTGGTCGTCACGAGCACATTTCAGCCAATGGGAATGGGGCAGAAACGAAAGTCCACGGAAGTGAAGCAGCTACGCTTTGCTAAGAGCTATCAGTCCGGTGTTATACGTCTGTTTATCTCACCGCTAACATCTGCTTTCACCCACCGGAGAGAGGCGTTATAGGTGCGTACGAATACCGTCGGTTCATCTGTGTCTACCTGTGCTGTTAGTGTGCTTCAAGCCATTAGGGAACAAGTTAGCAAAGGCTAGCACGGATACCGCTAGCCCAGCAGCAGCCATTGCTAGTTAGCTAACCCCCTGTTTGCCTTAACAACGCTGTCACGTAACTGGCTTTACACTGAACACATAACACATCCAACGATGTAAATCGAGGTTTGCAAGTGAGAGTTTCTGCTTCTCGGTTGTTTAGCGGCAGCAGCCAGCGCAACCAGCGGTCGCCAGCTCGTTCTGTGTCTCAAACGGAGTCCACCGGCAGACTAGGGCTGTCTGAACGCCCCGATCCTTCACTAAAACAACACAGCTACCTTGCCACTTAGTCTAAATGTGGAAAAAACTAACGGGGTGTTTGCATTTCTAGAGTTTGACACAACCATTACAGCTCCACAACGTTGAAGTTAAAATATGGTGCGTTTTACTTTCTATGTGTTTGTGGCAGCTGCAGCTATCCGGTATTTTACACACTCATATTGGGGAGAAGCACATGGAACACATGACTATGAACTAAAATAACAGTAAAAGTTATGCTTACTTAAATTACTGCATCAACACAGTTTTGTCCTGATAGTGGCCGTTCTTACGTACATGTACTTCTGATACTTCTATTTAGACTGTCAGCTGTTTCCTTAACTAAACGCACCACATGTTTAACACAAAAATCTTTAATATACAAGAAACACTTTTCTTTTAAACTAACAGTCGGTGTCTCTGTTTCAGGTCAGCATCATGGGTGAACCGCAGCAGGTCAGTGCCCTGCCCCCTCCGCCCATGCAGTACATCAAAGAGTACACCGATGAAAACATCCGTAAAGCTCTGGCTCCCAAGCCACCTCCACCCATCAGAGACAACTACATGATGTTTGGCAACCAGTTCCAGTGTGACGACCTCATCATCCGGCCTCTAGAGAGCCAAGGCATCGAGCGGCTCCATCCGATGCAGTTTGACCACAAGCGGGAGCTGAAGAAGCTCAACATGTCCATTCTCGTGAACTTTCTGGACCTGCTGGACATCCTCATTAAGAGCCCTGGTAGCATAAAGCGTGAAGAAAAGCTGGAGGACATAAAGCTTCTGTTTGTTCACTTGCACCACTTGATAAATGAGTACCGGCCGCATCAAGCAAGGGAGACGCTGAGGGTGATGATGGAGGTGCAGAAGAGGCAGAGGCTGGACACAGCTGAGAGGTTCCAGAAACATTTGGAGAGAGTGGTGGAGATGATTCAGGGATGCCTCACCTCGCTACCTGATGACTTGCCACAGATCGAGGGTCCAGATGGTGCTGGTGATGGGACAAGGAATATGTCTGCAGCAGCGAGTGTTGGTAGTTCTTCTGGCCTGGCCCCCAGGCTGAAAAGTGAACCTATGGATGTAGAGGAAGCAGGGGCCAGCTGTATGGCAGTGGCTCAACAGGACAAAAGCATCCCTCCTTTAAGGAGAGAAAAAATATGGGACAAAGACGCTGCTATGTGCAGTATTATTGATGAAATTGCTTAAGTTTTGTATTGGGTATTCGTGTTTCTTTTTTGTGCATCTTTCTGTGTTTTTGTGAGCTTTATTAGTGTAAGAGGGAAGAAGTTGGCTGGGTCTGAAATCCCGAATAGTGTTTTATTTAAAAGCATTCACATAGATATTATTACCACTTCCTGTGAACATTTTCAAAGAATTAAGATGTCACACAGATCAACCGGGAAGCCAATTTTCAGCTTTTGTAATAAAAACCATTTCCAAACATCTAATTGCAGAAGGGTGCAATGCTTTCACAATCACACAGTAGTAGTAATTTAGTGTTTGTTGGGGGAACTCTGTAAAATCTCTTTAAATTATGTCCTTTAAGTGCTCTAAAGATGACTTGCACACTGTCTAATCTTATGAGTGGTTACAGAGAGGTCAACATGTACTGGAGTTGCGTAGTAACTCCTCCCTCCCTCAAGCTTTTCAAGAGAGCACTTGACAATATAACTTGTGTTGTGTTTTTCCACAAACAGTTTTATCGAGGTTATTTGAAGTTAATTTTCAGAAAGAAATGCACGTCACAAAGGCTGCCGGTTAAGCTTCTTCAAGCTCACTTGTTTGATTATGAAAAGTTGAAAAGGAGCTACATGAAGTTTTTGGTTGCAACACAGAAAAGGTTAGCATTAATAGCTGTTTATTTACCAGTCTAGAAGAAATGTTGCACGTTCAACATCAAACTTCACTCCTCTACTTAGCAGAAGCTGTGGAAAGCAAAGAGGGAAGCAGCTAAAGTCCAGTGAATAACCTTAAATGATTTAAAGGTGGAACCCAGTTAAGTCTGGTTCGAGCAGGGTGTTTGTACAGTTAAAAAAAAAATAACGATCAATGTAGCATCAGTCATGAGAGAAATGCTTTGCTAAGGGGATACATAAAGACAAAAAAAATAAACCTCAGACAACAAGCCTTTGAAAAATGAACTGCAAATTATAAAATACAAAATCTAAAAGCAAAGAAAGATTCAACGTTTTAAAGTAATGGCAAAATAAATGGATAACAGAATAAATAGCAGCTAAAATGAATACAGTAAAAGTCACTTGGTAAAAGCATGTTTTGAGAGATGATTAAAACTGTGTGCGTTTCTCAGGTAAACTATTCCATACGGTGGGGGCCCTGACAGCGGCTCCAGTCCTGAGCGTCATCAAAAGAGATACAAATGACATTTTGTTGTAAATTTAACAACTACTTTTCACTACAGCCTAATTCCAGCATCGGCTGAGGAATTGCTATTTCTGCAGAGCATTAAGCAAATGCATAACCTCGTCTTTAAAGTACATATTTGTCAAAGGTGCTCTGTTTGCCTAACTGTCCTCCTGAAGCAACTTGCTCTAATAATAATAATGGTAATGATAATGTGCAAAGGTGTTTGGCCGGTGGCAGACTCTGGCCTCATTTCATCAACACTGCATGGTACTTGTGTAACACTGGTTCTTTACGGTTATAACACTGCTCGGCTCTGGGGCCTCCTCTTGTCATGCCTCAAAAGTACAGGACACAGAGTTTCAAGCCTCTCCTCGTGCAAACTGTTAACCTCATAGACTGTATATAAAGGGTCCTCCCCCAGTTTCTGACCTTACATCAGGTGCACGTGGCTTCTATCAGGCTATTGCATATATAAATGCAAAAACAAGTGAGGATCTCCACCACTGGGCTTATGTCACTATCTCCACCTCGCCCCCTGTCTGTTCTCCTATGCTGCTGCTGCTGGGATTCCCTTCCCCTGTCTCCATGCAACCGCGTTAGCATTATCACGCGAACCAATCGCACGAGGTCACCAACCCACTAACCCAGTGGAGGTTTAATTAAACCAGGTAGAGAGAGAGAGAAAAGAGGAGCATCTTTGACGCATGGACTTATGTTACGAAACTCGGCATCATTTGGTTTCACAACAGGGTGGAAAGGCGTGCTCTCAGCCAATGGGACGGCGCGTCGCTGCGTCACGTGGTCTTTTATTTATGTAATGCAAAAGTGTTACTCAGTAACCCCGCTCCGAGGCTGAGCGTGCACGTCGGGTTAGGATCGGACACGGACCTCGATATAAGAAAATATCAATGTGCACCTCTTCTTCTTCTGCGGGTCGTGTCTGGAGTCCGGAGCCGATCGCTGGACCGGAGCTGACTTGTGATTCTTTCTGGCTCGCTTTGCTCCAGCTGCTTTGAGTGGGGGAGCTGCTGTGCGCTCCGAGGTGAAGACACCACGTTAGCCCTGGAAATGGAGCATGCCAGTTTTACGCGTAAATAACATAACTGAGGTGAGCGTGTGACAGCTTTAGTGGACAGGAGCCGGTGGGGGATCACAGAGGAGGGGGACACACTGACTGTGACTGGCTGCCAGTGGGTTATTTAAATGGTCCGTGCGCGACCACTGCTGTCACTACTTCTTATAAAACCGTCCACATCTCCACGGAGCTGCGTCTCTTCTCTTCTTCTGACCAACAAAACCGCATCCAGACCTTGCCCATGGATCTGCTGGAGTGTCCGCTTTGCCTCTTCCTCATGGCCGAGCCGGTGACCGTGTCGTGCGGCCACTCGTTCTGCCGGAGGTGCGCGGTTGGAGGGTTCCTCCCGTCCAAGTGCCCGGCGTGCAAAGCCAGGCTGAAACAAAGGGAGGTGAGGGCCACCAAGAACAACGTCCTGCTCATCAGCGTCGCAGGGAAGTGCTGCCCGGACCAGACCCTGAGCACGTGCCACATCCAGGAGAAGCTGAGAGCCAGCGCCTTCCCCGAGGCTTTACGCATCGCCAGTGAGGGTCTTGACAAGGGTAAGGGACACACGTACCATTCCAGCTGCACACAGATGTTTGTGTTGACATGTTAACCCCCACTTCCGGTCAAAAGTTTTTTTTTCTTCCAACCTGTCATATAAAATCCAAACTTTAAACGGTGTCAGTGTTTTAGAATTTGAAACACATAATAATCTATAACATATTGATAATAAAGAGTCATGGAATTAGAGTATATGTTCATTCATGAAGCAGAACACACCCATGATGTGTTTTTAATGCTGGATATTAAATATTGTTCATATTGTTTGTTCCATTAGTTCCAATGAATGTATCACACTTTGCAATTATGCAAAAGCAAACTACAATATATATATATATATTGTAGTTATATGCTAGTATGACAATGTTGTATTTTAACAATACTACAAAATGCAACCATGAAGGTGTCAAATATGTAGTTTGCAGTTCCTTTCCCCCTTTGTCAAGTGGTCATTGGGCAAAAACACAAAACACAACTAGAATTCACAAAACCAAGAAAAACACAACAAATAAAAAAAAAACACCTGGGCAGTGCATCTATTCAATGTTGATGCCCTCATAACTTTTCCATACCAAGTTCATGGCATTGTGTTTAGTGATTGGTTATTGTCTTTTACTGAGATTTGCCACTCATAATAATAGCAACTTTATTTGTATAGCACTTATCTAACCATGGTTCAAAAGTGCTTTACACAACAAATCTAAGGCAAAATGAAGAGATGAATTATAATAAAAGGTATTTGGTTCAATTCAAATCATAACATAATAAGGTCAAGATCTTAAATTTATAGAGAGACCCAACCTGTCTGATTCGGTTCCTTTTCTGTTTTGATTCATTATATTACAGTTCGATCAATTTCCGACCTTCCAGTCTGTCTTCCTCTGTTACATTGTCTTATTCTCACCATTCTGACAACAACACACAGCTGCCTACTACTTCCTGCAACACAGCGTTGACCTAATGACGCATCAGAAGGTGTAATAGTAACCCACTTTGTTCAAACACTGTCTCCGTGCAGACAGAGGGTTTGTGATTCATCAACAAATGTTATGTCACTTGTTGTTAGTTTTGTATTCAAATTAATTTACTTTCATATCCGCAGGGAACTGTATGTTTAACTCATTCTTAAAGGTTCAGTGTGTAGAATTTAGATGTGAATTTTTATGATGCAGCTGAACACCCCTCACCTCACCCTCCCCCTTCCAAACATGAGAGAGAACCTGTGGCAGCCTTCAGTTGTCATAAAAACTCAAAAGATGTTAACTTTGTCCAGTCTGCACTACTGTTAAAAACAGGGCAGCGTCTGTAGAAAATATAAATCGTATATATATATATATATATATAAAGGATGCTCATTCTAGGGTCAAGAGAACTACTACTCGTACAATTTAGAAGATTGTTCACGACTGTAAACATCACTAGGATTATTTTATATTCAGTTTCTGCCAATAGATCCCTTTCACCTAAATCTTACACAATGAACCTTTAACCCCGGACATTTAAATAACACCCTTCTAATCTAATAAATCACTCAGAGCACTTTACAGTACAAGCCACATTCACCCATTCACATTAATAAAGCACTTCTATATTGTGCACTTTTTCTATCCATCACCATTCACACACTATTACAGCCATCAGGGTCAAAGAATGGGGTCCAGGGTCCTGCCCAAGGTCACTTTGGGCATGGTGGCTCCAGGGACAACCCGCTCTTCCTCCTGAACAGCAGCCACCCAAGGGCCCATTGTACTAGTGACTTTTAAAAAGAACTACCAAATAAGCCACTGAGGTGTGAATGGGGGGGATCTCTGTCCGACGTGTGCTCCGTCCATCCGCATCTTCCTTTTGAGTTCCAATGCACAACACAAAACTGAAACAGCTACACGCTACAAAAACTGTTGATTCTCCCAAATCCAACCCACACCTGATTCCCATCACCAGGTGCGCCATTATATTGCTTCCCCAGACACAATGCTCCACCCAGATATCCCTGCTGCGACTGCGTATGCAAATACTGCAACATAAGAAAAATAAAAACAAACAAGTTAGCATTATGGCTGCAACACTCCGTTTTTTTACCTTAACCATTTTCTTTTTTTACCTTGAGCAGTTAACCATTATACGACATGAACTGTTAAATTTGACAAAAAAAGAATAAATATGGGTGTGTTCTAAAAGTTTTAGGAAAATGAAAACATGTTTACCTTGAATTGCAATAAGAAGACGGACTAGTTTGGCGTCCTATTTTTCATGTGTTGCGCACAGTCTGGTCTGTTGCCCAGTAACAGTGACATTATTGTTCTATTTTACAGAACAATAATGTAATGGCAGGAGATACAGGAAACTAACATTCCTGATGAGATAGAATGGATTGATTGTGATCACTGTCGAATGACCTGAATGTATAACTGGGTCAGTCTCCAGATGCTGCTTCCTCCTTGTTAAGTTTTTCTTTTTGTGTTAATCCACTTGAGCAAAACAGAAAATACGTAAACTTATGTTTCAGAATAATCAATCAATCAGAGTCCTGCAAGTGAGGGATCCTTCTCCCAGGACAGACAGAGGTAGAATAGAGGTCACATTTAACAGACCACAATATAAAATAGCACTATTTACAACATTCATGAGCACGACAATGCCTAATATAAATGGAGAGGTCAATCAATGTTAAAAGTAGTTACACAAAAGAAAAATGTCAGAGAGAGATGAAGGGAGCAGCAACGACAGTTGTAATGATAGTGATATTTATAGTAAATAGTATATTTGAGTAGTAGGCAAATTGTATATCTAAGAATGAGAAATGTGCTACAGAAGAAGTTAACCCACATTGGTTTGATATAACATTTACTTTCATCACATACACTATAAGAAGCAGTAAAAGCAGCTATAACAGCTGTTGTAAGGGAACATTGTTGGACGCCGAGACAATTTCAGTTTTTTTGAGCAGTTTTTGCACATGTCTGCAGTTAAACAACCCTGCAGAGAAGAATTGCAAGGAGCACATTGTGAAATATTTTCATAGCTCAGAGCGCTTGATTCCCCAAAACAGCCGTGCAATCAGATCTTTTCTCTTATTGTATCTGTGCAGTTACTTACAGTATCTCCTGCAAATTACCTTATTTTCGCGATTCAGCAGCGAAAAAGTTATTTCGTCGGTCGGGACATCAGGAGTGTTTACTGCTACAGTGAATCTACGGACGTACACCTCTGCCAATCCAGCTCAATAAATACCGCTGCCTCCCTCTCTCCGGCAAAGTCGTACCTTGTGTAATGATTTCCTTGCACTTTTTCGTCTTTCAGCCAGTGGAGGTTTAAGTTTTGGGCTTGGTCATTTTCCTTTTATAATTCCTCTGTATGGTCATTGTCAAGGGAAGAGGGTGTGTTTGTTATTATAACCTTTACATTGGGTAAATCAACATTATTTAACTGGAGCAACAGCCTCAGGCAACAGTGACTGTATGAGTGGTGTAACCGATGAACTAAAACATTTGACACAAACAATAATTTAACTTATTTTAAGTCTGTATGAATATGGATTATGTCGTTACAAAAAGCCAATTAAAATCGCATTACTGTGCATTTATAATGACAGAGGCTTTTAAGGATTATTTTAATGGGGATCAGACACATCCTACTGAGTCATGATCTGTTAAATAAGCACTTTGTCAGTGTTAATAGCAATCTGGTACTTCAGGTTCGTGGCTCTAAAGTAATTTAATATATTTTGGTCATGTTATAAATCGAAACCAACCTGTTATGCGGGTTGTTTTATAAGTATCATTACATGTTTTAAGTTTGTTGGTAGTAACATTTGTGACTCCTCTTCTTTAAGCACTGTGTCAGTGTTAATAGCAATCTGATACTTCAGGTTAGTGGCTCCAAAGTAATTTAATGTATTTAGGTCATGTTCTAAATCAAAACCAACCTGTTATGCAGGTTGTTTTATAAGTGTCATTACATGTGTTAAGTTTGTTGGTAGTTTCCTAACCTCTCTCCTGTGGTTCCACCCTCAGCCCCAGATGACCTGAGCTTGAAGTTGTACAGAGCAGAAGCTCACTTCGGCCTGATGCGTTTCTCTGATGCTCTCACAGACCTCGACCACCTCTGCTGCCTTCGACCCAACTGGACCGAGGTGAGAGACGGGACGGTGTCGGTCAGACTCATGACGTCTCCTGTCTTTTTCATCATATTCGTGTCCGTCTGTCCCAGTCTCAAGAACTAGATATCAGGGACACCTCCAGGAAATCTCTTTGAATTTGTTACAAATGTTCACTTGGAGGATGAAGTGATTTGAATTTGGAGGTCAAAGAGTCGCATCAAGTTTTTGGCCATTACTCAAGATTTCATGTGCTGATTCTGTTTAACTTTCTCAGTGCCCTTACTTAAATTCCTTAAATTAGAAGTCATAAATGTATAAGTAATATGACAGAGGTGGATGTAACTGCAACTTGACAGACTGATGGAGTACAACCATGAGTCAGTAATTGCAGTGTCTACACAGCAGAAAAGAACAAATCCACCGTAAGTCCATGAATAAAACCAAATTCATTGCTGTCTTTTCCCTTCAGTGGATCTCTGTGCAAGTCTGCTGACTTCAACCGCAGAAGCACTTAATCATCTGGTTCTGTAACGTGCGTGTGAAAGTACACATGTTACCTCAGGAGAAAGGTGCTGCTTTTATTTAGACTTGTATCACTGTACCTGCAGAACGCTGACCCACTTAAGAGGATTTTATCTCCTTTTATTGACGTTATGTCATTCACAAAGTTATGCAAACAGCTACTTATGTCATAATCGCCCTGTGCCAGTGGGTGGCCCGCTGCTAATGCAGTCATTTCATTTTATTTACAGAGATCCATTACATCACTTTTAAATGTCACATTGCATTTAAGCAGACACATGATGCAAACGACCATAAACGCATTTGTGTAAACTTTTAAATGAGGTTGGTGCTTTTGAATCTTAATGTTCTCTGCAGTGACATGGTTTGAATATCTATTTCACTTTAACAGGCAGTAATGTGCTGGTTGCACTTTTCTCTCTCTCTCTCTCTGCATGCAGGGCTTCTTTCGTAAAGGGAATGTACTGCTTGAGATGGGTCAGCAGACAGAAGCTCTCATCCAGTTCCACCACTGCCTCAAACTGCAAGCCGACTTCGTTCCTGCAAAGAGTCAGATCAAGAAGGTTTGTGAACATCACCAGTAGGCTGTTTTATTTCATTGATCTGTTATTTATCCTTTATTTAACCAGGAAGGTTATTTTAGATAGTGTATTTGTCAGGGAGTCCCAGTCAAGATGGGTCAGCAAATTCAATTAAGAAGGTTCATATATAAATACAAGAATGGAGAGAGACAACTAAAATGATACCAGGCGTAGAATATCTTACAGCTCATTCCGAGCATCTGCAAAAAAACATTAGTTGGGACCCGAAGGAGAATTTGATAGCTCCTGTAATGAAGCAGCAGACCAGATAAGAAACACTCAGTAGTAACAGAATGGTGCTCAGTAGAAAGCCTACCTCCCCCAATGCCCTCCATTTCATTCACACATGCACTTCACACTGATCCTGAGCAGAAATGCAGGCTGATGTAAGACTTTCCGTATCATGAATGTGTTATTTTTCACAACAAGTCACATCCTGTTTCATATGATCACAAGCCAACTTTACGCTGCCTGATCGTCTGCTCTGATTGAAGCTTGTTTTCATTATGTGTGGGTGGTGCTTCTTATAGCAAGAAATGCTCCTCTTTTCCTTTGCTTATAAATTAATTTGTTTTGATAGTTGTTTATTGTGTGAGTTTATTCCAATGTAGCTCTTCCTTCTGAAATGACAGCAGTTATCTTACATTTACACATGTTAAATGTATTCTTATTTAATTATAATTATTTTGTATCACCTTTTACTTTCATTTTAGCATTGATGAAAACAAACATTCCTTTCAATACATTTGTTTCCATTCAAACGGCAGATCCTGGAGGCGGAGGGCATGGCTGTGCCGGAGGAGGTGCCCTGCATCCTGCAGGTTGTATCAGAGTACCTGAAAGAGCCCTACCCAATCACCAGCCTCAGTGGCTCCCAGGGGCCGTTGCACCCTGAGGCCCTCAAACATCCACTTGGGGAAGAGGGGGAGGGTAAAGGGAGGAGAGAGACACACCAGGTAAGCTGGTTAGGAATGTGGACTTGGTTGGTTTTGAAGGTGTTAGAATGTGAATATCACCCTCACTGATCAAATCTTTTGTCTTTTGGGCTTCAAGGTGAAACACGACACAGGTACGGAGTGCTGCCTCAGCCTCTGCCAGGCAGTGTCCTTCCTCCCTGCAGCTGAAGAGGACGAGGAGATGATGAAAGAAGATGAACAGGGCACACGTAGGCAGAAACACTCAATACACATACTTATTGTGATTTGACTAACACCTTCATCCTCTTTGACCCCGTTTAGACCTGGTTTTAACATCTGTCCTTAATGATCTGTCGTTAGGACAGTAGAACCTCGATAACACTGAACGTTTTAACTATTTTTTAACACCAAATCCTCTTCATCCTCGTAGTTTAACTCTCGTGATAAGAGCAGACACTTTCACTTTATAACTGTAGACTAACAGCTGTGGTGAACGTATTGATAATTACTGACATTATGAAACTGACAGTGTCGTATCGGTATGTGTTTCCACATTATAACTCCAGTAACACTGCCTACCCTGACAAACTGATTGTGCACGTGATTGGCTCCTGGGCCACGTATGAAGGACAACCTACTCTATGTCTTCTGACCCGCTACAGTTTCAAAATGAATCAATGCGTGTAAACGGTTCTCAGTGTCCATACTTGGATTGGTTTGTGGGCACCATCACTTTAGCAACACTGACCAACCCATAATGACTTAAATTCTTTCTCAAATGGGTAAAATCTTCTAATAGCAGAGCTGCAAACAGCATCCCCCCCTCCCTCTCTCGCTTGCACCATCACAATGACACACACAAAATTTGGACTGTGTTTGGAAATTTGGATGTTTATGTGTTTTTGTAAATAGAGAAGGGAAGTGAGATCAGATCACAGGAGACAGAAGAATGCTGCCCTCTTGTGGTTAGATCTCTTAGGATGAATGTTAGTACCAGGTCTGAACAGGTCCTTTGCCATTGGCACTATAAACAGTTCTACTAATGCGCCTAACAAATGAGTTTAATAATACTTATATAGAATCATTGTTTCATTTGTTCTTCCTCTTCTGAAGAGGAAACTGATCACAGAGCTTGAGTGTGACTGTGTTTCTCTCTCTGTGTGTTTCAGGTGAAAGCATTCAGCGCAGAGAGAAAACTCTAGGTGTTCTCACGGTGTCAGACTTTGAGTGCCCCCTCTGCATCAGGTCAGTGTCCTGGATTAGTCAAATCAATTCTGTATCACTGTCTTCTGCAGATTCATGGATCAGACTGAATCTCCTCTCTCTGGTTAATGTCTACTACTGCTACTCACACAATAATCACCACCTCCACTGTACTAAACATCCCTCCTCTCCGCAGGCTGTTCTATGAGCCGGTCACGACCCCCTGTGGTCACACCTTTTGTAAAAACTGCATAGAGCGGAGTCTGGACCACAACCTCCGCTGTCCCCTCTGCAAACAGCCACTGCAAGAGGTGATCACTGACAGCACAGACACATGCAGCCATACATCTGTTTTCAACACGAGAGCAGAAGGCCCCGTTTTTAGCTCCACTGATTTCCACATTTGATTTGAAGCGGAGTCATTATTCAAGATTTTTTACTTGGTTCCACATTGTGGTCTTCAGATAGCAAAGTTAGCTCTGGCAGGGTGAGACTAATCTCACTCCTTTTGTTTGGCTGACAGCTTTGTAAAAAGGATTTTCTACTATTCATAACTGATTTATTCATGTCTCATCTGCTAACAAAATTCACACCAAGCTACAGAACCAGATAACTTCCCTGGTTCCTCATTGCTTGTGATAAACTATAACATCTATTATTTAAAGTTCTGCTGTAGTTTGAATGCTTTTATCTCCATGGACCGGCAGCAAGACTACAATTGAATACAATACGATTAATACAAACACTAAAACAAAAAGTTGTAATCCCTGTTTTTTTTTTTTTCCTGTTTGAATACAATGAGTATTTATACTATTGCTGATAACTTACTGTCGAATTTCTCTTCCCAGTATTTAAAAAACAGGAAGTACAACCCCACGCTTCTGCTTCAGGACATCATGAACTATCGTTTCCCATCACAGTTGGCTGAGAGGAAGCAGGTGCACGATGCCGAGATGGCTGAACTGTCCAAGTAGGCACCTCTCTCTTGAACATACAATAAAACATCATTTAGATTTAGGATTGATTGTAGCCCCTCTGTGGACTGTCCCCCTGATTTCTCCTCTGCCTTGTCTATGCAGTCTAAATAAGGACATCCCTATATTTGTCTGCACGGTGGCGTACCCTGGAGTCCCCTGCCCCCTGCACATCTTCGAGCCTCGGTACCGGCTGATGATGCGCCGCTGCATGGAGACAGGCACCAAGAAATTTGGCATGTGCAGCTATGAGCATGGCAAAGGGTATGAAGCACACAAAAAACACACCCTTCATAGCTCTGTCCTTCACTCGGTGTAGGTACATATTTTCGATTATCCAGAGCAAGCAACATATTTGAAAATGGCAATAGAGCAGGACGCAATGTGGGCAAAGCTGAACTCCCTCATATGACATGTGACGGTGGAAAATAGCAGCATGGTTACAAATCTGCCCTGGTTTTAATTTCTTAGATTACTGACAGGATTTTTTTTTTATCTAAATCAGAGAAACATCCAAACATCCAAATGAGATGCAATTTAATGTTGTATTTTAGATATTTAATTCCAACATGTCATTATATTTTGTCAATAATCATGGGTCAAGACGGCCTGTTTAGCAACGATAAAGAAAGTAAAAAAACTGATTTTGTTGAACTTTCTGTGTAACTAATGCAGTGAATATTGCATTCCGATATGTTTTTTTCTTTTGTACAAGCATGAGATTTCTGGTTTTATGTAACGCACTATAGGTTTTCTGACTACGGCTGTATTCTGGAGATCCACAGTCTGGAGCTGCTGCCTGATGGACGGTCTTTCGTGGACACTGTGGGTGGCAACAGGTTCAAGGTGGTTAAGAGAGCTCAGAGAGACGGCTACCACACTGCTGACATAGAGTACCTGGAGGACCTCAAGGTCAGCACCGTGAAGTCACAAACTTTACTATACCATAAAATGTTACTGCTAGACAACACAACCACTCTCCTCTTCCCTGTCTGCTCCCCCCCCCCCTCTCTCTCTCAGGTGGATGACAGTGAGTTAGAGCTTTTGCAGCGTCTCCATGACAGTGTGTACCAGCAGGCTCAGGAATGGTACATGCGCATGGGCAGCCGCATTCGCGAGCAGATCAACAAACAGTACGGCACCATGCCAGAAAAGGAGGAAAACATTCAGGTTGGGGCCTTTACATATTTGAGGCAGCAGTCGCAACCTTAATCCTCTAAAACATCTAGTTTCCATGATAGTGTAAAGAGCCCATGTGAGAATATAACAGGAAAAGGTCCGAAGTGCATGAGCGGGTGTGTCACTGATGCTGCTGACAGGCGATAGAGGCAAAACTGAAAAACACAAAAAGAATATCAGACACTCTGCTTTTCGCATTTAATTTGTGCGCTGCCTCCTGCTGCATTTTCAATTACAAGGTCTAAACGCATCAAACCAAAGTAGCTGAATGGTTTAGTTCATTTAGTAGAATTCATGTCAACCAAACATCACTGGAAACCACACTAATGCCCCTGATAGTCACTGATTTATTAATTTATGTATGAATGAAAATGAATTTGCAGAGACTTTAACCATATTTTTAATTGTTCAAACTGATTTGAGAGCTGCATTATGGTAACATCACAGAACACTTATTAAAAAAGAGTTCACTGAGATAGGATCAATGCATGCAGTAAGCGTTCAGTGAAATTAATGACAATGATAAAGTAGTTGGAAGTTGTGGGGAAAAATCTTTTTGAGATAAAAAGTTAAAACAGAGTGATTTCATCTAAAAGGGCTAATTGGGTTGAATAGTAAGCCATGCTTTTTCCTGATAATCAACGTTCTTTGTTTCTGATCTAATCCTTTTTTTTTTTTAATCTCTTGTAGTCCTCAACCAATGGACCCGCCTGGTGCTGGTGGCTGCTGTCCGTCATGCAGCTGGACCCAGCCTATCAGACCACTGTCCTGTCCCTGACCTCGCTCAAAGACCGCCTGGGACACATCCGCCTCGTTCTCGAGTACTTCTCTCAGAGCTAGACTCCTCAGCCCAATGGATAAATGGAGTGAAACCATTGAACGCACTCACACTACAGAGTTTTGAGACTTTAAATTTTTTTTTGGACAACTCTGAATCATAGAGGGACTGTTATAAAATCACAGCTCAAGGCCAAATCACCTTGTCGAAAGGTGAAAGGGTTGTTGTCTTACAAAACGGAGCAGTTGTGCGGGGGTTGGATTTTTGCTGTTTGAATTTGCATACGTTTTCTTTCTTACACCATCTTCTTCCCCGGGAATTCAAGTTTTTAGAGTCGTGTCTGAACGCACACTGTACTTAATTGCAGGGTTGACCAAAGATGCTTCTTATTTTTGGTCCTCAAAAAGTGGTTAATTATTATAATATTCTTATTTGTGGATAAGGTAAGTCGTTATCTAAATAATATTATGGAAAGTCAACACTAGGTGTCACTGTTTTTCACCAGTTATTACAAACATGGGGAACATGCAACAGAATCACCTGAGCTAGTACAGTATAGTGACTCAATTCCATTTAAACGTTTTGCATCAGTATAGCTAAGTTTGGAGTGAAAATAAACATTACTAGCACAACCCAATTAATGCAGACGTTTTCAGGACTATGCACATCAGAGGATTAAAGTTCATGCCTTGCATGTGATCATTTGGAGTGATTATCATTTGCTAAAGGGCCTTATTTGTAACACCTTCTTCTTAGTTGCAACTATTGGCCTTGGCAGCAATTGACTGTGACTCATTTTATGCCATTTAGTAATCCCAAAAGATCCCTATTTCCTATTAGTAAATATCGCAATAATAATTTGAAGTGTCACTTGGAATAGCAGCAGCTAGAGGAGATTTTTTTTATATGGATAACACTGCTTCTGTCGTAATTTTCTGGTGAAAAAATTGAGGCGATTGATTGTTTTATTCGTATGAGCCAGTTTGATTTATGTGTGTGGATTTGTCTGGTGTGGATGCAGCACTTTATGTTTGAGTTTCATCTGTAGAGAAAGAGTTACTTTTGTCAGTCGACGTGATTTTGTGTGAGCACCGATGACAGCTGCCTTGAAATGCAGAGACGCAGCGTGTAACCTCTCCTGTGCAGGGACAGGTGTAGAGGCAGAGGCTGAGTCCCCCTGCGGTGGCTCCGTATGAGTGGGCCACCACGCCTACTGAACATCCGGCCCCTAACTCTGTGTGTGTGTGTGTGTGTGTGTGTTTGGCCCTTCTAACGACGCACCATGGTGTCGAGGACCGGGGCCACACAACCTGGAGACCTGCAAGTATTCGTCACAACATTATAAGGACATGCGTGATTTTTGTCATCTTCATATTTTGAGTGCCACATTCCATGGAATGTTAAATCTGCAATGTTACGTGGAGTTATTTCACAATCACTAACAAATACGGGCTTAACTGGGTGAAGCAAGAGTTGATGTGGTTTATTTTGCACTTTGATAAATTTTCCCTGTGTAATGTGTTGAAAAGCTAATGTTTAACTCTCTGTAATCACACGGACACTGACCTCGATTTCACCATCAAAGCGTGCATGCGAGGCTCCACGTGGACACCTGCGATGTTTCCCCCCCCACTTGTTGTGCCGGTGTGGTCACAACTTGACAAGGGAAGCAACAGTGCATGCACTCCTCCGCAGGAACGATAAAAGCTTTACAGTAAGAACAACTACAGATTGAACTGAGGCCTTACAAGAACAGTTAGCGGAATGAAATCTGTGTTATTCTTCATCACAGCCTGACTTTAGGCTTCTGGCCCTCATGCCTTTTGTATGGTGGATAGTGAATGACCGTGTTTTTGTGGCCAACATATCACTTTTAAACAGAATCAGTCTTAGTGCACCAATCACGCTTACACAGTAGATTCTGCCTATTGTTGTGTATATATATTGTAGCTTAGAATACTAAAATGGACGGACTGATAGAGAATGGGGCAGCAATGATCATCTGAATGACTATGACCTGGGAACTAGCATTTTACTTGAGGTGAACAAACACTGTTTTTTACTATTTCTTAACATGGGATTGTTGGACGTCAACGTTTTTGAAGACATCTGGGAATAAGATCAGAGCCTCGAGACTTTCACTTGCCAGTCACCACAACTTTTCTCCATAGCTGCTGATTTCACTGAAAAAAAAAGCATGCACCGTAAAGCTCCATTTCCTGCAACCCGAAACCATTAAAGCTCACTCGAATCAAAAAGGGATGAATTTTTGAATGTCCAGCCTGGTGAGCCTTTGTGGTGAACACATGACATGACAGCAATACATGAGTCCACGGCCACTCAGGTGAACTTCAGCCTCAGAGAAAATCTTATTTTTGCAAAATGACATTAATTTGTGTTCTGATGCTCGGACGTTGTTTCTCACATGTTTTTTTTGTAATGAATATTTCTTTGTAATACTTCTATAGCTTGAAGATACCACTCGTCATTGAATAAAAAATTACTGTTTGTGGATCACAGCAATTAGTCTATAGTGATTTATTTTATTTACACTGTCTAAAGCAGAACTCAATCTCTGCTACATAGAGTGTATTCAGGTATTTCACTCCCATATTGTTTAGCCACCCTTGCTTGATATCATTTACTAGCTTCAACTTTGCTGTTGCTAATGCAGTGCGGTCACGATTCTTCCTCTCATTTAGACCCACAGCTTTTGTTCCTTCCCAAACTGGGCAGGCGTCCACATGTGGCATAATTATCCATCAGAAAATGGCCTCTAACACAGTTAAAACGCTTTGCGCTGAATCCACATTGTCTGTAATGGAGAACAGGCGGCATAATAAGTGACCCGTTGTTTGCAGCGATTCCCCACGCGAGGACAAGTCTTACACACGTGTTGTGCTTCAGAGAGGCTGTGAAAAGCATCATGGCTGACGTGTTCCTGTTATGTGCTGCAGCTTTGCAGGAAACGCTGGCTGATGTGGTCTGATGGTCTCTGTGCAAACTGCAGTCATGGCCGTTGGTCTCAGCACAAATACCTCAGTACATGAAAAACTAAAGCAAGTAGCTTTCTTGTGGTGTATCTGTATTCTGCTTTCCAGCCAAGAGCAGTACACTATCCTGATCTGATAATCATTTTATTGCTTTTTAAACGTTACAGTTTATATAGCAAATTTAAAAGCCAATCCTGCCTAAATTTTTATTTAATGTTTGTTGTTTTTTTTGTCCGAGTGATTTTAAACGTTATACCACCAATATTTTGGTAGTTACAGTGACATTACGATCCAAATGGAGGGGCTGAAAAATGGTGCAATTCTCAGCGTGACAAGAAATTGGTAGAGAGGAGTGGGGATGGGAGTGAAACTGCCTCACATACTTCTAGATAGACACTCTGGTACGGAAACAGTTATAATTACGGAGAGAAGTGTGAAGTGCTGCAGCTGCAGAGGGCTGAAAGAAGCCTCTGGTTTCCTCTCTTGTGGATAGAGATTAAAATTAGAATAGCTAGAATGGGTATTCCCAGTGAATTTATAATTGAATGATATTTTTAGGCTTACTTCCAACACTCTCAGTGTGTAGTCGTGAAGAAATGCCAGAGGCTACTGTATTAAAGTTCACTGTTTAAGTTATGTTCTTCTTTTATCCAGCAAATTTATAATTTGGGAGGAAGCCCATGCAAAGATTGATCCTCACAGCAAGGAACAAATATGAACACATCCTTCTAAATACAAAAACAGGTCTGCAGGTTTCCACCAGGGGGCACTCTTTAGCTGTCGAAGGAAGTACCAGTATAATACAAATGGAATCACATTTTATAAACAAGGCAAAATCTTGTGAGAATATGGCTCATAAGGAAAAGGAAATGGCTTTTCAAAAAATACACTTTCACAGTTATCATTTCAGTGTCACAGATTGGGTCAAAAGAAAAGTGAGGATCTGCGTGGGAGGGAGAGACAATCTATCAAATAAGCCTGGAGAAGGTGGTTATTTCCCATGAAGCTTCGAGAGAACAAAACATTAGTGAAAGTAAAAAGAGGATGTGTTGTATTGCGTGAGCGACACAGCAAAAAAACTGAGACATCAGCGTAGCAGAAGTAAGACACGTTTCACGACTGTGTCCTCTGCATAGGGAGCAGGCAGATGAAAAGACGTTTCACTGGCTTTAGCTAGGTTCTGTAATGCAGCTCAGTGTCTACATCAAAGCCCATTACATTTGAAGAATGCTGCAGCTTTTTGGTACTAAATTGATCCATCAGCTTGCGCTGACTCCCTGCTTGTGTATGACTGAGTAAGGTTGACAGGCGTTTTGTAGGAGTTATCACAAGAGGGGAAACCGGCTGTGGTTCTATGTGTGTGTGTCTGTGTGTCTGTGTGTATGTATCTGTGTGTGTGTGTAAGTTCTGGGATGACTACTGTGAAAAAAATTCCTCACAAGGACAGATATGTGACAAGAGTCTGTCACTGAGAGGATGTTTGGACAAGTTATGAGTCAGCGTTGAGGATTTACGTTGGAATTAATGTCAGGTTAGGGTCAAAGTGCAGAGAGGATGGTTTCAGTATGAGCCCTGAAAAGCATATTACACATGCGTGTGAGTGTGTGTGTGTAGTGAAGCTTTAATAATCTTCTTCCATAATTATAAAGCAACTCGCTGGGGTCCCCCTTAAAATAGACCAGCCTGCTTTGTGCAATATAGAGCGACAGCAAGAGAGTCACAAAGAAAATCAAAGGATGAATGCAACACTGTTCTCATCAAAACTAAACTCAGCTTGGAAAACCTCAATATCATGGGTAAGATTGTCAATTAGATAATTGTAAAACTTTAGTCTTAAAGTGTAAAAGCCTGAAAGACAACACTTAGGGAGCTAATTCCCTGAGTACAAACCAACAACAAGAGAGTCACGAGTATCAAAGGAGGAACACAGCAGCTCTGTTGTCATAGGAACTAAATCCAGCCTGTAAAACCTCATCAGGAGCAAGATTATCATTTAGGAAATTAAAATTGTTTTTTTCTCAGAAGTGAAAAGGTAAAAAAATCCCACAAAATAGAACAACAGCAAGTCACAGAGAACATCAGAGGATGAAGGCAGCTCTGTTGTCATAGGAACCAAATCCAGCAATATCAAGAGCAAGATTATCAATAAGGAAATAATAAAACGTTTGTCTTTGAAGTGAAGAAGCTTGAAAGACAATCCACTGCAAATTCTCATAATATTGAATAACAGCAAAAGAGTCACAGAGACGATCATAGCATGAATACGACTGAGCTGTCATAGGAGCTTAATCCAGTCCGCAAAAAAAACAAAAAATCAAGAGCGAGTTTATCAATTAGGACATTATCAAACTTTTGTCTTTGAAGTGCAAAAGCCTGAAAGACAAGACGTGGGGAGCAAACTCCCACAAGTAGAAGTGCGGAGAATTGGAGCAGAGTGGAGGGAAGAGAAGATAGTGAGCACAAGTTTCCAAACGCTTGTGTGTGTGTGTGTGTGTGTGTGTGTGTGTGTGTGTGTGTTTTCTGCAGTGCTCAATGCCTCTTCTTTGGAGGATTACAGTTTTCCTGAGTGTATGTGTCAGTAAGTGTGGCGTGTGTGTTCTTCTTTGGGTGTGAGGCTGACAAACCGTAGCTCTTTTCTGTCTTTGTATAATCCCCTCGAGTGTCAACACGATGATAAAGCCATGAGTACGCTCTTGTGTGGCAGGGCCTCTGAGAGCCAAGGTAAACATATCGGCCAACTGCCTCTGTCGGCACCGTAGGACATCTCATAAATACTTTGATATACAATAACACAAGAGATCAGAGGGAAACCTAAAAAACAAAAACCTCTCGACCCAGAAAGCAGCATTGTGTCGCAGGATTAGGAAACAAAACTCTTTCCTTTCTTCTTCTCAAAGATCTCACTTTTCCCCTCCAAGACTGATTCCGGCCTGGCTGATTCAGGCCCTAGTTCTGTGAGGTGAACAAATCTGACCTTTCATCAGCTCGTTTGTCCCCACTTCAAAGTCAATATCCGAGGCAGAATTGGCACAGATTGTGTGGCCTACAGGGGGAAAAAGTTAACTGGACTGCACAAGTATATTCTGGTAATTCCTCGTGGAAGAAAAAAAAAAAACAGCAACAACAAATGAAGCAGATCAGGATTGCCTGCTGGGAGATGAAGGACAGAAAAAAACAGGAAGCGGTGGAGGAAGGTGGGGGTGGGCGCTGCGGGAGACAGGATATAATGCAACTGGCTCACTGATTCATAGAGGTACCGCCTGCTGGGACACACACCTGGCTGAGTTTCAGAAAGTCCTCATGATTGTATAAAATGAGGTGGATATATTTAGACTTGAAGGACAGAGAGATCTAAACGTAATCATGGCAGGACATGCCCAAAGACAGTTTGTAATAGCAACGCTTGTGTGTGTGTGTGTTTGTCCATTCTTGAGTCTTCAGCTGTTTACTGTGTTTTGTGAACAACAGATGTTTGAAGATGCGTTTCCATATGTGTCCAATTATACCCATGCTTTGAGTTAAATTTAAATCAGTTTGTTTGTAAAGACAAAATAGCAACATTTCTGCAATCAAACGATGGCGCCACATGTGGGCAAGAAAGATAAAATGTAGCACCACCTGTTTTGTGTCACTAGAAACCTGTCAACAAAATCTAACTGATTTATTTCTACAATTTTACTGATCTATCTCTTCATTTACTACAATCTGCTTGTCAAACCCACAGTCAATTAAAGGTGCATGGACGACGCGTCCTCTTACTCCTGTTGTACAAAAATGAAGCCAAAATATCATGAATACGGGTGCCGTCATATCAGACTTTTGAATATTTCGGAGCCAGTCTGCACGGTAATGATCACAGTATCGATGTGCTGCAGATGCACACGCTCAACCTATTGCAAGTCAGTCTCAGCTGTCAATCATGATATCTGTGAAGATTAGCAGTAATCCAGGTCATGGTCTCTTCAGAGGTTGTACCACTGCACTTAGGCAATGGGACTTGATATGTCTCTTGAAAATTACACAAGTAACTTCAGTAGCATGAATAATTGTATAATTTCTGAAAATGTGACAATTTCTCACCACAGTCATGTTTGTTCAAAATAAACACTTGAACAAACATGAGTGTGGTGAGAACAATTTTAAGTGATAGAAACCATCTTTGAGAAAAAAATATTTCACGTTGACTTTTCAAATGTTTGGTTTTGTCCCATCTGTTACCATGGAGGAGTTGGGGTTTACGAACTATTCTGTATCATACTGATCAGACGCAATTGAGTCAAATGGAGATATGTAGCAGGATGAGGCTCAAAATCCAGGTCTGTCATAAAAAAGTACACAAGCGTCAGTCTAAACCATTGCAGAAGTATCAGAAACATCAGTCTCAGAGGTCATACACATAGAAAAGCTGAAATAAAGCCAAACTCAAAAAGTGTAAAGATGAACTGGCGAGGACAAAAGAGAAACTATAAATACTAAAAGAGGAGGAGAAACAACGAGACACAGGTGTGACACCTCTAAGCGCAGGTGTGGAGCATCAGGAGAGCAGGACACACTGGAGCTGGAGGATCAGGAAGTGGAAGTGAAGTGACCTCAAATGAGACCAGATGAGATTTTCAAAATAAAGCAGCAAACAAGACGACATGCAGAATAAAAATATTACTTACTTAACGCGAGGATGTCACATACTACAGCCAGCCAGCAGGGGGGGATGGAAATGATTTGGATTCACTTTTTGGGAGCTGTCATGTTGTCCACCTTTATAAACAACTTACTACGAGAGAATACGTCAGATTATATTGTACGTATGAATTATGTGTGTAAAATGATGAACAGGACCAATTGCCACAAAGTGTACAATAGCTACAGAACCTGCTGTTAGCTATAAAAAGATTAGTTTGAAGTATTTCGCTCAGTTCCTGTTGTAGCAGACTGTTGTTTGTTAAAATGAAAAAAGCTGTAAAATCCATTTTGTAATGAGCTATAGAACATGGGGAAAGGGGAAAACGAGGCTGAGGGGTTAAACCAACAAATCACAAATCAGACTGACTTCCTTTACTAAGTAAAAATATTTCAAATTCTTTGGTTAGTGTCGAGCCCGGTCCCGTCCGGACCGGACAGCGTTGTGTTCGTTGATTCGAGGTTCAGATGGGAAAGGCAATGATTAGACAAATTCAATGTTCAAAAGTTTCACAGTAACAAGTTTATTGTATAAGAACAATACTTACAGAGAGTCTCTGGGGTTCTGCCGGACACGTCACCAGGTTCACTGGATCATGTCGAGAAGACGCCCTCTCAATCCTAAGTCCACAGTATATATATATTCAGACACAGGGTTGGCACAGAGGCGGTTCTTTTTCTTTGAGGGAATTTAGTTATTGGCCAGATGAATATTGTTTCCTCAAAATGCAGTTTTTGCAAGTACGTCACTTTCAACTGACCAGGTGTCCCATCACTGTGGCCTTGACAAACAGGGAGCTTGCCACAGTGGGGAGACCCAGCAGATTGAACATTTCAGGAGGATTTCATATCTTTTCTCACAATATTTCATGAAGCACCTCATTGTATTAGTTCTGGCACGTCCTCTCTCTTTTCTGAGCATCCGTGCTTTCATTTTTTCAAATCTCAAGATGAACTTCCATCACACACTTTTCTCCGAATTATATTTTGGGTCAGATTGACATTCAGGTTGACACCTGCTCTTTCTGTGGTCGTGCTCTGGGCCTGACCCTGCGTCTGAGTCAAAAAGATTATACATCATTCTAATTAAAAGAAACTGTTGTAGCATTATTGATTATATGGATTATACAGCTAATATTTGTTCACAGGATATAGGTAAAATATAATCACAAGATACAGAGAAACATAGATATCTCAACATTGGACGAGTAACATGAGCCTTTGACACCTTTGAGACGAGGCAGAGAAAATGTCAAACCAGACTGTCGAAGTCCAGCACAAAAGTATTTCTGGTTAAAGAAAGGCAATGTGGGAGGCTGGGAGACGTAAAGTTTGTGAGAGGTTACCTAACAATCCTCTAAACTATGAAGAACCTTGCAACTGTTCATAATGTATCAACAACAATTTCCAAGACCATGGCGAGGATTGTGATTGTGAAAGGATGATGAAAGAAGAAAATAAGTATCGAGGAAAATGAGATCATGCAGAGGAAGCAGAGGAATCCAGGGAGGAAAATGAGATAAGAGGTCGGACAGATTCAGGGGTTGGCTCCGTTTGATAAATATGCTCATTTAAGTAAATACAGTCATATCAGTCCATTCCATCTCATCACCTGGTGGCCATAATTTCCCCAGATGCCTCTTACCTCAGGTGAGTTTTAGATTTGAGCTCGCTGCTGAGCAAAGGTGTGTCTGGACGATAAGGAGAAGTGTGACCAGAAACAGCAGGAGCCACGGCTGTGGATGATATTATATTTACTGTTAAGCCCATGAGTCTCACCATTACAGTAAGTCCATGAACAAAGGAACAATGTGCAGCAGCAGGGAGAATGGAGCAGCTCACTGTGACATGGACGAAAAGAAAACCAAGTCAAGTGTTTTCCTCAAACATCAACACAGCGCAGTGACTAGCTGCTTTGATCCGACTCATCTCATTGGCTTTTAGTGAGCACAGGAACTTTCTTCACTGCTGATGTTGGGTTGTCATGGATGCAAGGCGGTTGGCCTTGGTTACCAGTAAGTTAGTTCAATAATCTGCTCAGTGGGCATGTCTTAATGTGATCACTGCTAGATGCGGACATCCTGTGTATCCAGGGACAATATTTAAGTCTGTATGTGTGCAAATAAATTAATAATACCTTAATAATAAATGGTTCTTATTAGGGCCCGAGCACTGACATCAAAGGTCAGGTGAGACCCTATTGAAATTGTAATCAGGGCTTTCGTCAGATCAACTTCAAATTGAGATCAGTGTCATCACAACAAGATGGAGATAAAAAGTTATTAAAAGACCGATTCTTCGTAACACTGTGGCGCGGCGTCAAATTGTGATTACATGCCATTAAAACACGACGTTTTGGACCATGAATCCTTTGATGCTGAGCCGTAAACAAACAACTCCACTCCTGCAGTGTCAGTGTTCAACGATCAAAGGAATCTTTATGTCTTGCAAAGGTGACGTCTCTCTCCCTCTCTTTCTCTCTCTCAGAATTGGACATTTCCTCAAACCGTGTAAACATTGAGGTGCGGCGAAGGTTCATCCTTCGCCAAAGAAGACGATGTTGTCATAACCCCACTGTGCATTGTCCTATCACCACCAAACTTCTGTCTCATGATCAGAGTCCAAACCTGAACAGCTCTATGTGTCAATATTTCCTCAGTCATTATTACATTTTTTCAGGCAAAACGATGCAACACTTCAAAATGAATGTGCTCAGGCCCGCTCAGTGCTGCTTTGCAGTCCTAAAAATGTTAGAAATTGTATTTAGGGCCCGAGCACTGACAGTGGGAGGCCCTATTGAAATTGTAATGATTATTACACATACACACTAACTTGGCTCTGAGTTGTGTTTACCTCCCAATGTATGGGGTCGAAACCCGTCCCGCCCAAACACTGAAGACGGGGGACAACATCTGTCCGCCATCTTTGTCAGTGCTGCCAAGTATTATGGTGAGACCCATTTCGCTCTCCGTATCTTCATTATATATATATATTTTATAAATATATAGAAATCTGTGTAAAATAATAAATAGGGTCCACAGTAATGTGTCTGTCTTCTCCATAAGTATTTTCCTCTATGTACTTTGTCGGGCTAACTATTCAGGCTGGTCCCCCTCAAAATTTCGTAGGAAATGCTACTAAAAGTAATGCACTAGAATTCGTATGAATTCCACTAAATTGTGAATCAGGAGGCTGGGGATAAGTGACCTATGCGCTTCTCTCTCTTCTTGAAAACAAAAAACATGGCAGACATTCATCTGACCATAACCCTAACCCTAATATGAAAAATACATATGAAGTGTGCACCACGGTGATTCACCTGAGTGACAACCGCAGGAGTAAGCTGTTCCTGAACCTGCTGGTCCGGGAACGGAGGACCCTGTAGCGCCTCCCAGAGGGAAGGAGGGCAAATAGTCTGAGGCTGCGGTGTGAGAAATTGGGTTGTTAATGAACAAAGATGTCTCTAACTTGGTCCAAAGTGAACATATGATTGTGTATAAAGCAAACATACATATTTTGACCAAATCTGGCCATTAAATACCACTTAAAACAGATTTGACAGATTTGATCCAGCTTGTTGTGTTTGGAGCAAGATGAAATGTAAACCTTGTCGTAGGACAAAAGCAAAGACATCATCGTAAAGGTCTTGACCTCGGGAGTAACATTATGTCAGTGGGAAAATCGTGGATGGCTCCTGCTCTTCAGGGATGACCTTTGAACCTTGCACCTGAGTCAGTTTTGATGGCTTACAGGATGGAAACTACATATGCAACAGACATGGTATGATCTGTTTTTGAAAGGTCTTGAACTCCACTACCATAGCCCAATGGAAAACTATGGGTGGCGCCACTGAGTAGGGCCAAAACCTTGAAAAACTAGTTTTACTGTTTTATTAGTAAGAAAAACTAAATCTGACTAAACAGGTGTTTTTCTCAAACCAAAAAAAACATAAAGAAGCATGCAAGTTTCCAGGTCGCAATCTCACGTAATAGTGAAAACACATTAGAACTACAAAAGATGGGAACAACACACACACACGTACGGGAAGGCCATTCAATTTGTAGTTCTCTGTATGGTTCTTCCGGGTTGAGATTAGGGTTGTGAAAATCTCCGCAATTTTGCTTGATCAGAGCGCTGCGGAGGTCTGCACAGGCGCACTTGTCATTTGGAGCATTTCGTAGGATTCTCTACGAAAATTTTGCGCTACATTTACGTTGAACTATTTAGATCAAAAGCTCAAAAGCAAAGATGTACGACAAATACATGACATGACTCAACTTATTAGTTGAAAAAATATATGTATAAATATATTCAAGACATTTATAATGTAGGCATAAGATTACTGTGACTTTTCATCAAATGCCATATTAATGGCGTGGCATTAAATTTCATCAACTCGCCATGAAAAACACAAATTGCCGTATCTTCAGTGTTCATGGTGCTATCTTACTCACACTACAAGTGTGTATTAACAGCCCCCCCTTGAAGATATTCATATGGTTTTAAGGCTGTGTGGCCGTGGCGTGGCGTCAAAGTTTGATTACACGCCATCAAACACGAGCTTCTGTATCTAAGACATATTTGGTCCAATCAAGTCCAAACGTGAGCCAAGACTTGCGACCAGATGACATCTAAAAAGACATCATGACTTAAAACCACAGCACCACCTGCTCTCTACAGGAAGTGAAGCGTTTATCCTGGCCACAGAGCGCAAAACGCATGCAATGCGGAGACTCGCACTTGGTCATCGATCGCTATCTCTTCTCCGACCGCAACAGGCTTGAAATTGCCTGTGCTCGGCCCCGTTAGTGCTACAACGTAGCCCTAGTTTGTGTAGGCGGCAAAAACTGCGATAAATGGTGTTCGATGGGTGTAGCAGCCGATTGTCAAACAGATAAACGTATCAAATCAAACTTCGAATTATACTAATCAAAGGGCCACTGTTGCACCATGGGTTGTGGTGTACGCGGATGGGAAAAACATAGTGTCCAAACAGATGTCCAGTTTCTGCGAAAAGCGTGGTTTATTTAACCAAACAGCGAGCAAACAAAGAACAAAGAAAATTCCTGTGCCTCTCCCGCTCCGGTAAAAAACCATTTGCCCACCCAGGTGCATGCTGGTCCCTTACCGACAGCCTACCTATATAACTTCAGGTGCCCCCCTACCGTGCCCAAATGAAACAAAACACAAATAATAAACAAGAAACACCTAAAGTAAACAAATAATAAACTAGAATACTAATAGAAATCTAATCATAATGAAATCAAGCAAATTGACTGAGAATAACCAAAAAACTAAATACTCACTAAACAAAATAATAAACTAAACAGCACTAAGTACTACAACTAAATAAATAGCTCCAACATTCCGGCCCCTAATTGTGCACTAAATCACAATTACTTTAATTTATCAAAGGAGCTATTCCCTCCACCCAATCTATGACTAGACAGTTCATGCATTAGCTTCAGTTCACTTTCTTCTTTATGATGTACCTGAAACAACAAAAGAGAGATATAGAGAAAAAGAGGGAGGGGGAGAGAGAGAAAGTCCATGGTGTCACATTCCTGCTTCCAACAGCAGGCAGAGCTTCGTCACAGGCCTCTCCAGAATGCTGGTCCTGGTCCGAAGGCGCACAGAGCGTACCAGGCCCTTTGCATCTGCTCTCACATCCAAGATTCTCCCCATCAGCCAAGATCCTCTTGGGGCTGCAGCGTCTGCAATGAGGACGATGTCTCCAGGAACGAGATTTCTCCTTGGTCTTGTCCATTTCTGTCTCTCTTGCATCATTGGTAAGTATTCAGCAATCCATCTCTTCCAAAACAGTTCTGCCATGTATTGTATTTGCTTCCACCTTTTCCTGATGTACAAATCATTGCGGTCAAACAGTCCTGGTGGCATGATTGGCTTCCCCTTTAACATCAGAATGTGGTTAGGTGTGAGTGCCTCCAGGTCGTCCGGGTCATCAGAGACTTTAGTGATGGGTCTGTCATTCAATATGGCCTCAGCCTCACAAAAAACAGTTTGGAGCCCTTCATCATCGAGAATTTGCTGTTTGAGAACTGAAGTCAGAACACTTTTCACAGAGCGAATCAGGCGCTCCCAAACACCACCATGATGGGAAGCTGCTGGTGTGTTAAAGCTCCATTTTATGCCATCCTGGACCAACGCTCTCTGAATTTTGCCATGATTTAAACCAGCCAGACTTTCCTTCAGCTCCCGGTTAGCTCCAACAAAGTTTGTGCCGTTATCAGACCTGATGGTGGAGATTGGGCCTCGTCTACAGATGAACCTCCGGACAGCATTTATACAGGAATCTGTATCCAACATATGTGCCACCTCCAAATGCACAGCACGGCTAGTCAGACAGGTGAAAAGCACTCCATACCTTTTAAGAAGACTTCTGCCTCTTTTAACCTCAATGGGCCCGAAATAGTCAACTCCAACATCTGTGAAAGGGGCTCTATCAGGCACCACTCTTTCCTCAGGCAAGTCCGCCATCTTCTGTTCAAGGAGTTTCCCTCTGTTGCGTCTGCAAACAACACAGTCAGATATAACTTTCCTTGCAGCAGAGTTTGCATTGATGATCCAGTACCTCTGCCGCAGCCTGGACAGCATGTGATTTCTTCCTGCATGTCCCAGTTGATGATGAATATGACGCAGAATCAGTACGGATACATGCAAATCTTTGGACAAAATGACTGGATGTTTGGACTCTGTTGGTAATGCTGATTTATCCAGCCGACCACCTACTCTGAGGATTCCATTATCCATCACCGGATCCAGTCTGTACAGAGGACTCCCTTTTGCAACAATTTTACAACCATTCTTCAATGAGGAAATTTCAGCTTTAAATTTGTGTTCTTGTACATACTGAATGACTGACTGTTCTGCTTTTTCCAGATCTTCAGGAGTCAAGATTTGTCCTTTGAGTGTGGCTTTAAAGCTCTGAATTTTCCTTTTCACTTCCTGCTCTTTTGGCTCCAGCTTGTCCTGGCTGAGATATTTAGAGGCACACAGCTCCTTTCTCTTCTGTCCCAATAACACAAGAGTTCTCTTGACCTTCAGCAACCAGGCAACAGACCTTTTTAGTCTCGTCCAGGATGAAAAGTAACAGAGCAGGCGATCTGTGGCACTTTCAGAATCCACAACAACAGAATTTACAGTCAACTCCCTTTTGACCTCTGGGTCATCTGCAGGAATAACATGAAGATCAGCATCCAATTTAGGCCAAACCTCCTTTGGCCCACAGAGAAACTTCGGCCCATTTATCCATCTCCTGCCTGTCAGGAAATTATCTGCCGTCATTCCTCTTGATGCATCATCTGCTGGATTCTCCTTAGAACAAACATATCTCCACTGATCAGTATCTGATGCTCCTCTGATGAAGGAGACTCTGTTTGCCACGAAAGTTTGAAATCGTCTGGTTTCATTACAGATGTATTTAAGAACAGTTGTGCTGTCGGTCCAGAAAACTGACTTTTCCAGCTTAAGTTGCAACTCCTTCTGAAGCATCTTGTCAACTCGAACTGCAAGAACTGCTGCTGTGAGTTCCAGTCGAGGAATTGTTGTCTGCTTGAGTGGAGCAACTCTGGCCTTTCCCAACAGAAATGAAACCTGAACGCTGTCATCCTTTTCCAGTCTCAAATAGGACACTGTTCCATATCCAACTTGGCTGGCGTCAGAGAAGTGGTGAAGCTGTGCAGTGGCAGGGTCTCCAAAGTCTCTGGGTTTCATACAGCGATCCACATTGAATTCAGCCACCTTCTGAAGATCCTCCAACCACTCAAACCACTTCTTGGAGAGAGAATGGGGGATAGCTTCATCCCACCCCAAGCTTCTCCTACAAAGCTCCTGTAACAACAGCTTGGCTGGAATGGTGAGTGGGGACAAAAAACCTAAGGGGTCATAAAGTGAGCTGACCACTGACAAAATACCTCTTCTTGTCTGTGGCTGTTCTTGCACTGAGGTTCTAAACTTGAATTTGTCAGTTTCAATGCACCACTGTAGCCCCAAAGCTCGATCCATCGGAAGCTGGTCCACATCCAAATCCAGCTCCATCACTTCCTTTGCTCTGCAGTCTTCAGCAATTGACAGCAGCACTGTTCGGCTGTTGCTGATCCATTTGGAAAGATTAAATCCTCCTTTGTGACAAAGCGCAGTCACATCCTTGACCACTTGCACTGCCACCTCCTCTGAGGCCACTGATTTCAAGCAATCATCGACATAAAAATTACACTTTACTGTATTGATCACTTCATGGGGGAAATGTTCGGCATTGTCATCTGCTGTTCTCCTCAATGCATAATTTGCACAGCTTGGTGACGACACAGCTCCAAACAAATGAACTTTCATGCGATGTTCCACTGGAGCCTGTGAAACGTCTCCCCCAGGCCACCAGAGAAAGCGGAGAAAGTTGATGTGCTTTTCAGAAACATGAACTTGGTGATACATTGCTTGGATGTCGGCCATTACTGCAACGGGCTCTTGTCTAAATCGAACAAGGACTCCAACTAGAGAGTTGGTAAAGTCAGGGCCCTGTAAAAGCTGACAGTTCAGTGACGTCCCTTTGTATGCTGCTCCACAGTCAAAAACAACTCGCAGCTTGCCTTTTCTGGGATGATAAACCCTGTGATGAGGGATATACCATACATTTCCATCACTCTGTTTAAGTTGATCAGAAGGCACCACTTCAGCATATCCTTGAGCCACCATGTTGTTTAAAAATGTGATGTACTCTCCTTTAAATTGACCATTCTTGGCAAACTTTCTTTTCAGGCTCTGGAGGCGCTGTTCTGCAACATGACGATTATTTGGCATGAGAGGGTTTTCCTGCCTGAAGGGTAAGTCAATGCAGTAATGGCTTCCAATTAACTTTGTGGTGTTATTCATAACATTCATAAACTTGACATCCTCTCTGGACATTTCAATCTGTTCATCTGATGACCTCTCATTAAAATCATGGTTAAACTGTTTAACCAGCATTTCTTGAAGATGTTCAACAGAGATCCGGTTGGATGTTACAGCAGAGCAGTCACTTTTATTCTTGTTGCTCCCACCACGAAGTGGACCATTAATGACCCAACCGACCCTGGTTCTGACAGCATAAGGTCCTTCATCCTGGCTGTTTATGAGCTCCCAAGGCTCCATCACTTTTGGTGCATCAGTTCCAATGAGCAGATCAACACCTTCCTCAATGTCATGAAGTTGAACAGCCTTGAGATACGACCACTGATCAACGTCCTCTTGTCGTGGAATATTGAGTGATGAGACAGGCATGTTCTTTTGTGTTAAAACATCAGGTAACTCAATAAAGTCATTCATATTCAGACCAGACACTTCCAGACCTGACAACACATGAGCATTTACTATCTTCTTTTGACCCATTGTTCTTAACAGAATACTTGTCCTTTTACCTCTCACATTCAATTTTCTTGCCAAGTTCTCCGTACAAAATGTTCCTGAGCTCCCAGGATCCAAGAAAGCATACGTCTGCACAGTTTTGTTGCTCCTCTGACTCTTGACTTTGACTGCAACAATAGAAAAAATGGAGGCATCTTCCTGACCGGCCCCAATATGGCCACAGGTCTGAAACACTGCAGGTGAAACATTTGAAGAGCTCACAGACTGTTGATCAGAGGGTGTGGCTTTATCCTGACGCTCTATATGAAGGACACTTGGGTGCTTTTGGTGACACACGTTGCAATCCAAACGACTCCTGCAGTATTTGCTAGTGTGGCCTTTTTTCAGGCAACCAAAACAGATTCCTTTTTCTTTAATGAAATTAATCTTGTCCCTGTGTACTGTCATCTTGAACTGTGAGCATTGGTCCATTGAATGATTAACTTGTGAACAGAACAGGCAGTTGAGAGTGGAGAACTTGATCTTGTTTCCTGTATGTTGAGTTATGACTCCATCCTTTACTGTAGTGACGTTAGTAGCAAAGCTGCTTCCCTTTTTCCTTTGTTTGAAGTGACTAACAGTGGAAGCTTTGGAGTTGGTGAGCTGTGGGTCTTGAATGTTGCCAAAAACTGGATCTGAAGCAATTTTGACTTGTCTTTCAATAAAACCAACAAGATCAGCGAACATTGCTCTGTTACCTCTTCGTTCTTGCAGATCACAAGCAACATTTCTCCATCTTTCCCTTAACTTGTAAGGAAGTTTCACAATGATGCTCCTCATGTTAGATGGTAAGTCCAGCTCTTTCATGTTCAGCAGTTGCTCTGTTAAGTTTGAACATCCACGTAGAAACAAAGAGAATGATTGCAACCCTTTAATGTCCTCACTTTTTACAGGTGTCCAGGTAAGTATTTTTTCCATGTATGCAGCTGCAATTTTGTGTTCATTTCCAAAGTGCTCCGCAAGAAGACTCTTGGCTCGGTGGTATCCCTGCTCTGAAGGCAAGTGCTGACAACTGTGCACCAGGTCTTTTGGCTGCCCCCTGGTGTACTGTTCAAGAAAGTGCAAACAGTCACTCCAATTGTCTGTTTTCTCCTCCACTCCATTTTCAAAAGCTCTGATGAAAGACCTGTATTGGAGTGGGTCTCCATCAAAAACAGGGATATTCCTAGATGGGAGGTTAGAGCACAGATTTTGTTGGACAAGCAACGCAGCAATGTCATTTTGTCTTTGCATAATGTTCACAATGTCATTTTGATGGTTGTCAGTCAGAGCAGTTTGATGGTGAGCATGTCCCATTTCAATACAGGTCTTTCATCAGAGCTTTTGAAAATGGAGTGGAGGAGAAAACAGACAATTGGAGTGACTGTTTGCACTTTCTTGAACAGTACACCAGGGGGCAGCCAAAAGACCTGGTGCACAGTTGTCAGCACTTGCCTTCAGAGCAGGGATACCACCGAGCCAAGAGTCTTCTTGCGGAGCGGGAGAGGCACAGGATTTTTCTTTGTTCTTTGTTTGCTCGCTGTTTGGTTAAATAAACCACGCTTTTCGCAGAAACTGGACATCTGTTTGGACACTATGTTTTTCCCATCCGCGTACACCACAACCCATGGTGCAACAGTGGCCCTTTGATTAGTATAATTCGAAGTTAGATTTGATACGTTTATCTGTTTGACAATCGGCTGCTACATAAGTAAAAAACCTGCCCTTGGACTCAAAGGAAATAAGCTTCAACACTGGACTTGTTGCATTGTGCGCATTATGGACGAATGGAAAGCAGAGATTGTTTAATCACCTTTTGGACTCAGCCACGGCGCGCATGCTGCTTCTGGCCCAGATCGACAAGACGTTCAACCTTCTCAAAGAAACCGGTATGTGATATAACTGTAAAAAGCTGTAATGGAAAACGGCCAAACGAGTGGAGTTTGACACAGTATCTCACAATACATGGAGTTCAATGAGTGCATGGTTGAATCGCTACATGTCTACTTTTACGCACGGCCACGGCGCATTCATTTATTCATAAAAAGCCGGCCGCAGTGTGTGTTTGTTTGATGAAGAGGATCTGTTGGTCAATAAGCATCGTGTGTTTGCAACTTGCTCTTATGTGCGCTTGTGGACTGTCATTGGTGTAATAAAAAAGGAAAGAAAGCAATTAAAAGAAACGGAAAAATGTCTGATGTTGCTGCAACGGAGGCTGAAGAGCCGTCATCAAAAAGAGTTGTTAAAATGTCTTCTAAAGGAATGGAATACATTGTGATAAGGTATCAGGAAAAAAGGAGTGCAAAATGCAAACAAGCTAAAAGATGCATGGAACATATGAGTGCCTTGATGGCATCAATACAAAACGTTGATTCAGTAAAGAATGAGCTTGCTGTGTTCATGCAATGTTACCAAGACGCAAATGAAACCCATACATCTTTTATGAGTCTACCTTTGCCCAAAGATGAAGTTGAAAGGCAAAGCAAATACTTCTTGGAAAAAATGACAATGTTTTGTGATTTCACTGACAACGTAAAAGGCTGGCTCTTTGAGGCGGGTCATCCATATGTTGAAACAAATAAAGACGATCCTGACAATCAATGTGTTGCTGATGGAATACATCCTGAAGATAGTGCCTCCAATGTTGCAAGTATAAAATCAAGTTCGCTAAGATCACACTCCCGACTATCACGGAGTTCATCAATATCATCTGCACGTATCAAAGCTGAGGCCGATAAGGCAGCGCTTGTGGAGCGCATCGCTGCGCAAAAAAGGAAACATCAAATAGAAGCGCAACAGGAAAAACTGAGGAGAGAAAAGGAACAACTTGAGCTTGAAACGGAACTGGCAGCAACAAAGGCAAAGCTTCAAGTCTTGGAAATCCGTTCACAGTGTGGCTCAAAACATTCAAACGGCATGAACTCTTATTTTGAAAGGAACAACTCTCACGGTGCGAGTGAATTAAATCCCCATGCCAACACCTTTGTGCCTGATAAAATAAAAAAAAAAGATCATGCTCTTGGTTTGTCTGCTCCTGAACTCCAACCACCAGTGGTTAAGCCTAAACAAAAACAAATGGATGAAATGACATTACAAGTTGAAGCTCCAGTTCATGTGATGCAAACTGTAAATGGAACTCAAATGGGACATGCTCACCATCAAACTGCTCTGACTGACAACCATCAAAATGACATTGTGAACATTATGCAAAGACAAAATGACATTGCTGCGTTGCTTGTCCAACAAAATCTGTGCTCTAACCTCCCATCTAGGAATATCCCTGTTTTTGATGGAGACCCACTCCAATACAGGTCTTTCATCAGAGCTTTTGAAAATGGAGTGGAGGAGAAAACAGACAATTGGAGTGACTGTTTGCACTTTCTTGAACAGTACACCAGGGGGCAGCCAAAAGACCTGGTGCACAGTTGTCAGCACTTGCCTTCAGAGGAGGGATACCACCGAGCCAAGAGTCTTCTTGCGGAGCACTTTGGAAATGATCACAAAATTGCAGCTGCATACATGGAAAAAATACTTACCTGGACACCTGTAAAAAGTGAGGACATTAAAGGGTTGCAATCATTCTCTTTGTTTCTACGTGGATGTTCAAACTTAACAGAGCAACTGCTGAACATGAAAGAGCTGGACTTACCATCTAACATGAGGAGCATCATTGTGAAACTTCCTTACAAGTTAAGGGAAAGATGGAGAAATGTTGCTTGTGATCTGCAAGAACGAAGAGGTAACAGAGCAATGTTCGCTGATCTTGTTGGTTTTATTGAAAGACAAGTCAAAATTGCTTCAGATCCAGTTTTTAGCAACATTCAAGACCCACAGCTCACCAACTCCAAAGCTTCCACTGTTAGTCACTTCAAACAAAGGAAAAAGGGAAGCAGCTTTGCTACTAACGTCACTACAGTAAAGGATGGAGTCATAACTCAACATACAGGAAACAAGATCAAGTCCTCCACTCTCAACTGCCTGTTCTGTTCACAAGTTAATCATTCAATGGACCAATGCTCACAGTTCAAGATGACAGTACACAGGGACAAGATTAATTTCATTAAAGAAAAAGGAATCTGTTTTGGTTGCCTGAAAAAAGGCCACACTAGCAAATACTGCAGGAGTCGTTTGGATTGCAACGTGTGTCACCAAAAGCACCCAAGTGTCCTTCATATAGAGCGTCAGGATAAAGCCACACCCTCTGATCAACAGTCTGTGAGCTCTTCAAATGTTTCACCTGCAGTGTTTCAGACCTGTGGCCATATTGGGGCCGGTCAGGAAGATGCCTCCATTTTTTCTATTGTTGCAGTCAAAGTCAAGAGTCAGAGGAGCAACAAAACTGTGCAGACGTATGCTTTCTTGGATCCTGGGAGCTCAGGAACATTTTGTACGGAGAACTTGGCAAGAAAATTGAATGTGAGAGGTAAAAGGACAAGTATTCTGTTAAGAACAATGGGTCAAAAGAAGATAGTAAATGCTCATGTGTTGTCAGGTCTGGAAGTGTCTGGTCTGAATATGAATGACTTTATTGAGTTACCTGATGTTTTAACACAAAAGAACATGCCTGTCTCATCACTCAATATTCCACAACAAGAGGACGTTGATCAGTGGTCGTATCTCAAGGCTGTTCAACTTCATGACATTGAGGAAGGTGTTGATCTGCTCATTGGAACTGATGCACCAAAAGTGATGGAGCCTTGGGAGCTCATAAACAGCCAGGATGAAGGACCTTATGCTGTCAGAACCAGGGTCGGTTGGGTCATTAATGGTCCACTTCGTGGTGGGAGCAACAAGAATAAAAGTGACTGCTCTGCTGTAACATCCAACCGGATCTCTGTTGAACATCTTCAAGAAATGCTGGTTAAACAGTTTAACCATGATTTTAATGAGAGGTCATCAGATGAACAGATTGAAATGTCCAGAGAGGATGTCAAGTTTATGAATGTTATGAATAACACCACAAAGTTAATTGGAAGCCATTACTGCATTGACTTACCCTTCAGGCAGGAAAACCCTCTCATGCCAAATAATCGTCATGTTGCAGAACAGCGCCTCCAGAGCCTGAAAAGAAAGTTTGCCAAGAATGGTCAATTTAAAGGAGAGTACATCACATTTTTAAACAACATGGTGGCTCAAGGATATGCTGAAGTGGTGCCTTCTGATCAACTTAAACAGAGTGATGGAAATGTATGGTATATCCCTCATCACAGGGTTTATCATCCCAGAAAAGGCAAGCTGCGAGTTGTTTTTGACTGTGGAGCAGCATACAAAGGGACGTCACTGAACTGTCAGCTTTTACAGGGCCCTGACTTTACCAACTCTCTAGTTGGAGTCCTTGTTCGATTTAGACAAGAGCCCGTTGCAGTAATGGCCGACATCCAAGCAATGTATCACCAAGTTCATGTTTCTGAAAAGCACATCAACTTTCTCCGCTTTCTCTGGTGGCCTGGGGGAGACGTTTCACAGGCTCCAGTGGAACATCGCATGAAAGTTCATTTGTTTGGAGCTGTGTCGTCACCAAGCTGTGCAAATTATGCATTGAGGAGAACAGCAGATGACAATGCCGAACATTTCCCCCATGAAGTGATCAATACAGTAAAGTGTAATTTTTATGTCGATGATTGCTTGAAATCAGTGGCCTCAGAGGAGGTGGCAGTGCAAGTGGTCAAGGATGTGACTGCGCTTTGTCACAAAGGAGGATTTAATCTTTCCAAATGGATCAGCAACAGCCGAACAGTGCTGCTGTCAATTGCTGAAGACTGCAGAGCAAAGGAAGTGATGGAGCTGGATTTGGATGTGGACCAGCTTCCGATGGATCGAGCTTTGGGGCTACAGTGGTGCATTGAAACTGACAAATTCAAGTTTAGAACCTCAGTGCAAGAACAGCCACAGACAAGAAGAGGTATTTTGTCAGTGGTCAGCTCACTTTATGACCCCTTAGGTTTTTTGTCCCCACTCACCATTCCAGCCAAGCTGTTGTTACAGGAGCTTTGTAGGAGAAGCTTGGGGTGGGATGAAGCTATCCCCCATTCTCTCTCCAAGAAGTGGTTTGAGTGGTTGGAGGATCTTCAGAAGGTGGCTGAATTCAATGTGGATCGCTGTATGAAACCCAGAGACTTTGGAGACCCTGCCACTGCACAGCTTCACCACTTCTCTGACGCCAGCCAAGTTGGATATGGAACAGTGTCCTATTTGAGACTGGAAAAGGATGACAGCGTTCAGGTTTCATTTCTGTTGGGAAAGGCCAGAGTTGCTCCACTCAAGCAGACAACAATTCCTCGACTGGAACTCACAGCAGCAGTTCTTGCAGTTCGAGTTGACAAGATGCTTCAGAAGGAGTTGCAACTTAAGCTGGAAAAGTCAGTTTTCTGGACCGACAGCACAACTGTTCTTAAATACATCTGTAATGAAACCAGACGATTTCAAACTTTCGTGGCAAACAGAGTCTCCTTCATCAGAGGAGCATCAGATACTGATCAGTGGAGATATGTTTGTTCTAAGGAGAATCCAGCAGATGATGCATCAAGAGGAATGACGGCAGATAATTTCCTGACAGGCAGGAGATGGATAAATGGGCCGAAGTTTCTCTGTGGGCCAAAGGAGGTTTGGCCTAAATTGGATGCTGATCTTCATGTTATTCCTGCAGATGACCCAGAGGTCAAAAGGGAGTTGACTGTAAATTCTGTTGTTGTGGATTCTGAAAGTGCCACAGATCGCCTGCTCTGTTACTTTTCATCCTGGACGAGACTAAAAAGGTCTGTTGCCTGGTTGCTGAAGGTCAAGAGAACTCTTGTGTTATTGGGACAGAAGAGAAAGGAGCTGTGTGCCTCTAAATATCTCAGCCAGGACAAGCTGGAGCCAAAAGAGCAGGAAGTGAAAAGGAAAATTCAGAGCTTTAAAGCCACACTCAAAGGACAAATCTTGACTCCTGAAGATCTGGAAAAAGCAGAACAGTCAGTCATTCAGTATGTACAAGAACACAAATTTAAAGCTGAAATTTCCTCATTGAAGAATGGTTGTAAAATTGTTGCAAAAGGGAGTCCTCTGTACAGACTGGATCCGGTGATGGATAATGGAATCCTCAGAGTAGGTGGTCGGCTGGATAAATCAGCATTACCAACAGAGTCCAAACATCCAGTCATTTTGTCCAAAGATTTGCATGTATCCGTACTGATTCTGCGTCATATTCATCATCAACTGGGACATGCAGGAAGAAATCACATGCTGTCCAGGCTGCGGCAGAGGTACTGGATCATCAATGCAAACTCTGCTGCAAGGAAAGTTATATCTGACTGTGTTGTTTGCAGACGCAACAGAGGGAAACTCCTTGAACAGAAGATGGCGGACTTGCCTGAGGAAAGAGTGGTGCCTGATAGAGCCCCTTTCACAGATGTTGGAGTTGACTATTTCGGGCCCATTGAGGTTAAAAGAGGCAGAAGTCTTCTTAAAAGGTATGGAGTGCTTTTCACCTGTCTGACTAGCCGTGCTGTGCATTTGGAGGTGGCACATATGTTGGATACAGATTCCTGTATAAATGCTGTCCGGAGGTTCATCTGTAGACGAGGCCCAATCTCCACCATCAGGTCTGATAACGGCACAAACTTTGTTGGAGCTAACCGGGAGCTGAAGGAAAGTCTGGCTGGTTTAAATCATGGCAAAATTCAGAGAGCGTTGGTCCAGGATGGCATAAAATGGAGCTTTAACACACCAGCAGCTTCCCATCATGGTGGTGTTTGGGAGCGCCTGATTCGCTCTGTGAAAAGTGTTCTGACTTCAGTTCTCAAACAGCAAATTCTCGATGATGAAGGGCTCCAAACTGTTTTTTGTGAGGCTGAGGCCATATTGAATGACAGACCCATCACTAAAGTCTCTGATGACCCGGACGACATGGAGGCACTCACACCTAACCACATTCTGATGTTAAAGGGGAAGCCAATCATGCCACCAGGACTGTTTGACCGCAATGATTTGTACATCAGGAAAAGGTGGAAGCAAATACAATACATGGCAGAACTGTTTTGGAAGAGATGGATTGCTGAATACTTACCAATGATGCAAGAGAGACAGAAATGGACAAGACCAAGGAGAAATCTCGTTCCTGGAGACATCGTCCTCATTGCAGACGCTGCAGCCCCAAGAGGATCTTGGCTGATGGGGAGAATCTTGGATGTGAGAGCAGATGCAAAGGGCCTGGTACGCTCTGTGCGCCTTCGGACCAGGACCAGCATTCTGGAGAGGCCTGTGACGAAGCTCTGCCTGCTGTTGGAAGCAGGAATGTGACACCATGGACTTTCTCTCTCTCCCCCTCCCTCTTTTTCTCTATATCTCTCTTTTGTTGTTTCAGGTACATCATAAAGAAGAAAGTGAACTGAAGCTAATGCATGAACTGTCTAGTCATAGATTGGGTGGAGGGAATAGCTCCTTTGATAAATTAAAGTAATTGTGATTTAGTGCACAATTAGGGGCCGGAATGTTGGAGCTATTTATTTAGTTGTAGTACTTAGTGCTGTTTAGTTTATTATTTTGTTTAGTGAGTATTTAGTTTTTTGGTTATTCTCAGTCAATTTGCTTGATTTCATTATGATTAGATTTCTATTAGTATTCTAGTTTATTATTTGTTTACTTTAGGTGTTTCTTGTTTATTATTTGTGTTTTGTTTCATTTGGGCACGGTAGGGGGGCACCTGAAGTTATATAGGTAGGCTGTCGGTAAGGGACCAGCATGCACCTGGGTGGGCAAATGGTTTTTTACTTATGTAGCAGCCGATTGTCAAACAGATAAACGTATCAAATCAAACTTCGAATTATACTAATCAAAGGGCCACTGTTGCACCATGGGTTGTGGTGTACGCGGATGGGAAAAACATAGTGTCCAAACAGATGTCCAGTTTCTGCGAAAAGCGTGGTTTATTTAACCAAACAGCGAGCAAACAAAGAACAAAGAAAATTCCTGTGCCTCTCCCGCTCCGGTAAAAAACCATTTGCCCACCCAGGTGCATGCTGGTCCCTTACCGACAGCCTACCTATATAACTTCAGGTGCCCCCCTACCGTGCCCAAATGAAACAAAACACAAATAAGAAACAAGAAACACCTAAAGTAAACAAATAATAAACTAGAATACTAATAGAAATCTAATCATAATGAAATCAAGCAAATTGACTGAGAATAACCAAAAAACTAAATACTCACTAAACAAAATAATAAACTAAACAGCACTAAGTACTACAACTAAATAAATAGCTCCAACAATGGGCCTAGCATTCACACTCTGTGTGTCAATATATTTCAATGAATTATTGTCAAAAGAATTGAGAAATTGATTATTTGAAAATCAGCGATATGACGGAGCCTCAAATCTCACTCTGCCTCCTCCACTGTGGAAATTTCAAGGGATCTCGTTTGTACCAGAACCGACTGATCTACCTGCTCTGTCCTGTCCGCAAAAAACTAAAACCTGAGAGCCCGTCCTATGTGGACTTGTGGTGCAGATGCCAATGTTGATAGTGGGGAGTAAAAAATTAAAAATTCCAATATATTGGCAAATATATATGAAGATTAAAATAATTCAGAGATAGCTAAACATAATTAAAACTTTATATGTAATATTTTTTGCATATTTAAGACATTTCCAACCATCAGTAATTGTGGATTCACAGTTTTGTTTCATTGTCTTAAACAATATGAGACAAAAGATTTATTTTACATTTTTACTGATTTCACAGAGAATAATTCGTGGATCTTGATGAGAATAATACTACATTTAGGGGACTGCTGGAATCCACGATTATTAATCTAGATTTTTGCATTTTGTGATGAAATAAGACTTTTGAAAGGAAACATGTAAAAATAAAGAATTCAAGGAATAAATGGAATATTCCGGAAGAAGATAATTGTTTGGGGTGGCATTTAGCCACCTGGTAGAGCTGCTGCCCCGAAGAGGAAAGCCTTCAACCCGCAGACGCCTGTTAGACTCCAACCCGCTGCCATTTATGCATGTCCTCCCCCACTCTCTCTGTTCCCCTTTCACAACTAAGCCTATGTCCTATAAAAAACAGGTTATAAAGAGACCCAAAAATACATGTAAAGGAAAAGGACTCCTCATTAAGATCAAAAACATCTTTAATGTTAAAGATTAAAGATACGTGCAATGTTCTATACAGGCCCGGCCCGAGGCATAAGCGATACAAGCGGGCGCTTGGGGCCTCCTGACCGCCAGGGGGCCCCCTATCGGAAAAAAAAAATTATAATTAAAAATAATTAAAAATAATAATAATAATAATATTAAATAACTTAAACAAGTGACCTGATTGAATGAAATAAAGAATACATCTATACAAGAAAATTCTGATTTTACGATCAATATATCTGCCAGCGTTCAAGTCATGCATATCAACTACGTGCTCAATCTGCTGACAGATAATTCGCTGTCATAGACAGACACTGCATAATACTCAAGGTTAAGTTGGAAGGGACATATATAAGCATGTCATCTAAAAGGACGTATCTCTCTGGTGCCCAAAAACGGAAAAAGAAAAGGACAGAAGATGAGAAAAAAGAGCAAGATAAAGGTATGATTGCATGATTATTTAAAATATGTTTTGAACTCATTTGAGGGAGGAGCAGCTCAAGCTATCATAGGAGTTAGCTAGCTAGCTAGCGAGTTAATGTCATCTTATATTTGCCATCACATGAGCTATATTCATCAACAGTGTATGTATCTCATTAATATACATTTATCTAGGTGTATATCAGATGTCAACGATATTGGCAGTGTTTAGGATGTTCAATCAAACATGTACTGCTAGCTCTTGCCAGGCTTAATCTAACGTTAGCTCGCTGACTGAGGTGGACATTAGCACTAGTAGCTAGCTACATGAAAACAGTACTGTTTTATAAATGTGACATAGTGGTGAGTCTGACAGCGACTAAAGTGCAGAGTCTTAGTCCGTGAGATATCGGTTTATATTGGAGGAAACAGCCAAAGGTGAACTTAACCTTCTAGGTGTAAGGGATGCAAGCTAGCATTGCTGTGCCTGTGCACGTTAGTAAAAGTGACATCTCAGCCAAAGATGGAGCACAATGTGCACTCTGCTCTAAGATCTTTGTTGAGAGATGGCCTATTGGTCTTTATGAGAAAACACCATGTTGAAGTGAGGAGACGTCTGTGATAAAAATATACTTATATTGTATTAATATTATATTTAGGATGTTAAGTGTTCACCACACTGCAATTAGGCTGTGCCTTATTTTGCCTCACTAGAATAGGAATGGTTAGGTGTGGAATTGGTTGTTGATGAGTGTAAGTAATGATGGCAAAATACATTTTTCATAAACTCACTATCAACTATGCACTTTTGCAATGTTATTTTTTCAGGAACACTGTTGAAGTATTTTGGAGCACAACCAACTGTACCTGCCCCCGATGTGTCATCAAGTGTCAGTGCCTCCACAGCTGATGATACAGCAGGTGAGGTTTTTCTTGATGGCAAATGGCTACATAGTCTTTTAAAATGACATGACACATTTAAAAAAAAATAATTACATTTTTTTTATTTGTTGATTTATTTATTTTATCTTTGCAGGTTCACCCCCAGCAGACTTACAGTCACCTGAAAGTGAGGAAGAACTTTTACCCATTGAGGAACAGTTACCAGCATTGACAGTCACTGATACACCGACTTCAACCTCTGCCGGCATAACAGGTCAGTTAATCTAACAGTTTTTGTTTTGTGTTGCCTTACTTCACTGTGAAATATCTTGTGTTATGTTATGATTCTATTTTTGTATCTTTGTATTAGTATTAATAGCAAAGTTGGCCAAGCAATATCATATAATGATGTCATCAATGACTTTGCCTCCCGAAAAGCTAGGAAGGAAAGATTTTGAGGACAGTTACATTGTATTGAGACAGTTGGGAATATTTTCACAATAATTGATTGTTGAACCCTTGCTGTCATGTTACTGACTTATCAGTTTTGTTATTATCGTTTATTTGAATGTTTTGAAACAGTTTGATTTTAGAAGTTCCAAATAGTTAGTTTAAAAGGTTAATTGAATACTGAGTCACTTTCATTATTTAATCTATGTATCTATGTAACGTTCTATTTTTTATTATATTCATGCTTGTCTATTTTGGTTTTATTTTGTAATTGGAAATTGCTAACTTAATACGCATTTGCACAGTTGCAAATTATTTATTTAATATGTTTGTGATCGTTTTTTTGGAATACAGAGGCACTATCATTATTTATTTTTTATTTTTTAATGTTATTTTTGATAATACTAATGTTTGTGTATTTTGATTTCAGTTTAAGATTGCACATTTACAAATCTGTTGAAAGATCTGTTTATTAAACTGATACTTTAAAAAAAAATACAAATGCTGTTGTATTTAATTATTTTACAATTTAACTTCAGTAAACCACACTTGATGCTTTACTTTGAATATGAAAGTTTAAAATAAATCTGTGATCTAAGTGCCCTCTAAGGTTAAAAGGTGACTGTTTTGGTGTAAATAACGACTATAATAATACAGGGGTCTATCAAGGGACAAAAGTCTAGAATATTTTTGGCATGAGAGCAACTGAATGAGCCTTCCAGGCCCAAGAGGTCAAGGGGCACTGAAGCCCAAGCCCAAGTCACCATCTCAATAAGTCAAAAAGCAAAATGCTATGAATATGCTTAAATTTAGGTATTTCCCTTCTCCAGCTGGCCATATAAAAAATACAGGAAATCACATCTACGTAATTCAGTATTAATACAATTGATAATGTCAATTAATTCATTGTCAAATCATTGTAGTGTGACATTTTTGTCATAATCGTCGAGCGCAAATGACTCCGCTAGGTGGGAGGGGGGGCCCCAATATCAAATTCTGCTTAGGGCCCCCGAAAGGCTTGGGCCGGCCCTGGTTCTATATATCGAAGGCTCATGCTCTTTGATCTGAAAGGTTCCATTGATAGGTCCTTTATAGCAAAATAAGACAAAGGGGATAAACTCCTACTTATTCAGAAATCTGACCAGAATAGTACTAACTTTCTATTTAAAACTAATAGATCAAACCAGTGATGGAAGGTTTTTTTCACCAAAACGTGGGGACTATTCAAAACCCAGCAACCATTCTGCAGAACTCTATTGGTATAACTCAACAAATAAGCTACCTCATAGACCTGCTGGCCAAGGAGAATGCCTACCATAGAACAGAGTACCACTGGAGGATCCATGTGAGCCAAGAGTTGGAGGAGCACAAACGAGAGCTGTTTCAACAGAAAAAGCTGAAAGAAATGATCGTTAACAGAGGAAATAAAACAGAGCAAGAGCTGGAGCAGATACAAAAGTACAGCAATGCAAACCAAGAGAAGTTCAACTCCGAGCTCCAGGAGGAGAAGAGGATGAAGAACTCTCTCCAAGAAGAGCTGGAGAATATCAAAGCTTCTTATCTTGAGGTCTGCCAAAGTGTTGCAACCAACCAGGAGAAGTTAAACATAGAGCTCCAGGAGGAGAAGAGGAAGAAGAACGTTCTCCAAGAAGAACTGAAAAATATCATAGCTTCTCATTACGAGGTCTGCCAAAGTGTTGCAACCAAACAGGAGAAGTTAAACACAGAGCTCCAGGAGGAGAAGAGGAAGAAGAATGTTCTCCTAGAAAATCTGGAGAAGTTCAGGGTTACTTCTGATGAGGTCTTCCAAAGACATAAACCTTATGTTTCCAGAACTGAACTCACTGAGGTAGAGGTTCTCTCCAATGTCCTCCCTGATCCCAAACCCAAGGAGACAGGGCTGCCTGAGAAGACAGAGAAACCAAAGAATGCTTCATCGTGGTAGAGAGTCCGCAACATTGTGGGGTTGTGAAGGAGGCGTAAGAAGTCAGCAGCGCCAACATCCCCCAGCAACATCATAAAAAATAATAATGTTCTCACAATAAGCGGCAGTGGACAATGACGGTGGACTATAGTGTCATCCGATCTGGATGGCGGATCATGATCTTGCTGGCTGCTGACCATAGACTATTATTGCAGCAGGACTGCTTGATATATAGTATTGGGTTAGGGTTAGGGTATGTGGCTCTCTCTGAGGTTTCTACGTATTTTTACCCTGTTAAAAGGGTTTTTAGTAGTTTTTCCTTACTCTTGTTGAGGGCTAAGGACAGAGGATGTCACACCAATGTTAAAGCCCTATGAGACGAATTGTGATTTGTGAATATGGGTTATACAAATAAAATTTGATTGATTGATTGATCACTGACAATGATAGTATCGCACCAAATAAAAAAATAAAAAATAAAATGTCTGGCACATGTTGATGTATTTAAGATAAGGTAAGATAAGATTTACCTTAATTTATCCTCCGTAGAGGAAATTCACAAATGACACAGCAGCACAGGAAAGTGTATCAGATACATCCTCCTGCAGAGCCGGAGAACGGTTCCAGATGTACACATGCAAGAGTCATGGAACCACAGTTAAGGCCTGTGCATGCACAACTAGTTTGGTTCTCGTGGTTTTCCAGGTATGCATACGTATGTCAGACTCTATATATATATATCACATTTTATTATCTTCTATAAAATGTTTGTGGATATAGATTTTTTTTATCAATATAAACATTTATTAAGTTTACACAGCCATATCCCTACATAACAGACATTAATCAGCTGTATGCCTGCACACATGCAAATACAAATATATAGACACTGATATCTATATCCATATCTACATAGATATGGATAGCGTTTTTTTCTAATTCATACGGATTTTGTGTGTTTTTCAAGGAAACATAAGCGTGAAGAATTTTTCTTGACCTTTGTTTAGGCACAGCCATGGAAATCTGAGTGGCGATATAGAGTGCTACTTAAAGCTGCTCACTATGCCACCAGTATATTTATTTGTCTGTGATAGAGTGCTGGAATTAATATTCTGCCTTGATGATGTTAGAATGAATACTAGATGTTCCGTTTACTTCTCTTATTGGGTTTGGAACTCGTGCATGCTTAGGTCTAAAATGGTGGATAACAGGGGCTCTCCATCTCTGCAGGTCTATGTCAATAAGAAAGCAGCAGCTCAAGAAATATAGTAAGACAAAAAATATGAATAAATATAGAAATATCTACAAAAGTAGGGATAATTCTATATATACACAAGGCTATTTAAAAAAAAAAGGCAATATAGGGATGGAATCAGAGTTGTGTTCTTGTGCAATCTTTCCATTCTTTGGGCCCGAGGTGCGGTGGGATGATCCTCTTAAAGGTGACATAAAAAGACCGGTCCAAAGTCACTGGGACACTCCGTCTTGGGCACAGGGACGATGCAGGATATCTTCCAGATCTTGGGAAGCATCAGCGAGAGGTTGTATAGATGTATAAACACACCTGACAGCTGCTCCACACACACCTTGAAGACCTTGGGGTCCATGTTGTCCGGACCTCCAGTCTTTTTCATCCCAGTTTTGGTGAGCTGTCATCTCACCTGGCTGGTCTTGAGTTTCGGGGTAGTTTGGGGCGTGGTGGGGGACAGACTGGGGGAGGTGACTACGATGGCGGCTGAAAACTACAGATATTGTTTGTCCATCTTGTTGTTGAGTCATACCCCATGATGACTAAAGGGAGACGGGACTTGTATCTCCATCTTATCTCTATCCTCATATTTCTCACCATCCTTGCTGCTTGTGATCCTTGTCTCCTAACTTCCCCGATAGCAGATTAAACACAAAAAGGGCCGGCACGGAAAACAAGACTACCACTTTCTACACAAATTCTCACCGAAATAAGAACAGAGGATGATATACTGAAATATTATGATTAGGGCCCGAGCACCGAATGGTGGGAGGCCCTATTGAAATTCAAAGGGGACATATTATGCCCATTTTACCACAGTTGACATGGCTACTTGGGGTCTTAATGAAATGTCTGTAACATTTTTTGGTCAAAATACCACAAGGATAATTTAAAACAACAACCCTTTTACCCTGTCTAAAACAGCCCTCCTCAGATTGACCTGTTTTGAGTGCCCCGTCCCCCCCCCCTCTTACCGCCCCGCCCCCCCCTTTCACCCAAAACCCCCCCACCCGCCTCACCGCCCCGCCTCCGCCACACACACACACGCACACCACAAAACCCTTTTTCAGTAAACTCCAACATTTTCACTGTTTCCAATTTTTCTAAGTTAAGTCCAACATTTTCACTGTGGAATAGATCATTTCAGGATACTTCACAATACTATAAAAACACTTTGCTAAATAAGTTCAGAGAGAGACTGATATGCCTGTGTTCAGGACCTCCCTGACTACCTACATACATGAATATCACGGATTTTTACTGGATATATTTGGAGATTTTTCAAAGTAAAGTCCAACATTTTCACTGTTTCCAATTTTTCAAAGTTAAGTCCAACATTTTCACTGTGGAATACATCATTTCAGGATACTTCAGAGCACCGTAAAAACACTTTGCTCAATAAGTTCAGAGAGAGACTCATATGCCTGTGTTCAGGACCTCCCTGACTACCTACATACATGAATATCAAAGATTTTTGCTGGATATATTTTTTGTACTTCAACTCGCTGATAATGACGCAAGTTGATGCCAAAACTAGTTTATTAACGTCAAGATTTTTGTACAGTTTTATTAGACTTTATAGTTCATGCGGTCATTTCTAATAAATGGGATAAACTCCAGCCTGATGCTGAGTGACAGGGGCCTGGATCGCTGGATGACGCACAGCCACCTCTGTCTCAGTTTGAGCAGTGCGGTCCCACTCAAAACACAGCAGGCGCAGAGTTAGAAATATACAGTGCTCAATTAGGTGTACACGTCCTGACACGTGACCAGGGGGCTCTCACTGTGAATATTCATTATGTGTGTCGAGTTTTATCATGTGGCTTTATAGTCGCCCACAAAGACACATGGAACGTGGTGTAACAGGAACGATAGAAGAGGAGGAAGCTCTGTCGTTCTTTCTCTGTGTCGTTGTGGTTGTAATCTCAAGGTGTGTGCCCGAGTGCACGTGTCTGAACGGTCATATGCCGCAGACACATGGAAGTGTTCCCCTTTTTGCTGAAGGGAACACTTAAAGAGACGTATAATACTGGAGATGCAATTTTGTTCTAAAGCTACGGAAAAAACCCATAGAAAAGACGACACATCCAAGCATATAAGTAGCCATGCCTGTCATAATTGTACATGAGTGGGAGCATGCACACACATACCCACATGCTCCCACACTCACTCGCACACAAAGCATGTGCTGGAGATTTGTGAGTGCAGTGTGCGTGTCTCCTGTGGGGGATTTGCAGAACATAGCAGTGAACATAGTGCAGGATTTCTGTCATCATTGAGCACATGGGGAGAGGAGTCTGCCTCGACAGCAGCATTGACAGATTGCATGAATAATTTAGGAACAAAGTGAGAGGCCTCATAGACCTCTGAATCACTACCAATGACAGCTGCCTGCTCTGACTTCGTCTCCTCTCTCATCTTTTTTAATGCATATTATTTCCATAAATTCCTTTTCTTACATCTCTAAGCTGTGTCCGGATGCAAAGGGGCATGGTGCTGAATCCGTCACACCTCGGACACAACTTTAAAACATTTTTTTTATCTTGTGTTTTTGCTTCCACCTTCAGCGAGCCGTCGCCGACCCCGGCCTCCTCAGCTGCAAACCTCCAGCCAGACAACAGCCATCCCCGGCCTCACCCTCCAGCCAGATTTTCATTCATTAAACCACCCTAAACTTGCTGACCTTGTCTGGGTGTGCCTTTGGGTCCAACAAAAATACAAAACAAACTGTCCCAGGTTCTCTGACATGTGAACAAAGGCAATGGGCTGGAGGCAGGATGGCAACAGGAGAGGTGGCCTTGAGACTCCTCACATATTTTCTTGAAGCAGTGAAACCACAAGTGTCTTTGCCTCCCGTCTGAATTTATAGGGAGGAGGTATAGACGAGCTGGACCCGATATAAATAACCTTACAATGTGTGATACATGGGACATTCCAAAATGATCTCCAACGATCCACGGTGATATATATCGTGGGCAGTCTGTAACGGGTGGCAGACGGTCTGTATTGATTTGCAATTTCCAGTCAGATGTAATTGGCCGATAGAGATTAGTGGACTTGTTGATTTCAGAGGGACGAGGAGAGCTGCAGGAGAGAAGGGAGGAAATGGAAATAAAAGCTGCTGGGAAATGTTTAAAAACTGGCTTGCTGCACTGCAGAGGTCCAGCAGCAGTGAAAAACAAGCTTCAGTGACGCGATTCAACTTTCAAAGAAGGAGATGCCCAAAATACAGATGGGCTGATTGAACAACTCAGTGCTCCCATCAATAAAGACGGAGTTAAAAACATGTACCTGAAGCTTTACTGAATTATTGTTTAAATTTGCAAAATCAAAAGCTTTCTTTATCATGTCATTATTGAGACAGTAGAAGTTCCTCACAAGGAGATGCAAATCTACATGGTTTAGTTTATACATGCTACATTTTCGGCATTAAATAAAAGAGCTAGGCAGACAATATTAACTTATTGATCATTTTGTCTAAGTTTGGCTCGCTCAGGTAAAAATGTATTTTAACAGATTAAATTCACTTTGTGGTATTGATACTTTAACCTTAGTAAAGAATCTGAATATTGACAGCAAATTACTATTTAGTAATACGTGAGGACATTTATTTTCCTGCTGCTTGAACAACAAGTTTCAAATCATAGACGTCTTCGCAGGATTTTGAGCTGACTGGTTGTCAAGGGGATGTTATTAGTTGAGCTATTCTCTGTTTAGTTATACAGGCAACAGACTAATTACTTGTTGAAAACTGTTAAAAGCAAACTCACATCCGTTGGAGATTCACTATGTCAATGCTTTATTCTCTGGTTCCTGTGATGTACATTCACAGTGTATAGCCCAACACTGGGATTGTTAGACAGGCGACAAACTGGACCACTTCACTGCATCATGTTTGGATTTTAAGCCCAGCTGCAGGGGTTGATATATTCACTTGAGCTCATGATTAAAGAGGGTTTAAAGCTCTGTCTGGAGAGTGTGTCTGTGTGTGTGAGTATGTCACACACAGAGAGGATGGGATATGGTCGTCAGAAAGGATTGCAGGCTGCAGCATCAGTGCCTGCAGACTCGCTCCACAGTGTTTGAACTGATTTTAACTTTTGGACAACTTGCCCCAAGAGCCCTGAGTTCAGGAGTGTTTCAGAGTCTTTTCTCCAAGGCAACCCAAAAACAATCATTGCACATTCTGCCTAAACCCCATCAGGCACTCTATAATCCCCACAGCCTTTATTAAAGAGTGACCTTTTTCATTGTGGATTTAGAAAAAGAATTCACAGAATCCACTGACTCTTAAATGGCCTTTTTGCACCATGAGTGATTAGAAGCAGCATTCCTGTTCCCCGTGTCACGTACAGAGGAACAGGCGGATAGACCTGCTGTAATCTGCATTTTTACCCCCCTCCCCTTCCTTTCGTCAAAGAGGAAGTTGGAGGTTTATTAGAGTTGGTGGCCTGTGATTGTGTTTTAATGAGAGAATGACTGCGGAGGGAAGATAAGGCACCCAGTTCAGGCTGAGAGGCCCTTGGTGGGATTAGAATAATCATCAAAAAAACGCCATGTCTTTAAAAAACACACAATGGAACAGGGTCGCTCCTGTCATCCTCCACTCCTCTGCCCATTCATCCCTCCATCTCTGCATCCCCTCCACCCCGACGCCGGCCAATTGACATTCCAGGGTGACGGTCCGCTGCTTGCAGTGGAGTGTGACATTTCCCCTCATCGCTCTCTGCACCGGGCCAAATGTGCGGTTTTACAGATTAGAGAGTATAGAGGGGCAACGAGAAAAATGTGAAGGTGGGGCGGGGAAAGTCGACGGAGAGAAGATGAGTTCGATGTGAGAGGGTGAGCGGGGAGATAGAGAGAAATAAAGTGTTCGAGTACCGACTGAATGCAAATCCATGATAATGAGGCCTTCAGATACACGCAGCATCATTAATCATCAAGATATCAGAATTACTGTCTTAACTTTTTCTTTTTCCACATTCTCTATTTAATGTCACCAGTTGACCACTGGCTTTCAGCAGAAGGGTGAGTAGGACAAATATAACAGCAGATTTAGTAAGGTCTCTCGTAAATGTCAGATGTTAATGTGACATTAAGACTATTTACAGTTCTCCCTTTGGCTAGAGCACAACATGTTTGTGTATTTATTTTCGTATTATGTGTTTACATTGAGGCAGTATATTCACTGAGGTGCAGTAGATGGCTGTGTGTTGTTCTCCTCCACCTCCTCAGAGCCAGGGTCAGGCTAAATATATTTGCTAGTATTTTTATACTCTTATACTGTGGCTGCGGTATATGAGCGGGTGATGAGGGTGATAAGAGTAAAGTTGCAGACAGTTAAACAAATACAATGAGCTGAAAGGCACTAAAATGGTCTTCGGAGGGAAACCGTAGTCTAGAAGAAGCTGAGCCACTTTGTTAAGCTTGTGATTAACCGGTCGATCTTAGTTCTGACCCTTAATCATGGTCATAAGCTCTGGGCTGTGGCAGAAAGAACAAGGTTTCAAACACAAGCGGCCAAAATGAGTTTCTTCCGTCTGGTGGCTGGGCTCAGCGTTAGAGATGGGTGAGGAGTTCAAACATCTGGAGGGAGCTCTGACTAGAACATCTGCTCTTCCACGCTCTTCAGACAATTAAAATAGACTGGAGAGGAGAATACAATTAAAACAGAACAATTTAAAAAATGATGTTTTGTTGAACACGTCGGTATGAAGAGAATTTACCATCCGTCCTTCTTCTCTTAAATCATCACTCCGTAGTGTTGGGGATGACCTTGGCTCTGCACTATGTGGAGGCAGCAGACTGAATTTGTGCTTTGAGACATTTTCACAGGGCCATGAATTGACCACTGGGAAGAAAAGCTCCCGTCTGACCCCGCCTACAGGTATTATTTGATTATTGATAACGATGGCCTGATCCCACAGAGAAGCAGAGCCGGTGCTGCAGAGTCTCGAAAAAAAGCCACCCCAACACAAGAGATTGCGTGGGCTGTGAATATTATCGTGTGGTTACCGTGTGTGTGTGTTTGTGCGTGCGTGAGGGAGAGAAAGTTCAAGAGGTGTCTGAGAGCTTCTGTTGTTATTCTGTATTTAGTAACGCCTCCATCCCTGTGCATCTGTTTGCCCTTTTTCAAATCCGATCTCACTGCACATGTAATTATGATCTGTTTTGCATTATCGTCCTCTGTTAGCTTTGCACTAGTCATTAACTAAGCAGGGAAAAGAAGAGGAGTTTAAAGGTGTCTGTTATCAACAAGTTGGAAATGTGTTTCAAATTGACAGAAGCCGCACATTCCCCTAACGCAAAGATGCCACTGAGGCCGCCGTGCAACTTTCATTCCAATTATCAAACGGAGAGGACCCGGGTGTGATAAGGTGACAAAACCCTGCAGGCGACAGGGGGATATGTGAACTCTGTTCAACTGGAACACTCCCTTATTTACTGCTCTATAAATGCTGTTTAAATCAGGCCGGCTAATCTGAAAAGCTTTGCCAGTGTTGATCTGTGTGTGGGTGTGTGTCTGTGTGTGTGTGTGTGTGTGTGTGTGTGTGTGTGTGTGTGTGTGTGTGTGTGTGTGTGTGTGTGTGTGTGTGTGTGTGTGTGTGTGTGTGTCTGTGTGCAGTTTGTGACAGAGATAGAGAGAGCAAGAGAGAGAGCAAGAGGGAGTGTGTGTGTGTGTCTGTGGGGGGGAGGGGGTGTTAGTTTGCAGCCTCTCTCTACAGGGACTGTGGATTATGTTTCTCTGCTGTCATGTGTCCTGACATTCAGAATGTTATTAAACTTCAATAGGCTGAGCTCAGGGTTCACTGATTACTCTTACTGGGGCTACATCCATTATTCAGGGTTTATGCAGCACCGTGTGTTTACCAAAAAATCACAATCACACCTGCACGCTTCACGAGCCAGTGCATGCACACCTGCACATGCACAACCACATGCATGCATATATGCATCCCTTCCTCCAGATGCTCCAGCATGCAGATTTCTACACACAGATATAAATGCATTAGGCTAAATGCACCATTACTGCGGTAATGCGCTTTAGGTAATGTGACTGTCTTGGACAATTTGATTTGTGTGCCTACTAAATATGCGTTCAGGATCGCAGGAAGGACAAGGCCAAACTTTCGAGTTAAGAATGTTTCTTGGGTGATGTGTGCGTGTTTCAATTGAGCTCTGACTTTGAGAATGAGAACGGAGAAAAAGAAACTGTCTCTTAAAGCTGAAGAGATTGCACCGGCACGGCTCCAAGCAGCCGCAGCACCGTGCGCTGACTGGTAGAATGAGAAATGCCTGCTTGTGTCAGAAATGGAGAGGACAGATGAAGCATTGCTTTGCAGCAGGGAGCTTTAAGAAGGGAACGCTGGCCCCTTTGTGACCAATATTACATTGAAATGGAGGATATTTCCTCTATCTTTGGATTTTGACCCTTACCCCCAGAGCGATTGGCCAGGAGTCCACCTGAGTTGTGCAGGGGAGGCTCCCTCACTTTGATCAAAGTGGAAAGTAGCCGTGCTCCATAATCCCTACATCTGTCATTCTGTCTGAGCCGATGTGGGCCGCCATACATCTCTCCCTCACTCCCTCTCCCGCTCTCCTGCTCTCTCTGTCTCCAGCGCGCCGTTTACTGCCTCCATCCATCTTCCCCTCAAAGCCGTCGTCTGCCTGCGTCAACCGAGATGGACAGATGGGAAATGGAGGGGAGAGAGAAGCCGGGGTTCAGGGTGCACACTTTCCCTTCAGTCCGGGGAAGGCTGGCAGAGGAGCAACTTTCCCGTTCGCCCAAACGACGAGGAGGCACATATCTCAAACAGGGACAGTTAATCTGGAGAGCATCGGCTCTGTCTCGTGATTGACTGTCCCCTTCAGGCGGTCCCTGGGTGACCCTCAGCACCCCAGATGGGAGGACCAATAAAGCTCCAACTGGATAATAACCCACCATAACCTCATACGTTTTCATTTACAGAGCAATATAAGTGCATTACCAGTTATAAATCCACAGCTAATGGGATAAGTGGCGCCTAAACTTTCAGCTTTGATGTGTGCAATGGCCACTGAGGTGCTGAAGCTATATTTAAGACACTCCTGCCTCAGGCCAGTGTTGTATTAGCTGATCACCAGTCTGGTATTAATCGTGTACTGCAGCACACTGACTTTGGATTGAAATTGGTTACACACACACCTCACACACACACACACACACACACTCACAGCATTTCCTTTTTCATGTTATATGTTATATGTCACTTCCGGTTTTACTTGTGCATCACGGATTACCTTCCCCTCCCTAATATGTTACACCTGTGTCTAGTTAACCTCACTTCAGTTAGTGGTCTGTGTCCCCCCCCCCGTCTAGTGCCAGTTCATCTCGTTAGTACATGGAGTTCCAGCGTTATATAGACGTCTAGTCTTCCCTTTTATTCGACCCAGCCTTAACCTCACGCTGTTAGACACCTGCCTTGTCTCTTTGTCTCTGTGTGCCGAACTTGGATTAGAATAAAACGACCACTGTTTTGGAAAATGGACACTGTGTTCAGACTTGCACAAACCCTGTTATCATTCTTAATGGTCAGAGCATTCGGAGACTTCATGTTATTCAAAGCATAGCTCCAACCAAATCGCATCTGACTAAAGGTCCAAATGCATTTGCTGCCGTGCAGAGCCCAAACTCTTTTTTAACACATATCACATTGCTTTTCAACATATATTGTTCTGCATGTGTGTGTGTCTGTGTGTGGTGGAAGACTCACCGTTTGTATACAGTGTGTATAGCACCAAGAATGTCCTGGAGAGATGTTTGTGTATGCTCAGTGTGTTTTTAGATGCTGTCTTCAGATCTCATCCTGCTGCGAGTGCCTGTCACTCAGACTGAAGGAAACGGCCTGAGGGCTCGATGGATGAGAGGCAAGGGTTCTACATGCTACTGAACAGGGCTTCTGTCTCAAAGCATCTATGTAGGCAGAGTGTGTGTGTGTGTGTGTGTGTGTGTGTGTGTGTGTGTGTGTGTGTGTGTGTGTATGTGCACTCTCTGTGTCTTTGTTCATGTATGTGCGAGAAAGAAAACTCCCACTCAGAAATGTTTGCAACCACTGCCCGCATCTGCTGGTCTACACAGCACACATGGAGGGACAGCTATAGGGGGCAAACACATGAGAAACAGAATGAGTGACAGGTAAATCACAATTACCTTTAAAGACAAACAACCTGCGAATGAAGCTAGAGACTGAGGCAGTTCACGGAAGCTGCCCCAAAGAGGAGCAAGCATTTCCTCCCTGATGGACATAAGACTTTAGTCCATCCCCACAACACGACGTGGCAGCAGTGTCTTCACCACTATTGATTTCCTTTCCTCCTCTATTTGGAAAAACATGGCTCACCTGCCATGAAGGAGAAACGGCAACAAAGTCGACCAGCTCTCTTCATAACGGCATTATTAATATGCAGAGGAAGAGGAAGAGGGAGAGGAAGGAAGGGGGGGCTGGGAAATGACCTGATTTGAAACCCCCCCCCACGCTCACAACAAAACCTGATAACAATAACCTCACACACACACACACACACACACACATCCAAAGTAACAATGGAAATATTATCACAGGCACAAGCTGCATGTATAGAGCAGCTAGCATCTGCTAATTGAGTTCAAAGGTTTGCGAATACTTTACCCCAAAATTGTTTGTTATCCAAATGCTCATGTCTTCACGGAACTGGGAGCAACATAATTAGTTTCAATGAGGTCAAATGGACCATATTGAAACATTCCTGAATCACTAGGGGTTGACTGCATCGCTGATACTGACATATCTTCTAAGATATATTGACACATTTTTCAGGTGTTGATTTATCATTTTAAAAGCACCACCTTTACAGTGTCTGGTTTGTCTGCTCTAATGTGAGCTAAACACTGGCAGGCTGGCTTACACAGTAGCTTACTACCTACAGGGAGTCAGTAAGTGCAGCCGAGGAGGATTTCATACTAGATTATTTTGTGGGTTTAACAGCTTATGTTAAAATAAAGCCCTTCATCATATCGCATCCAATGTGTGGTAGTTTATTTTATCAGATAGACACTGACACGTCCACGTAATACTCTATAACTCTGGACTGAAATAGAAGAAAATATTAAATGTGTCTCAATTCAGGGGCTCCTCCCATGATGCCTTCTTTATGGGCCACGTGGCTGAGGTCAGACACATCGTGAAAAGCCTGTTTGGTTGAGGTGACACTGAAGCGTTGGATGTCTCCTCGCTTGTCGGCGTCATTCTCTCTTTGAAAGAAATGTCGGCACTGAAGTGCAATGAAAAGGGAGGGCCGGCAAGGATCCAACTGTTATCCTATCCTCTGCTTCTCTGGGATGGAAGGACGCATTTGTCGGCTGCATTTGAAGAAACCTCCGAAGAGTTGGTAAGTCAATGTGACACAATGGGTCTTTAAATGGGACACGGGCCCTGAATTGAGACACAGCTGTTGTCTTTTATGCCGATCATTATCTGATAAGGAAAAACTGTTTGTCTGGGAATCCGTCTTCAGCTCAACCTCTTCCCAACAACATGCAAACGTCAAATTGCAGTTTTAAAACAACTAAAAGATTAAAAAGTCAGCCGCAACAATAATGTTAGCTAGCTCTGCTCCAGCTAGAAGGTTTTGTCCTCAGTCTGAAATCCAAATGAGTTGTTTCAAAAGTAAAAAAGAAGATTTAGTGTTAAAACTTTCCCTATAACCAACGTCAAATGTACACAGCATCATGAGAATGGAAGGTGAGACATACAAATTAAAACTAAGTGGGAATCAATATATTGATCCAGAGGAAGAAAAATGGATCTGTCCATTATTCTGTCTAAATGGTCGATCGTTTTCTATTGTCACTTTCATTGCGAACTCTGTAACGCTCAGTTATTGACCTGCAGATCAATTGATTTGTAAATAGAGGTGATGGAATTGTCTGTTCATGAATTAAATTCATAATTTATTTCTTGATATGTAATATCACTGTAACCATAAAAGTAATATGGATCATCTTTGGAGTTTTCTACTTTGTGTGTTTTTTGTCCTTTTCACCTTTCCATATGTTTTGTATATTTAATACCAGAAGATATACAGTATGTAAATTAGGGGTGTCTTGTAGTCCAACGAAGGGGTGGGCCAAAATGCATTGGCACGACACAGTAATAATAATATATGTATTTATGTACATATTTAATTATGTAAAATATGTTTTTATTTCTGACAAATAAAAGACAAACACACACCTGTGTTTGTCTGGGAGAAGTGCAAACTGTCCCTGTTGCTAATAAACTGTCCCAATTAGACAAGCTATGCATCTGCTTATGAGTTTGTGTGTGTGTGTCTGTCTGTGTGTGTGTGTGTGTGTGTGTTTGTGTGTGTGTGTGTGTGTGTGTGTGTGTGTGTGTGTGGGCATGAAGCTCCCGGGACTCATCAACAATCCGCTAATGAATGATACAGTGTGTGTAAGACATCTGAACATGGACACGATGAACCAGCTAAATACTCTCCTCGTTCTTTTCTCTTCATGTCTTATTTTTCCCTCTGTCACTTTTTGTTTTGCAGGCTTCATCTTCACTACAACCTAATATTTCTGCTGCTTTCACCACCATCACTGCACCGTCAGGTGTTTCAGAAAATCTTCTCATATAACCTGAAAACCTCATAGTTTTAAAGGACATCATCATCTTAGGATGTGATTTCACTGGTCTGCAGAGATCCAGGACAGGTGACGTGTCCGGATTTAATTTGAGATAAGGATTAATTAACCAGGCTCAAACCTGGGGACCTGATTTTACTCTCCTGAGATGAATTTCCTCCAAGGTGTGAGCTCTGAGTCAGTGACTCGTAAGGACCAGTGGGCAGCCCAGGACATTCACTATCACACACCAAAATCAATAAGCAGCAGGGCGAGGAAGCCGGGACCGACCTGTCTGTCTGATTTCACATAAATAAGATGTGATGCTGGAAAACACATTTAAAGGGTTGACAGGTCTCCATGGTTCAAAATGAAGGTGAAAAGCAAAAGTAGACTGGGAGTCTGGAAACACCTAAGACGGAGAGCGAGAAAGAGAGCGACAGAGAGGAAGAGAAATAGAGATGTTAATTATACATTAGGCCTGTAGCTGTCAGTGGGGGGGGGGGGGGGGGGGGAGAGAGAGAGAGAGAGAGAGAGAGAGAGAGGGGCCTCTCTGGCTTTCAATGTCACTAATCATGGGGTGTGACACAGCACGACACCCTGCTATCTCTGTGTAACAAACCACTAACACTAACACACACACACACACACACACACACAAGAAGCACCTCAGTACATGACACATTCTATATTCATCATAATGATAATTCCTTCCTCTGGGCTGAACAATAACATGAGAGACAGCTGTTGCATGAAATGTTTCTTCCGGGGAATGAAAGGACGTTTCATAAGGAAAAAAACTCAGAATTGGAGAAATGTAGGTTTGATGAAACTCAAATCCCTGTCAATGTTACTGGAATTGAGAAAGCTACATTTATGTAGTTTGTCTTCATTTATGATTAAATGTGCTGGGCTATAATTTCTGAAATTACAGTGCAAATAAATAGATTAATATAAATGCATGGATCAACTACTCATTTCCTGTTTGTGAATCAGTGAAGGGAAGCCTGTGATGTTAGTCATCAATCTGCCGCCTCAGTCACATGGCAAACTCCTGTCCCTGCAGCATATCAGTCTTTCACATGACACGTCTCCACATCCACCTGCAGAGCTCAGTCAACAATCTCCCTGGGACACAGGTGCCACTTCCTGCCATGCTGCGCTTCCGGTTGCTCGTGTGGAGTGATGATGTCAGAGCGGAGGCGTCATTATATATATCTGTAATAGTAGCAGTAATATTATTAGTATAACAGTATTGCAGTAGTATAAGATTACTTGTGATACTACAGGTCACAAATGAGGATGACCTGTTTTGAATCGTGATGAGCCCACAGACCATTATCGCCCGTCCCTGTGTTTCCTCTCTTCTGTATAGAACATTGTAGTGTCTTTCAGATCACTGTTTTAATTTAGAGCCTCACTATTTTGGTTCACTCTTGCCATCACAACGACAGATATTTTCCTCAGGCATCAGTGGAATGGATCGAAAATGACTCGGAACTGTACGAGACGACACTATAAACGTGCTCTTGTGCCCAAAACTGCACAAACCAAAAATGAACTTAAAATCTGAAATTGAAGAAAGAAAACTTGGCTGTTGACTCAGACAATTAGCTGTTAGCTCCAGTGATCCGGTCCGAGCTCTGGATTTGATGAAGGCTGTGGAGGGTTTCACTCTGAAACTGTGGGGAGAAGCAGCAGTTTTCAGGTAGAACAGTTCACAGGTTTAACAGGTTTTCAAGGCTGAGGCTCTGTGTTTGATATGTTTTTTAGAGTCCCGTTGTTATGTTTCTAAATTTTCAGAGAAGAAAATGAATCAGCTGCAGAGAGATCCAGTGAGACCTATAAATAATACAGATTTATCCCTGTATTGACAAAGCTTGACAGGAGTGAAGCTGTGTCTGCTACACCACATCTATCTTTAATATGAGCTCTTGGATTGATGAGGCACAGCTGGTCGAAATCTTGTATTTTAAGTGTCTTGTATTTTAAGAGTGGGTATAACTTTTATACATGTTAATATTACCAATATAATAACCATGTTTATTGTGATTTTAACCTGAGTTAATTGTTTATTTTTGTATGATCTTATTTTTTATGTGCAACTCGAGCTGTCGAGTAATGGTGTAAAAATGTATTAGTACCCAAAACATTTCAGTACCAGTCTTTCAGCTCAGCAGGCATGTTTACTAATGCAGCCTTTGCACGTGTGTAACTTTTTTTGTGTGTGGAACACAGTTATTGAGTCCTGACTCTGAGCCCTGGAAGCTACTTTATTGTGAAGTACAATAAAGTTCAAGCACAGGTAGTTTTTTTCTAAAGGCCTCACCTTAAAGCAGAGGTCTTCAACAGGGGGTCCACGACCCCTAGGGAGTCCGCGGAGGTACTGCAGGGGGGTCGCGAAATATTTGATTGATTAGACAATTTTTTAAATTTTTTATAATGTTTTTTTTTTTTTTTCAAACCAAGTTTTTTCCCCACAAATTTAAATGTCTTTAAATACACATTTACATGCATCCAACATATTGTGAGGCTGATATGATCCTCTGCCTGACAACCTCCATCCGTCCAAGATTAGATAAGTTGTGTGCTACCCATCAGGGTCCGTCTTCTCACTAATGTGGGAGTATGTGTGCCATCCACAGATGGCTTGAGGATTCACTGTCTCTTCTACATGTATGTTTAAAACAAAAACATGAATCTGTGAATTACTTTAATAGCTCAGTGTTGTATGCAAGATGTATGTTTATAAATGGCAGTGGCATGGCCACCCTGTACCTTGCACATGTTTAAATTAAAAACATGAATAAATTAACCCTTGAAATATTTGATAAGCTTAGTATTGATTGCACAATAACAGGGTAGCTATGTTTATACAAGGCAGTAGGCCCAGTTTAATATAAAACACAATTTTATACTGTATATATATATATATATAGTAGGGGGTCCCTGCTCTATCTCTTGCCCAGTTTGGGGTCCTTGGCCTGAAAAAACGTTGAAGACCCCTGCCTTAAAGTATATTTATTTGATGTACTTTTTTATAAGCAGCCAGTTCTAGCAGTATTACAGACTGAATGACAGCCATAGTCTGCTCAATGGGTTAGTATTGAATTTAAAACAAAGCATAAGCAGTTTCGGTATAGCAGGGTTCGAGATATAGTTCCAAATTGAACTATATACCATACCGTGCTTTTTGTGTAGCCTACCGTTACACCCCTACTGCAGACCTTACCGGAGCATCCAAGCACGGACTACCAGACTCACAAACAGCTTCTTCCCCCAGGCCATAAGGCTTCTGAACAATCAACACTGACCCTCCGAACAGTCACCATGTACATTCTGCTCCAACACCCATACAAATACACTTACTACACATATATTCATATTATTTAATTTAATATTCCCCACTCCTTCACCCGGTAAACTGTTGCTTCATTTTTCTATGTTATATGTTATATGTTATATGTTAGAGGTTATATGTTATATGTTATATGGTATGTTATTTATTTTTTATTTTGTAAAGCCCATCTACTGCGTAGATGTTGCCTGCATGGTCACAAGATCACAGGTCACACTTACTACGTACTTACTACATTTATATCCATATTTTTTGTTTTTTTAATATTCCCCACTCCTTCAACCTGTAAACTGCTGCTTCATTTTTCTATGTTATATGTTATATGTTATATGTTATATTTTATATTTTATATGGTATGTTATTTTTTATTTTAGTAAAAACCCGTCTACTCAGTAGATGTTGCCTGCCAGGTCACAAGATCTCAGGTCACACTCAATAGGTACTTACTACACATATATTCTTATTATTTAATTTAACATTCCCCACTCCTTCACCCTGTAAACTGCTGCTTAATTTTACTATGTTATATGTTATATGGTATGTCATTTTTTTAATTTTGTAAAAAACCTGTCTTCTGCGTAGATACTGCCTGCCAGGTCACAAGAATTTCACTGCTCCGATGACGGTGTCATTTGTGCATGTGACAATAAACTTTGATTTGATTTGATCTGATTTGAGGTAGCTATGTGTTTACCCTCGTTTAGTGTTATCACTGCTACAAGCTACTGCTTCTCACTGTAAGATGTATCATGTTCCCTGCCAGTGCTGTCTATTAAAATGTGGAGCGTGGTTAAACAAATTTTAACATAAGCAATGTAAGGATGGGTCAGATACAAAATCACCACAGGGATCAGTATTGAGTAATAGGCCTATTAAACTATTAAAAAATATTTGCATATTTAGAGCCAGAGTCTGCATAATAGCAATACATGGAGGTCCCACCGATACAAACCAAACTTATTGGAAAAACATACCTCAGTGTGATAATATGACCGAAACCATCTAGCCCATATTTTTTATTTTCCACCAGGTGGCGATCTAGATGCTTTGGCTTCACTTTTGGGGAGCAGTCATCTTGTCCATCTTTATAGTCTATTGTTCCCAATATGAACCAAGCAAAGGAACCTAATCTGTCATCTCTCTGTTTCGATCTCTCCATGCTATCTGTCTGATAAAGGCATGTATGCCTACATATGCAAATTAGCATGAGTGGCGTGAAGGTGGCGCTTAATTAAGTCTTGTCTTGACTCACTGATTTGTAAGACCCTGACGAGGACCATTAAATCGACACAAATTGGTCTTTTTAATTATATCGCAGCTGTAACATGAGTACAGGGTACTGAGAAAATGTTCTGGATCGCTGCTCTTCTTTCAGACGCAGACAGTGCCTTATCCCTCGATGCTTGTAACATCTAAAATCACATACCATTTGCCCAAGGCCTCGAGAATTAAAAATGAACAAATACATAGTTTTTTCCCCTTTATTCGGTTACAAAAGCATGATGACTTCCTTCTAGGACACTTTGGTTAGAAAAAAAAGTTCTCAAAAGTTGGATTCCTAATATCTGTATTCTTTAAATTATTTTAAAGTGTCAACCCATTTATTGACCATAGTTTTCATTTTGAAATTCCGCAACACCCCGTTTGTAAAATAAAAAAAACAAAAAAACAATGAGGCCTCTGGTCAACAAACTGTGATAAGATTCCAATAGTCAAATACTGTGGAAAAGAAAAAACGACAAAGAATTATTCAAATGGTGTTAAATCCCAAGCACTTAAAAAACACGGACAAATTAAACTAACTCAAAACTGGCTTTAAACAACATTAGCATCACAGATTATTCAACATCAGTGTATGTTTTTTTTTACACTTGTCCAAGTGTAGAGCACTTTGCCGGCACCCCAACTGCTTCTTCTGTATAATACAAACATTGAGTCTTTTTCTTCTTTTTTTTCCTTTTTTTAAACAAATCTTTCTATGGAATATAAAACATCTTTCTGAAGGTAAAACCTCCACTGAAGAGCTGTGCTGTGTCCTAATTAATACAACATCAGCAAAAGAAGACGCGTAGATGACGGAGGAAAGGAAAAGTACTCACGCAGTAGGTAACTAAGTCAGGTACACTGAGGCATGGTTTGTAGGAGAGCGTTTTCACCGGGGGAAGAGGAAAAAAGCCTTTTATATACATAATAGGTGGAGATATGTATGATTTCAGTAAACTCGAACTGTCCGTTTTCTGTGATTCTTTGACGAGTTGGGGGGGAGGAGAGGATCCGTACTTTCGTACTTTCGATGTGGTACACAGAAACTCACAGGAGGAGAGAAAGTAAAACACAGCCAGTTGAGGAAGCAGAGGATGAGTACTGCCTTTGTACAGAACTTGGCCTCTTCTGTGAAACGAGGGGTCAGCCACAGTGTGTTGTTCATCGTACAGAGCTGACCACTGGCATCACACAGCAGTGAAGGTCGAGCAACAACCTTCATGTCACCTCGAAGTCAAATCACACCTCTGAACACATATCCACCGTGTGACGATGATGTTCAGTGCATTTCAAGACGAATGTACATTTTTTTGAATAATTTAATTCCCATTTTTATTGATCCTACTTCATATGTATAAATATATCAGAAAATCTATATTTCTGATACTACCGGTATCTGAAATAGTTGTATTTAGCTGTGGAATATTTATGTGGGTGGAGAGAGCGAAAGATAAATAAGCAAACGGAGAGTAGTGAGATTTCTAAGAAGGTCCATAATGTCACCTTTACATAGCATCTGGCTGTGATGTGTTGTAAAAAACTGTTATTGGTTTGTCTCACGCTCCGACAATTTTTACCTTTGACACAGCTGAGTTTAAAGGAAAAGTTTTTTTTTACTGTCAACAAATCCTATAAAAATACAAACAGCAAATCCATCTTATAAATAAACGACGGCAAGCCTGATATGGTTCTACTAAAAACATATATCACACTTTGAGACATATATTTCTAAATCCTAGATATCACCTATTATTCGCTGGAAGACGCTGGTTTTCAGGGAACAAACTAATTATTTTCATGTTTTTAAATAGCACTTGTTGACAATAAGGAAAAAAATAAGCCAGCTTATTTCTTTTTCTATTTAAAAGTGTAATTTAATTGTAAATCAAACGTTTTTTTGCTGTGGGTCATTAAGGGCAGTGTCCAATTGTACAGTCCTGCAAATGCAAATGACATGAAGAGTCATTTCGTTCACACTGTGGAAATGTTTTGGGATGAAATTCTCCTTTAAGGGCCAATAGTCCAGGCTCTGCCTCTCTAATCCTGTTTACCTCACATGATCTGAAAGGGCCGACCCAGAGCGGTGCAGCCACCACTTGACTCGCTGTAAACACGGACAATTCTGACTGAGACACCACCTCCGCTATAGCTAGCAACAGTGAGAGCAGGCGAACCTTCCTTTTATAGGCCGTGCACGATCTGATGGGGATGTGCCACTCTCAATTAATCGAGGGTGAATAGCTGCGCTGCCCATTTCATTAAAAGTGAATATAGCTGAAAATAAATCAGAGGACAGAGTGAATTCTGCAGCAACGGCTCTAACAGTAGGTGGAGGAATATTCTCTCCAGATAATATCTGGCTTTTGTCGATCTCTGTTCTTTAACGTGCTGCAAATAGTCTCCCAAGGTATATCGATGAATATGCTATGAATGTCACGAGAGTACATTTACAGTGTAAGGTCACTCAGTACTGTACAGAACCAAAGACTAATGTGTGTTTTCTCCAATCCGTCTCACAAAGATCAGAGCGTCTGAATCTGAGCTCTGCAATCATGAAATACTGAAACTCTCACCAGCTGCAGGTCAAACCGACCCAGCAGCAACAGGTGTAAATTGGATCTGTGTTCATCTGTGAGAATGGTCATATGGCACAAAGACAAGGCATGATGTGTTAGATGAGGTGTAGCAGCGATGCATGTTTGTCATAGCCTGGTCAAACGGCATCAACCTTCAGTCGAGGAGCAGTGCAATCAAACTACCCACAAAGCTCTTTGTACTTCTTCAACAGTGTAAACCATACAATATATATATATATATCATAAAAACTGGCTATGCTACACAGAGCACTTTGTCCTTCCAAAACATAGCGTGTACATGTAAGAGTGAGAGCGAGCGCAGACGTCCCCAAAAAACAATATCAAATCATGGCAGCAGTCACAAGTGTTTGTCCTCCTCCGCCGACATCTGTGCAAAGACATGTTCCATTAGCCGTCGCAAAGCATCTAGGTAGTACAAGGTCAGCGGTGGAGGTGAGGATATTGCACACACAGTCTAACGTCAACAGCTCCATCGAAATGGCACAATGCAGGCGTCACACTGAAGAATAAAGTTCTTTTTTCCCCCCACACACACAGTAAATGAACACTGTAAAAAATTTCAAAAACGCGCCCCCTCGTCTTTATTGCAGCACATTTCCTTTCTTTTTCTTTTAGAATCTCTTTTCGACTCTTGAAAAAAAACACAAAAAAACAAGTCTCTGTTCTGTTCATAGTCCGTCAGGAGCGGTTCAACAGTGCATTTTGGCAGTAAAGTTAAGTCTTTGAAGAGTCAGAGCGCATACACAGCCGGGAGAATAGTTGGGTCAACGTGGACAGCCATGATTTTCGAGGTCCATAAAGAGTCTTGAGCTCTTCTTTAACCCCACCCTGCCCGTTCCTCGCCGCCAGCACAGTCATGTGATGATCACATGCCGGAGGCACCCAGACCCATGCTGGCGGTGTGGCTCATGCAGGGCAGAGTCTGAACGGTTTTGGGGAAGTCGTGGGTGAGGATTCGCCCGTTCTCGCCCCCGCTCCCGTTGCCACTCATCCTGGTCAGGGTGGAGCAGCGCATGGCATCGTTGATGGATTGCTGTTGGAGACAAACAGTTAACAGTTAGTCTACAGGTCTGATTTCAATGTATCTCAACTTAGAGGAATCTTAATCACCACAGAGACGGCTTATCTAACAGAATTAGCAGCACACATAGATACTTTAGAAGGTTTTGCAGCTATAGAACAATAAAATTAAGTCTGCAGAATATAATGCAATTTCTCTGCTCTTTATTCTATGAATTCATGCTCACAAGCAGCTGTTGAGTCCCTATCTGGATGTGGTGCTAGCACAGCAAGAAGATTCAGAGGCCTGATGGTCTGATGGGAGTCATAGGGTGCTAGTTGTTACCGTCTTTATCTAGACCTGAGTGAAATTAAATGCTGGCCAATGCAACTAATTTGCAAAAGGAGGTGCAGAGCGACGTGTGGGCGGCCGAGCCTTCACTCATTGGTTTAATAGGTCCATTCTCTAGTCTGGCAACAATAAAAGCCACTGAGCCCGAAAGCCATCTTAATGAAGTGTGATGCTTTTGTGTGTCTGTGTACGTGTGCACACAGTGTCTGCCTACCTCCCTTACTCAATAGCTGAATAAATTGGGGAGAGCGAGGGCAACCTGAAGCAACCGGTGAGTGGGGCGCTGCAAGCGGATCGGAGAATCACGCCGCCCTCTAATTGGAACGACGTTGTTGTTTCTTTCAAGCCAAACAGCATAAAGGCACCTCTGGACTAATAAGCTCCTCGCCAATCTCATCAGCATACTGATCAGGTGAGTCTCCGTGGGCTGATTAAAACATACTCGTGTAGGAGATCACTCCTCGTTTTGGCCCTGCCTTGCTTTTTTATTGCTGTTTACATGAAGAGTATAATCGAGTGGCCTTGATGTTGGATGAATGAATCAAAGGTAACTTGTTGTAAATTGATCCACGAGGCAGAGATGACTAACAGCATGTTGCAGCCGCTGGAAGAGAAACCTCACGTCTCCAAATAGCAGTATTTCGCGACAGGTTATTTGGAGATTTCTGAACATACAAACATTTTGCGTTAAGACTATTCTTGGTTATAAAGCGGTGATAGGACAAATGTTAGCCGCAGCAGGCCTGCCTTATGGTATACATATAAAGGATGTTCACCACAATGGGCCCTGCATTTGCAAGACAGTCAGCAAAAAGAGGAGAAGGAGCAGCGGAGAGGTTTGCTCAGAGCGACAGAAGTAGATTGATGATACCACTGCGATTCAAATTGCCTTTATACCCACGATGAACAGATACATTTCCTCACTTTGTAATGTGAGCCACAAGATTATTAGAAATATGATTTAACTAGAGGCCTGAGATGAACATTTTGGTAAAATTAAATAGAAAAGTGTAATGTGTGCTGGGTTAGACAAAGTTGCAATAACTTCCCTATGATTGTCCAACAAAATAAACTGCATATTGAGATGATTTGAGGATATATTACAGAAAGTAAAGTTTCTTTTATGACAACCAAAGCTGAATTAAAAGATTTACTAAAGGAAAATGGTTTATTTTAACAATCTTGCGATACTAAAACAGGAAAAGAACATGAAGAAAAAACTGGGCATAAGGGCAATTTAAACCGAGTGATTCGACAACACTGCAGGTCAGTGACATAAAGACTGAGCGAGGGAGCGTCAGAGGTAGAAAGAGGTACAGGAGAGCGTTTGCACTGCGGTGGAAGCCTTGAGAGGCCCTACTGTGATAACAGGTTAGATGGGCGGGGGTGTGAATAGGCGGATGTCATCATCATCATCATCATCATCATCATTATGCCTTGATCACAGCGTTTCCTACCCCGTGGCTGTGCTCTGCTCTTATATCTTAACAGTGTTGTTGGCGTACAGGCCGTAGCTCTGCAGCTCAGTGTAGGGGGCGCTAGCACCACTGTCTAATGCTGAGCAGTGAAAGGCCTGAGCGGCTGAGGCGGCAGCGGCCCGCGCGGTTGACACCTTCATTCGGCGCGACTCGGTCCTGGACTTGTAGCAGAACTCCACCAGCGCCACCAGCATGGCCAGTCCCAGGCCGCCGATCAGGATGTAGAAGACTCCCGCCACGTTGCTGAGGCTCAGAGCACTCGTCTTGTCCTGTGGGGGTGAGGAAAAGAGAGCGGGGCCGAGAGTTTAGAAGCCGTAGCCGAGGTGGAGGGACACCAAAGACTTGACAGATACACACACGTGACACACACGTATTTACACATTTAAACATTGACTTCACAAACAGGAATCACTGCTACAAGGACTCGCACACACATATACAGTATTTATATATACTCACTCTCTCTCTCTCTCTCTCACACACACACACACACACACACACACACACACACACACACACACACACACACACACATAAAGGATATGACCAGAAAACAAGACACATACATAAAACACAAAATAACACTTTAACAATAAAAACCCAGGTTAGAGGCCTGTCTCACAAAGTTCAGTTTATTGTGTAACCTGGATGACTTGTATAATAGAACGCCTTTTTAATCTCATTAACAAAGGTTTATTTTAAATAAATTAAAATGAGAAAAAGTTTTTTATCAGAAACGTATTGACTGTGAGGAGAAAATGAGTCAATAATCCAACAGGAGCCAAACTAGACAAAGACACCCTCACGTTAAACTGACAGGTAGTCACAGCCTATAAAACTTTTTATACAAACTGGTGACATGACTCTGTTTCATTACTCAGGTAATTTATTTTACAGGCAGGTTTATTAGCTAGAAGTAACAGCAATAACAGATATTGATTCCCAGTTTGTTTTTGTACTCTGATCTTGTAATTCCCTATTTACCTCTGTGTGGCCTGCGGTCTTTGGGTGAGGGTATGCTGTCACATCTGAATCTAGGCTGACAACTACGGGGAGCAGAGCGTTTGCCATCAGGAAGTTTTTTTTTTTTGCTCTGTTTTTTCTTTAATTATGAGCATTATTATTTATGCACTTCTTTCTGTATTTTGAAGATTTGTTTTCCAGTTGTGCTCTACAAATTGTTATTAGTATATCAGATATAAATTAAAGACTCACACTGTCAAGTTTCGCTGTCCGCACAACAGCAGGTTATAGAAAATGATGTAAATGGACTCAAAGGCAGTTTGACAGTATGTTAAAGCAGAGATAGAAAATGGTGTCAACTGTCAGAGGGCCCATTAAATGTACGACGATATGGCCTGATAATCACTGCGGGGCCTAATTATAGGTCAAAACATCATTTAACATGAATACTGGGAATACCCACTCATCTTCTGATACATGTCACCATGGGAATGGAAAAAAAAACCTCTCATTAATAATTGCAGCACAGCTACATATCCACCTTTCCGGAAAGTTAGAAAAGCCACAAATAGAGTCAAGTCTGCTGCTGCATATTAATGTTATTGCACCTACGTTCTTTCTGATTGAACGTAGACTGTTGGACTCATTTTCCATCATAGCAGAAACCGAGAATACAAGTCGACTTCTTGATGACACTGTCGGATAAATCAGAGACATTCTGACTGTGCCTTAATGACGAGGAAAAATCCCCCTTTTTTTTATTAAAAGAGAAGATGAAAATTAGCTTCCGGTGATTTATCCACGTTACATTTTGGTCAAAGACCATCATCAAGTCAATTTTAATCTGAGAAAGCAGACTCTTGCGGTGAGCCAAAACACTGGGAAACATTTAGATTTTCAGTTTCCCCCCCCATCCTAATTACTCATCCCGTAATCTAATTTCATAATACGGGAGGGAAAAAAATATTAATGTTTTCATGTACACGTGTTTGCAGCTGTGTGCTCACCAGCTTTCCAAGACCATTGGCCAGAATCACCAGAGTAAGATTAGATTCACAAAACCAGACTGTGATTCAAATAGATGTTGCTTTGTGAGACAGGCCCTATAGATATTTAAACAAATACCTTGATCTAGATTTTTTTCAAAACTTGCTTATACATTTCTAAACATTTTACACAAAATTGCTGTCAAATTGTTGCATTTTGTGAGGGAACAGGTAGGAAAGTGCATTAATACACCATGCATTCATGCAGCTACAGCACAAATGAGTCTTTTTGGACTTTTCTTTATTATATAGCTCATTATTCTCTGCTGCATGGCTCAGACCTATTTATAGAATAGTAATGAAGTGGAAGCATTACGATTAGGATTTAAATCAGTCAACCTAACTAGCATCATGGAGCAATGAGAGCTAATGGGAATGTTATTTCCTGTAAATCTGTTTGGGGAATACCTTTGAGTCAATTGAGGAGATCAATGGCACAATAAAAGCTATTTTGTTAGGATGGTTACACTTTATTATGCTTTGATATGGATTTGATCTTGCAGGTAACACCGGTTATCAGTGATCCCCAGCTCCCACTTAAATAGACTTTAGTCAGACTTTGGGTCCAGTTGTATCTCGATAAACCCTGTTATATGAAGTTGGATTATGTGACATGAGTAATAGTTTTCTACTGGGGCGTGTATGCTTGTCAAACTGTGTGCTATCGCTGGGGAGTCTGCAGAGATTTCCAAAGACTATTCTTCCTTCAAGGTTAAATTTATGTTCTTCACCTGGAGCTGTACAAAGCCTCCGAAAAATATATATAAATACAAATAAAACCAACCAGATTTAATACACTCCTCTTGTATTGACCCTTCAGTTAGCTTTCTTAAAAAGTAAATTGAGAAGATAGATACCATTATGAAATATTTTCGTGATTTTTTTGCACAAATATAACAAATTAGATAAAACATGAGCTTTAAAGGTGATGCCATGTGGATTTTGCTACCCCTTGACCTAGCTAGCTGCTTCCCTGTTTAAAATTAAGCTAATCTAAATAGCTCTATGTGCTAACCATGTATCTGGTTAGCACATAGATACATATCAATATTCTCTTTGGACTCTCTGTAAGAAGGCGATCAAGCATTTGCAGGGATTTGAAATTTTGAAGTAAACTGCCTTAAAGCAACACTATGTAATTTTAGCTGAGTAACAGCGCCCTCTACTACAAAATTTGGTAATTATTTGGACTTCTACATATAATAGAATGGCGGATATTCTTCATGGATCCCTGGCTTCATTTTAAAAGTTGAGTATATGAGATAAACGCTGGGTTGTAATGACTTCAAAGTCTTTTTAACTGATCTTTAGCTCAGCATGACTCTTTACTTTCTGGATGGATTCTGATTTATTTATGTGTTTTTATGCTGCGACAGTCAGTAATGCACTAATAAGAGGAGATCCTGCCCACTCACCAAAGTTACATGTAGAGAAAGAACGGGTGTTCAGGGTGAGGATTGGGAAGGAAAGCAGCTCCAATCATCCCATTTCAAGACAGTGGAACGTCTAACTAATTTTTAATGTAAAAAGTGTCACAGTGTTGCTTTTAATAAAGACTGACTGTATTTACTGTGTAAAATGTATTTTCTTGGCCGCTGAAAACATATTCTGATAAATGTTAAAATCTCGGATTGCCTTTATATCATCTCTAAACTGTACTAAGATTTCAAAAAGTCCTCTTCAGATCATTTGTCATATTTTCTCCAGAGACAAAGCCCATCATAGCACACAGTTTGACAGTCCTGCACTAAAACTATATGGAAATATGAGCAGGGCTAAGGAAAAGTGCTGACAGATCAGGAGGCCAGCTGACATTACAAAGACATACAGAGGAAGCTGAGCCAAAGAGGAAGAGCTTTTCTGTCGGGGGGAGCTGCTTCATGAGACAGTGGATGCCACGAAGGCATGCATGCACAGTAGCAGACTGTGTAACTTAGGGGGGAGGGGGGGGCAATCTAGCAGACTGACAGGGATGGCATCAATACATGCACACTCTTCAGTGAGAGTTGGGGGAAGAATTTTTCTTAGAGCCAGAGAGCAAAAGCCACTGCTCAACGTGTTCCAGAGCTTCAGTTAAGTCCAATGGCTACATCTCATCATCCGTCTCACCCTGTGTCCTCCTGTCTTTTTTCTTTCTCCACGGGAGGGAGATTTATTCTAACAAATTGCTTTCAGAGTGATTTATATTTAATCTACAGCACAAACTCAAGGTCATCATAACACTGTGTGTATGCATCTGTGTGTCTTGGGGGGCACTCAGACAATCTGTCCCAAGAGGATTTATTCGACTTATATTGTAAATGTACTCTCTATGTGTATGACAGCTTGAATAACAGTTTAATTCACACACAATATTAATGTACACTCTGGTAACGAACATTAAATCTCTGACAACACAAGCTCATCAGTGAGAAGAAATAGACACCTGAGAACCACCAGAGTACCGGCCCGAATATAAGACGACGCTTATTGGGAAACACATTTGTAACAGTTAGAGATGTGGCATAAGAGGACTAAAATGTTACATATTCAATAGAAAATAATCTCTTTTAATACTGTCAGCTACAGAAATGTTACTTCAAGCTGCATTAAGCCAGCTTGTTTTAGTAATGCTGAAAAAGCAGTGTATTATCTGCACTGATCAACCCCAAAAATTTGTATTAGGCCGAAGCCATTTAAAAAAACAAAATGCATAGGAAAAAGACTAATAAAACGCTGCTTAAAACAAAAAATAAAACACTAATTTAACAATACCTTGCATTTGTGATAAAATTTGCTTAATGCTGATACCATGAGTGTACACCATTCACTCTCAGCAGCAGGAGTACACATTGCAGTACTGATAGGAGCAGAAGCTAATATTAAAAATACTATCAGCAGTAATAGTGGAGGCTTGAGGATTGAGGTTGTTTCAAGTTGATTATTAGAATTTAAAATATGAATTCCCTATTCTAGCTAAAGCCATAGAGTTTAATTTAACTATTTGTACCAGTAAATAAAAAATGTACTTTGCATAACTTGAGAAAAATGTTGCAAATATGTAGATGTTTTTTCTTTTAATTAAAGATAACTCTATATCTTAAAATCGAACATTCTGAAAATAATTGATGCGATAAGACCTGGGGTTGTCTTATATTTGAGCCAGTATGGTGGTGCTCTCATAGTCACATGGGGAGCATTGCTCAGTGTGATGGGGGCTGGGGGCAGGACTTTGGACTGTTCTAGGACCAGGGCAGGGTTGTGCTATAGGAGGTGCTGTGAGGTGACTGGTTTGGGTTGGAGACTAACCTTTCTTGCGGAGTCCTTGCTGCCACACTCCCCTTTATCGTACCACCATTTGTTTTTCAGTTTGTCTAAGACGGCTTGCTCATTGAGTTTCAACACCGCTAGGTTTACTGGGATTCTTCCAACCATAAGGAAATAACATAAATAACATATTATACCATGTTATTTTATGTTATTAATTCAGAAACATAAAGCAGCAAATACATACACACGTTAATGCTTTGAGCTTATATATAAATATATATAAAAAACTTTGCACACACACACACCACATACCCACGCACACATATACACATGAAGCATAAAAAACATTAGAAACATCAAAGTTAAAGTGATATGCATTAATACTCCATCTATCTTAGTTGGCTTGCTCCCTAGGGCAGTAGATGTGTATTACTATATCACTTTGGGTAACCGGCACACTGCTTATCCCTGCAACATGAATTTGTTATTTTTAACAATCTTTTCTTGACAGAATTAAAATTTCATTTAACAAGAGAAAATTCCAAAGTCACTAAATGTGATGTGTGGTCTTATATATCACCGAGCATGGGGGACTGGTTTAATTTTAGACTTTGATAAATTTAAAATATTAGTTGTTCCTTTTGTTTCAGCAAAGGCGATCTTACAAAAGTTTCCTCTCTGTGGATTTCAAATTCAGCCACTACATCCCCACACTCGCCAAAGCTCCTCTGCTTTTCCCCACGCCACAGAGAGGTCAGCGTCGCCAGAGTGGAAGCACAGCGTGGGCCTGCCGGTTACCCCGTCTCCCCACAGTCCCCGCCTCCACTCCCAGTGGTGGCGGGTTACCCGCAGGGTTTATCATACTGGCTCTGACCTTGGAGTCCCCGCCCCCGCTGCCGCACTCGCCCTTGTCGTACCACCACTTGTTTTTCAATTTGTCCAAGAGGCCCTGCTCGTTCAGTTTTAACACTGCCAGGTTTACTGGGTTTCTTGAAAATGATATCAAACAATAGCCATTAGGAGACACTCTATGGGACAGATATAAAAGAAGATTGGTCGTATGGTGGTGGTGATTATGGTAACACTGACTTGAGTATTCGAGACCCTCCTGCATGTAACTACTGATATGAAGCAGGAGTACTGGCTTCAGATGCAAATGTGTTAGTTGGGGCTGAAATGCTGAGCACCCATACAGTCGTAGAGTCAGGTTTTACCAAGCAAGGGCCTCAGAGGGAGACAGAGCAGACACTATGAATGGAGATGATTTGGATCCGGAATTCTGTCCACAGATGGTAATTTCCTTTCAGTGGCACAAGCATACAGATTTCCATGGTAACTAACCTATCAATATTCTACCCCTAACGGCATCCTCGTACATGTGGAAGCCCCCCCTTGATTAATTTAGAGCCATCAGCAAAGACGAAGGAGGCTTTAAACGGTTCACTCCACACCAGAGTTATGTCTCTGGTATCTGGCTGAAAGGAAACTGTGTGACCAGCTACAGGTGACGTCCTGAAACCACCTGAACCTCCTCATCATCCAAAGCATCTCCTCAAACGCTGCTCTCTCTCTCTCTGGTGAGCGTGTGTGCATCTCCTTTAGCTGACTGCCCGGGAACAAAGACTCTCTTCCTTCGCAATTCACAGAAAGGCAGAATCTGCAATCCAAAAAATTTCATAAAATAAGTAAAGATAAGAGCCTCTTCCAGATTTATCTTTTCCCTCAAATCAGTCAATCGGTGCAGCAACATTTTATTGAGGTGACATTCTGCCTTTCACACCATCAGATGAGTGGAGAAGAGTCTTTATCCCCCAAACCTTGAGTGCACGACACAGCCTTAGGTAACACATGTATCCTCGGAGCTGGTAAAACCTCTGAATTCTTTCTCGGCCAGTGGACTCAGATGGAAAGAAAGAAGTCAAAGTATGTGTGGACATGAATGATCTGGAGACCTGCAGGTCGCTGGTTATTGTGGTCAGATTCACTGTGTGTGAGGTGGAATGGGGGGAAACAGTCAAGCAGGTATGGGGGTGGATAGATGAAGAGCTCTTTGAAGAAAATCCTGTAGAATGAAAAGTTATGTCATTTGAGTATCTTTGTTTCCAAAGCGCTAGTTTCAGTTAGACCAGCACTGCAAAAGAATAAATAAAATATGAAAATATAAATATATTCAGTAGTGCGCTCAGATCTTTGGGCTCAGTATCAAGTGACAGATCTGCATTATATATACAATGTGCAATTTTCTATACTACCCCATTCTATTGCTGCAGTGAACTAATTTTGATGCATTAAAATTGTATTATTAGAGTATTCAGATCTTTTACTGATGTGAAGGTACTGCATTGAAAATGTTACTCAAGTAAAAGTATGCAAGTAAAAAAAATATTTTAGAGTAAGTATCAAAAGTCTGTAGTACTCAAGAAAACCGATGGTTTACTATTCTATCATTAGATTATCATTTATGTCCAAGCAGCATTTTACTACTGTTGTTTTTTACAATGTATTTATTTAGAGCTGCAAACTACTATGCTCCTTATGGAATAATCTAATAAAAATTCTGATTATTATCTCTCTATTTTCTCTAAAAATAGTCAATCTCAATAATTCAGTGAAATAATTTAAAGTTGGAACCACTTTTTTTAAATCGAAAAATTACGTAATCATCCAATAAGGAATTCATTCAGCAAATTGATTAATCAACCATTTCAGGTACAGTAGCTTACATTTTCAACAAAACATCATATTACCAAACTCTCCATATGTTTTGTGTGTATAAGTATTAATCGCGAGAAGTGTAAGCTGTCAGATAATCGTAGTTTAGTAAAAGGACAGTACTTTCCTCTGGAATGTCATGAAGAAAAGCATTAAAGAAAATAATCAAGAACAAGCACCTTGTATTTTCCACTGAAGATCAGTATCTGCGTGAATTTACTTTCTAGCACTGGTTACTCTGCACTTGTGAATAATAAATGAATGATTTGAATGTGGCTGCAGAATCGTGACATTAGCAAAAACTCATGTGATAAGTGTAGCTTATGTTAAAGTACAGTCAACTTGCACTGCTGTAGGTTTATTCATGAGCATCTGGAGAGAAACAGTCAGATTGGTGCTTCTCTTATATGCAGCACTTGTATGTATTAACAATGCGTTGCCGGTATAACTGAATCCAACTCTTTGAGTTCACAGCACATCCACTCATGTCTGATTCTGGGTGAGCAGGGCAATTGTAACTTCTACTTCAACAGTAAAAACATTTGAATTAATCACTTTTCCGTCCTTTAAAAACAAAAATCTGAAATATTAGCCATCTGAAACTCAGTATCAGACATCTGTGAATGGTCCAAGTAGCAGCCCAGGTACAGCACATGAATGCTAAGTAACAGAAAGCGGGAGGTGATAGGGACATCGTCTGCAATTAAACACTGCATCCCATTGGTACATTGTAGGTTTCTACCAATCTGACCTGGGAGCAGATTGATTTCACTTGTCTCATTACTAAAACAGCACTTAACTCGCTGCATGAAATCCAATTTGTAGGAATTTTATAAGGAGCCTCTGCGTAAACAGGGGAAACATTTCTCGTTCTTGGTGTTCTGACCTTTGGCTGTCAACCAAGGTGGAACCCCGAATGAATCCTCAGCGACTCTGAGTGAAACTTCCCCATATGGCTCCTTTCATTAAAATGAATGAGGCCTATTAGAGACAGATTAAAAGCTTCAGATGCCACCAGCGTCTGTGCACTATCTCTCTCCCTCTCTCTGTCAGAGCAGGAGAACTTCGGATGCAGACGTTGGTTAAGGTGTTGTAATGTAATGTGAAATGGCAGCTGCTGCTCTTGGACATCGGCGGCAGAAGTGCATCAAGTATGAATTATCATTCATTACAGCAATTATCTCATTGCAAATATTAATTCAACCCAGCTGACTTCACATTCAAGGTGTGAGCCCTGGCCTGAGTGGGAAAGTAGCCATATGAGATGTAGCCAATCACACTCTAGCTGTGATTCCTGGTCCTGGGGCCCTGCTCTTCTATGACCCTGGTTCAGACCTGGTGGAGAGTGGAGAGTCTACTCAGTTGACGTCCTGTGATCGGTGACGGTTTCACTATGAAGCATAATTTATACTTCTCAGTGGCCATACAGTGATTTGTTGGCATTGCACTGAACACTGATAACCATATAACAATTGCTACTTTATTTTCATCTCCTCCTGACCGTTCACTCTCTCTCTCTCTCTCTCTCTCTCTCTCTCTCTCTCTCTCTCTCTCTCTCTCTCTCTCTCTCTCTCTCTCTCTCTCTCTCTCTAGGCAAAACAACATAATTCTGTCTTCTCCAACAGAAGTGACATACGGGATTATTTGCATATAGAGCGGGGAAGTGAGATCTGATCACAACCGTTCTCAGGAGACACATTCTGATACCAGGTCTGAACAGAGCCTCTGACACATACATTTTCATTTAGCGTGTGTGTCTTTACGTGATACTACAGGTTTACAGAAGACTCATAAAGAAGAGTATACATAAAGGGCAAGATAAAACAAGAGTGGGACATCTCTTTGTCCTACTTCCCACTTCTGCCAGAGCTCAAAAGTCAGCTGCGAACAGGCTGGTTGCATACACACATGTGCAGAAACAAACATTGATGATCATCAGTGGTGGAGATGGACTGGAAGACGGTGTAAATGTCTGTGTGATGAGTGCAAACTATGAACAAAAGCAGAAAAAATATGGGATGCAGTGTTGTTAAGGTAAGGGCATGCATTCTATATTATGTATCAGTCTAGGGAACAAAAAATGTAAAATGGACATGTTATAGGATAATTAACGAAGCATGAATAAATCAAAATGCATGACATGTCACACAAAGGAACTCATCAATCCAAGATGCAACGAGAAGCAAGCTCTGTGAACGAGTGAACGAGTGAAGTGGTGACAGATGACGGCCATGCATGAGCTGGATGGCCTCCAGCCACGCTGCGGTGGCCGGGGCGTAGTTACCTGAGAGGAGAGCCCTTGGGCGTGGCGATGCCGTAACCTTTAGAGTCCAGGTTCCCCCCCACCTTCATGGTGTCGCAGGGTTTCCTCTGCTCTATGTACTCGTTCATCGTGGACTCCAGCAGGTAGGCGTACTTGCCCTTGGACTTCCTGACCCTCATCACGCCCTCGTCCGTGGTCTTGACGAACACGGACGGGTCAGCCGCCTTCATGTAGGACCACATCTTCTCGAACACGGCGATCTTAGACCTCTGAAAACCACAAGGTGAAACCAGTGAGATAGGAAGATAGAGAAAGAAGCAGCATCAGAGCTGTTAACTACTGTATTAAAAAAAGATTACCCTTTTTTAAATAAAACCCCATTTCTGATTGTATTTACGGTCACTGAACAGATTTATTTCTGTAGTAATGTGTATATACACTTTCCCAAGCTGGATTCAGCACACATGGGGCTGGCTGCGGCTCAGAAGGTTAACACTGGATGAAAGGGCCAACGATAACATTTTCATATTGGTCGATCTTAATAATTATCACAGTAACTGTCACATAATTTATAAAAATTTAAAATACAGATTTCTTTGCTCCTGAGTGAAAGTTGTGTTTTTTTTTTCACTTGATGAACATCATGTGTTATAGCTCCTCACAATGTTTGTGCATTCTATAAATATATATCAAAAACCTTTGTTAGATTGCTACTGATTAAATTTACATGGGGATAGTTATTCATTGCCCACACATATTAGAAAGGGTCGACACTAACCAGAAGCCCGGTGGTACAGAGTGTCCTAAACCCCGACTTGCCTGTGACGGTTGTGCCGACAAAAGCAAAAAGTAGCGCTGCATATAGTAGCGCTGAATGTGTGCATGAATGTGTGAACGAGACTTGTACTGTGAAGGGCTTTTAGTGGTTGATAAGTCTCAAAAGCCGTTTTATAAATACAGTCTATTACGAGGGAATCACCGGAAATTATGCACGTATGTAATCCAGCATTGCGGTTTGTAATTTTGAGCATTGAACAGGCAGGTTTGTGTCTGTATTTTGCTTCTCACCCTGAAGAATTCTTTGGTGGAGCCGGCATCCAGCGTTCCATAGGCGATCTCCGTCTGCTTGGCCAAATCCTCGGCACTCTCTATAGGAGACACCATCCTCTCCACTGTCAGGAAGGCGGCCAAGTTGGCAGTGTAGGACGAGATGATGATAAGGGTGAAGAACCACCACACGCCTCCGACGATGCGGCCCGACAGAGAGCTGACGACAGAGGGGCAGGATGTTTGGTTTGGACAGGAATAGACACTTAAAAGACCCAGCGTGTTCACACAATCACATACTTTAATTCATACAATTTCTCTGCGTGGTCTTTTTATTGCTGATGAACGTGGTGACCTGGTAAATAAACAGCGTCAGTCTTTTTCTTCCTGGCCAAGTTTTTGCGCACAATCAAAGAAATCGATCTAAGAAGTGTGTGATGTTCACACCAGCCACATGACCTACATTGCATCACACTCCCTCCACACTCACACACCCTTCATACCACTTGGAGAGCTTAGTCCAATGTGCTAAGGAAAGATAACCAGTTCCACAAAGGCCCACTCAGCTTCTTGCCGGCCAAATTAATCTCACTTAAAGAAATTTGCCAATATGTTTCGTGCAACCAGGCGTATTATTTGTCGAGGATTAATAGGCAGAGGAGAACACTTAGCCACTGCTCCTAATTGCACTTAATAAAAAAAAAAACTGTGCGCAAACTCCCCTGAGTCAAATCCCTGTATTTCCTCTCTGCATGTGTCTTCACCTCAAGAGAAGCCGGCGAGAAGAGGAACAGCAGGAATCATGTTGCCTTACATATCTGGACCCCTGACAAGTGTGGTGCGGCTTACGCAATGAAAATGACACAAATCTGAAACAAAAAAAAAAGGCTTTCATGATTCACCTTTGTACCGTCAAGCCAAAATGAGCGTGAACACGAAGGCAAGATTAAGTGCGGAGAGTAAAAAAAAAAATGGAAGAAGCTAAAACATAATCATTTAAGATGCTTTTCAGATGATGGGTGGATGATGAAAGAGCAGCCAGGGAGCAAGTGGAAAGCAAACACAGAATGGATGCCGAGGCTTTGAAAATCTGTCGGAAGAATGCAGAGCTGTCTGCAGGGTGTGTGTGTGTGTTTGTGTGTGTGTGTGTGTGTATTTTGACTTGTTCACTCATCACTGCTCAAATGGGTGTGGGTGAGGTTAAGCTTCGACTGTGAAGTGAGAAAAACAACATGTATTTCCAACAAGCTCAGTGAAATCATGAGCAAGTGGTTGGTTCTCTAACGTGTCGCGCAGACAGCACTGGTATCATTTATACATATATGTGTAAACAAAGAAGCCTCAGCATCCATACATGAGGTCTATAGTGGTAAACAAAATCCTTACCTCTTTAGGTTGTAAACAAGAATAGCACATTACCAAATATCCAAACTACCTATATACATATTATGCTGAAACTGGTCAAGAATCATACCAGCATTCCTGTTTCATCCAAATTATAATAATTGTTTTTCATTGTAATATTTCCGATTTCACTATACGATCATTTTAAAGCTGCACTCTGTGTTGCTGTTCTTCTGCATCCCATTAAAACAAAGAGGTAAGTCAGTGGTTCAGCCTTCTCTCATTGGTTTTACTGGAGGGGACAAAATAACAGCAACACCCCGAAACATAATGCAACCTAGTTCAACAGCTACACAGCTCACATCCTCTAAAATTATCTCTAACTCAGTTTAAACCTTAAGTGAACATTGAAACATTCTTGAAGGAGGATTTATAACACATGTGTTGTATTGAGCTGCACTATTAATAGCTGGGTGTACCTAATGAATTAAGTACACATCTGTCCAATCCCCCCTTACATATCTCTTACTGCTCTTTCTGACACTAAAGGCATCTGGAAATGAAGAACTGGACACGTCAACCCACATGCTCTAACTCCTACACAGTTGTTACCTGAACCTGACCGACTGTTTTAAGTGGAACACTCCGTAGTATGAATACATGTCACCAAGGTCAACGTTAAAATGCATCATTAGGGGAGAGCGACAAGTTACTTGATTAACTATTGTCCCTCAAGACACAGAACTTGTGAAACCATAAAGAGACGAGTGCTCGCTCTCAGCCTCCCTCCAGTGTTCCACAATCTGTGACTCATCGAACTCAGTGACCTGTGTAACTACAATTTCGCATTGTGCCAACATGCGTTCAGAACAAGGGATTTATTTAGTCTGATTAAGTCGAATCAATATTGTTCCTACTGAGCGTTTTTTACTTAAGCTTCTGCAGCTGCAGCACACCAGTGAGGTGAAAATGTCACCTTCCAGCCACAAAAAGGAAAAGGAGTGAGGGCAGGTTTAATGAAGGCCTATGTGACAGAGCAGTGACAGAACACATGGTGAAATCACTTCGCCCTTAGAGCCTAATTCAATCTCTGTGGTTTGGATGTAATACAAAGTAATACAATAACGTAAAACACATCGAACACCATCCCTACCTTAATAAAATATGTACACGGTCACATCCACAAGTTGATGTTTTTGCAGACCATGGAGCATGTTTATAGTCACGTATGACAAAGAACAGCAGAAAGTTTTCATGTTTCAGCTGCTGAAAAATTAACTCTCTGTCTAGAAGAAGATTACATTTATCAGATGGCGATGTTGTCATCTACAACAATATAAGAAAAGGCAAATATTCATCTCAGCTGACGCTTGATAGAAGTCGAAATAACTAGATCGGATATGAATCTTTCAAAAGCAAAGAGCCCCCCCCATACAATTCGGTGTTAGTGTGTGTTATGTTCGGCTGCACATCTATAAGTGAGCGAGATAAAGAGAGAGGAAGGGAGAGAGACACATGGCAGCAGAGATGAAAAGTGAACTGGAAAGCGCCACCAGGGGCTGACAAACTTCCCAGCTTCGACTGCTGCAGGCCTCCAGAGATGGCAGTAAAGAGCTGTCCAATCCTCTGCCAATCAATCGGTCATTCCTCTTCCCTTCTCCCACCCTCTCCTCTCCTTTCTTTCTCCTTCCACCCTGACTTCCCTGCTGTGCTCTCTGCCTGTCTCCTCCTGCGCTCCAGAGCTGACAGGGGTTTGTTTTTGGCAAAGACAACAATGGCCTACACCTTGGCAAAGACACTGATGCACCCAATACACAGACACACACACACACAAACACAAACACATACACAAACTCTTCAGGAAAGCGTGTTTGCTATACGTGTGTGTGTAAAATATATTGTTGTTCTATATTGTTGTTTTTATATTGTTGTTTGTACAGTGCACCAACCACACCAAGGCAATTTCCTGTTTGTGCAAATATACATGGCAATAAAAATAATTCTGATTCTGATTCTGATTCTGAAAAGCGGGTCCGCAGTTGCAGTGTGACTATGCTGAGGAGAACTAAGGGGGCTGTGTGAGATTGTGTGTGTGTGTGTGTGTGTGTATGTGTGTGTGTATTGGTTCTCATGCAGCACTCCTCCTCCCTGGTCGAGCAGAGTGACTGACAAACACAGATCGGTTTGTCACCGTTTGTTTCCTTTTGGACTGGTTTCTGTTAAACATTATGGCACAAGGAGCCAACCTCGGTGCTTTGGTGAGACATTAACTCAGCCGTCTCCTTACAGTAAGGGACATCCTCCAAGTAGCACTGTGATTTCATAGTGTGGTTAAGGCGATGATAAATCATTAATTCACTCTGCCTCTGTTATTGCATTAACTTGAAAAGGAATGGGAGCGGCGAGAAGCACGAGCTCAGTAGCAGCGCTGTGCACAGGAATACAGCTGTTCATCAATATCATTAGCGCTGAATTGCTTTTTCATTATTGTCTCGTTGAAATCATCTAAGACATACAGTGCCTTGCATAAGTATTCACCCCCTTTGGACTTTTCTACATTTTGTCATGGTATAACCACAGATTAAAATTTATTTCATCGTGAGTTTATGTAATGGACCAACACAAAATAGTGCATCATTTGGAAGTGGGGGGAAATATTACATGGATTTCACAATTATTTACAAATAAAAATTTGAAAAGTGTTGAGTGCATATGTATTCACCCCCTTTACTGTGAAACCCCTAACAAAGATCTGGTGCGACCAATTGCATTCACAAGTCACATTTGCAAGTCACATAATTAGTAAATAGGGTCCACCTGTCTGCAATTTAATCTCAGTATAAATACACCTGTTCTGTGACGGACTCAGAGTTTGTTGGAGATCATTACTGAACAAACAGCATCATGAAGACCAAGGAGCTCACCAAACAGGTCAGGGATAAAGTTGTGGAGAAATATGAAGCAGGGTTAGGTTATAAAAAAATATCCAGAGCTTTGAACATCTCTCTGAGCACCATAAAATCCATCATAAGAAAATGGAAAGAATATGGCACAACCGCAAACCTATCAAGAGGAGGCCGTCCACCCAAACTGAAGAGTCGGACAAGGAGAAAATTAATCAGAGAAGCAACCAGGAGGCCCATGGTTACTCTGGAGGAGTTGCAGAGATCCACAGCTGAGGTGGGAGAATCTGTCCACAGGACAACTATTAGTCGTCTACTCCACAAATCTGGCCTTTATGGAAGAGTGGCAAGAAGAAAGCCATTGTTGAAAGGGATCCATAAAAAATCCCGTTTGGAGTTTGCCAGAAGCCATGTGGGAGACACAGCAAACATGTGGAAGAAGGTGCTCTGGTCAGATGAGACCAAAATGGAACTTTTTGGCCTCAATGCAAAACGCTATGTGTGGCGAAAACCCAACACTGCCCATCACCCTGAGCACACCATCCCAACAGTGAAACATGGTGGTGGTAGCATCATGCTGTGGGGATGCTTCTCTTCAGCAGGTACAGGGAAACTGGTCAGAATAGAGGGAAAGATGGATGGAGCCAAATACAGGGAAATCCTTGAAGAAAATCTGATGCAGTCTGCAAAAGACTTGAGACTGGGGCGGAGGTTCATCTTCCAGCAGGACAATGACCCTAAACATACAGCCAGAGCTACAAAGGAATGGTTTGGATTAAAGAATGTTAATGTCTTAAAATGGCCCAGTCAAAGCCCAGACCTCAATCCAATAGAGAATCTATGGCAAGACTTGAAGATTGCGGTTCACAGACGGTCTCCATCCAATCTGACTGAGCTTCATCTTTTTTGCCAAGAAGAATGGACAAACCTTTCCATCTCTAGATGTGCAAAGCTGGTAGAGACATACCTCAAAAGACTTGCAGCTGTAATTGCAGCGAAAGGGGGTTCTACCAAGTATTGACACAGGGGGGTGAATACTTATGCACCCAACAGATGTCAACTTTTTTGTTCTCATTATTGTTTGTGTCACAATAAAATTTATTTTGCACCTCCAAAGTACTATGCATGTTTTGTTGATCAAACGGGAAAAAGTTTATTTAAGTCTATTTGAATTCCAGTTAGTAACAGTACATAATGGGAAAAAGTCCAAGGGGGGTGAATACTTATGCAAGGCACTGTAGATATACCAAAGATTTACCAGTGACTAGAATACAAGACTATGAACTGGAAGGCCACTCTGGGAGGGTATACCTCAACCAAGGCTAATGCCCTATGTCACCATGTCAAAGCAGTGTTTCCCATTACCTATACAGACTGTGGCGGCCCACCATATTCTAATTAGTCCTTACACGGATTCATAATGAACCACAACCATTTCTACACTTCTCATTATGACATTTGTTCCTTAACCACACAACCAGACCTCATAGCTGCAGCTGCTCCCATACGCTCAAGTGGCCTGTGGTGCAGTTCTCTCTGTCACGCAAAAAGTTGACTTTCACCCTTTAGTCTGTTCACCTGTCACTCAGAATCTGTTTTGTGTAAGAGCGACGTTAGTGCATGTGCAACCCCGCTACTGCTAAAGATCGAATGAGTTCTGTGGGAAAAGGCTGCAGAGAATGTCAAACTAAATTCCTGGATCCCCTATTTATTTGAATCCACAACATTCTATGTTTTTTCCCGAAACCATACTGCTTCCTTTCACCAATTTGAATCGGTCAGTTAGTTCTGTGTAAATATACAAACTAACAGACATACAAACAAAATACATACAAACAGACAAACTCCTTGTTGGAGTAATCACAGATACAAAAAAACTAAGTTTTTCTCAAATTTGAATCCAGTACCAAACTTGTTTTCTTTCTAATCCCGGTTTGAGTTAATTTAGGTTTAACTGTTTTTAGGTGATGCAAATTAGAAATTACAAAATATTGAAGAAGTATAACTCAAAGAGTGCCAATCTCAGCAGTGTTTTGAAAAGTGGAGGATAGCGAACATGTGATTAGGAAACCACACTTTTGGCCCTAAAACCTTGAAAGCTGCTCTAATATATTTTTGGGATTCCAGGGGGGAAACACAAAAGTGACATGACTGTATCACCTCATAAAGCTGATGAGGTGTGAGTAAACAGTTGTTATTTACACATCCAGTTCACAGAGCAACAGAGCCACCTGTACGTGTCCGGCTCTCCCTCTCCTCTAACACCTGAGAGAAATATGTGGCTCTCTAACTGAACAACTTAAGTTTTTATGTATTTGGGGAAGATTCCCAAAGCAAGTTATCGAAATGAATGCTGTGGAGGAAAACAGCTGCTGCAGCTGTGTCAAGAAACTTGGTTTGACGACAGCGTCCAGACTGAACCAAGACAAGGAGCTGAAAGACTCTGAGCATCCTCATCTGTGGAGGGAATGCAAATCCAATGCATGCTGCAAGATGTAAGTAATGTATTGTGTATTTCCAATGTATTCTACCGTTGTCAATAGCACATGCTAATGTTCTCAGGCACTTTTCCAGGTGTGCATGTTTTGTTATGATGGAGATCGAAATGAATCGTCTGTCAATGTCAGATCCAGATCCTTATCCTTTGTTAAATGATCTCCACCCACAGTTCCCTGAGATTCTGCCCGAGCACTAAACTCTCATTAGAATTCCCCTGGCTGGCCTGCTCTATTCAATATGGTAATTAGCAATGACTAATGACTTTAGCAAGTGTAAAAAATGAGCCAGTAATGGCCACATTACAATGGATTAGGAATTACAGAGGTTTAAACGAGAATGAAAATGGTCTCTAATTGTGGTGTGATTCTAAGACAAATCAGGGAAGGAAAAGGAGTTTTCTGCTACACTGCCTTTATTTTATCGCTTCAGGGAAATTAGCGAGACAGCTGTATGTTCCCATTGATCGGGCACAGCCCCTCCCATTATATCTGTTCTGACAAGACTTATTTTTCACGCCAGTCAATCGAGAAGATAAAATGAGAGCGACAATGGCTGGCAAGAGAAAAGCATAGAGGCTTATCAGAGGAATATCTGTAGATACAGCAGACAGAGAGAGAACATAGGCTACATACATAAGCTGCATTCAGAGCTGCACTGGACTCTGCAGTTCTTTTGTATATTTTCTCCCGAGAAGGTGCATGCTTGAACGCGGATGGCCAGAGTGACACTCTCTGCAGTTTCTACCGACTTTATCTGCCTGGACTCCAGGGGGACTTGATGTGTGAATCTAGCGGAGGATCCCCCCCGACACAAAGAAGATACAGACGAAGCTGACGACGGGATCATGTGGTGTAAACAAAATCTTGTGATCTCCCCAGCCGAGTATATACGTCACTACCTGCCTTGGTATGCTGCATACGCCTGGTCCCGAGCTCATGTCTGAAAATGGCTATAGAGTGAACATATACGTTTACGTCAGTGTAGCAACAGATTATGAAGTGTTAGTGAGTGTGTGCTGACTAATTGTCCACTGCTGTGGCGAAGCACAGGAAACATCCTTAGCAACCACAGCTCCCTAGATGTGAAAATTATGACAGAGTTGAGAAGAGGAAAAAAAAAGAAAAAATATATATATAACACCCAGGCCTCATTTATATCAACAGCATATCAGAGAGCTTTCAATTAACATCACAGGACCACAGAGGAGGGGATGTGACCCGAAGACCTCAGGTTCAACATGTTCAAACACTTCAACACGACTGTCTAAGTGAATGAATACACCTCGTCCTGCTGCTTTCAGCCGATACTTCTCTAAAACAAAAGGAGCAGTGCAGCTCTGCAGTCATGTTTCCAAGCTGTGTGTGCACGGTGTCTGTATTTTCCGACTTATATCACAAGGCTTGCTCATTAGCAAAACCCTCGACTATGCTTCAGCTGCTTGCAAATGTTAGTTATAGATACACATTTTATGAAGCCTCTCGAGCTCCCCACAGCCTCCTCAGAAGAAACAGTGTGTGAAGAACATGCATAATAATGTGCTAGTGTCAGGGTAATTAACCAGGATAAAGTATTTATAAATGCGATTACCTTTTTATGGAATTCCATATAGGTCAATGTGGTTCCTGAAGCTTCACGCAAGGGGGCAACCAGGCTCGATGGAGACGTGCATTATGGGTTTGGTATGCAACACATGCTGCTTCTGGTGCATGCTTGGCCCATTGACTGTATATAAGGATGGATGACGTGTCTCCAATTCCTTCCACTATCTAGAAATGAAGTCAAAATATCTATATCTCTATAGAGGCTGCACAGGAGTGGCGACAGTGATGTTCTGCAGATGCGCTTGACCAATAATTAATCATTTGAGGAATAAAAAGTAATCAAACATCACTGAGATAAGAACTATAATTACAGAAGCCATTATTTAGGGTGTACTTTGATTTTTAGTTTGGTCCATGTCAGATCCAATAACATGGAGGCTGTACTTTTTTTAAAAACCTTTACTGCAGTCAGCCATCAGGGGGTGATCCAGATGAGTTGACTTCACTTTTGCGGCGCTTTAATGTCGTCCATCTTTATATACAATCTATGGATAATATTTTTTCTGCAACCATTCTTACACACAAAGAATATTTTAAATGTTGTTCCAATCATCTAACACAGCTATACATCTAAAGCCATGATGCCAGCGGTTCTGTGATGCAGGTGTGATGTTTACCATCATCACTATCTCATTTTAGCAAGTTAGCATTTTTTTGCTCAAAACTAGCAGAAAAAAGATTAGCTGAGGTAAACCAATGCTGACATTACCGTTCTTGGAGCATTAAATGACAAAAAACAGGGGGGGGGGGGGGGGGGGGGGGGGGGGTACTGCAGCCAGCAGGCGGCGATCAAGACCCTTTGGCTTCATTTTTGCTGAGCAGTCATGTCGTCCAACTTTAGATACAGCCTATGGTCTTGCTACAGACTGGAAAGCAACCACTATATAATATATAAAGTGACTCTAAATTAAGTTTGTAAATTAAATTCTATAACCTAGAATGGGGCTTTATGTATAAAAAGAGCCACATTAATAATTTAACAAGAACACAAATAGTTCAAAATCAAGCTAAAAGTTTGGCATTCAATTGAAAGTCATGGTGCTACAGCAGAGTGGCGATCAGTAGTGTGCATACCTCTACCAAGGCTCAACCCCCCCCCCCCCCCCTATGAAACCACATTTATATTCACAACATCTGGATTGTTGTACTTAGACTTTAGTTTGGTCCATGTCCCACACACTCGCATGAGGAGGTGGGATTAATGACCTATACTGCAGCCAGCCATCAGGTGGGGATTGAGATGCTTTGACTTCCCACTGTCTCGAAATGGCTGAATGAGGCTCTGAGGGATGAAAATGTGCTGATGTCAATGTTGTTGCTAAGTGGGGAGTTTACTTACAGATTTTGTTTGCTTGCGCTTTTGTTTTGTGGGTCTCACTATTGTTGGGTTGTATATTTTTAGTGCACTATCATCTTCAAGGCCCAACTGAGTCGAGCTTAAAGCAAAGGGAAAGAAACAGATGACTTCTTGAAGCATCTCTCTTTCTCCTCCTCCTCTCTCTGCCTCTGAAGGTCAACACCACCACACCACTGACTTGAAAGGGAATATTATGATAATGCTGTTGCCAGCCTCCCACAAACACCTTAAGAGTGGGTAAACACATTCATTCAAGTGCGCTATGGAGGATCCGACAAAAGGCATTAATAAGCAGCTGGGTTAAGTGACGAATGCAGAACGATGAGTCTCCCAGTTGATGATTGGCGCAAAGGAATCGATATGTTTGCGATCTAACCTTTGGCTCCGTGGCTGTACACGTGTTCACCGGAGGACATCATGAGCGCTCTCTTGCAGCCTCATGCAACCTGAGATAAGTCGGTGTTGGCGAGCTGTGAGAGCGCTAGCGACGCGCCCACACACATACGCACAGCCTTTTAGTAACTCCGGCAAGAAAAACAGGGATCCTGACAGATACATCACAGCTTCAATGTCACAGAGGAATCAATAACCATCAGCAGACACACAAATGACTGATGGCGCATTAAATCCGGCTGTACAGTACCGCCGAGGAGACATGCATGTGTGCTCAAGTGCAGCTTCTAACAGACCAGAGACACTTGATGTGAAGCTGCTCCGCTCGCAAAAAAAAATCTGTCTCTTTATGGTTGCCATGGCAGCACACTCTGCGCTCCAAACAGTAGAGCTGAGCTGAGACACTTTCAGTCATCCCACTCATCTCTCTCTCTGTGCTTGCATCTATAAGGGCGAGCACCCCTATGGTAGGATGGATTTGACATTACCTGCGGAACGCTCTCATTACGTTCCCTTTCGACTTACTTATCTTTCCAGTCAAACTATTGGCATTTCCTGCGATCCGGGTAGATTTCCCATACGGCCTCTGGCCTGCTGTATGATTCATGGCTGCTGAAAAGATGTTCATATACCGTCACAGCTGGATTTCAGCAGATCCCCATGCTGCTCTGGAAACCTATGTGCGGCTCTTTGTGACTGTGTTTTAAATGCAGATTTGACAGAGTGTGCTCCTCTGAGGAGATGGTGTGTCTGACTGTGTACAAAGTGTGATACCCCAGAGAAATCCTCAGGGGGTGTGTGTGCGTGCATGCGTGGGTGTGTGTGTGGGTGTGTGTGCTTGTGCGTGCCTTTGCATGTATGATCAAAAGTTGCCTTCATGCGATTTCCAGATAAATAAAACATAAGTGTTGCTGTGAACTAAAATGAACCGTCTCTTTATGAATAAAACATTCTTTCCTACCAAGTCTTCCCCAACTGCTTTGACAGCAACTTACGAACTTCAGAATTATGTAACTCAGTGGTGTGTAACAAAATCTAATTTTTTGTGGTTAAGATAAATAACAGCAATGTTGTACCTAATGGATCCCTGTGCAAGATCAATAACGATTACAAGAATCTGCTGGCTTCACCCCAGGGGGCTCGATTAGCAACAGCCGCTTGCATCTGATCGTACAATGCTCCGAACAACATCACATCTCCTGCATCATGAACCCTATGGTGCTGCTATGTTTGACAGCTCTGATGAAAGTGTTTTCCAGAGATATGTAAAGTTCACAGAGCTTTGTGAACTCTAGGTATAATCAACATGGTGACAAATAACAGCAACAAGAAAGCAATCAGAAATGTTTTTATCGTAATACCACCTGCAGTAGCAGTGCCAAGCCTTACAAAACAAAACATGGATTTTGCATATTTTAGTTCTTTAACTTCATGTCACATTAAATTGACCATTATAAGTCCATATTTGAAAATATGGAGCTGGTGGTTTTTATTCCCTCTGAGTATGTCATAAACATTAAGCTGAAAAAAAGCTGAAAACATTATCGAGTTAAATTCATTCCCACAGAGAACATTTTGTTGTCCTTATTTATCCATTAGCACCCAGCGCTAATGAAGTTGCAAGCAGGGACCATTGTGAGCGCTCTCCGTGGTGGGGTGTTCAAGGACACGCTGACATCGAAAAATATCACAGTTCTGTTATCGTCATCTGTGCAGAACTAAAAGCCAATACTACAACTATAACGAAGACGATGAGATGGGAAACTAAACTTAAAAGATTACAGTTTGCTTTGAAGAATGTTCAATTATATAGTATGTAAAATGGTTAAAAACATCAACAAAAATTGGTGTGGTACTTTAACACACCAATATTATTGTACACTGTATGTTTGTTGACTGTTGCTATGCATCTACTGTCTGTCCAAAGGCAAATTTGTCAGTCTGCTTTAAACTATGTAACCGTTACTGCCCACATACTTTCATACGTTGGCATGGTTGATGAACAACACATCCACCAGAGGACAGCGAAGATGCAAGAGTGGCTTACAAACAATGTCGACTGTGGAGGAGGTTGTGATGATGGTCCTCTTAAAAAGGGACAAAGTGACCCTACAAAATAACACCAATTAGATCCCTGTAGTGTCCTATCAACTCGCAAAGTCGCACATTTCTTCCTCCTCCCCTTCGATAGTCTTACTTTTGAGCTATTGGCTACAATTTCGAGTGGCTCTGCTCCATTTTGTCTGTTTCATCTTTATCTATAAGCCTTCAGAAGAATTACACAAAGATGTTTCCATATACCTAAAGATGGACATATAACTGCCCCCGAAAAGTGAGACCAAAGCATCTTGATCGCCACCTGGTGGCTGGCTGCAGTATAGGTAATCCAAAGTACATGTCAATCAAGTTCTTCTCAAAGATTTGATTGACGTTTACTTTCTTCTCAATTTAGGTCGCTCTCATCAAACTGATCGCTACTGTGGCTCCGTCCCCTGATTGCTACTACACAGGCTCCAAATGCACAACGACCTTGTATCAGGGTTATTTTGTCTTCGTACTTTTGATTAGTGGGATGGTAGAATAGTGCTGTTCATTAATATAAACAGTCCATGCCTAATATGTATCACATGTTGCCCAATAGAAACCAAATCATTTCTTCAACAGATATAAAATAGATGTATATTAGGCTACTTTGTCTTAGCCCTGTCTAAATGTTTAATGGTTCCAAGAGGGAAACACGTATCCCTGTATGACAGAAGACTCAGTTGGAGAAACACTGTCCCTCCCCAAGTTACCATAACACACCAGAGACACACGATCCATTATTGAATGATTCTGACCGCCAGACTGAGATATTGCTGTTGTGGCAGCAGGGTGTGAGTGACAGAGCTGATTTATTTCTGTCTACAATCATGTAACAGCAACAACACAGGCACGGAGGAGAGGCGGCTCCATGGGGCCATGCAGTTCAAAAGCACACACACACACAAACAAACACACACACACACACACACACACACACACACACACACACACACACACACACAGACATAAGCATCTGAGGATACATGCTCTGGAGGAACATCGTGAACCCACGCCCTTTTTACCCAATTTCGCTTCCTGCCGATCGAGACCCTGCAAGCTTCATACGGAAATTGAAAGGCCAGTCAAAATCCACAAGGTCATGCTCGACAGAGGTTGGTGCTATAATAATATAAAGAGTCAGTTTCTCTGTGACTTTAAGAAATCCAGACTCTCACCACCTTTTTTTTGCATCTCTGCTTCACAGTAGGAGCATTTGCACGAGCAGTTAAAGCATTGAATTCAGGAACATAAAAAAGACAAAATCTGAGCCTGAGGTGCAATAATCTGTGAGGATGTAATTAGCAATTCTGATTTTGACAACTAACAAAAGCACAGGATTTATTTCATTATCATGAAAAGACAAAAATCACACTCTTGAGAACGCTGGTTTCTGACTGTGTTTTTTTGTATGTGTGCAGCCGTTTGGCACATACGTGATATGAAACCTGAAACATTACTGATGCCATGACATGAGACAAGGAACGCATGAACACAAATCATTGGAAGAGAGATGAAGGACGGAGAGCAGACAGAGAAGACCGAAAAGAGGTGAAGGGAGAGGAAGTAAACGTGTGGATGGATGGAGGTGTTGGTGGCGGTGGTGGGGGGGGTGTTACTCTCAGAGTGCACCTGTCTGCAGAGATAAACACGGGGAGGGTCCAGCTGCACGGACTGGGGCTTATGGGAGGGCCTGACTGACAGCGCTGACATTTAGAAAGAGCACAGTAAACAAGGTCTTGCAGAGGAAGAATAGCAAGGGGGAGACACACATGTTTACGTACTGTACATTAATGCATCACATCTTTGTGTGAATGCATGATAAGCACACACACACACAAACACAAACACAAACACACACACACACACAAACACACACACACACACACACACACATCACACACACAATACCTTTAGGACGGTCCGTTCAGATTGTGTTGATGCAGAAACAGCAAAATGGCAGTAAGTGTTTCTTTTAATAGAAACAGCTAATACATACACTTACACACGCGCACGCACACACGCACCAGCTCATACAGGCAGACAGGGAAATTAAATACGCCCACTGATTAATCCAGGACAGAGTGGATTGTCAGTGTTGTTCCTTGGCCTTTTGTCTCTTAATTAATGGAGGATCGTAAAGCACGAAGCTCGTCACGCTGCCTACCTCCGAGCCGAACGCACCTTTTACAACACTGTCTCTGTCACCGACAGGCCCTGTTCACAGCGGACATTTTGACTTGTCACAAAAGGTGTAAAATATAAAACAAATGACGGTTGAATTAAAAATGAAGACCTGAACTTCTCTTACTATGACATGTCAAAATGTCCTCCGTGAAAATAGGTCTGTTAGAGATAAAGGCACAATGATGTTCACAAATTTCTAATTTCTAATTTCCTCTGGTAATTCTGTCTTGGTTAAAATGTAGCTCTGCATTTTTATAATCAAACTGAATACTTACTCCACCACTGTAACTATGTGATATATATGTTGTGTATATATTGTACAAATATCTAAAATCCTCTGTTTGAAAATAATACGATTTTATTTCAATTAATTTTGAGTTCAAATAGAATAGAAGACAAAGAAAACACAAAAGACCAGAAGCTCCAGCTTTTCCAAAACACATACACAGAAGCCATTTTAGTTCAGTTTTTCTTCATGATCTTACAATTATGCAAAAATCCGTATGTGTCTTTATATATGTATATAATTGTGCATGTGGATATGTAATTTGCCTATTTCCAGAACAGTTTCTGTGATCTCCTTAAGACTTGGCAAATGTGTTGCAGGGAGCCCAATAACGTGCAGTAGCAAATCTGTTGCACTATGGGCCCATGACATGTGAATTATTGATACATTTTGAATAAACAGAAAATCAGCACTCTGTAGCAGAGGGTGTTGGGACTCTGATCAATCACGACCATCTGATACAAAACAGGACATAAAGGGTCCAACCACGATTCCTCTGGAGAATACCCTGTAGCTAAAACCCACTCAGCCCGGATCATCTAAACTGTGACGGTATTCAAGACAGACACCAACCAATGTGATGCTCTGTAAGCTCTGCATTGGAAATGTCTCCTCACAGCATCAGATACCAGGATTACCAACACAGAAAACCTGCTTCTGTTTGCAGTAAACACCGATTTTATAAATGTTACGTAATGGGTCTATTAGACTTTTTCTGCACTGCTGAGGTTAGGGTAACTTTTAGATGGGTTAAAAAGGAAAAACTTCCATCCAGGTTTTAAATGAGCTCAGAACCCACAAGTATGCAGAAATGAACAAATAATGGCAGGCGTACAAGGACTAAAAAGCCTCATTCTCTCAAGTCCCATTAGCCAAGTGAAACTGCACGCTACGTTAATGCGAAACTCTGTCAACAAAATATGCGAGGTCACGAGTCTCCTACTGTGTTTGACAGAACACGAGTAAAAACATTACGTGTCCCTTTAAATCCAACAGAGCGACGGAGAGCTCGCTTCGGGACTCGCATCAACCTGCAGCTCGGTGTGTGAATACGCGCCGTGCTAACTGGAGCATCTAGGTCACCCAAATTTCCAAGCGGAAGATGTTTCCTTCAGGGCAGAAATTAGTGGGGTGAAACATTCGCTGTGTTGGTTTTTCAAGACATCGGGCAGACTCCGCCACGGTGATCGCTGCACCGTGCACTGCTGCACGCGATCGACCTGTTCTTTGCTATTTTCAAAAGCTTCCCTACCGAGTTCCAGTGAGAATAACCTTGGAAGGACACTGTAAGTAAAGGAAGTTATCTCACTGGAGGTCTATATTAGGATACCACCCTCACTGATGACACAAAGGACGTTTTCCGTTCTACCTGAATTATTTTTAAGCCAGAACTTCTACCAAGTGCCAGTTACCCAGTATCCCAAAATACTAAAAACTGTTGCTGTTACTGGGCAGACAAAACTCAGTATAATCTGTAGAGTGTGTCAAATCTCATTATGACAGTAGGTAAATGGTCCACAGTCTTGGAACAGCTATTGAGGGATGATGAAATATTTCTCACGACTGGTTATTTCTGCAGTCTGAGGAAGCATCAACAGGATTTATCTGTTTTCTCCAGATAAACAGTCAGGGAAAGGTCTTGCATCAGGAGGGATTGCTTCCCCCGAGCAAAACAAACGCAGATACCGTACAAATAAGAGCAAATCCAAGCTCAAGCTCGCATATAGTAACATTCATGCAATACAAAAAAACAACAACGCGTGTGCACATAAGAAGCAAAACCACAGGGACCAGATAATTTGCAGGAGCACAGTGACATTTTCTCCCTGCCTGTGTAAGATGTACAAGGAAACCAATAGGTATTGGAGATGTATTTTCAGCTTGTAAGAGACGAACACTGCGACAAAAGCCATCAACCAGCATGAGGCGCAGCAGAGTCTCCAGGCAGAAAATGCAAATATCAAGTGAAGGCCTGCTGGAGTGGGGTTTCGCCACCTACACCGTGTACTGCTGAGCACCTATGTGCCTCTCGCAGGCCTGTGGGTGCAGAGAGATTTTCTCCCTTCTGATATTTGTGCAAGGTAGAAGCAAAGTGGAAATACATTCTGTAAATGTCACACGATGGAAGTCGAGATACAAATCGAATGTCGCACGTTGATATAATTTCTTTAACCTTCAGCCACTCAATCAGGGGAGGTAGACTGAGAACCACTGATATTTATCAGCAACATGCTCCAAAATGAATAAATACATTCAGACACATTTCTCCTAGAGTTGTTCATGGATCGGCCTCGGTGGTCAGTTCATAAAAAATAGCCCCATACAAAAAAAAGGACCAGTGGTATTGACCCATGCATATTTGTTGAGGTTTCCTCACTAAAATGCAAGGTAGATTAAAAATGAATTACAACAGATGTTATTGTGAAATCTGGAAGGATATTAGAAATGGATATGTCTGCATTATATTTCTACGGAAAGGCAATTTCATTTGTAGAGCACGTTTCATACACAGAGGTAGAAACTGATACCTCTCCCTTATCTATCAATCCAACATGCACCTATTGCCAGGACATGGTTAGGATTGCTAACGTTTAACTGTTGAGTTTAATCTATACAATAACTTAAATATTATATTATAGTCACAATTCAATTTATAAGAAAATTAAAAAGTTTGCTTTTGAGGCGCTTTGGGGCAGATTTATTTCTATTCTAGTCGAACCGAACCAACCTATGCCTCAGGGTTCATATCACAGAACATGGGGAAAAAACTCGCAAAAAATAGATACACTCCTTTCCCATCGCCAGAAGAGGAGTTTGTCTATCTGATTTCTGAACCCCTGTAGTGAGCCACCTTCGACAACACAACATCACAATGGGAAACCACTGCTTCTGAAACCTTGCTTTCTTGGCAGTGTTGCAAATTGCATGATACAAAGCAAAAAAGAAAAACCTGTTGCAAATTATTCCCAAGATGTAAAAATCAATAAGCACACAAACCTTTAATGCCCGGAAGTTCGATATCTGTCACAACGCTGCACCAGGAACATTTCTTTCATGTACTTTAAATGTTATGGCCGAGTACAAGTCATTATTTATCCAGGTACTGCTGATATTAAGAACTTTTCAGCTTTGAATCCAAACCACAGCAGCAGCCTCTCCATCCTCACAGGATGGTACGCTTCAGTGTCGATACATTATGTATAGGTGCGCCACCACACTGCACAAATACATAATGCATAATGCAGCTTAATGTTTCAAGAGACAAGAAGCTCTGTGTCTGTCCATGACCCAACCTGTCTGTGCCGGTTCAGAGCTTACAGTGATCACACTCACATTATCTCCTCATCTCATCCTGCGGGTCCCTCTGGAAAGCTCAGAAAGTCGACCTCGGTGTCTCCAATTTCAGACACTTAATGAGATTTTTAATTGGTGACCTTTTGAGGACTGGTTCATTCCACAGCTCATGAGAGCACTTGAGGGGGAGCAAAACCACACCATGCAAAACTCACACCAGGATCCTTCATAACAACCTCTCAGTCGAATATTTACCTCTACCCACACATGGATAGATATATGGACAGATAAACAGACAGAGGCAGGTAGGTAGGTGGGCGGGCGGGTGGATGGATGATGGTTGGGTACATGTATAGATTGATTTTTAAACATTGGAGGGAGCTACCTGTTATTTTTCCTAGTCCTTACTACAGTAAGTGTCTGGAGAGGGGACAGAGAATGAAAACACAACACTCTGCAACATGACCACATCATGAACTCCCTCCGTTGCTCCCCGTGCCACTCTTATCATTGTGACTGGCAAAAACAAAAAACTCAACAAACTGAGTCGAACACAAATCCAACCTGTAATGTTCAGAGCGGTCGTGTGGCAGACAGAAGGATACTGTACACAGGTGGTGCTGAGTGTGTCTGTGTGGGCCAGCGGGCAACAGGGATTCAAAGGACAGTGGATGGAATGCATCAAAGTTTGTGAAAATCTACGGACTTGGTTTCTTACCGTGGGGAGATATCACATCCCTGCTGCATGAAGGCGCCCAGTGAAAACCAAAGGGAGTTGAAGATGCCAAACTCATTGGTCTGGTCAATATTCTGTTGGTTTATGTTCTGCTGCGTCTGTGCCTGGCCCTGCTGCAGCCCGTTGGAGGCTGAAGCTTGCGTGGGCGACTGCGGCTCTCCCTCCTCATAGTCCTCGGCGTGCCACTCGTACGGGCTGAACCGGCTGACGAGGAAGAGGACCACGCTGACGCCGATGTAGGCAAACACTATGCACATCCAGATCTCGTAGGCCAGCGGGTCGAGGAATGAAAACACACCGGGTTTGGATTTGGTGGGTTTCTTGATCATGATGGAGATTCCAAGGGACATGAATGGCTTGGAGAAGTCGATGACTTCTTCACGGACCAGGGTGATGGTCAGAGGAGCCACAGCCACATCCGCTTTCTGACGGAAGAAACCAAAGACAAAGAAAGACATAAACAGAAGTCAGAATGTCAGCATTGGTTGACCTAAGATAATCTTTGATTTGCTACTAATTAGCAGATTATGCCACCATGCTACAATAAGATGGTGACCAGTGTGAACATTATACCTGCTTAGTGGTATTATACCAGCATTGATAGCACGTTGGCATTTGCGTTCAACTCAAATCAACAATGTGCCTCACTTGTGCCTCATGGAGCTGCTAGAATTGCGGCTGTAGACCCTTAGTCCTGTTATATGACCTTTAAATAACCTTTAAATGATTCTCATAGTGCAAGTTTATAGTTGCAGACTGAACTGAATAAACATGGACGACATGTGAGCTCCCTAGAGGTGAGGCCAAATCAGCGAGATCGAGCCCTGCAGTATAGTGCCATGGGTGGCTGCAGTAAATGTATGAACCCTGTCTCATTCATGTTAGTGGATGGGACATGGACCAAACTAAGACAATTTACATTTGATGTTTCTCTAAGATGTTTTTTGTCATTTTGAGCAGTAAAAATGGGCTTAGTGAATGTTTAGTGTATCACTGTTAAGGCATTCGACTTCTTGTAGGTTTTGTCATCCAGCTTTAAGATGACAATGATCACAAATCCTTGTCTACTCACCCCATACACCAGTTCTCCCACCATGCCGTTCCACATCTTGGTATCTGGGTCTCTGGCTCCATACTTGCCATCTGAGACAACCTTGAGTTTGTACTGGTAGCCCACATGTTTGGCTATCTCTGCAGCCAGCTCCACGATGTAGCCCTCGTACTTATCGTTTCCCGCAAGCTGCTCATGGTTCTTCTTCAGCATCACATACGGGGACTCCTGTCAGGTGGGGGGAGGTAACCATGAGTAAACAACAGCTGTTTCTGTCCGCACTAATCGGTTCGACATCAGGCGTTTTAAAATCACACACAGGAAATAGACGTAGAATTTCACCGATGTAAAAATAAATTAATTTCTTGACATAAGCTGATGTGACTGTAAGACATATAACATTTACAGCAACAATTTGTAAAGCTAATTAAGTCAAAGACAGCATTATGGCTGATGATAAAACTTAAGTATGTAGTTAAGTTTAATAATACTATGTGAACATTTTGGAAGACATGGATACATTTAGTGCCTCAGTGCAAAGCCACCGACCCTGATCAAAGCTACAGGCTTTCAAAAAAATCTTCCTTGGCCCAAAATATAATTGTTGGTGTGAAAGGTTCGGAAGAAAAGATAATTATATGAAATTACAAGGTATTATTTTGGATTTATTCCTTGAAGGTATGGTGTGTAATTCAAATACAAAAGGTGCCTGAGTATGATCATTACAGCAGCGTTGTCACATTAGAATGGGCTGCGAGGAAACGGAGGAATAAGAAGAGGGTTATTAAAACTGGGAAGACGCTCAGAGAGGAGGGAGCGTGTGTGTGTGTGTGTGTGTGTGTGTGTGTGTGTGTGTGTGTGCAAGCCTGTGCATGTTTAAGCCATGTCGACGGGGCAGCAGACACTGCTGACCTCTGCACCGGGGCCACGCTGTTCTTGTTGTATCACGCTGACATTTGTACATGCCACACTGATTGGGTGTCTTGAGAAATTACAGCAGACACGACATCTGGGGCCACACTTCCACTTTCAGAAAAATGCATTTCATACAGAATTCCAGTGCATTGTCCACCTATGCTATAGCAGAGCCTCAATTCCCACAAGTTGTTATGGGGCTGCTTTGAACTAAGGCCGTGCTGAGCTGGGCAAATCCTGCCACCGTATTTCATCCGGGTCTGGAGACGAGGCGGGGGTGCTGGGGGTTTCCTCTGTGTGTTACGGTTATCTGGGTTCTCCTGCTCTTTATGGCTGAGGTGGAGGTAATCATTGTTACACATGGAAACCCGAGGCCCGCTGGTGGAGATACAGCACCCCAGGGAGACGGCCGAGAGACAGAGTGAGAGAGAGAGAGAGAGAGAGAGAGAGAGAGAGAGAGAGAGAGAGTGGGGGCTGGTGTGCAGCGCTTCCACAGGCTATGCACTTGCACTAAGAGCCACAGCACAAAAAGAGACACACACACACACATATATGAGCATGCAAGTCCGGCCTTACGCACACGCACACACACACACACACACATTGACACACACTTGCACATCGAGATATGGTATGACATACAGAGGATCCTCAAGGACTCAGTCTCATTGACCTCAAACTGATCCACTGAGCTCCGCCGTTACTCAGCCATGATAAATATGCCACAGATACACACATACACACAAGATCGCGTTTTAAACAAACACATTCAAAGTAAACTGAATAAAGCAAAATGCATGGAAACAAGACACTTCTGCAATGGACCAATATTTTTCTTTATGAAAACACAGTTAAATTAACTACAGTGAGATTTTTATTTGGATCTGCACACACTCTCTCAATGACGGAGGTATTCAGTATGTTTCATAACCAGTTTTTTTAATTAGACCTCTGCAGCGTATAGCACAATTTGATTTAAATAAGCCACAGTTTCTCGCTGAAAGCCTAATAAAGAGTGAATGCCAGTAATAACCAACTCCCACCAAGCAAAACTAAACCCTACAATCCCAGTTATAGCCTGGTTTTACTGTAAAGCCACGATGGTGGAGACCCAAAGCTCAAGCGCTCAATTAAATATGTTCCGCTTCACTCCTCCAGAGTTTGGGTGAACCAAGGCTTGGACTGTGTGCACAGGAAGGGACAACAGGGAAAGTGTGTGTGTGTGTGTGTGTGTGTGTGTGTGTGTGTGTGTGTGTGTGTGTGTGTGTGTGTGTGTGTGTGTGTGTGTGTGTGTGTGTGTGTGTGTGTGTGTGTGTGTGTGTGTGTGTGTGTGTGTGTGTGTGTGTGTGTGTGTGTGTGCGTGCGTATGTGTGTGTGTGCATGCGCGTGCTGGGTTGAAGTGATACCGACACACTGGCAAAACAACATGTTCCCTCGGGCGACGAATCAGTGGGGACAAAAGTTATAAGGTGCAAGAAGAAAACTCCACTCCACTGCTCCCCTCCCTGCAGCCCAATAACTGTTCACACCTTATCTCCACTCTTAGGTTCCAAGACAGAAAACCAATTTATCTTCCTAGAAAAGGGGACACTGATAGGAGATTATGTCAGAGAGACTTATTTTAGATCCGTTCTCTTGGGACACTGCAACCTTTGGGTTTAAATGAGGATTTTCATGTTTTTTAATTAGTAGCCAAAAGACGACATATTAGGTTTTATGCCTAAGCTCCCGACAGTTTATTTGTCAAATGCAATTCCAGAGTCTCTTTATGTTGCTTGGATAAAATCGCACTACTACCACTGGGAGTGGAGGTCCATGTCCATGACTCATAACGAGTTTCTCTACCATCTAGTTTGCACACAACCTCAGTTGAAACATTTTCATTTATTACAGCAGGCTCGACTTATATATGAAACCATAGTTTAAGTATTTTTCAATTAATTGAGCTACTCAGTCTTCCCCTTGGTGCATTTTCAAATTGCACAGGATTTATGCACAATGTCAAAATGGGAATAGTGCGAAAATATCTTTGTAATTAGGCAGTTGCTAGGCAAGTAGACACCAGTTAATCTAAAAGTAGCCCCATACCTTGTCCACTCAAATGCTCATATTTTGCAAAACAAACCGTTTCCTCTGCGTCTGGGCCTCTCTCCCACAGGCAAATGGTGCTTTAGGTCACTTTGCTCGAGCTGAGGTTTTTACAAAACATTATTTCGTCTCACATATTTCTTTCCTCCTATTAATAAGTTAAATAAGGTATAAACAAACTCTGCACAGCTTTTTTTTCTTTTCTTTGCTGAATTGATTGTCATAATATTAATGCTGAGGTTCATTTAGATTCAAATTACAACAATTTGGGGAAAAGATTTGTTGACACTTGACCAAACCTTTCCTCCATTTTGGAGATAGAGTTGCAGCCAGAGATTCCTTAATTCAAACTAAGAGGCTGACGTGAGCGGTTATTCCCATTCAGGTCTTCGATAGGAAACCACCATTACCAGATGATGTCATTGGTAATGCTGCTCTACATTGTTGTGTTTGCCTGTTTCCCGCTGATGCAGCAAGATCTCCGACTGAAAGTCTTACATCTATAAAATAAGATGGCACAGGTTGGAGTGTGTCGCTGCGTCTTCCTGTTATTCTGTTTTGTCTGTCAAGCTTTTATCTGGCGCGCAGTGGATTTCTCCAGTTAGGGGTGTAAAGGGAAACCCCTTTACCCAATTAACCTCTCACAGCGGAGATCAGCTACTCATGCACTGCCCTGCCAGATCTGACGCCTCTGACTGAATATCTAAAATCAGCAAGTGCATGCTTTCATTCTTTGACACACATTTCATCCACACCTCGGATAGCTGCGCCTTTTCTTATTCCAATGAAATAATACGGTGGAAGTAATACCCAGAGATAAAACACATTCCCATTTGAAGAAAAAAACAAACACCTGAAGAGCCAATGCGGGGCTCTAGGGGTCCGAAAGCATGGATCAATCCCTGATATTAAATTTTCAACAAGACGCAGACACTGAGAACATCCTGTACCTGCAGAGACGTGCACAATCCCATCTGTGTTATCCTCGGATATGTATCAGCCACGGAATGCCTGCCACTATATGTCCTCTCTTTTTCAGAAAATGTCAGGATAAGCTATCCGTCATGAGAGTTGGTCAGATTGAATTTCTTTCCTCCCTGTTTCCAAATCCCAGCCCCTGCCAACTTCCCTTCCGGAATATAGGCCAGAACACTTCACATAACCTGGCCACGTCGCGTTCAACAGCCTGGTGGTGACATGGGAGCCGAATAGAGAACATGGCAGCAGAGAGGAATGAAGGACACATTCACAGCCTCAGGAGTCCGGTGCTCAGAATGTGTTTTATAACAGTGCTGTTTAGGACTGTACGACCACCGGAGCCCTCAACTCTACCTGTGTTTTCTTGACGTGAAATTTCAAGGTCGTGTTGCCCTCGTCTTGTCTTCTACATGTACAGTATTACTATGTCAGTAAGGAAGTGAAACCCAACATACTTCTCTGCACTCCTGCCCTTCACCTGCCAAATAAAAGCGTTCTCATTCCGAGCAGGCTCCAGACCGAACAGAGAGAAGTTAGCAGAGCAGAGTTTAGAGTGGAAGAAGGGGATGGAGATACAATCACAGGTGTCTGCTGAATTCTTCCAGGGGCCCTGAACTTAGGAACTCTATCAAAAAATGCTACCCTGACTTTCTCTGTCTCGTCTCACCTGCCTCCCAGATATCCGTCTCTGTTTGACTCACCAGGATAGTGGTGACGATGTAGGTTCTGTTCTGCAGGCCGTACGTCTCGTTGCTGCCCCGCATGAAGCTCGCCGTGGTCACGTACTTCTCATCTTCGTTCCAGTAGCCGACCTACAAGTCAAGAGGAACGAGTCACAATCAAGGACTTGTCTTTTATTAAACTGACACCGCTACTGTCTCTTACAAAATGAAGGAAGGACGCAAAATATCACTACTCATGATGATAATCTTATAATTAGTGTATGTAGATTCAAATCAGAAAAAGGTAATTAAGCCACATTAAATATTCCACTTTCTTTATTTATCAGCTGAGCAAACAACACAAATGAAGCTGACATTTTAGAGTTTTTGTCACTCTAAAATGTTTGTACTTTTCAATATGGTACTAAATTCACTGGAGCAGGATTTTTGTTCTCCCGATTTCATGGTTTCCATCATCTAATCCCACTTTATGCACTGATCTGGATTAGACTTCTTCATTATGACTGGAGGATTTCATACAGATAATAAAATAATAATAATAATGAGAAAACAATTTTAATTGAGTTAATATTATTTCTAAAAATGAACCACTGTGCCAATGTCCTTGTATGCACCTAAATAATCATGAGATCACTTGAGAGCTGTTATAAAAGGTTCATTTAACACTTCACTCTAAGTAGCAGAAAGTCTCTCGTTATTGTCGTTTTCACAGCATTATTATTGTAATTCTTATAAAACTGATAAAGGTATTTCTTGAACATTTTTATTTCCTGTTTAACAAGCAAATAACAATAATGATAATGAGCATGCAGCCACAGTGTTATATACGGCAGGTAATGTTTTTGAATTTAACACCCCAGGATATAGACTTACCTTCTTGGGGCCGGACGGGGCAAGTTCCATGACGCTGACAGTGAAGTTTGTTCTGCGGCCTTTCTCGTTGAACTGAATGTGACCCGTCAATCCGTCTATACGCACCTGTAATGGAGTCACAGATATAGAATTACCAACATGCAGAATTACCAACATAACCCTAACCCTCACCTAGGCAGATGGGTCAATAATGGCTACCGTCAAGCATATTCATCCATGCCATTTTCTGAATGTCTGCATTGTTAGCAAGCGTTTGCATGTCACTCTCACATGCGATGCAGGTTTAGTATAGTTTTTTTGTGCGTTTGTGTATTCATTTGGGAAAATTCCACAGTGCCCAGGTCCCTGCAGAGGTGAATGACAGACGGCGTGCGTGTATGTGTACAGTGCGGTGTGTTTGTCTTGGCCGTGTGATGGGGTTAATTGAGCGAACACGGCTTCATCTCGAGTCTATCTGCAGGCAGATGGTGAGATTGACTCTGAAGAGGACTCTGCACAGCCGAGCTGCAGACAGGGCCTCAGGCTGTGCACGCGCACACACACACACCCTCTCAAACATATTGCATTTATTATACACTATTCATAGTCAAAGTACATAAGGTTCCAGAATAAAAATATAACATATGAGATTTGGCTGTTTACTCAGGGCTGTTCCTTTGCAAAGATAGAGTTGAAAAAAATATAATAATTCTGCTTACCCCTTAGATTTGAGTGTGTACGTGCATGTGTGGGTGTGCATGAGATCAAGCAGTCTCCTAGCCGGTCCTGCATTTTCATTCCCAAATATTACATCTCTAAACTCAATTGCTGATGTCATATTCCATGATGATCACAGCAGAGTGTTACTGCCCGCAGGTTTTGTTTACTAGCCATGATGTCACATTTGATACTGGAGAGCTCTCCAACGACTTAATGTGAACTTTACACGACAGAATGAGACCTAATTTGTTCAGCTAGCCCCGACTCAGGAGCTGTTAGCTGATGTGTCACTCAAGAATTTGTTCAAATGTGAGCCTCCGCCCATGTATGTGCATGTGTGTTATGTGTGTATGTGTCTCTATATATGAGTGTGTTTCCATGTATGGCTGCAGACCTGCTGCAAGGCTCTCTGGATGTCTATGCCCTGTCCCCAGGGGGCTGGTGGGTTGGCGAGACACTCGCCAGCGTTGCCCCTGCGAGAAATGTCAATCCTCTGTTTCCTTAAATTCTGGAAGGCCGTGGACATGACTTTCACCCCGTCGTACGTTAGAGCGCCAGTGTACTGCAAAGAGAGAGAGCAGGCAGTTCAAACAACAGCAACACTATTAACAACCGATAAAGGTCTAAGCTGAACAGGGTCGATTTGAGCTGATTTTAGACTTTCTAAACACAAATGTTTGGATTTGGAATTAATCCCCTATCCCAGTTGGGTGGCCAGTTGTTAGGAATAAAAATCAATAATCTTTTAACAGCAGACATCCCTCGTCTGAACCAACAAACTCAGAAAGGTTGAAGGGTTATCTGCCAACTAAATTTAATGAAAACCCTTTCATAACTTTTCCCAATATGCCGCTCAAACCCACTGAACAGGGAAATAAAGCAACTCTCTCGATCAAGGTAACCGTGAACTGGAACAGATAATCAGTGATCACAACTCCACAGTTGAGTGACAGGAGAATGAAGGGCAAACACCTTGAGTCCACTCTTGGGCACTTTGGAGTCTTTATTGTCAAAGTCCAGCCACTGCTGGACAACGCGGCTGACGCCGGGCTCAGAGTTGTTGACGAGCTGGAAGCCGGTGATGTTCGCCCCACCTTTCCTCAGGTCTGTCAGGTCGATGTCCAGGAAACCCTGAAGACATAGAGGAGGACAGGCAAGGACAATGTTAATTAATGTGCACAGTGCATGATCACAATGAATAAAGCGTGTTCTTCTTCAAAATGCCTGGCAGAGGGGAATTAACCATGCTTACAACAAAGAGAAAAACAGGAGACCATTCAGGCAGATTCACGACTGCTAATTGTGTTTTATCTGGAGTGGCCATCGTGCTAAATGGCTTGTGACCCCTGAAAATAAATCAATGTTCATTTGCAACCACTGATCACAGGTTGTGAAGTAGACTTTAAATGTGAGCAGTTCCAAAGTCCAAAGAGAGATCATTTCCTTGAACATTCTTTTGATTGGGATTTTCAGAAGATGTTAAAGTATCCAGTAGTTCACCCACAAATAGAAACCTGCAAATCAGCAACAGATACGGGCTCATACTATTTAAGGTTGTTCACCATGGCCATCTTACGAAAGCTTTGAGTAAAATGTTCAGTAAAACTAATGACCCAGATCCTTCAATTTCTATATTTGGAGTCAGGCCTGACAATTGATTGGAAATCAACATTTGATATACATTTAAATTGGAAGAGCTAAAACTCTCCATCCCATGTCAGGTGGATCATTATGTCTATTATGTTTCATCTGAAATGGAAAGGATAAAAATCCCTTTAAAGTGGAGCAAGGGTAAGTTCACAAAGGTCTGGATGCCTTTTCTCATCTACTTTGAGAGTCTAACCACTGTTTGGCTTTGGATTAGAGTCTGACTGTATCAGCTGTAGAATGACTGCTTCAATATCTATACATGAGGATGAACAAAGCTGCTGATCAGGTGTCAAAAGTAGGCATTGGTTTGTTTCTGGGCTCACAGGCTGACAATGTTGGAAACCAGTGGGTCATTCGAAAGTATACTTTGTGGTAAACGTTTTAGACTCCTCTATCTAAAGTGCGACGGTTGATTGCGTAATGAAAATGACAAATCCTGCTTTTTCACTCAGAAAAGTCTTTCCTGAGGGATGAGAGTAGTGAGAAAAGAAAATAGGAAACCTAATTTCATGGCGGGAGCAGTCCACCGCTAATCTATGATAGACTCCGAGGCCTGATTGGCTACTGTTATCAATGGCGGGATCAAACCCTTATGGTGCACTGTGAACAATATAAGGGACACCTCAGGCAAAACGGAATGGAAAAAGGAGCGATTCGCTGTAATGGGATCTCCTGTTTTTCCCTCTGACTATTACGTGGAGGAGACAGTTTTTTTAGAGCGGCAGCGGAGTGGGAGAGGTGGTTTCGGTGTCTCAGCGGGCTGCCTGTTAGCATGGGGGGGAAGAAGAGGCAGACAAGTGGGGATAGGCGGGAGCAGAGGGAGAGAAGATTTGTCAAGATTTCAGAGCAAAGTTTTGACAGACGAGAAGAGAAGGTGCCTCACAGGATCGTCTCCCGCTCGACTGGCATCTGTCTGACAGCACAAACCTCCCTCCTCTCCTTCCCTCTCTTCCCTGCTCTGAGGATATTCGTTTCATGTCAGTCGAAGCTTGAACGTGCTACTTTTTGCGAAGCCTTATTTGTTTACTTCCTCTGATCCTCATATCTCCTCACAGAAAGGGAAAAGAAGTCAAGTAGAGGTGGTCGCCTGTCAACGGGGACAAAATTGGTCCATGCTCCTCACGAGTGTACAAATGGAAACGAAGACAAGGGTGTCCCAATTATTTTCGGGATGAAGGGTTAGGGGCAACTGTGTTAGGGCTTCAAATCCCTCAAAACTGAGATTTTTCAGACCTGCATTTTAAACCGTGGGCTATGGAAAGAATTCCCTGCGAATCACCGGCAAGATGGCTGCAAAAAATAACTGAAGAGACCCACAAATGTAACATTTCTCCATTAAAAGGGATAAAAAAATGACGAAAAGATTATGGATATTCTCAATAAAATCAACATTTTTTTAAAATTGCCACCGCCACACCTGCCAATTTCTCGGTAGATAGCATGCTAACGTCACATCGTTATTGCTGATATATGAACAATAATCCTGTATTTTGACAAAATCCCCCCCCCCCCCCATTTTTTATGCGTCTACTGATGACTCGATGGGTTCCCGCGGCAAATACTGATGACCTAACAGTTTCTCGCGATGACTTCTGATGGGGGGGGGGGGGGATTACAACAACTACCCCTTGTGACTCCATTTCAAGGTGCAAGATAACCCTTGAAAACAATGGGTAGGGAGAAGGGGTGAAACTGGATTGAGCCTAAGCCCCCCCCCCCACCCCCAACCCCCCCCCCCCCCCCCCCCCCCCCCCCCCCACCCCACCCCCCCCCTCCCTCACCGCTGTCTCCCTAATGTACCTGTCTGTTGCAAGCTGTCCATATTTCTCAGCTGAACACACAGCTCCGTGTATGAGCTAATGAAGTGCAGTCAGCGGGAGAGGTTACTATAAGAACTAGGCTTTCCCACACTGGACATGTAGCACAGTTTTTCAGACAGTTATTGTAGCCACATTTAAAGATTATATATAGGGTTCTAACCTTTAAAACACCAGCCAACGTGTATGTTCTATGTAAAGATATAGTGCAGTAACAGCATCCTTTTCTGATCTATTAGTCGGTTCTGACATATCGCTGTAAGTACAAAGAGCAGGACATGTGTGTCCCTCTGCCCACGTGCTGGCGTGTTTTCACTTTGCTATACAACTTTTGCCAAGAAAGCAGAGACGATCAAAGCTACGGGTAGAGCGGATATTTAGTTGTAGTTGGGCTTCACAGAACTTGGAGAGTGTATAAACAACGGCTCATCTAAATCACGGAGAGGGGGTTGACGTGTGGCCCCCGAGGAGTCGTTTTGGTTCTGAGATGCTGTTGCTGGTTCCACATTAGAGTGTTACCAAACCTGAGAGAAAACTGTGAAAAACTCTGTGTCCGAACCTGCCCAGATGTTTTCCTTGATTACAGGAATGTGCAGCATAAAGAAAATCAAGGAGACGACTTTCAGGTATGTACTTCAATTACCTCCTCTTTTCCCTACCGCACTATGCTCTGTTTTTCATATACACACTCCTAGCTTCAGATGGACGCACAAGTAAGTCAATTAGAAAAATTATGAATAGGTGCAGGCACATAAAAAAAAAGGACCTTATTTTGCACAAACCTTTTAATGGGCCCATTATAAATGACGGTAGCCACTTTGCCTATCAGCTGTTATTACCCTGCAAGTCTTATCATTTAAAATTAAATCTGGCAAACTGGCCAGACAAGAGAGATTGAGCTAATCTAAAAGCCCAGCAGTGAGAAATTGTTCAGGCCAGCAGCTGCATATTAATGCTGTTATTATTACAGCTTCTGTTGATGTCAATTTTCTCTTCATTTGGTTGCATTTTGTGAGACTGAACAGTGCTGCAGGGGTCTGCGTGACACGTGCACTGAGAAAATGGCAGCAGACAAAGGGGGCTAATGTATATATACTTGCATAGATTGGCTCCCGGACCCTTTTCTGTCACGGTGTGTCTGCATAGATTTCTGTGCCTGGCTGTGACAGTGTCCCCACTTGTGCTTCACTGGAAGTCTACTAGTGTGCTACTGTTATGTATGCAGGTTTGACAGCGCAGGGGAAAGAACATACAGTGTAGCTGAAGAGGAAAATGGAATAAAGTAGCATAAAATACTTCAGACGATACACTTTGAGCATGAAACATTAGGTACATGCAACTCGTTTGAACAGATGACAATAGAAAATCTGGAATCCTGATAAAAGCCACATTTAACAGAAATTCATCTGAAGGTTAGTATAGAGAATCTCCAAAGAAATCTAAAGAAAAAGATAAAATGCAGTGATATTAAATGTCCTTACCAGGTTAGCCAGGATGTAGTGATAGCTCTTAGCATTCTTGCCCTGTTCGACAATCTGGAAGACAAAGGTGGAAGAGAAATACAGAATAAGTGTAAGTAAGAGAGCCAGGGGAGGTGTTTGACAGCGTCTCAGCAGCGAGCCTGCTACAGTGTACAGAATTTGACCTTGTGCAAAACAGACAGAAAAGAAATCGGAGCAGAGAGAGTGAGAATGGAACAATCTGCTGGATAAAAGGGCGAGGAACTTCAAAAATGTCAATGTAAATCTGTGCGGTGGCATATTAACAGATTACCAGCTCCATACAGACAAAGTAGCTTAAAGAGAATGACAGCTCTGGAGTCAGTTAGAAACCTTTCCTATCCTCCGTCACCTCTGCTGTTTCCTCCTGTCTCTCTCGTTTTCTCTCCTCTCCTGCTCCTCCTCTCATCTCCTGTGCCGTTCCTCCTCTCTCCTCGGTGATGAGAGGTATTACTGTGAGGAGTCATTTCTTACAACTGTGTTGCCTTTGGCCAGACCACACATCACTTATTCATATATTAAAATAGCCACTCAATTAATTAAATCCCTTAAATATTTGAACTACAATGTATCAACATATGAGGTTTAGTCAGGCCCTTTAAAGACCCAGGCTTGAAAAGGAATAAAAATAGCAGTAGCATCAACTGACTCAAGAAAAGTACTTGGAAATTAATGAATAAATTAACCTTTAATACAAGTAAACCTGTCAGAAAATGTGCAATTAGTGATCTTATTTGTAAACAGCAAACTGTACACACTGTATTTGCTTCCCTCCCCCTCCTACTCTGTTTTCACTGTGGTTCCCCTGAGAGCTCTGGTTTGATCTTTGATCTAATGTTTAAAAAACACACAATACTCCACTTCCCTGGAACCGCTCGTGGTCTAACAATATCATCGAGTAATTCAGGCTGTCAGGGCTGAACTGTACACAAGCCCCCGCCTCCCACCAACTGAACACTCCATCTCTCTTCCGCCTGCAACCGCTGTCACTCACTGCGGGCGCCGCAGGTCAGCTGACCACCTACAGGTCAGCGCAGTTAAAACAACACACAGAGGTGTGTGGTGCCAGGGCTGATTGATTCACTCTGACTGACATTTACATGTAGATACAGAATGGGGGGGGGGGGGGGGGGGGAGCTGGTGGCACTCTCGGCTGAGCCTGAGCCCGCCATGCACTGTTGTGTGTATATGTGTCATCACAGCATACTGGGCCGTCACATGAAATAGGGCCAAGTGGGCAGCACTGATGTAAAGCCAGGCACCATCCAATTATCACGGGGGATAAAGTATTCCACCGTCTCCTCTCCTCTTCTCTTCGTTAGTGTTCCGCCCGGGTGATTACTTTGTCGAGTGTACTCTTTTGTGTGTGAGTGTGTCAAATAATGCTGCAGGTCATGACAGAAGGTGGCATTTGTTATTAATGGTGACCCCAGCACAAGGCGGGCCTCGCGGCTGAGCCCCGGGCGAGGAACATTTGGAGGGAGAGAGGAGAGACACCCCCCCGACACCGTGGGGATACGCACACATTACTGCCACAGTGGACTGTCAAATGGAAATGTTTTGGAAGCGAGTAGCATTTTAAATATTCATAAAGATTTAAGGAGTCATTCAGAGTTCAGCCCCCGAGAGAACAGGTCATTTTCTTTCCTAGTCTCTTCAGAAAAGCACACTCTGAGGTGGCTCTTCTGTCACAATCGATGCTCTCCGAGGAGACGACATCAACATTCAGGTTACATGAGAGGTCACCCTCAGGATACTGTCGGCGACTCTATCGTGTGAGAATCTGTGTACGGTATGAGATGAGCACAGGAGTGAGTCTAAAGGGCAAAAGAGGCAGAAGTGAGAGTGACGCAGAGGTGGGTGATTGATGGCGGCCGTCTGAATGGAGAGCGTCTCAGGCTCCGCTCCTGTAAACTGGTGAGAACTCATGCAATAACCTTAACTGTAGACACTGGGCCATCAATAACGCTCACGGGGAGCAGACGTAGCCCACACGTACAGATGGGGACTGTGTGTGTGTGTGTGTGTGTGTCTGTTTGTGTGTTTGTGTGTGTGTGTGTGAGTTTGTGTGTGTGCAGCCTAAACCGGTTTAAACAGTCACATTTTGGGGTCTTTTCTCTCTTACGGGGGGAGAAGGTAAGGCTATGGATTGGTGTAAGTCAGTGTGTGTGTCATGCACATCATTTATTTTGACTTTCCCTGCAAAAAGAAATGTGTCTGCTAGGAGATGCGTTCTTTACATTGGTAAATTTGCTTAGTAATACATCCACTAGAGGGCAGCGCAGAGGCGAGTGTTTCTGAAAGCTACAAACATGGCTGTTGGAGGCTGTGATAATAACTAGATAGAGGAACAGGCGGCTGTTTGTCACTATGAAGACTTAGTTTCGTACCAAATTGCTTTTGATAAAATAAGATTAGCTTGTCCGTCTTACCTGTACCCGTAAGCTTTCAGAAGTCGTGCACAGATATGAGATAAATAAAAAGACGCAGAGTACATTAGACACATTTCCTTGTTTAGCTTGTTTGGATACAGAGGTGATGCTTCACGTTAGATTTAAAATCCGCGGCTGAGTCTACCTCTCACGGCCCCATGTACACCTCTTCCACATGCTGTGAAATCCAAAGCCAGACCTGCCATGCCTAGTTACGGTTGCTAAGCTATGATTGGATCTCTATTCATGGGAGGACACCGAGATCCTTTTCCCTTTCAACAGTACAGTGGTGAGTGAGTGATGATGCTATCAAAGAAGAACTGCCGACTCCAAATGCCAATGCTGTGTTATTTATCGCTCCTGTCCTTAATTCTCCAAGAGACCAAACACAAGAGCAGAGACCGCCAACCAGCCCCCACTTTCCCAACTGCGTCTCTCTCCTTTGTCCATCAGATTCAAACATGTGCAGCCTCGCTCTTTAAGTGTGTGCTTTTTATTCGTCTTCAATATATTATTTCTGAGGAAGTCTCTCTATTTTAATGTGCAGGCTGAAAACGAATAAATTGTCATTATAGTCATGATTGCATTTTCCCATATCATTGCAGAAACAGTGCAGAGAAATGCTCTTTACCTTCCTGAGGATGCCAGTGAGCCTCTCTGTCTCACAATCGATGATGATCTGGCCCTCCTTCCTCTTGTCCAGATCCTGAAACACTTTCAAGAACGAGGCCTCCGTCATGGTCTCCACGTTCACCGAGGTCACCAGCCAGTTCCTCTCCGCTGCTGTGTCCAGAACCTTCTGCAGCACCGACAGGCCTGGTGAGAAGAATGAGAAGAGCTGACACTCAGGGGCAAAAATGAAAAAGGATCTAAAATTGCACTGAGGAGGAACTTCAGGAGCCACATGTCTGGGAATTTACACCAAAAGATGAATGAACTGATGAATGATAAATTGTAATTAACTTCGAATCACAATGACTTGCTTATAGACAACAAACATCACTGCTCATACATCTGAAAGCAGAGGAACACTCTGTGTTTGCATGCGTGGGCCCATGATGAGCACATCAGATGACAGTGTGAGCGGCCCCTGGTGAAGTGAGAGTTTTTGTCAAGTATCAATTTTGCATCGGTATCGGAAAAAACGCAAATAACATCCAAGCCTAAAGGCGAAACTGAGCATGACACAAATAGATGCAGGTTGATGTTATACTCTATGTAGTTATAATATGAGTTGAAAGATAAATTAGAATAAGTTGAGGATGAAACAGAAGCTGTGCAGAAAAGCAAAGCGTTTGTGTTTTGCTTATCCATCAGCATCTTCCCTGTAGCTTCAGTGATATAATCTAGCGTGTACGACAGTCCATTAAACACCCCGACATGTACAGGTGTGCTTTTCCAACTCATACAGAGCCGGGCTAAGTAATCACCACTTTCACACTAACAACTATTCAGCCGGCGCATCATCGCAGGCTACACACTCACAGCACGCATTCCGCCCTCCAAGCACCATTACAGGTGCCGCTACTCAATTACACTGTCACTGATACGCTACTGAGACCGCCAACATGGCGGAGAACGAGGCAGAGCAGCCAATGAGCTAGGGGCTCACGCTAAGTCAGGAAATAAAAGGCGATTAGAGAACACATTGATCTTGAGCTCTGATTTACAATCTGACTCACTGTTGTACTCCTTCGCTTTTGGCAGCAGACCAATCAGATTCTCCCCGAGCTGGCAGCCGCTTTTGTTCCACAGCGTAAATAAATAAATAAAAAATTCCACCCGCAGCAGACTGGCAGCCATTACCCAAATGAATTATAGCAATTACAAAATTTAGAAATGTTAACTAATACACGATGTAGCCACATTTGTTTTTTATTTACACTAAGCTGGCAAACACTGCTAGAGCCACTGTGGGCCTATACGCGGTGTGTTTTGCATATCCTCCATGCTTGTTTGTTCACATTCTTACAGGCTTCTTATGCATATTGAGCAAATGTAAAAATGGCTCATCCACAACAACAAACACAACATAGAGGCTGTCAGAAGAAGAATGAGAGATGCAGTCACCACCTCTGAAAGATGATTGCCGGGCTTTATTAGAATGCACGCCAGCTGCTCTCCAGGCAATTCGTGCTGCCTGTCTGACACCAGGTCATTAAGACATAAAAAGATGGATGGTGTTTCACCTCCACATATGACCACAATACAGAATATGTAAATAAATTGGACAAACAAAAAAAATTGCAGTGGTGTTGGATGTAAATGATGCACAGGGCGTTGTAGAGCCTTACTGGAAAGGTGCATCGCGACATATGGCACCTGTCAGTGTTTCTTTCCATTCACTGTTGCTCATGGGTCAATAGTTGTGACCCTTGGTGCTGACAGGTTTAATAGTAGCTGTGAAACCGATGATGGACGTGGGAACATAGGAGGCAGTTAATCATGGCCGTGAATAAGGTCATTAGGCGCTGAGGAGAATGGACAAATGTCTTTGAATGGAGCTGAGTCCTGGTTTATGTCCTCTGCACACTGGAGGATCATCAGGCTGATCTGGGGTCTGATAGAGCCCTACTGACGACCGTAGGGGCGTCGCTGATAAAACGCTAATGTGAGCAGATGATTTAGTCAAATTATCACATATTGTGATGGGTCTAACAGACATAATCTTAATGTCACCAACTGAATCTGAGCCTACCTGACTTCGAATCGTAAATATCAAAGATGTTTCATATATATTGTGATGGAAATTAATCTTGAGATTTGAAACAATGAAATTCTCAGACTGGCGCTGCCTTTGAGTCTTTATAATAGTAAGGTCTGCAGAGTTTACACAACAAGCACGGGTGCTCAAAATGGAACAACTGGCCGCAAGTTCATAAAAGCCAGAACTTATACAAAGAGGCGTTTCATAAGACATGATATGAAAAAGAAGAAGACATGAAAGACATGAGATCATCCTCTGTGTGTTATCTGCTGTCCGTGGTACCAGTTGGAAGAAAAACATCACAAAATAAGGATTCCATCCTGTTTATCAAGGTCCAAGCAGTGAGACACCTAGTCAGGGGATTTCCACTACCTTAGACACTGGTCAGTGGAATTCTCCTCCACATTATCATCTGAAATCGTAGACTCATGTAGTATGAAAGGAACAGCGATTGGAATGTGGTAAATATTTCCTTGTTTTTTTATGTTTAACATTGAATTTGTTTTTTTAAACAACGACAGCCATGAGGAGCAACTCTAGAAACACAGAGGATGTTTCACAATACAATAAAGAAAAAGAAAGAAAACACCAAATTAAAGTAAATTAAAACAAATGAGAGATGGGTGCTTATTTAACGTGTTGTGCTGTCTGTGCAAAACATTACACCAAGAAAGCACAGCCTGCAGTCTGTGTCCATGTCTGTCTTTATTCTGAAGTCACGTGTGATCACGCGTGTTTCTGCCACTTCAAAATCTGTGGTTTGGACGCCAAGTCAGTTGTTCTGCATCTCGATTGAATCATCTTGTGGGTGCATTGTCAAAATTGAGATTGTTGCATCTTTTATGTCTGTGTTTAAACAATTTAAATAATCCTCTTGAGTGCTGCCGGCATTTAGCAGGAGGTTTCAGCACCATGGACAGCTCCGTTTCAAAAGGAGGCCGTGTCTAAAGCGGTTCACTTCATTTTATTCTTTTATCCCTTTGTTGCTTCCATTTTAATCATCTTCCATCTCTCCTCTCATCTTTACACTTTCATTTGTTTGTGAAACTGGTTCTGCACTATGTAAATTATGTCCCCACACCTGAGCATACAGCTGAGCAGCAGTCAAGATGAGCTAAAATTAGTGTTTGAATCTCATTAACGCTTTGTGCTGAACATGTTCTGTGCTGAAATGCATTGGAGACAGAGCTGGAGTCCACTTTCCTTCAATGTTACCACTATGGCTTGACTGCAACAATTCATTTCTCTCCCTATCTTCCATCTGTTTATTTATTTATTTATTTATTCCTCCTCTCACTCCTTCCCCCTTTCCTGCTGGCTGTGTTTGCATTGAACATACTCTCTTCTCTTTAAATGTAGCTATGTGCAGACGCTCCCCTATAAATTAGAGCCCGGCTGACAGAAAGGCTCGTAGGACAAGCCATGGAGACAATGGTCCTCTAAAGGCATTCTGGAAGAGAATTATATCATAATGGAATCTGGCTGTCATAAGCGCCCTTTTGGCCGGAGGCACTACACAGAGACCTGGGAACCGGGCAATCGAGTGGGGAGAAAATAACACTTTCGGAAACCATAACCTGAATATTGTTTATGATAGGTGTAATGGCCTATCAAATTTGCTTTCCTGTTGTTGGCTTTGGAAAATAAAAACAAGAGGCACTTTTATTAACCGATGCTGCACGGTAAGACAGCAAGACAGATGTTAGAAGAAGAAAAGAAGGAAATAGGAAGATGCTAAAGCTCTGGAGATGGCAGTTAAGTGGTAATATCTGTGGTATATGGGCCCGTCCTTATCCACTTCAGATAATTGATAAAAACACAGGGAACATGAACAAGAATATGAATATATATCTAATAGAAATATGTAAGAGCAGAAATCAAAGAACATTTCGGCCTGTTCATAGGAAATATTACTAGGTAGAACAGCCGTAGCCACACACACACACACACACACACACACAAACGACAAATTCATCACAAGTCAATATGAGTTTTCTTTAAAGGCTTAAAATAACCCTGTAGGAAAGGTGACTGCAGCGTAGTATCCAGGCAACAGAAGACTACTGATATGGATTCCACTGGCTCCATCCCACCACTCAATCACACAGGGGTGACCCTGCACACACACACACACACACACACACACACTCACACACACATATATACACATAAACACCCAAACAGTTTGTGAGTGGATAATGAAGGGATCACAGAAGATTAAAAATATCTGTGGGACGTGTGTGACGCCACATCAATGGGGCTGGAGGCCACTGTGAAATCTCCCTCGTCAACACTGTGCGCTGTGAGGAGTGACATGATGGCATCTGTCTTTTAAAGCTGACTTAAGCTTGCTTATTTATCTCACTCAAGTCAAACACATCAGTGGATAAAAGTTCCACAAAGCCCTCGAGCAGTAGCATGCAAATATGCGTCTGCAAGAAGTACACACATATTGAAAGTGGGCCTGCTTTTGGGTGCACACACACGCAGCACGGTCAAGCTCCAGAACTCACAACACCTGGTGCAGATGGCATGGCATTATGGGAAGGGTACAGCTGATTGGTTAGAGAGGAGCGAACAAGGAAGGTGCCGGGGGCTGACAGGTGTGCTACTTTATTTCTGCCTTCCTCTGCAGAAGTGTTATTAACAGTCTGCAGCACTTTTTGTGATCTTCTTTTTTTCTGACATTACTGACTGCTGCGGCGCTGGTCACTACGGAGGGCTGCTCATCTTTTGTTCCATTGTGAGATTATCACTGCGGGTCAATACTTCTTTTATGTGTTTGTTATCTGTACAAGGCTGACGGTCGAGAAGAAATGTTCCGATGGCTGCGCGTGTCTGCACAATGGCTACGATTGACCCCATTGCTGTCGCCATGGCAATCTGAAGACGACTAATGGGGGTTGGTTTATCGACTGGTGCAGGCTCCGACTCTCTTTGTGTGCGTGGAGTACAACGGATTTTGACTTAAATCTAATAAATTCTGATACATGGAATTTTGATGTTGAAGGACAAATAAGGATATGACATTTAATAAAATTATAAAAGTAAGAACGTCCACTTCAAAAAAGTGATTTCATGAATTTGAAATAAATCCTAAATAAATATTATCTTACCTGAATCCGAGCTGTACATGTAGACAAACTTGGTCCAGCCGTAGTGGTCGATGACACCCACCAGAGCGTCCTGCAGCTCGGGCCTCAGCTGGATGACGAACTGGTTGGCCGTCTCGATGGGGAAGGACGGCGTGACGAAGCAGACGTGCAGCGCTCCGCAGAAGGACATGAGCATGTTGACTGTCTTCCTGTCATACAGGCCGATGATGGCGTACACACCTTTGGAGAACTGCGAGCAAACTGTAGCGAGAGGAGAGAGAAAAGAGGGGAGAGGAGACAAGACGTTGGTTATTCTCAAGACGTTCCAGAGTTGAGGATTATGGATTATTTGCATTGAACTGAGAAAAACGCAACGAAAGTGAAAGCCGAGGCAATTATAGTGACACAGCAAAATGAAAAGAACCTCTTTCCTTTAAGTAGGCATTATTAGCATTGCACACCCACAACGTTTCTATTATTAAGACAATACCATAAAACACAACATTGTTTGGTACTGATAATGGTCATTTTAAATGAATAAATCAAGACATTTCACATAGTGTCATACATTTTTTATCTGATTGTCAATTGGTATCAAATTCAAGCTGAAATGAGTCAGAGGGAAACTCTGGTAGTTTGTTAATTCCACCAACATCAATGTGTAAATTTGTTGCTGCCTTATATTGAATGTGTTTGGAGTTTATAATATTGATTCGACAAAAAAAAAAAGGTTTTAAAAAAGTATGAGGACAAAAACTTTGGTTTAAAAAATTATGATGATTGTTTTATAGACAAAGCAGTTCAAGAGGAAAATAGGTGACAGATGAATTGCGTAAGTGTAAGTCACACCTTATACTGAATTGAATGTTTTAGAGCCGCTTAAACGGAGAATATAGTAAAAGCTGCTGGCCCCATTATAGGTTGAAACATACAAAGCTGCATTTTAGTATTGACGGACAGAAACAGATATATGGGAACAACCAAAGTCTACATCCTGACTTTTCAGTCAGGATGTAGACTTTGCTGATTCCTCAGGCTCCAATCACATGACCCTCTCCCAGAAGAAAACCACTGGCATTACCCTCAGCTTCAAGTGTAGAACACAATATGGATCTATCACAAGCATCTAACAGATGTGGGCAGTTAAAATGTGCATCTCACAATGATACAACTGCTTACGTGTGTAGGAGACAAACAGTGTTTTCAGGTGTGTTTTTATGGACGTTGATTAAAAGTGATACAGAACCCAAAATACTTGACAGAGATCAAACATGTACCTGTATGGATGTAGCCTAAATTTAACTCAAAGAAGAACAGACGTTTTCAACAATCTTCAGCTGAAATTAGCCTTCCTTAGCTTTTGCCGCTCTGTGACATGTTTATGTAAAGTTGGCCTGTTGGTCCATCTGTGAACCACCAGTCTGCTTGGTTGCCTTCAGTGAGAGATGGTGGAGGCGAAGGCAGATTAGGCGCAGAGAGGTTAATCAATGCATCCCCAGGGTTCCATTGACATTTTACTGGCAGCAGGAGGCGGCTCCTGTCTCTCATTTGCTTTTCTCCCTCGTTCTGTCCATTTCTCTTTCTCTCATTGTCTGCCTGTCACTGCTCACACTCACACTTCCCTCTCACCCTCTAATATCTCAAAATAGCTAATTTACATTGACAGAGTGTATCCTCTACGTGGTTTCAAAGCAGCATCCTACCTATTCAGGTCTGACCTGGGCTAGTTCCTGTGCTGTGGTGATGGGTGGGCCTTACTCGACTCAGAATTTACCAAACAGATTGAAGTCTCTGCCTGTCCCTCGTGCGAGGGCCAGCTCGCTGCTAGGCGCCAGGGGAAAAAATGGAGAGAAGATGGCCCGCACCCAAAACGCCTAACCTGTCACAGACATGCACCCTCCATGCAGGCACGGGTGACGGAGACAGAGGGAGAGCGGGTATCACATAAAAATACATGTGCACACACACATATGCAGACACTAGTGCTCCAAAAGCCTGGTGACTCACCCTACTTAAAAAAAGGCCCTGAAATAGACATTTTGCGCCTCGCCACACTGACTCAGTAACAGACCTATCTCTCCTCCATGGTCCGCACACGCTGCTGCTGGTAAATGGACCCTCTCTCAGCTATTGCCTTCCACCAGCACACATCATATTTCCCCTCACCATTTTCTAGGACCAATTTCAGAGGTGATCCCATGTTCTGCTTGGATAAAAGGTAATGAGAGCTTGTTTGACTTTTTGTGCGCTGTCCCATTACTCTGCCCTGCAGCAGGTTACCACGTTTCAGTGAATATGAGTCATTTCTCATACCTACAGTATGTCTGACGGAAACAAAAAAAAAAAAAAAAACATGCAGCCATGTGGCACGGACCTCCTGCTCCGAGTTGGCAAGAGAACCATGTGCCTCGTCCGATTCGACACGACGAGACACAGACCATTAGTGTAACTCAGCGGCCTCACTTCAGATAGCAGAATAAGCGGAGCGGTGTGGCGGGCGTTGTGTTTGCGTTGTGCGCTGCTTCTTACCGAAGCTCCAGCTGAGTAATGACATTTGAGGCAGGGCAGAGGCAGCGGAAATGATCTTGAAGACCCCGGCAACACCTGTCCACCCTGGCACTCCGTGTCTCCTCGTCCACAAGCCACAGCTGCCATGGCGGCAGGGCTGAGGTTGCCCGGGCAACAGCAAGGGATTACAGTAGCTCAGAGCTGCTAAAGGACTTTTGAAAGATGGAGTGGGAATAATTCTGAGTGAGTGGAAATTTTGTCATAATTAGCCTTCCCCCTGAGGAATTGGCAAATTTGCAAAACTCACTCTGCTTTGCAAAATCCTTCGATAATATCTGAAAAATGGGGAAATTTGCAGCTGAGTTCCACAGCACGGCATTCTTACTTACACTCCCAACAAACCATACCAATTTCCAAGAGTCAACAAAAGCATTCAGCATATGCATACAGATGTGCGGGCGCTCCAGTGGTACGGTCCCCTGAGTCGAAGTATTCACCTGCTGTAAACTTTTCCTATGAATGAACAATGAGTCGATTTGCATTCGGTGTGGCTGAAGAGTTTTTGGTCAGCAGGAAAAGAGAGGAAGGAAGCTCAAGTCCTGAAGGGACAGATAGTAGCACAACAGGAGGAGCTGTCAGAAACAACTCACGCAGTTACTGTCTTCCCTGTGCTCTGTTTCCTGTGCCCTGCAGCTGTTCCTCTGCTTAGCATGAGCCAAATATCAAACGACAGGCGTGTCTGTGCCGGCTGCAAAGAGGGCGTGTTTATGACAGTTGCTCCTGAATATGAAGTTGAGGATGATGGGAGGGCGTTAGGCAACGCTGCATCCTTCATACAAGCTATGAATGTTTAAAAAGCCCAGCACTAAATCACACACTGCCTCTGAAACATCACCGGTTCACTCCTCAAAAAAGTCTGAGTGTGACTTGATCAAATGCATTTACAATGAAGCTGTAAAATCTGATGCAAGAAGTAAAAGACATAGACGGATAGATTTTCTCTACTTGTGGACAGGAGGAGATATGCTGGTTTCAAAGTGAGACTATGTGACTGGTCATGATAAATGAAATGTCAATATTAGCCACATATATATGGATGTGTAAGACAGAGGCTTCAAGGTGCCCTTGAGCCTGGTGCCTCCCTGCTGCTCCACTGGAGCTGCTCACTAACCTGTGTGTAGGACTGAATATTACAGAGCAGCTCCTTTATGTTAATGTGGGGTATTTGATTCAACTGCTCTTCATTGCTTGATGTGTCAAAACAAAGATAAAAAGAAGAAATCAATGGAATTGGCCTGAGAGCAATCACAAACCAATGTTTTCAATGTACATTTGGGGAAACGCACAACCAGGTTTGCAATAATCAATATGAGGAAGGTCTTCTGAGCACGTTGGCTCAGTATACACACACAGTCCAGACTCATGAGTTTACTTTGGCAGCATGAAAACCACAAATTCTGACAAGGACATTATACAGAAAATATAACCCACCCTCCCACACACACACACACACGGAATAGAGTTTTTCTACTATTCCTCTCCCCTGGGACTTGCATGCTATTATCCTGAGCAACATTAAGGTCAGCCGTACACAGGGAATTTCAGAGCAGCAGGAAGCTGGCTTCAGCTGGAGGGAGCGCACTGATTGGAGGGGTCTTGCTCAGCCATCCATAAAGGTCTTTTTTTAAAATTGTGCCCCACTACTGTGGACTGACATGTCCACTGACTCCACAAAATACAGAGTACTTTGCCCACTGATATATGATATACAATCCTCTGTATTTTTTACCTTCAGGCTCCAAATAGATCTGTTTTTGGTTTAGACATTTCTGTGTGAAGTTCACCCAGACATTTTTATTCACTCATTATATACTCACCACTATGCCGATTTTAGCCTAAAAACATTGCGTAAATTATGCAGTTTTGAGTCAAATTTGAACATCTGGGCCTAAGGGACACTTGGATGACACCACAGGAGCAGTATGGAGGGGTGTTGTGTTTCTTTCTGTTGTTTCTTTACGTTTAAAGAAGTTGTCCCCGGCTACTTCAATTGCATTGGCTTTGGCTGCCACACTGTTTACCCCTGAAACTCCAAAAGTGTTTTGTGGACTCAAACACTTCACAAGAGAGAAGATAATGAGTGAATTGTTATCTTTAGGTGAACTATCCCTTTAGCAAAAGAGCAGTAAGATGTTAAATCCAGCCGATCTGCTCTCCATAACACTGAAAAATAATCAAGAGTAAAACAACCACTTTCATACACTGAGCCTCAGTGCTTATCAAGTCAATCCACTGTCCCCTTTACAACACAAGACCACAGCTTCCACACTGATGCCACACAAATCTGTCAAATGTGTTTTCTCTCTGAGTGTCTGAATGAAAAACATTCTATATTTTTTAATTAAGTTTTAATTAATCATTTATTTTTCTTACTATATAAATATAAGAGTCCATTTACCATTTCATCGTCTGTTGTCAAAAAGTCTTACAGTGTGAGAGGATTTCAACATAAAACCCACTTGTCGGTTTCCATCCAAACCTGTGTGGGTGATTAAAACAATTGTTGCAGTCATGGGCTGAGGGTTAAGCATCAGCTCATGAACAAGAACATCCCAAGAACATCTGACCAGGAACTGTTGCACGCCACCCCCCTTCTGACCCCTTTAGCTGGCATTAAAAACCTTGTTACAAATCATACTCACAAAGCCGTGTATCACTTGCATGTTTAGTTTAAGACGAGAGGGATGACAGGAGCAGCGCCGCCGCTGTCACATCAGGCAGTAATATACAGCACCTCCGTAAGGGGAGGGGTCACTCAATCAGCCGCAGCGCACTTTGAGGGGAGAAATACACATCTGACACCAGACACTGCAGACACACACAATCATCCTCCACTCAGCCACCCATAGCTAATAACTGTCAGATGATGTGTGTAATAAAAACAGAGAGCATGTTGTGGCCCCACTGGTGCCATCCATCTTCCGGAGGGCTAATCAGCTATGTTAATGAGAGGACCAGAAGAAGAAGTTGATGCCTGACTCTCGCGCACACACCCTCCCCCCGACAACCCACTGGAGAAAAAAAAGTCTCGCTGATTTTGACAAGAGCGAGTCTCACACACAGCTTGTGCTTGTGAAGATTCCCTCAGGTGACGGGTGGGGGAGGCCTTCGCTGTGAGCCCTCCAACACAGCATGACTCACACAGTGCAATCAATCTCCTGTGCCAAGGACGGGGGGGGCGGGGGCCCGGGGGACCGAAACGCAGCACCTACGTGGATCTGCATGAGTGTCTCCACACATGACCGGGTAGGAGGACTCTTTATACTGAGAGAGTTTTTTTTTTTACAGGGATCTGCCACAACTACTTGAAATTATCCAACCAACCCGCTCAGTGATATCAGGTCAGCATACAGTAAAGAGGTTATTTTAACCCTATGGATTCTATAAGAAATACAAAACAGGCTTTTAGAAGTCAGTGGGCTTCGCCTCACTGGGTTCCCATCTCTCTGGAGGACCCATATGCCCCGTGGAGTGCTGCGCTCCAGAGAGGTGCACTCGCTGTTCCCCAGCACAAACAGCTTTAGCTCCTCGAGCTCCAGGGAGATTTAGAGCCTGTGGAAGAGCAATAAAACTGTGTTTATGTCACTGCTGCTACCAGTGTGTGTTGCAAATAAAACAGAGAGACAATAATAGAGAAAGTGGAGGAAAAGACCGATAAAAAAGTAAGAGTTGAGGCAAAAGATGGAAAAGTGATAACAAATGAAAAAACAGAGGAAGGAGGCCGACAGTGAAGACACTAAACTCTTAAGCTTTGCACCGCTGGGAACAGCAGTGATCGGAGCACATGACCGGCCAAACAGTTCCTAGATTAATGTTGGAGAGCGACAGATACTCATGAGAGATTACATTAGCTGAAACGGGGGGGTAATGGAAGGTTAATAGGGATGAGCCAAAAAAGCAAGCGTGTCTTGAAAATGGAGAAGAGGGCAGACAGAAGGCGAGGCTGTTTGCCGGAGAGAGGAAGAAACAGAGGCATTAGTGTCAGTGAGAGGAGATGATAGGGAGACTGCTGAGAACAAAGGGAACAGATGCCAGCCTAGCAGTGGGAAACAGGGCCACACGGTGAAATCTAGATTTCTCCTATTTCCTCTAAGTAATAAAACAATGGCACTGCATCGCCTCATTAAATGGGTAATCGAGGGTGGGAGAGTGCTCCCCTCGGCCCAGAACATCTCTCTTGCTCCCTCGTCCTGTGTCTCACTCTCTAACCCTCCCATGCCAGGCCATTGTCTCCCCCCCCTTGCTTTTTCCTCGCCGCGCTTCCAATCTGGTTTGCCGCGGAGCGTGCTGAATAAATGCTTACCTGGGCAGAGGGTCAGACACCTAGCCCAGACCAGCTCCTTCCAGGGGGCATGGAAACTTCAATTATCTCCTTAACAATCATCCCTTCCCAATTATCTCCCCTTCTGCGTGTCAGCGTGGACAGGTGCAGAGGGACGGTCCCGCTCGCTCACTTTCATTTCTCTGACAGGGGAAGTGATGGAGGTTGATATGCGGAGCAAGAAGAGGCGGACGCACAGCCTGCATGCCAATTCATTAGGCCCCACTGTAGAAATTAACAACTGTCTTCAACAAATTCCAGCCAAGCCGCTGGGAAATAAAGTATTCTTAATGGACTGGAGGAGTCAATCCAAAAAGGCTATTAAGAGAAAGAGGAATATGACCATCAAAATTACAAAGAGCCCAATGATGTCCTTACATACAATTTTTGTATAAATAAAAGAGTCCAAAACTCAATTACTCAATTTAAAATGGTAAAGCAGAAAATCGTCTCATTTGAGGAGCCGGAACCTGCAAAACTTCCATCTTCTTAAAAAAACAACAACACTACAGGTGAAATCTATTTGAAGCAGTATATTAATATACTTTCATGGATCATCCCTGAAAATAAAAATAATAAATTGACCATCAGCTCTTAATAGCAGCTTTTAATTTGAACTTGGCAAATGTGATTTAAATGGTGATCCGGCCCAATACTTTTTCTTTGGTCTTTCTACGCACATATTGTTGTACATACAACACGTACAAAAGCAGCATCACTAGCAGTTACATCGAAATCAAATCCAATACCTGCATTAGTACAATAACTTCAGCTAATTTAGAGCTTTGGATAAAAGCGTCGGCCAAATGACATGAAAAGAATACAGAATATATGTAATACCAAAAGTGGTGTATTTGATGTGACAACGAGGTTAGCACTTAAACTAACCCACTAACGAATAGCACTTACACGCAAATTTGCGTGTTTGTCTTTTGCCGTCTTTTTCATTTTCACTTGCCTCGTCTCCGACTCTGCTGCTGGCCTGTTGTCATGGCGAGGCTTTTAGTACTGCGAGCCTCTGAGCATCTGTGCGGCTGCGTGCACAACAACAGCAGTCTTTGTTGTCACTGTAAAAGCAACTGCACTATGTCACACTGTTTAATATGCTTGTAGGCTGTGTCCCTCATTAAAGTACACGAAGCTCCTGAGATGTTCTGTATGACAAAAGAGGGACTCCGCTTCTGTCTTCGCCGCGAAAAACATGACAGCTGCCATCATCCGGCGCTCGTGCCTTCCCCCCCCCCACTCGCAGCACGAAGCCTGGTCCTCATCCCCAAACACATTGTTTTCTAATTGCCTGCCCCACACGTCTCAACTCAGACCTCCAGAGATGACAGATTTGGTTTAAATACTTTGTGAGCTTTTATGAATACAGAGATGGATTCAGAGCAGATTTGGAAAAAACTGCAACTACACAAGTGCGTGTGTGATAAAGGTTTTGTCTCCACTACTGCAGATATTATTTTAAATGGATACTTGCACCTCTATTTTAAAAACATATCTCAGTCCAGATGAGAAAACGGCTCGAACAAGCATGTCAGGCCAGTAGGTGGCGATAAAGTCGACATCAAATAGCATAGAAGAACAGTGTTAGCGTGCTCAGTGAGTTTAGAATGGCTTTGGGCCTATAAGTGAATTTTCCATTCCTTTTCTCCATTCAGAAAATACTTATCAGAAGAGTTTTAGGCCTGGAATGAAGGCAAGCAGCTACGAGAGGAATCGGGCCCATAAAATATTTGATTCAGAACCAAAAAATATTAGAAATTGGGAAAAGGGGCAAAGTTACAAGACCGTGTACGTAATTAATATAAGAGTGAAGAACCTGCACATCCTATAAACTATTGCAAATGATCCCTTCCAGTGCAATTCTTCTTTAAGGATGAAGATTAAACATTGTTGCAGTGAATTTTACCACCTTGGATTTTCTTTTACTCCTCTTTGAATAACTGCAGCATGTTAGAAATGGAAATCGTGGTTTTTCTATGCTAAATAATAGAAGTATTATGGCTGATTATTAAAATATCTATTCAGAAAATAATGAGATTTTTTACTTCTGGAACCACGCTGTTAAGCCCTGTAGTTGCTCGTTATTTTTTCCTCATAGACTCGCAAGGCAGACGCCTGTGAAGGTCTGCAATGAGGTGTAGTAAAGCTAAATTTAGCTGTAACTAGACTTAGCAGTTCTAACCAAACGTAGAGAAACAGGTAAATAGCCGCCATTGTTTGTGCCGAATGCCCATTAGACAAAGCAACTGTGGGCATGTGCAAAGTAAACTGCCTTGTCACTGTTTCCCAAATGCTCCATTTTACTTGCTCATACAAATACACAGAAATTGAGTTCAAAGAAAATATTTGAAATAGTGACGGGAGGCTCAAACGTAGAGGCAAAACTTAGTTTCACAAAATATTGATTTCTCAAACATCAGGTGGTGGATGGCTACGGGGTTACACTGAAGTGCGTCCTTGAGAATAAGCCCATCAGAGGGTGAGGAGATTACATGACAGGTTGCCTATTTTCTCCTTCCATGTCTTTCTTTTGTCTCTTGTGTTGACCTTGCTCCGTGTGAATGTGTCCCCTCTGCCTTTCTTTTGCAACACACAGAGTCAATCGCCACACTCAGTCACCTTGCTGCTGGGGGAGCGGCTCCGGCTGATCTGCATTGATTGCTCTGGGCCATTCTCTATCACTGGCACAGGGAAGAAAATAAAAAAATCCAGCGCTCTCGCTCATTCATCAAACCAGCACCTGCCAGACAGTAGCCCAAGAGAACCGCCGCGAGTTTCTTCTCTTTCTTTTTTCTCTATCTTACACCAGGCTCTTTGTTTTCTCCTTGACAAATAACTGTCATGTCCCAACCAGTCAGGAGGGAGTGGTGATCTGCTATCCGGCCGCCTTTTTCAATAACACGCTGAACACACAGTAATCCCTCTGAACACGCATTGTGGAAGCCAGTCACAGAGGTGCAGCCGGGGTGACACAGCGGCTACACAATAAAATACAACACCCCAGAGCATCACTGACACCCGCCACCGGGTCTTGATATCGGAGCTTAACCACCTCCGCCTCCCGTCATCACCACCCCCTTCCCCTTCCTCTAAACACCTGAACCCTGACAGAGACATTACTTTCCGGGGTGTTGCTGGGGTTGAGAGTGGAGCAAAAGAGGTGTATATAAAGAAAGAGATAAACAAACAGGCAGAGAGACATTTTTTTTGGGGGGGGGGCTCTCCAGGAAGGTCCTACAGTGAGCTGAAAACTTTGAAGCATTACTCAATCCTCCATTTTCCTCCTGCCGGATTATTATTACATATTTATGCCTATAAGTGAATAGAGTGATCGCTTGGGATGCGGTGCATTGAATAATACATAAAATGCATCTGCTCCAGCTCTGTCTCATGTTACTGCTGTGTGTGTGTGTAATGGTGTGACCACTGAATCTCATGAAGCCATTTTCTGAGCCTTCATACATTTAGTCGTGTGTAGTGACGGCATGATGCTGAGCTGATGAGGGAAGGCGGGGTTCCAGAGTACAGACGCAGAAACAACAGATTTGTCATGCACGTTAAATGAACCGGGGCTTTTTGTTGGACATGAAAATGTTTTTGATAACGTTGCACTCATTAAAGTAATTGCTGAGCTGTGGGAACATGACAGCACAGGGTTGACATTGAGGTAGCGTCCGAAGCATTTCCTGGATTTGAAAACAGTGGTTGCAAACCTGAGGGTGAAGACCAAAGAGGGGATAGGAAAATAGAATAATACACACTTATATACAGAATGTATTTATTTATGACAATACACTGATACTCAAAGCTTTTTATATGTTAATTACAGTTTTTTTTAAATAAGGAAAGAACTGCCATGTTTGGCTGATAAGGTAATTAAAGACTGTCATAAAGAAGCAGTGATGATTCACATTAGAACACATCCATTACATTACATGTCATTTAGCTAACGCTTTTGTCCAAAGCGACTTACATTTTTAGTACACTCAACATTTCTGAGGAGCCATTTTAGGGGTTCAGTATCTTGCCAAGGACACTTAGGCATGCAGAGGGGAAAGAGTGGGATTCTAACCAGCAACCTTCTTGTTGCAGAACACCCGCTCTATCCCCTAGGCCACGCTCTCCCCACATTCATCGTTTTGTGAGGGGTCATAAGCCAAAAAGTCTGGGAACCATCAGCCTAAACTAATTCATTTGGTGCCAAACTGAAAGTGAAGACACCTGATTGATCCACCATGAAGTCGGGTTACAACTTCTGCATTTTTCTCCATTTTCTCTTTAAAATATACCTTTGGTTAACCTGGTGAAGTGTTTAAAACCGGCCTGACCGCAGTGTCACTTGAACTATCAGAGTTCTCTTGAGGTGGAACACAGCAACCCCAAATCTCAATAACAATCTTCATGACTATAATGTTATTACTGAATAAAACTACGATGCCAAGAAGTGGAGCAGCTACATCTGCCAAGGTTTAGCAATCTCACACGTCTCTCAGACTTTGATTATTATCTGAATCAGCAACAAAATGTACAAACTCACAGATCTCTACAACATAATTGTCACAGTTTTTACCAAAACCTGCACGAGGGGTCTTAGCCTATGACCTATCCCTGCACAGAATTTGGTGTTTATTGGTTCAGTATTTATTGTTTTGCCTAATCAAGTAAACAAACAAACACACAGAGGAAAACATAAACTCTTATGTTTATAGCTGTAATAAGTTGTAAAAACCGAAAGTAATATTTCCATGTTGAGTTACACCGCTCTCTGAAACAATTCACTACTCTGCCTCTCAGTCACCATGGAAGCTGCTGTTAGTGAAAGATTCAAAGATGTATAGGACTTGGTACATGGTAAAGATGTTCAGTTACAGATACCAGCATCTCAAATGCCATGTCTGTACATGAATCTGTGCACCACCTAGATAAAACTGCAATTCTCTTTTCCCAGAGATCTTCTTTACTGCTCCAAAATAGCAGTTGTGTTATACGGCCATTAGCAAGTACTGTTTTTTGAGCAGTGAAGAAGCGATTGGCAGTTGTGTAGCGTTAGCCACAACTAGATAAAATGTCAGTAATTTGGCACCTCTTCAGGCTGGAAAGTCCCACAAGTTGTAAAAACAGAGGTTTGCATCAGCCACGACTTCAGTTTCCAACAAAATTTACGACGTAATTGTTGTAACCGCGATTCATTTATTTACGTTATTTTTCAGTTATGACTGTCAAACTAGATGAGTAGTTAAATAACATTCCTTTTCTATATGTGTTGGTTTTTCAAAGGGTTTAACCTGAGTTAGACCAAACGACAGTGAAAGAAATCATCACTTACATACAGAGTTATTAACATAAAGCTGTTCAAATATTATGAGAGGCCAATAACTCTAGTGACAACTGTCTTTGTACACAACAGTGAGTTATCAGAAAATCAGTGTCTCAGTGCTCAATATTTTCTAATTATCCATCTGTTGTATCAAATCCTGATCCAAACGTGGATCACTTTTCTGTTCTCAAGAAAATTCTGGTTGAAGCCTTTCAATTTGATCTGAAAATGTATGAAAACATCCAATACCTTATAAATATATATATTGTTTGACATGTTATTTTTGGGGAATGCCATTGGCTCCATTGATGTTACAACATGGAATCCAACAATGCAGGATTTGATTTAAGATCAACGTTGGACCACCCCTGGACTTGACCCCTTCCTGTACACTCCCTCTGTGACATAGACCAACATACGTCCCAACATCCCGAAATAATTCATATCTGTCCTCCAGGCCTGCAGAGAGGTAGGCGTCCTCCCCCTCCCACCACCCCCAACCCCCGCCCTCCTCTCATCTGTGCTGTATTGATCGGCTTGGGCAGGCCTCCATGCGGTGCTCAGTTCATTGATCATGGCTGCCTCATAGATCCTCCACCAGTCCTGTTTAACTGACCCTCAGAGACCCGAGGAAATACTGCAGCCTGCATCACGCTGACAGCACAAATCGTCTTTTCCATGAACACTAATTAGTCTCAATGAAAGGTTTATTATCACAATGGCTGAACTGGACACAAAATCAAATAAGTGAGTTAGTGACTCGAAACAAAAAGTTAAACTTCAATCCGACGTCAAATTCCCAAGTGAAAGTCAGAAGTTAAATTATGTTGCTAGGTTGTGTTTCCAGGTGCAATATCCTGCCCAGAGAAGAGCCACAGTTTAGACTTAATCTCATCACACATGTGTAGGATATCAAAGAGAGAAGAAGATATTGTAGGCGGGAGCCTGCAGGGGATTTGACACAACGCTAGCGATTCACTGACGTCCTTATTATAAACCAAGTCAATAGCAGATTATGGTAATGTGATATCTAACTGAGGGGAACAGTGACTAATATCCTCCATGTACACACAGCAGCCCTGACGGTTATTTTTAACCAGTGGAAACGTAGAATGAGCCAGTCCACAAAGTGCTTTCTCTGAAGATGTGACAAAACAGGCACATATATAGAAAAAAAAAGAGGCATCATCCGTTAAAAATATCACGTTATGACTTGGTTTGTGTACGTTGAGAGGAATAAAAGAAGACAGAAATGCAAATGATTTCCTCTACCCTGTCTCACAGTATGCCGGCAGCGTTGCCATCGTCATCACAGCCCCGTTGACTCCAAATGCGGGAAGTAAAAGGAATCACTTCACCATTAACTATTTAGTGATTTTTCTTTTTTTTTTTAAATATTTTCCTCTTTGTGTCTTCTTTCATCTTGCCCTACTCACCCTAACCTCCCCACCCTCAGTCCTTATACTCCTACTCCTTAGGCAGGTGCCAGTAAGTGTGTGAGCATGTATGTGTTACGTGTGTGTGTGTCTGTGTGTGTGTGTGTGTGTGTGTTGGAAGGACTTGCTTCTGAGAGGAAGTGGCTAGTCATAAGAGCCAGCTGATGAGTATCACCCTCATCCGGAGCTCCATTCATCCCTGTGCACAAGGGGCCATTCACCCCCCCGCTTTTTTCACACTGGCGTACCCCGAGGGGCACACTCACGCGCACTTACAGAGGTGAACTGTCACTCACTAAAGACATCCTACTTAGATGCAGATACAAACACACACACACACACACACACACACACACACACACACACACAAATCACTCCTCCATATAGGCTTACTAAATACAAAAAAAGCCAAGAAGGAGGAAGCCAAGGCAGCTTTTCTCGTCTGACTCATTATAAACAAGCCCTGGAGCCTTCACAAATACGTCTCTATAGGCTTTACGACTAAATACTCTTTCGGAACAAGTGACACATGGCGGAATGAGGTGTCATCTTCTTCTACACCGTGAATCCTTCTGACACACTAGTACCAGAGCGATGGCAGCGACTGGATCTAGTAAAACCTCAATACCGTCGGTAATACTTGGTCAAATCATCCGTTTTCAGGCAGCAACCTGAACTCCGTCTGTTCGGGATAATGGCTTTTTGTAGATATTTAGTGTAAACATGTTTTCACATTTCCCCCCTGATATTTGAACAGAGTTTTTAACTGGTAACACCAATCAAATCAATCTTAAGAAAAATAGCAATGAACAGAAGGTCAGCCATCGCATCCATAATGTTCTTTAACAGCCCACTGTTCGTACTGCTGTCTCTCCACTAGTTGCACAGTGTGACTAAGACATTAATGCCCCCACCTCCATGCAACCCCCCACTGTGGTCTTACATTTGGTCCACTGGCGGCGTCCCTGGAAAACGCTCGACAGCAGCTGGACCCTCGCGTGTACATCATATTCCCTTCTGAGCGGAGGACCATCTCATTAATGAGGGTATCTCGGGTGTGTTTACATTTCATTACACCGCTCCTGCCTGGCTCTTCGCCTAAATAGCTGAGGGGGGTGGTGAGTATAGATGTCCACGTTTATAAATAATTTACAAAGCTCCTATGTTCCTAAAGTAGTCTCTCTGTAGAATAATGCACACTACAAAGCCAAATCTGGACAGGATGGAGCTCATTAAGCCTGGTTTTATGAACAAGTAGGGAGATGGTGGTACATAATAGAAAAGTGCAGGGAAATCAGTGACAGATGAGAGTAAATTTCCTTCTAGTGATGGTGTTCAACCTTCGGTGGCAACTGAGTACCACATTACATTAAACCTCGGAGGCAAAATGTCATTACGCTGGTACGCTATGTCTCAAAAAAACTGCGTCGTATTTTTCCCATTTCTTTGTTTAATCCCTGAGCTACGAATTAAATCAGTGACTGTATGGGAGCCAGTTTTTGAATTCAAGGCAGGTTTGAAAAGGGAAAACACTACAATTGGCGGCTGAGGGAAGTAACCAAATGCCCGTCACTGACGCAATGTCACACATTATGGGAGACAGACAGACAGGAAGGCCTCGCTCTCAGAGGGTAAATTTCCAGTGTGAGTGGAGCCACGGTTATGCTCACAGGACAGGAGGATGGAACGGGGCAGAACACACGCCTGGACAACCTCGGGGGCATCCAAATATCGTCAGGGATAAGTGCAGGGTAAGGTGGCGGGAACAAGTTCCACTATCATCTAAAGCTCAGAGTGATCGTGTGGCTGGCATAATGGCACACATTATCACCCACAGCAGAAGGGGTCACCACAGCTCAGACCAGTGACTAAGAGTAATGATTATCTTAAAACTTCTTCGCTGACCATAAACCCTACATCCCACTGGTACCATGCTTACCTCCTGACTTGGATTATTACTAACTCAAACATACTGGGAGGATAACCCTGCGAGTCCTGAAAGTTTATAGATACAATGTGCGTGCATGTGCGCGTGCCCCTGCAAAGATGATCATTGTGGGAGGGTTTAATAGCGCGTGTTCTTGCAGAAAAAGATTAATCGGATTGTGAACCGTGACTAATTAGAAATGCATTTAGAGTCGTTTCCTCCTTCTTTGCCTGGTGCCTGGTGAGAGCGCCCTGCTCCTGCGCTCTGCCTCTTTTGTTTTCAAAGACGCACTGTGGATCAGTGGCAGCATTGTTTAAAAAAAAAATTTTTACAATTCTTACAGATGTTTAAAAAAAAAAAAAAAAGATGTTACATGACTGTCTGACGATGCTGCGGAGGCTAGATCTTCATCCCTCTGCCCGGAGCGCAAAACAGAACGAAGCAATCACGCAGAGAAAAATAAGTCCCACGCAACAGTTATTAAACCAACACAATAAAACACGCACGTCTTTGCACTCGCAGGGCTTTGATGTCTATGTGCGATTATACCTGAAGAGGATTACACTCGTGGAGTTGCAAGCGCTCCGAAACAAGTCGACCCACAAAGACTGAGATCAGGGAGAGACACAGGCTGAAGAATAAGACAGACCAAATCACGCGTTTCCAGTGAGAGGACACTTACAGGCATATGTCATGGAGAAGCTATTCCCCATCCTGACCATGTCCACCTGCGGCACCAGTTTGGGGATGTCCTGGTGGTGCGAGAGGGCGAAGCGGAACACCTCATATTCGTGCGATTCGATGGGGAACAATCCTCCTGTTGAGCAGCAGAGGACAAGTCAGGAGAAGAAGGAAAAATAACACGCACATTGCAAACAAGACAAAGACGAGGTAGAGGAGAAGTAGAGGGTTCTGATGCGGAGACAATGGGGATGCGCTGCGTGTGCGTAATTCTCACCTATATTGATGTTACTTGGGAAACTTGAGCTTGAACCCAAGCACACCCCCAGTAAACTGGTGTAGAGGATGGTGAGGCTTCGCTGCATATTTCCGTTTGCATTGGCGAAGGGGAGAAGAGCCGAAATCCGAGCATAGGGTTGACCGCTTATGTGTGTGAGAGTGTGAAGTTAAATCCTCCGGGCTGCCTCCGATCGCTGCGTTTACACCGACATCGATTCAACGCGCCGAGACAATTATGGCGATGGCGAGTGAGAGGAGGCAGCTTTCTCTCTCTCTCTCTCTCTCTCTCTCTCTCTCTCTTTCTCTCTCTCTCTCTCTGATTCTCTCTCTCTCTCTCTCTGATGCTCTCTCTCTCTCTCTGATGCTCTCTTGTCCTTGCTGTTCTATGAGACGGAGACTTCAGCAGGAGCTGCGCTGCAAAAAATTCGCCCTTCTCCCTCTCGACAAGCTGTTGAGTCTCGATGTTCAGATCAGTCCCCGATGCTGCGAAATGGTCTCACTTGCTTTGTTGCACCGGGGAGTCTTTATTAAAGGAATGCCTGTTGAAGCGAGAGTGCGCGCAACAGGGCTGCACTCATAAAGGAAATTGCATGTTTGGATAAATGAGAATTATTGCAGGATATAAAATAAATAAAATGTGTTATCTCATCCAGTAGTCGATGGTTTGTTCGCATCTGAAAGATAAAGACATTTGCCCTCTGGATATTTGAATGAATGACTCGCGGGGCTGGATATTTTTTGCAGTGTGCACCTTCAGCGCGCACCCGCAGGTCCCTCACAAGTCGCACGGGATTTCACGGTTGCCCATTCATTTTTCCCAGCACTGCAGACACTATCCATGTTACTATGTGTCCAGCACATATCTATAATGTCTACTGTGATTTTAAACATATTTTTGGAATTGTATTGTATTTAACAATGTCTGCAATATTTTAAATATCTTGTGTACTTTGATACACAATCAAATACACAAATATAACTTTATAATAATAAGGAAGATACATACATGCAGTTTGTGGGTATATGCATATATACATAATCAGCTAATTTTATTCCACGTTATTTCATATGTGTACAATATATTCTGTATTACAACAGTGACTTTTCCCTTAGTGGGACAAATAAAGAGCAACATTACCTTATACAGCTCCTCATCTTATATATGCCTAATGTATAAAAGAAGCTAACTATGCACATAAGTGATTTGAAGTTGATAACATGTTGAGTTATGGCAAACCAGCTAAAAATGTCACGTTAAATTATTTGCCCTTAAAATACAGAAGAGTAATGGTCATTAGAATGTACACATCACTGTTGTGCTTAATTTTTTAATAAGATCAATTCAATTTGTAACTTTTAGAAAAATGAAGACTTATATTGCCTTCATATTATTTCCATCAACATGGAACTTAGAGATGTGTATGGGTTAGGGTTAGGGTTAGGGTTAGTTTGAAACATTATTTCACTGAGTGAAGTTGTTGTACACTAATATAATGTTTAGTGTCGAGAGAAAAAAGACAAAGCAGTGTGCAGTGCAAAGACCGAATATAATCTTCTTGTCGGTTTTGCCTTTGCCTGTAATACAGGATTATGAAACCAACACAATAATGCATGAGTGGCTGGATGGAAACATCTCTCGGTATTACTGTGCTTTGTTTGCCACCTGAGAAATCTGCTCTCATTATGGGAGCTGAAAGCACAAGGCAATTTGAATTATATGAAAAAAACAAAACACAATTTAAGAAGGTTGAAAAGGGAGAAAGCAAAGTCTGGAAAATGGGCTTATTATTGCCAAGATTAATTTCTTAAACTGGTGTAGTTTAATATGAAATATGAGAATCGTGTATGTGGAAGAAGACTTTAGTGTTTACATGCTCACCCCCCCCCCCGCCTCACACGAGGCAGGACTGGCGAGCAGCTGATAAGGTGGGTTATGATTTAAACCACGTATTTACTGACAGCTAAAGCCAATTATTTCCTGAAGAGAAAGGTACATGCCCCCCCCCCCCCCCCCCCCCGCTATTGTACACAGTGCAAAATTAACCCAAACTGGAGATATTCACAACAGATTGATAGCGAACCACAACACGGAGTGACGCCCCAGTGCTTGTTTAGAGAATGAAAGGGTAAATCCTGCCTTTGACACAATTAGGATTAGGAATGAGCTCATTTATCAGACCAAGGCAGTGTACTTTCCTTCATTAAAATCACTTTTCCACACTCATTGTTTCCACAACACGAAGGCAGGCATTAACACATTTCTGCAAGAAAATGGAATTTAAAAGATTAGGAGCTTATTATGAATTAGATTTCCAGTGTTTCCAATTGAGCGGAAACAATTCTGATTAACAAAAACACTCCCTGGCTGCAGCGTTTCACACACTTGAGCAATAGAAATGCAGGAGGTATAAAGGTTATCTAATTTATGAATGATGGATACAAGCAGAATGGTCAATTTCCGACACCTTTGTTCAAAATGATGAGGGGCGAGCATAAATGGTCGGGCAGGCTTTCATTACAGTACTTCAGGTTTTTTTTTGTTACATCTTTTGGTATTTCATTCTCTGTGTGCAAGTGCACACTTGACTTATGCATATTTCCAGTTTATTTCAGGGTTTGGTTCAGGGTGCAGTTGCTGTTTGCCTGCAATGCCCCGCGTGTAATGAGCACAATGCAATCTTTGCTCAAATCCTGATTAATGCAAATAGATCTTAGAATAGCATCGGTAACAATGTTGGTGCTAAGGAGAAGAATAACAATCACAGAGGCAATCGCTGTTGTTCTAGCTTAGAAATATCGTAACCATCCAGATGGAGATACTCCAAAGTACCTAAAGATGTCACCATCATAGATTATAATGTGAGTGTCTGTCAGGAGGTTTTTAATAGAAGTCTATGTGAAGAGTATAATGAGGCTAATCCATCAAAACCTGCTGGGAAAAAAGAAATATCTAGCTTGTCATTCCTATAATGCAGCCACCACCCTTGTGCTGTCAAGTATACTCGTGTACGTCATACTGCTGCAGGCAAAACTATAAAAAGTATGTTGGTACAAGGGTGACAAAGGAACAAAATATGTCAAACAGGAGGATTGTAATAACTACATAACGTCAACCTGCTTCAGATGGTTCTCCAGGGACAACAGAACTACTGACAGCAAGAACCCAGACACAGGGAGAGACCGTCTCAGATTGTCAAAGGCCAAACATACTACAACAATTGGGGTTTTATAGTTTGTCCTTCATCATGCATTAGTGTTGATCATATATAGGCCAGTGGGTTCTTATAATGATTGGGCTGAAAATAAAAGTTCAAATTAGGCTAACAATCAACTCTACAGAGCCTTTTAGCTCGTTGTTTTCGTTTATTGGTCTACGTTCTCTTTATGATCCATTCTTACTGCTTTCATCAACTCACATCTGTTTCCAAGGAACAAGCCCTGATAAACCAACTATAGTCCTATGCTTTGTATGGCACCAAACCAGAGACAAGTAAGCCGCTAACACTCAAGCATTAAGCAGCTCAAAGCAGTTAAAGCTAGATGTTTTCTTCATGAACTGGTGGAGACCAAAATAAAGTCAGTTACATTTGTCTGGTGACAACAAACAACTCAAAAGTGTAACAGAAGGAAACAGATTATTAACAACTCGCCAAAACATCTTCAGAATCTAAAAGTTGTGTATTTGCATCTGTCAGCTTATTTGAAACTGTTTCAATTCATTGTCCAAGAAAATCAACTTTACTCATATCTTTAGCAAATTTCATTTAAAAACAATCTTATGATTGAAATTATGTGATGGTGAGCGAGAGCTGATTTCCACATCAATTCAAGTGGGAAAATTAGCTGACTTGAATGACATTTTCTTTACATTTTCTTTGTTCTGGAAATTTACTCAAATTTTTTTAAATAATATAAACTTAATATTGGTATTAGCCTTTTAAAAAATTAATCAGAAGCAAATGTAGCTACAGTCCCGATATTGAGTCACTAACATGTTGAATATGCAGAATGCATTTTTCATCTTTGGAAACAGTGACACAAGGCTGAGTTTTAAACGGTGAAGGATCTCTAAGTAAAACAAAGATAGGCAGAGAGCCTCCCACATTGTTTTTTTGAAAACTCACCACTCCTGAGATTTTCCCTTCCATTTGCCTCGTTGAACACTATATGGTATTAAAAAAAGTAGACTAGACCAATCGAGTTTCATCCTTTCTTATAACTCGGCAAAGAAAAGGGGCACAGAAAGACACAATCATAAAATGATGGTGGGAAAATTGCGATCCAACAGCACAACTCTGATCAATCTTCATGACACACACACAAATCACTAATGGATTCTGACAGTTTTGGCTTGTTATTCGCTTTATCGGCAGACTTGATTGCAGCACTTGTTGGCTGCATGGCAGACACTGTGGAAGCTCACCAGCAGCCTTGCATAAATGCCCTGCATTAGCACAGAATCGATAAGAGGCAGCCCGGGCCTGGACTCCAGTGCAAGTCTGATTTCTGCTCTGTGCTTTAATTGGGATGAGTTATTGACATGTGGCTTGATTAGTCGCCCACATAATTGATTTAGCAGGTCTGCACGGGGAGAAAGAGTTGCGTCTAGAAGTTGAGGATACATGCTCACTGAATGTCTCAAAGTTATTAGAGAGTTCACCCACCATGTGTTTTAGAAGAACTATTCTTTGTGTATTTTATACCAGCCTGTTGTAGCTCTCGCCCTCAACTCCGTCATTTTCTGCTGGAGACAAACGTCTAGGGTAAGAAATATGTACTTAACATTTTTTTCAAGGGCTGTGAGTTATCAAAACACCTGGACACAGTACATTTTTTTCAAAAAGATGATCAATAATGGCCCTCAGAGAGCATACCTCCTCCAAGCCCCAACATTTCTCTTAAATTCAATCAAGCTGGACCAAACTGAACAAACTACATACCTATAAAACCCCTAAATGTGACTGATGTTTTCAGCTGGATTTGTGGGAATCAGTCTAAATATCTAAAAATCTCACAATGTTAAAGATAGTGCCAAAAAAATGTCCTTAATTCAACCTCTGATACGGATCTGCAACACAATTTCATGGTTTCTTCCCTGACCCATATTGCCTCCTTTCCTGGAAATCCGTCTGGTCGTTTTAGCATAATCTTGCTTACAAACAAACATTCAAACCAACAAGACCAAAAAAGAGACGGGATGAAAACACAACCTCCTCGACGAAGGTAATAAAAGATAAAAGATATAATGTTAGGGAAATATTTTTCACTATGAATGAATAAGAAAACATCTTTTGCACTGTATTAATTATCAGTGAGTATTTATCACAGCAGGAAGGCGTATGTGGGATTGACCAGCAGTGCCAAACAAAGGAGCATGTTTTTTCAGGATTTGACTATACAATACGTTTCAGTAATTGGACTAGTTTGGTCATTAGGTTTAGTCGGGTTCTCGTCAAAGGGCACAAATGTCTGCTTTCATTATTTCTAGCCACATTGTTGCAATTGACAAATTCAGTGCACATTTCTGAAGCAATATGCAATTATGCTCATTGTGATTCACTGCAACTTTCAAGTGTCTCTCTGTTGATATCTATACTCAAAAAAATAAATAAAAAAATAGACGAGTGTCTTTGCCTTTTGTCTTTGTTTGATATTTATAGTCTTGAATTGAGTGGAAGTAGTAGTTCAGCAGTACTGTGTATCATAGTCAACAAGCAACAGGAAAAACATTGGGAAGCTCCTGTAACCCCGACTCCATCTTAGGTTTCCAGTTTCCATAGCAGAGGTTTGCACTAAATATTTGTACCAGTCAGCCTCCAATACCAAGGGAGGCTGTTTATGTAGAGAGGAAAGTCAATCAGATAATGCCAGTTATCAAACAGGCGTACAGCACAAAGAGAAAACCATTAAGTGGCTTGGGGAATAAACACGCTCTCCTCCTGTCTAACCTTTTACTGCTAGTCAGGTGTTCTCTCTCTCTCTCTCTCTCTCTCTCTCTCTCTCTCTCTCTCTCTCTCTCTCTCTCATATGCTACCTGAATAGCCTAATTGCCTTTCCCCTCCACTGGCCGCAGGAGAAGTTGAGCTCTCACAACGTTACTGTGGTAATTCTGATTGATGGAGTCGATGCTCGTGCGGTTCCAGAACATCGAGCATCGCCGCACACAAACATGACAAATTTCTGGTAACAAATTATAATGGCCTGCATCATGATTAATCCCCTCTGGGGAAATGGAAATATTGTGAATACCTATGAACCCATGGAGGACGCAGAGCTGTACAATGGAGGGGGGGAGCCTTTTGTATCCATTGTCAAGTTATAGAGACACAAGTGAAGGTTGATGGAGAGGAATTTCACGGCTGCTGGTGCTTTACAAAGCATGAAAGACTAGTAAATGATAAATCATGCCAGATTTTCATAGAATATTTTTTGGGACATGATTAGTTATTAATCAGACTCTCTCCAAATGCTTAGAAATTACCGCTCTCTTCTCCTCTTGATTAACAGGAAGTCACTGTGAGCGGTGACGGAGCGGTGGAGTCGTCACGTGGTCAACAGTCACGACAGGGATCCAGTGTGGAGACGGTGTGGGATGGTTTAAGCCAAAGTGTCTTTAATGTATCAGTTTACAGCCTGATAATCTACTGCTGTTATGGCTCACTCAGTTGTTTATAGCTTTGAAATTATAACACAGTATAAGTCAAACCCTATGTAACTTGTACATTTACTAGTAGCATATTTGTTTACTAGTAAAGCCAATTTAATGAGAAGTGGGTTAACTGGCCTTTGTATGCTTTATCATATGCAATTCATGTTAATGGCCAAAAACCCTTGGGACTATGCACAATGCTTTGAAATCACACGGTAAGCAAACATAAAGAATCACATACTAACCTCCATAAATTATGTGCTATTTCAAATAAATTAACCTAAAATAAATAAACCTAATTAGGTCAATGACTTTAAATTATCAGACAGACAGAGACAGAGCAGTATTTTGTAAAATACCTCTTGACATAGTGAAAGGTATTTTACTTTGTGGATATATGCTCCATTAATAGCTATGTTATTATAGTGGTGAAACCTAGTCCAATATTGGTCCAAGAAAAATGCAAAAACAACAATACTCAATAGCAATTAAAATGTGCTTCAGTATAAAATGTATCATTTACCCTTAATGGATACTGCCCCTCTCAAAGTGATAAATTATGAATTCATTAGTGGGTCTAAGCTGTAATTTAAAGCTCTATAACTGCGAGCCATCCAAAAGTGCTGATACCAAGCTTTTAATGAGGTCCTCCCAAACACTCTCATGTGACTCTGATCTGGATTTCTCTTCAACAGCTCAACATCACATTTAAATTCCATTCAATGTTCTTCACTGGGCTCGGCATGGTCTGACACCTGCCTCGACATCAGAGATCTACACATCGGCCCTACATCATCACAATGTCTCTGAGATCCTTGATCAGGGTTGAGCTTTGGATTTGGCTGATGCTACTTTTGGAGGTCTCTTCTTGTGGACTGAAGATCTTCGGACCAATGGGATTTTAACATATAGCAATACACCAAATTCCACCAACGTATACTATCACATATGCAAGATTGTTTTAAATCAGGATCCATAAATAAATCCATGAGTAATCTATGAAAATGTGAATTTTGTATTACTGGATCCCCGATCCAGATCCACACCATAATTGAATGGGTTCTTTCCTAAACAATACCACAATCTTCCACCGAGGTTTAGCATAATCTTGGTTACACACACACAAACAAACACACAACCAAACCAACACACAGGTGAAAACATAACCTCCTTAGCAGTGGTAACGATTACATTACATTTCATTTAGCTGACACTATTATCCAAAGCGGCTTACATAATGGCATTCAGCCATGAGGGTACAGACCCAGAACAGCAAGAATCAAGTAAGTACAACTACCTTCAAACGAGCCAAACCACAAGTGCTACATGTAAGTTCCATATAAGAGCAACTAAACCTAATTATGAGTAACTAATGAGTTGCTAAACATTTACCATAAATACCCCAACTGGGGCAGATTTGGTGTTGACGGCCATATGGTAACTTCTCAGTGATGTTGCCATTTGCTGACGTCAGTACTGTACATATCAGCATCAGGAGGAAATTAATAAGGCCCATTAACAGGGGAAGAATGATCCTTTTGACTGATCCTAGACACTTTCTTTTCCTCAGTCCAGTCGAGGGGTTAAGGGCAGAGGATGTTGCGGCTTGTCATCTAGTTATGTTGTGCTGTGAATATGAGATATACAAATAAACTCTGGTTGATTGATGACTTATAGCGGTTAAAGCTCAGGTGTCACTACCAACCTAAACAATGGCTATGCTCTATCCAAAATGTCCCACTAAGTCATGACAGTGTCAGAACCTGAATGATACCAGGACTCTGAGACTGAAGCATCTAAATCGAATTCAGCCGTCATTCATTTCATTGTTTACTCCAGTGCTGCTCAGACTGTGACGTGTCAGAAAAGATTTATTCGTAAGCACAGATCTGTCGCAGGTTGAGAGTCAGCGAACTGTCACGTACAGTAAATCAAACTATATATCTACGACTACTGCTGCAAGTTTGGTGTGTCGCAGTTTAAAGCGTTCACTGTATATCATGTACAATGGTTGCTTAATTATGATACTTCGGTTTAATTAAAGTTAAACAAGTGAGATTGCTTGTTTCTTCTCAATTGTGTTACTGAAGATGATGAACATATCTTGTTAGTTCCATAAAAGCCTTTAGTCCCTCCACCATCTGCCCCTGCAGAGACACGCAACAACCAATCGGGAGTTTAGGAATCTTTTTTTTTTGCATGGTGGCGGGGAGACGTCTCATATAACTGCAAATTGGCCAGGTGTAAGCTGATATATATATCCTTACTCTCTCAGTATCTTTTGAATTTCAAGCGGCCCGGCTTTCCTTATAAACGTCCCGCTTCGGCTAACACGCGTTTAGGATCAATCAAAACAAATTAACGTCCTGCGCGGCTAACAGAGTCAACTCAAATGAGATCAGACACGCTTACAGGGACAATCAAAGGAAAATTAATGATGAACGGGACCCCGAGCTGCCAATCTCACTGGCCAGTGTTTACTCATGAAGCACTTTCATGAGAGCGATTTCAGAGTAAACGTGGAACTGTCTGCATGTGATAGTAGTAATCGTGGCCGTTTGGCCAGAGGAAGGCAGAAGGAGAATATAAATATGCTCTTGAAATTGTTATTGAGACAGTAGAAAAGCCTCCACTCAGGAAAATCTTCACCAAAAGAAAAGAAACCTTTGGATGTAATGTAATACATTTTCTAATCATGAAATCCCTCTGAAACCTTTTTGGCTGGTTTGAATAACCACCGTCTTATTCTTCCCTCTCTCTCCCTCTTTTACTCCCCCCCCCCCCCCCCCCCCCCCGACACACACACACACAGGGTTGAGTATCATGGCTCATGTGTTGCAGTGTACATTGCGGGTGATGGACATTACAGCTCCTTCCTGTGAACGCAACCACGCATCACATATTTGCCCAGGGAAATCAGTGCAGGTCCGATCAATTTAGACATTTGCCTTTTTGTGTGTGTGCACGTGCGTGTGTTTACTTCAGCGGTGCAAAAACCTTTAGTGCCTCAGCTGAACGGGGGTCTGGGAGCTCATTAAATCAGCAGTTTTAATGATCTCAATCGCCACCTGATTCAGTCGGTCTGACTTGATAGTTAGAGAGAACGTCCGGGAAAGTGGGAGTGAAGCAACATGAATGAGCTCAGTCACTTAAATGGTAAATACTGTGTGTCCTCATCCACCTTCTAGTTACACAAACATCTGTCTGTCTGTCCGTCTGTATGTAATTATATTGAGCTGAATTACAGACTTAAATTTCCATATCAGGCAAACCAGGTAGGATGAACACAAAGTTGTCTATCTTCACTCTGAAGATAGACTGTTTGCAAAAACCTCGGCACACAACGTAAAGGACACAAACACTAAAAGCTGACTGTTGATTGTGTTGTATGACGACTCACTAATGACATGAAGCTTTAAGCCAGGCCCAGCAAACAGCATGTCACAAACAGTCAGTTTCAAATGTGCACTGCAGTAGTTTGATTATAATTTACCACAACTTTTTGATTGCATCGCTTGGGTATATTAAAGTAAACACACATTAGTTTTAGTATCATTTTATCATGTTGTAGGTTGGAACATTGATTCATTCTTTGTTCCTTACTCACCATGCGTTTCTTTTTTCAAACCCCCCCGGCAGCTTGGTGTTTGAGAGGGCGACGCTTCGGAGACTTCAAGGATGTCATCGCTGGGACAAACTAAGTGAAGCGGTTTTCTTCTCCCCAGGAATGTTTGCTCTGGTGATTTTCAAGCAGTTTTTGTTTTTGTTTATTTCCCTTTGTAGAGCTAATTAGCTGTAAATTAGCTTCTATATTTGAAAAAGAAGGATAGAAGATTGTCTATGCAGTAAAGCATACTGCGTCTAGTTACTCGTTCCCCATGGTTCAGCGGAAGGTGGGAATTGAAGACACTATAGATGCATCTGAGCTGTGTCATTCCACAGCCAAGGTAAATGTGAAGCCACCAGCAAACCTTTGGTTTACGCTTTTATAGGATTGTATTTTAAATATGGATTTAAAAGATTGGGTGAGAAATATGAATGAAATTATTCACCTCTGAACTAAAAATGAGTCTGCCTGCCTGTAGCCTCTTTCTTCACCCTCATGCTTGTCTATTTTACAACATTGTGATTGAGAACCATGAAATTAAATGTTCAGGTAGATATTTATGGTACATGTGACTTTAGAAGACACACATGAGTAGATAAAATAGGAGAAAAAGAAGCTAAACCGCTGATGGCTACAAGTTTATAATTTTAGTTATAATCCTTAAGACCCATGGATGGTTATTAGGGTATAAGAGCAGGTATGGTTTAACACTCCTATTCTTAAAGCAGCTATTTTATTAGACATACTACCATGCTGTCAGCCCCAACCCTTGTAAAAATAGCCTAATATTTCCTGTGTATGCTTTACAGTGCTTTGCAAGCTACCTTTTCATCCGTTGAGGAAATGTACTGTTTGAATAGAACAGCAGCCTAATACATAAACATACTAGACATAATACATAATGCTTCACCATTCCCTGTGACTCACTTGTGAGAGGAATGTTGAACTCTACCACTAAAAGAGAGAGTGCAGAGCGCAAGTTGAACCAGAATCTCTGGGTTCTGTTCCAAAGGTAAAAAAATAAATAAAAAATGTCATTCAAAAGCCCACTGACGTTTGAAATCAAGATTCACTTTATTTTTCCTTCAGACAGTAGAATGAAATTACGTTGTACAAAAGCAATTTGGAATGCTATTGCTGTCCTACAATACTGATCAGTAAAAAATACAGCTTTAATACAGAGCCTTTCTCAACATCTGTCGCGTGACTCACATGTTTAGATAAGTCCAATCTAATATAATCGCTCTATTTATATCCGTGAGTAAATGATAAAGAATGACTGTAGTCAAACAAGGTTGATTTTGAGAAACATTAAGTTAGGGAAGCTGATGTCACAGAGGCTGTTGACGTAATTTCTTAAATACATTAAAAAGATATAGAAAGAGACAGACCATATAGAGTATCAAAACCAAGGTTTGATCCTATACACATTTTTTTTTTTTATTATTATAAATGTAACAGTTATATGTGGCAGTGGTATTGATCTTATCTTTAACCTTACAAGAAAGTGAATGCATGTTTCCCAGCGTGTCAAAGGAACAGCAGAATAACACAGATATTATATTCAAATAGAAACAAAGTCTTTTACATCAAAATTAATCAACCAATGTATCCATTAAATATTTAGTAGTTCCTTTTGTGAAACGGTTTGAATAGTTTAATCCACATTTAAATCCATTCAGGTCTACAGTGAAAGGCTGAGGGGCCAAGGCTTTGACTGTTTGAAACAAACAAGCAAAAAAATGTAGCTCGATTCTCATAAAGTCACGGGGAAAAGCCCCGCCAAGGTTTGTGAAGGTCACAGCGCACTCTGGATACTGAGAAATCAATTTCCTTTTGAGCTAAAATGTCCCTTGTGTTTTATTGACCCATATCTTTTGAGTCGTCAACACCATTCTGCGCTCACCCCCGAGTGTCTTAGTGCCAAAAATGGAGCAAAACAATGGTCCATAGAGTCAAGCTGGAGCAGTGTTTCACCAATACAGTGTATGCATACCTGTTCATGTGTGTGATGGAAGTAGATGACCTGCTTTTGCGGTTCATGCCTGTGCTCATTTTGCATGTGCACATTCACAGTCCATGCTAGAGTCTTCACTATGAGTTTTCTCTTTTGTGTGCTGATTCTCATGAGTGTAGCCTACGTAAATGCTTAAATGTGCGTGAGTGCATGCGTGTGTGCACGTGTCAAAGTGCTGAATTCGTGCTTTGCTTTGAAGGACAGGGAGGAAGGGATGGGAAGTCAATCTGTTCCTCTGCAGATTAACTCTCTCATTCCAGACCCCTCGCTTCTCCAAAAGACCCACTATCTCCAGCGTCTGTCTTCCTTCCCTACCTGTGCCGTCTCCTCCTCCTCCTCCCCCTCCTCCTTCATCACATCCTCCAGTTCCTCCCCTATTCCATCTGTATACTCTCGGTCTCTCTCTTACTCCCTGTCAATCAGGGTACCTGCATGGGCCCCTTGGCATTTGTGTGGGAGAGCGATGAATCTGAAGTCACAGGGAAGGTGTAGAGATCCAACCTTATTTTGAGCCTTTGGAAGACCGCGTCTCTCCGCAGGAAGGAGCATTGTTAGAAAGACACTGAGGGGACAGACTAAGGCCACAAGCTGAGAGAAGATGGAAGACGGGCACTGCTTCCGGCCCGGGTTCCCTGTGACAAAAGGCGCCCACATTTCATAGCATTCACTGAGTGGAAGTAAACAGGAGAGAGGAACATTGTTCCCTGTCCAATTAGCTGAGCATCCAGCCGCTCCCAGCCTATTCAGCAAGTAAGGAGTGAGAAGCTAAGAGAGAGTGATTATAGAGCGAGGCACAGAGAGAGAATGAGGACATGTGAAGGAATAAACAACTCACCTTCTGGACCACTGGGATGGGATGAGTATCCTCCCTCCTAGTCGGGCTGCACCAACGGGAGGGAGAAAGGAGAAAGAAAGAGGCGGATGAAACATGAATAGAGCAACACTGGGTGCAGGTGATGGTGGCGGTGGCGGATGAGGAGAGAAAGAAAACCCTGCGGGGCTCAGCTACCTCTCCCACACATTTCTCTGTTTTAAGTTTGGAGTCCATCCCTCTGTAATTGGATGGTGTGCTGAACACACAAGCAGGTAAAGAGATAGGACGACATAGGGGGCCTGGACAGGTTGGTGGGTGGGGTGGGGGAAAGAGTTGCTGTAGATAGTGTACTGTGCAATGTCGGGTGGTGGCAAGTTTGGGTGAGTGGAGTCGAGTGTAGGCAAACAGCGAGGGTGCTAGCACTCTGCATGCTTTCATTAGCACTCTAAATGCTAATGAATAAGTTCATTGCTTTGAAGATGCAGCTATGTTAAATATGCATGGCTTAGAGAGGGGGAAAGGGGAGTGAAAGAGGAAGGGAGAGGAGAGATACAGTAGAGATGGAAGGAAGGCTGGGAAAGGAAGTGGAGAGAAAAGGGGAGAGGAAAAGAAGCTGGTGCAGTCATGTCTCCACTTCTCTTCTCTCCCTTCATTTATTTACTTTGTCCCTCCTTTGCCTCCTTTCCATTTACTTGCTTTGCTTTTCTCTTCTCTCCTCTCCTATCGAGTTCTTGTCTTTTCTGTATTGTCGTTTCCCTCCTCTCTTTCCTCAACCATCCTCTTCTGTCATCCTCTTTCCTCTCTTCTTAGATCTGATTCGTTACTTTCCTTCCCCCCCTCTTTCCTCATCTTTCCCATCCTCATCCGATCAGATTTCCTTTCCTTTCTCTCCTCTTCTTCTTTGCACAGCTGTTCTCTTCATTTCGCCTTTTTGCTTTCCTCTTTTCTATGAAAGTCATTGTCATTTTCCCTCCCCTCTCTTCTAATGGGTCATCATTTCTTCACTAACGTCCATATGAAAATCCAAAACATCCTTCAGGAGGTACTTTTAAGAAAACTGACGAAACCTGAATCGCCGGCTTAATTGTTGCAAATAAAAGTTAGTGTGACTCTTCATGGCGTTCCTGTCGGCTGTCTTCCCCACAGGGACAGATGCAGAGTCAGTCATTAGCGTTAAGTCAAAAGACATTAAGCCAAGCTGCTTGTGGTGCGGTAATGACCCGGCAGTTTGAAGCGATGACAACAGCAACTAGGGACAAATCTCGGCAGAGAACAAAATAATTTTCTTCCACCCCCCCAGGAAGGATAAGAGTAGTGTTTGGTTTAGGGAAGCCCCAGACATATACATCACATATAAGAATATGCACACACTCCGTACAATTACCGTCATCTGCATTCCTAACACGTTTGAGGCCTCTCCTCTTATGCTTTGCCGTGATGTTTGAACTCTTCAGCACAAATTGAATAAATGCATGTATAATGTCAGTTAATTGATCATTACAGTATGCTGGTCGTTAACACGTTAATGGTTCTGCATTAATACCTTTGCAAGAGTGATGGTGGGGATGGAGGAGCTTCCTCAATTTGATTTCTAATTAATATGTATGAGTAGACCTGTGGGAGAGAGATGATGTGCAGACACATTATCGGAGCTGAGCAGAGATGAAAAAGCTATCTGATGACTTGGCTTGAACAGGAAGTGACCACACTGTTAATGGTCTCAACGCTGATGGGAGAGCAGGTGTAATAGGTGTTCCTTGCTTCTTTTACTACATGTTAAACATTTTTGAGGGAGGCACCATGTTCCTCCTATTTCCATCTCTGCCCTGCCTTTACTGTCCATAAATCTACACTCAGCCATAGCAGAGAACATGGTTTTGCGGCTTGAGCTAGAATCCAAAGTATTCGCACAAGAGTTATTGAAGAGACTGCCAAGCTAATATAAGTTGAGGCCATTTTGTCCGCCACAATTAAAAGATGTATTTCAGGTGGTAAAGGCCTGAAAGAAGCTAAATAATACGGACGCCGCCCTTCAGAGAGTCGTCCCCTGCAATATCAATGCAAGCATAAGGAAATTATCATTTTAATACATGTTATTATACAATATGCACATTTTTGGTCCAATGCTCACTATTGATGTGTCGTTCGTGAACGATTCTTTCATTTTGAACGAATCCTTACAAGGACTCAGGAGTAACGAGCCCTCTCAAAGAGAGATTCGTTCATTTTCTCGTGGCCGCGCATCGGGACTGTTGCATGCAGGTCACGTGAAAAAGGATCCAAAGACCCGTATCCGGCAGATGAACGAATCATTGATCCGAAGACTCTGTTGGCAGATGAACGAATCATTGATCTGAAGACACGGTTGGGAGGTGAACAATTCGTTCATCTGCTGGGTACGAGTCTTTGGATCCTTTTCCACGTGACCTGCATAGGCTCAGAAGAGGAAACAGATAGGATTTGTTTACCTCGATATTTGCGTGACTAGGTTTAGTAAGACGTGAATGATATTCGTTCACAAGTAATAATTACAGGTTTCGTTATTTTAACTTTTTTGTACTTTACTTACAGTTCAGTGCAACGTAATTGTTTGCCGTGATAATTAAATGTTAGTGTGATAATAAATGACCATTTCAAATCATCCAAACTGTCATGATATATTATTTTACTGCAGGAATTTCTCCCCCCCTCCCCGTTGAAATGAACGAATGACTAGAAAAAAGATTTGTTCATTTTACTCAACGAGATTCAAAGAACCGAGTCGGTCAAATGATCCGAACTTCCCATCACTACTGCTCACTGCTCCCCGTCCTGCATATCTCACTCTCTATCTCAGAGCGGTGTAATCTCAGTGTTGACTTACCTCCTCTAAGTTCCTGTAACTAAAGTGTCAGACATCTTACATTATTTCCTCCACTCAATATTATAAAACCATTTAAAATTTATCCAGACTTCATGTTTTTTTTTACCTCACAGTTGAATCTTCGATCGAAATGTCAGAGTTTAAATATGTCCCAGATTGTAGTAAATTATTGATAAAAAAAATGAATACAACAATACTGCTATATATGTACAGTTTCTATAGGCTTCATAATGATGTGGACTCTAACACACTGATAGAAGAATATAAGAGATTGGCTTCTTCAGGAAAACAAAGTATAACAATATTAGCTTTAGCTACTGCGACTGTGAATAACCTGTGAAGAAAAGATATCACCATTCACTGCAACAAAACAACAAGTGAGGACACCAGTGAAATCAAATGCAAGTTGATGCAGAAAGGAATGAAATGCTTCTGGAATTGTTTCACAAATGTCTCATTAGACAAAAGGCAACTCAGAGAGAGGAGCTGGGCACAGGCGTGAAGTCTCAGATAAGTTTGATCGTTTTTGTCTCCATGTTATTACATTTAGGCGACGCTTTTATCCAAAGCGACTTACAGTAAGTGTTATTATGTAAAAGCCCCCTCGTATTTGGTTTTGTTGTTTCTGAGTGTGGAAAACACCTCATATCATTTGAAGGAGACAGACAGTTCAGGGTCATTGGGAGTGGTGGTAGGGTCAGATCCAGGGAGAGAGCAGGTGACAGGGGCCCAGCACATCATGGGCCCTATTGGCAGCACCAGCACAGAGGATAGGGCCCATACGTCCAGTATTCCCCTTTGGTGTTCACTCCAGGAATGGCTTAGAAATGCTTGTTTATCAGCCCCCCCGACAGTAAGATGAAAGATCCGTCCCTGGTAAGATTGGAACTTTGTTATTTAAAATAAATCTCAAAGGAGGGGAACCATTAAAATGTGACGGGGGAACAGCTAAAATCATTGTTTTAATCACTGTAAGGAAACCCTCCTCAGGCCTGTCATAGTAGACTGGTGGAAAAATAAATATACTGAGGGAGACGACTTACGAGATGGTCACATTCATCAGGGTTTAATCTGTGACTGTGCTAATGAAATTTCGTTATAGTATTTGTCTTAAAATCCTGGTAGATAAACGATGTGCTGGCAGGAGATGTAACAATGAGTGAGTAGAAGTTAGTTGACTTAATTCAAGAAGTGTTTTTTATTGTGATGAGGACTGTGAATGGTTTTGGTTAGAGCTGAGCTGCAGGCTGCACAACTCTGACCATTACCTTGGTGATCAACATCCAATCACTATTTGAATGCTTCATTTTGGTGACATTTTTGTCATGTAACATATTTACAGTGTCTGGAGTAAATCACACAAAAAACGAACCACTAGAAGTTGGTTAGACTAACAGTAAATTATCAACTGCTAAAATGTAAGTTGAGTTGAGATGTAAGTGTGAGGGTAACTACAGAGACACCAAAATAGTATTTGGAACAGCCCTAGTTTCTGAAACAAACACTACTGTTCAGTGATCCTACAACAATAAATAAATTAATAGTATAAACAGCGGGGGGGGGGGCAGAGCCAGCATCAATCCCAGCACCTGCAGGGCCTACACTATCTAAAACAAAGCTGTAAAGAACCAGAAAAGCTTGCCAGGGTCTCATAGGAAAAAACACTAATTGACTATTAATTAATGCTGAAAGCAATAAGATTATTACGATTTCAAATACATTTATCATCTCATGTTAGGATGCCCATCCTGTTTGAACAGCTCCCACTTAGTCCATCAAGGGTCAAAATCATTAACAAAACTAATTCCAGTGTTAGTATTAAAATGTTGCAACCACAGTTGCAGACAAAAACAGAAGCTAAAATGCTCAGAGCTGTGTCGTAGTGGGAGGTTGACCAAACAGGACACATTTCCTTCCCACGCTTTCATTTTTGGAGGCCAGAGACTTACATCCATAGTGCAGCTGAGAAGATTGCCTAGACGTGATGTCATTTGTGCCAGTGTGCACTATCAGTGTGGACAGAGGGATGTATGTCAAGGAGAGCTGGAATTAGTTTAACAAAAAAAAATCGTTTGTCTTGTCTCCTGAGAGACAGTGTGTGATTGCACCAGGGAGCAGGAGATGCAGCGGAAGGCAAGTCTGTGGACCAGGTGAAAATGGTCGGTGTGGCGTACTTTCCAGATGCGGACCAAACAAGGTGGAGAAGAGAAGAAGACAGGCTCTGGAGTAAGCTCAGGGAACAACACTATATAACGTTTTGTTTTCTATAATCAGTGTTAATCGGAGCATGTAAAACAGAGAAGGCCCAAAAATAGATCCTTGGGGTACTCCACAATGTTTTATATACTCAGATGTGTAATTACCAATTCACTTTGCTCCGAGTCCTTCAAATAGGATTTAAAACAGCTCAGCACTGTGCACGAAAGTCTTCCCAGGTTTTCTAGTCTGTCTAGTAGCATGTTGAAGCTGGAGGAGGGGGAAGAAAGGATGGAGCAGAAGGTAAGATTTATTCTGAAACAGGCACGATTTCAGGACATATGGTAGTACAAAGCTGGTAAGGTGCTGAAATATGCTGATGGCAAGCATGAGTACCAGAGCATCCAGGGAAGTTGGATAAAAAGGTTTAGGAGTTGGGCAGAATTTGCATACGTAGGCAGTGGGTGGAAATTAAGACCCTACATTTCATCATAAATCCCACGGAATGTGTCTTTTTGCTTGGGGAATACTTTGATGTCAAAAACGCAGTGCTTAATGTAACATATTCTATGTAAACGATAACAACGGCGGAGGATCTAATTCTTCTCTCGCTCCCCCAATGCATTAATGACAAGCTATTTGTTTACTCACAGTTGACAGCATTAAAGCACATGACTCCTCCATCTGTACCACTGCACTCTCTGTTATGAATTATGCTGTTTAAATGGGTTCCCTCCTTTAGATGAGCTCTGGGCAGGGTCTGTGGAGAGGCATCTAATGGCGGCTAAATTAATTCATTCCCAGATAAGGCGTAGGCTGCAAACACAGCAAAGCAACAACAGCTGTTTGTGATAGAGAGGGAGGTCGAAAGAGAGGAGCGACCGAGGGGAAGAGAGGAGAGCGGAGAGAGGGACCAGGACTGGGGAGAAGTAAAAAGATTTAAAAACAAATGGAGTGTGTGAGTGGAAAATGAGAAAAATCAGGTGCTGTGCTATCTCTCAACAAGTGAGGAGGTGTGTGGGAGAGAGCCGAACAGAGTGTGACATTAGTTGTGAGGAAATCTATTGATTGGCACAGCAGGCATTATTCTCCATGTCAAAAGACTCCAGTGAATAAAAGAGGAGGGATTTGATTGATGGCATCTGATGTGATTTTCAATTCCTCATCCAGGGTGTCACTGCTTTGTGTTGGTTGGTGTTTGCAATTGATGGCTAATATTCAGTTTTGCCAGAAAAAACCCTGGACCAGAGGCTTTAACACTTGCTCAGAGCTGTTGTCACTCTCTTTTAAGTATATTGGGGACGCAGGGCCAAAGAATTGAGATGAAATACATTCATTTCTATCTGGAAAAGTTGTGTATTTTGCTGAACTACTGTTGACGTGCAGATATAATCCAGGGGGGGAGAGAAAGGGAGGCGGCACATGTACCAACAAATGAGTAGGGGGTGGCCGCTCAGCAATAGAGGGGAGGGAAGCATTTATGTATGATGGATGAGAGGTGGAGAGGCTTGCAGACTGTCAGATGTTCCCTTTATCTCTCTTTTAATGCGTTTTTGATACGCAGTGTTAGGGTAGGTCAGACAGGAGGAGGGTGGAAAGACGGAGGAGCGAAGACGGATTGGCAGTGATGATATAAAAAATGTGGGTAGGGAGGGGGGTAATGAAGGAAAGGTGGAGGAGATGCTATCACATGTGTTACCTGGCAGAATGTTACTGGCATCTCTGCTCGTCCTTAATGAGGCCAGCAGGAACATTATGCAGATGAGCCTAAATGGAGCGTGGACTATACAGCCCCCAATGCAGGGTCACCGGTCGCTACATCTCCCTCTTCCCTCTCGTTGTTGGCCCCGTCTTCTTTCTGTCCTCCTCCTTGTCCAATTTGTCAGTGTCCTTACCTTCCCCTGCTTCTTTTTAATTATCTCCTTGAGGCCTTATATTTGCAACCTCCCCCCTAAGCACTCACCCTTGTGTTTGCATCTCCAGCCCATCCTCATCATCTCATTCTCCTTTTCACAAAGCAACCCTGTCCCATCAATCTCCACTTATAGACATGCTGACTGGTCCGAAGATAAAGAGGGCCCTTATGATGCAAACATAAGATTCATCGAGCAAAGCGTGCGTTAAACTAGCATCCGGTGAAGAGGTGGAAGGAGAGAAGAGGAGAGGAGACACAAGCAGCGAGAGGAGGGAAATGAAAGATAGGGCATCGTCTGGAGGATTCTGAACGTCAACGATGGAATTTCGAGGGCCATTCCTGAATGATGGCTCATCAAGCTTCATTCAGCGTCTCATATCTAATTGCGCTCAGACCTGTTCCTATGGAAACTGCAGTTCTCCTTTAAGCTGCTGAGTGGGGATGTTTTATCACCTTTTCTCTTGGGGGTTAGCGCCACCACTGCACGTATGGTTTGGATGAACGCTAGAGATGGATAGGCTCACCGGGCCTCAGAGGACAAGCGTCACAATATGAAAGCAGAGAGGAGGATAGAGGCGCCGCTTTTCATAACTGTGGAAATATTGAATGCATAGCTCGCTGTCACATGAGACAACAGAAAACCGAAATAATAATAAATATGCATTGGCGAGCATGTGCAGAAACTGCCTGTGCGTGTTGTTTGATGTGAACCCACACATGCACATCAGAACAATCAGGGGGGGAGAAACTCCCCTTGGAAGAGGAAAAGACGTCTTCTTTATACAGCTGCTGGAATGAAGCACAACAGATACAGCTGTGTGCGTATCTGGGAATCTTTCCATGGTCATATCTCGAAGCTATAAAAACACACAATGAAAAGGGTTTTCCTCATTGTATGTTGCGTGACAATGCACAGGAGGTGTTATTATAGTGGGCTTTGTAAGAGCAGATATAATAGATTCCTGTGCTATTGCCTACTCGTTTACGCGTTTCTTCCATTCTTCCCCTACAAGCGTTTCGTTGTAATGCAACCACCCCCTAAAGTGATGGATGAATGTTTACTAGTAATTTGGGTATGACTGATAGAAAAGCATGCTTCCTTTCAGGGGAGGAAAACAGAAAGACTAATTTATTCACTGCTAGATTTTATGTTTCACAATGCCTTGGAGTTTTTCTCACTTGCTTTTTGCTGCAAGGATGTCAAATATGTCCCATATTAGCACAAGCGGTGTGCAGTGCACTCTTGTTCATCTTCAGAAGTGACACATTCATACTGAGTAATGCAGGTTTAATTACAATATTTCCCCCCACAGCCCTGAAGCAATTCAATTTTTTTAATTAGCATGCCTAGTGGGGTGTAAAACATCAGGGTTGGGGCAGTTGTGTGCAGACTCATTACCAAATATATTCTTTATATTATATACAAGAGCATGACACGGGGGTAAGACTGATGTAATGGCAGTAGTTATTCTGTTTATCTCACTCAGTAATGTGTTTTCCTACAAGATCTTGCGGTCGAGTGGCTGGATATGGTGTCAGCAGAGGTGAAGAGGATCCTCGGTGTTTTTTGGGTAAACAGTGATTGTATCTGGTTTCTGTCTCTGCAGCTCCCCCACTGTATGAATTATGCATGGCTCTCTTAAAACAATTTGTTGGTTAACAGAAAGTAATGAGGATGATACTTAGCAGGATTATGAATTTCTTAATGGGAACCATGTCAGCGACAGTTTGCTGCCTTGGTACTTCTACTTTAATTGTGTCAACCACCGTTGAGTGCCAATCAGATGCAAGAATTTGTAGTGATTCATTCCGTTACATGTTCACTGCTTGTGCAGATAGGCAAAAAGATTCCAAACGGTGCATGCTGTGGACTCGCTCCCCTGCGGAGCTCAGTTGATGGCCTTTCGTCCGTACCCTCATGGGCAGCATTACAGAGGTAATCCCTCTTTCTTGCTCCACTTGACTACCTCGGCTGCAGAGGGTCATTTGTCGCTGTACAGTGGCACTTCATTCAATTCAAGTCCCTCTTCTTCGTATCTAAGCCACTGGGACAGATGATGGAGGAGGAAAACGGGATTTCCAGCCTCAGCACCATATGGACTGCTTGCCAGCCTTCAAAGTTTCAAGCGTTTGCCAAAATTTGCTTTCCGGAGTACGTTGTTTACTTTCGTGAGGAAGGTGGTGAAGTTCTCATATCCCAGAAAACACATGGGTCCACACATGCATTTGAACCACAGAATGACTTCCTTCGCACAAAGTCTATGCCTCTGACTCACTGGTTTACCGAGATACACTTGAACACAACTTTTATCACGTATCAGTGCTTCCCAGACACAGCAAGTTCCCTCGAATCCATTCACTGTTTGACTACTGTCCAGTGACTTCCTCTAAAATTGTATGGACACAGTCTGCTCCAGTCACTGGTGCCCCAGGTAAGCACTGACTGTTTGAGAATGAGTAAAGTTCTATTGATGTAGACTGACACAGAAAGGATTTGGGTTATACAGACTGTACGTAGGTAAAGTTCACAATTTGAAGGCTCCGTTTTACATGTACACACGGATACACAGTAACCAGAGTTTTTCAAAACATCGCATCTGTACAAAAGCTTTGGTAGTGACTTGTAGTGGTGTTGGCCATTGTCCAAACAAGCACTCTTATGGACAATGTTCTAATCTCATCACAATAAAACATCTGTATCATTTTGCATTCAGAAATGATGTTTGGCCTCACTAGGACCAGGCTTTGGTCCTCATGAGGTCTACAGGTCCTAACAAGATCAGTGTTTATACTGGAAAAGGTCCTGAAGATGTAACAAAAATGAGAACACCCACACACTAGAGCACATACGCACCTTTATCCAATTTGCTCTTCCTTGTTTATGTCTCTATTTCTTCATCATTTTCAATCTCTTTTTTACCTCTAAATTGTTTGTCTTTCCCCCATTCTTGCTCCGCCTGCCTTCCAGTGTTTAGATAAGATGATGTATAAATTTCTCCTCGGCCCTCATTGTGGCTGGTTGCCTTATCAAGGTCAAGAGTGTGCTTTGCAACACTTACAGAATTTTATCAGCATATTACCCAAGTGCAGCAGGAGACAAGGAAACAGGCCTGAGGGCTAGAATTCACAGGTGAATCCTATTAAGCACTGTACTGTTTTTGATGACAGACCACAAGGACGTTTAATGTCGCCTGTACTGAGGCTTTTGCTTTGGGAACTGAGGATCATTACAGTCTTCAGTAACCAACCCACCCACACCCCAAACCCTCTGCTCCCCAGCAAATGTAACAAAGGTATTACTCCTCAACCCCTCCATCATGGTTGTTCTGAGCATGAAACGGTTAATGGCATTTGAAGCCATGGCTGTAATTGCTGGTTTTACAGAGCCAATCAACAGGATGGTTGTTGATGTAAATGGAAATTAAAAACAAAACTGTTTCTTTGATGTCCGTCCTCCGGGAACGAAGGTTGAAAAAAAAAAAAAACTGAGAGTAAAGTCTTTTAACAAGAGAGCTCTTTTAAGATCAAATGCAACACAACTCAGGGAAACATATGACCAAACTGGACCGAAGTGATAAACACCTCATTGCAATTTATAATGAAGAAATACAAGGTCAAATTGGTCCAGTTGGAGGTCAGAGTCTCAAACAAGGGGCGATTGATTTTCCCTAAATGCTTTTATTTCTTTCTCATGAGATAACCATCATTACTTTTACATATTTGGCGTCTATGAAATTATCATTATTGTTGCCACCATCACATTAGTACTTACATAGTTACATGCATAATTACTCTTAATTAGTCTATTGCGTTTACATATCTTTCTTTTCCAATTAGTAGCCCAAGACTGTGTCATCTGCGTCATCAGCAACCCCGAGCGCTGACGTGACCTACATGTGAGTCGTCAAAGGATCCGTGTTTGAAAAGTGCCAGTGTGGAGTCAATTCAAATTGCCTGTTATGGGTCACAGGATGTGGGAATTGGGAGCACGAATGACGGTTACACATAACAATACGACATCAATAAAAGGAAGGAGACATCGCAAGAACAACATATAGTGCATTTAACAGATCCAATTGAGGGTAAAGGCTGTGAGGCTGCAGAGGCGCGGTACACATCAGAAAACAAAGAGTGGCGTGTGGAAATAAAATGTGTCCAAAGCAAACCTTTAGGGCTGGGAGGGTATAATCCTCTTTGGTATTTTTTTCAACATATTTCAGGATTTACAGTTTGGACTGGCAGCACAGTGGTGCCTCACAGCGAAAGGTTCCTGGTTTACATCCCAGTTCGGCCAGTGTGTGGAGCTTGCTTGTTATTTGTCTGGGTTTTCTCTGGCTTGCTCCCACGGTCCAAAGACAAGCAGATTGGGGTTGGGTTAATGTGAAAGTTAGTGTATATATGAGTTTTACTCTTAATAGCTTTGTCTTTTAATAGCTGTTTTCAGACATGACAATAGCCGCCTTACAGACGCATTCACAACAGCAACAAATCCTTTGCATAATTCAGGCAAAGGGTGGTGCAGCCAGGTGCAGGAGGCAGCTAGTGACGTATTAGCTCTGCTGAGGAGATTATGTGATTTGATTTTATAGCACATGGACACCAGGGTCAGCTTTTATCACCACAAACTGACATCTTTGTCTGTGTCCTCTACATGTATGGCACTGCTTTTTCAAATAGAGGTATGTATTCTTTTTGTTGTTTACATTTTTGTGTCTGTCGCGTGTTAGAAGCTTCACCAACTCCCCACTTGCTCACACTGAATCCCGTTGGGGATCCACTGCAGCATTCTCACATCGACTTCTGAAGACTTTCTGTGGACTTTATATTAGGGGGCCAGGCAGAGAAAATCCACAGAAAGTCCAGAGTCCCTTACTTGGATAATTGCATTCACACATACAACTCCTCTGGAGAAAATGTGGAGAACCTCAGGAGTTCATTGCATATCTAACAGCAGCTTATGTTGGGTCTGTGATATGCTGGCGACCTGTTAAGGGTAAACCATACCTATCACCCAATGTCAGCTGGGATTGGCTGCAGCTGCCCCCACACCTCAAAACGATAAGCGGAACAGATGATAGATTGATGGAGGAAACTTGTTTGACTCACCTCTATCCTGATATAAGAACAGCTAAACATTCATCAGCCTAAGATACACAAGCTGGGGAGTGGGACCCCTTGCGGCAGCACAAAGCTATTAAAGGGGTTTTATCCTCAATTGTGAAGTAGCATTTTGTTTCAATGATCACTATAAATTAATCATCTATTATCCTTAAGGAGTTTAATGATGATGATTAAAGTATTGTGCATGTGATACATTAATGGCATGGCTGCTAAAAAGCCTTGGGTGTGTAACTGGTGTGCGTATAACAGCTGCTCTGGTGCTGTTGCAGAACTGAGACAATCGATTAAACTGTACTTCTTCTTTGCAGCTCTGCTCACTGACAAGTCTAATGAGAGGTGGAGCTGCCACTACTAGTGATTTGCAAACTGAGGTTTAAGTACAATTCTACATCCATTGCCACATGGCAAAAATATGGGGTTGATAATGAGGGCTGTGCATGTGAATAAGAAAAATACAAGTCATGCACTCAACCAATCGGGAGTCGGTCTCAGCTGATATTCATGCATGTGTTTTATTACATAGTATCAAATAACTGATTAAAATAAAATTCAAAGGAAACATCAACACTTCGTGATGTAAGAATGAATGTTGTCCATATTAAATATAGTCTATGATCATTTGAATTATGAATAGCTTATTTTACATGACATGAATTATGTTAATAAAAGTAGGCTTTATCTGTCTGGTTAACTGACAATAATAATTTTGCATTCAATTCAAGTGTTAATACAATGATTTACATCTTTTTTTTAGCAGGTCTATCATTTGTACAATATCCTCAACCTTTGTGACGGTTAAACCTGAGTAAATATACAGTGTAATTACCTGATCTAACTCTTTCAACAAAAGAGCTACATCAACATTAGAGGACTTTATTGATTCAGTTTGACTTTAGATCAATCCCTAAAGCCACTCAGCACTACTCCAGTATTTTTGTTGCGTTAAGATGAGGAAACCGTGCAGAAGGTGCATACTTCAATTAACGTGTCGCGCAAAGCTTCCAAGTGATGCAAGTAAGTTCACAGGTTCAGCCAAACAGCGCTTATCTCCAGCTGACAGCTGGCCGTGGCAAAAATAACTCAATTTAATACCCATGGCTGTTGTGTGATAATGCCACACTCCTGTGACGATGGGAGACTTCTCACCTCTTTAACCCCGCAGCTTCACTTCTCGAGCTGCTGGTTTTTAGCTGAGAGAGGTGAATTCTGTCTTGTGCGCCCTCACCTGTCCTTCATCCTGCCCCTCATCAATCATATTGAAAGTAATATTATCAATGCCCTCCTCTCTATTCTTCTCCTGATGTTCCATAGGACAATAGGGCTGAATTATTTCCACTTGAAGTCTAAGTTATAAGTCTTCCTCATTGGTGTGTCACACACCCACGACTCTGAAAGTAAACCACTGAAAAGTTTATAGTAACGCACCTTAAAGGGGACATATTATGAAAATTCCACTTTTGTAGTGAGTGTACACGTTAATCTGGGTGTCTGGCATGTCTACCGTCCCAAAAACTCTGGAAGAAAATAACTTCCGCAATTTTTGTGGTTCCTCTATGTCAGAAACGATACGCTAGAGTGCATAGAATGGGAATATGACCGAAATAAACGTCATAGTCACACCATGCCCATGTAGGGTGTCTCGCTGCATAGCCTTGGACGAGCGAGTTAACGCTAGCCAGGCTCCACACGAGCCTGAAAAGATAACATTGATTTTACTTTTGTGAAAAACCTTTCCATTAATCTGCTTCCTTTCCTTCTAATCAGGTGTGGACATCATCAGGCGGGCGCTGCGTATCCCCGCCATGACCATCGGTAAGAATGCCAGCGGGGAGGGTTCAGTGGTGGTGGAGAAGATCCTCCATTCATCAGATGAGATCGGCTAGGACGCCATGTTGGGAGAGTACGTCAACATGATGGAGAAGGGCATCATCGACCCCACCAAGGTATAGAGCAGCCAATGGGCTTTAGTTTAGTCCCATATGTTAACAGATGGGACTAAACTTATGTTGTGAACATAAAGAATGAAAGAAATGTAAAATCCTGTGCCTCAGGCGGTCGTCACGGAGCTTCCCTAAGAGGAGAAGGTGATGCCTGGTGGTATGGGAGGCATGGGTGAAATGGGCGGCATAGGAGGACACATGGGTTTCTAAGCCGACTCCCCCGCCTGCTGCTGTACAGACTCGACGGCCAGAGCGGAGCTGGAGGTGGCTGAGGAACAGAAAACGAAATCCTCCTCCAGCGAGCCGTGCCCAAACTGACTTGCCATGAGTATGTCGGATTGCGACCCCGTCCCCCCGCAGTCAATTCTGCCTCCTGCCTCACAGTCCGGTTTCTAGAGGATCCGACTCAGTCGGGAGGAGGAGTGGCCATCGAGTTATAACCACCAGCTCCCAGAGTGAAGACAGGCATACGTATCGCCTCATTTAAATCAATAGTAGGGCTGCCACTAGCTTATTTTTCCTCAAAACAAATAAAATTGACCATTTCATTTCATTAGGGTTAGGGTTAGTGCCGCACAGTGCCAAGGAAAGCCAGGCGCCTCCTATCAATCCACGTTAAATCTTTGTGCGTGTCACTGTTTAGGAAGGAGATGGACCCAGGATGCGGAGGTAATAACAAAAAAGGTATTTAATATAAAAAGAGTGTTTAAACAAGACAAAAACAAAACATGAACAATAACAGGAACAACCGGCGACAAGGCGCACGGAGAACAACGAAAGATAAGCAGGGGAAGCTGGATGAGACAGCAGGACAAGACAAACCATATACAGCAACGTGTAGAAACGAGTAACGAACCGACAAAGGCAAAAGGGAACACAAAGACTTAAATAGAAACACAGGGACGGCTGGGGTAACTAGTCACAGGTGCAACACATGAGGACTGGGAAAGACAATCACCAAGACAGGAAGTGACACACCCGAAAAGTTGCAACAACACACAAGGAAAGCAAGACTACAAAATAAAACAGGAAACAGAAACACAAAGAGACAGAAATCCACAAACTACAATGACAGAATGCACAGTTCGAAAACATAATTTTAAACGATATTAATGAAATATTTTATATGCGGCAGCCCTAATCAATAGCATTTCTACCGTTTAAAGAATCTGCTGAAACAGGAGCAGAATCTCCAGATTCTGACAGTTTTTTTGGACATGCAGCTTTTTACACAGGCGGCGATTCTTTTCTCGACCTCTGGTTCCTTCTGACGAATGGAAAGAAGTAGAATCTCTGGACAGCCCCATATCTTACACAGGTTCTTGAATAGTTTGGGGACAAAGCAGGAAATAGAAACACAGAGTGCAAACATGTAAACAACTCAAACATAAACAACAGAGATCTAACAGATAAACAGATTACACTTACAGAATTTAGCCCCACAAACACAATCTAAATTGCCGGACTGTTACATATAGAGGACATCGGAAAGGACGGGGGAGTTTGCAGGTGAAACTCTGTTCTTGGCCTCTGTCAGAAGCAGAGACTCCACACTGTCCCTCAGAGACTTGACTGACTCACTGCTCTGGACTTGGGTCTCCTTACTGAGCTCCTTCCGGATTTGTGTCCCCATCTTGACATTCAATGCTGTGGCAAAAAGCTTTGCCAAAATCTTTTGCCCCACTCCTTTCCAAAACCTGTTGGGGCTCTTTGAGAATTTGGAGCCTCTACACGAATCAGATGATTTGACAATGTCTTCTTTACTAATTATCTGATAGATTTCCTCTGCAGCAGCTTTAAACTCCAAAGATGATTCAGATATCAGCCCACTCAGGTACGATTCTGACATTTCATCCACAAGGGGTTTGATGATGTCGCTCACCTCCTTCATAAGGATTTCCTAGACAGCCTCACTTTTCCCACGGTCACTGCTGCGGACTGTTGATCCTGAGGATGATGCTCTGTCAGAGTAACGACTGTATGATGTGGAGACAGAGTCTGAAGAGGTTGAGGTTGTTTTACCCTGAGAAAGCTTATTTAAAAGATCAACTGTCTTTTGACTACGCACTCTTGGCTTGAACAAGCCCTCGATGTCCCAAGAAGATTTCTTCAATACGCTGGAAAGACAACTGACCATTTTCTCAAGTTTGTTGGGTGTGGTCTGGTGACACCGTGGTGGTCTACTGGACTGTGTGCTGGAGGAGTAGGAATGCAGGCTGGTGTTGACTCTCTCTGTCACCTCCTCTGCAACCAACTCTGTGAATTTGGTTTGAGTTGGTTGAGCTGCCCGGTGCTAAACTTTGACAGAGTGTGTCTCCCAGACTGGACTGGACCTTTTCTACAGTCACGGACATGCCTTCATTTCCAAGAGTCGCTAACAGTTTGGAGGACACTGTCGATATAATGTTCATGACAAGTTCTGCCAACAGAAACTTTGTCGTATTGTTCGGTGCACCTAAATGTAACCGCCTCAACTCCTCTGCAGTTAGCTTGGTGAAGACATTGTCAATGTGCGGTCGAATAGCTTTGACTGTTATGTTGGGTAGCTCTAATTCCAACTGTGCTTGTCAACTTCAGTGAGGGTGGTTTGGCGCATTCCACTTGAACACCCCTCGCCGACCAACGCATGCTTCGCGTTGAAGTGGTACTTTAGGCTGGTATTGCTCAGGGAAACGATAACGTCTTCCCGCAGAGTGTGCATATCACTTCGATTTCATTGAATGTGCAATCTTTTTTTTTTTTTTTAACACGAACTTCCCATCCAGAAGGTCCTCAGGTTCATCAGAAATATCTGTGTTTGTTTGTTTGGATAGCAACTGCCATCTGACTGCATTAGAGCGGCGACTAGTGCAGATTGGGTGGAATTGTGGGTATATTGGAAGCTCATTCTGCACATTCGTTAAATGCTTAAAAAAACAACTAATTAATCCTGTAACATAATCATTGATGACAACTCAAAGCTCTTTACAGTACAGTTTTACATTCCCCCATTCACAGACACATTCATACAGTGCAACTATTAGCAGCACTTTTCATTCCGAGGGGCAATCTGGGGTTCAGCATCTTGCCCAAGAACATATTGGCATGCAGATGGAGAAGACTTGGATCAAGCCATCAACCTTTTGGTTAGTGGATGACTGTTTTACTCCCTCAGCCACTGCCATCCAAAAAGCACTGCATTCATCACTAGCCGGACAGAAGCCTTTTCTAATGACACCTACCTCATACTTGTCAAATATCTGGCGGTGGTGGAAGTAGGCATGAGAGAATATCCTATAGATGTTTGTATAGTGTGACAGAAATCTGGAGATACAAGAGGCTGGAAACATCAACGTTATATACGTGTATTTAATAAAGGGCTTTCTGCAGAAAAGATCAACATAGTGACCATTCTCTGGCAGCCGCACTATCTTGTAAAAGTTACTTTTTTACCAGAGCACCTAGAATAATGTATGAATACACTTTTTGTGGTAAATTGACCATAACGATTGTGATTCTGACATCATTTTGCCATTTAGACATTGTCTTGACCCCCGAAATCCAAGATTGCCACCATCTGGTAGAGCGAAAACAAAATTTTTGATACACAAATTAACTTTTTAAACAGAGCACCTAGAATAATATATGAGAACACTTTTTGTGGTACATTCACCATAAAGATTTTGATTCTGACGTCATTTTGCCATTTAGACATCATCTTGACCCCGAAATCCAAGATTGCCACCATCTGGTAGAGCGAAAACAAAATTTTTGATACACAAATTAACTTTTTAACCAGAGCACCTAGAATAATGTATGACGACACTTTTTGTGGTAAATTGACTATAAAGATTGTGATTCTGACATCATTTTGACATTAAGACATCCTATTGACCCCAAAATCCAAGATGGCCACCATCCGGGAGAGCAAAAATGTTACACAAATCAGCCCCCAGGTCTCCAGGAGTTGTGCCATCCGACCTTTGCAGCTCATCCAGAATGCAGCAGCTCGACTGGTTTTTAACCAACCTAAATTCACTCACACTACTCCTCTCCTCCGCTCCCTTCACTGGTTACCAGTGGCTGCTCGCATCCGGTTCAAAACACTAGCACTTACGTACCATGCTGTGAACGGATCCGGTCCAGTCTACATCCAGGACCTGGTCAAACGTTACACCCCAGCTCGTTCACTCCGCTCTGCTTCGGCTAATCGGCTCGTTGCTCCCTCACTGCGAGCTAAACACTCATCAAAAACACGTCCTGGCTCCTAAATGGTGGAATGAGCTCCCCATTGACATCCGGACATCAGAAAGTTTACACATCTTCCGCCGAAAACTAAAAACACACCTCTTCGGCTTACCCGAAGAGGTGCTTACCCCGGATCTTGGGAAGCCGTACCCAGATATGATGGATGTGTAGTCATGGAGGAGGCTCTGTATTGATCTTAGTTCATGTTCCACAAAGATAACTGTTTTGACGTTGTCAAAGAACATTGTCTGAGCCTCACGGAGAGTGACATTGTGCATCAATGGAAGCTTGTCATCTTCACTCATTTTCTGGTATCTATGCACATGTTTCAACCAGCATTTTAGGTGATATCTGATCTCCAGTGCGTAGGGTTGATCAGCCGCCGAATCTATGAGACAGTTAATTCTGTCACGCATTACTTGATCTTCCAGGGCCACTGTGTGGCTCTTGAATGCTGTCCATGCTTGATCATATGAAATCAAGTGCAGCTTTGATTCTGGGTGCTTCTTCGACTCTGGAGCACAGCACCAGACACATTTAGTTTTGTCATGGATCGGCCCTAGGCTTGATCGCAGCCGTTTGGAAGCTGAAGCCACATGTGGGGAACAAACATCAGACATAGACGAAGACTGACTTTGGCTTTCTTCAAAGTCTTCTTTTCTCTGTCTTTTGTTGGCTTGTTCTAGTTTTTTGGCGTTGGAAGACACATTGTCCAATCGGACCTTTATCCCAATCGACAGTTCTGTAAACATCTCCAAATTTGTCTAGACCCTTCCATAACAGGGCCTTTTTTTTTTAGATTTTTCCACCTCTCCATTGAGGTAATTGAATCAGTGTCTTTATCGCAAAGCCTGCCACACTGAAGGACACATGGACTGCCTTGCATGTTTGCAATTGTCAATTCACTTTGCTGTTTAGCATACACTGGATATACATATAAATGGTGTATAGATGTAGATGTGTCAAATCAGTCGTCAAAACATATTTGCCAGAGAATGGTCACGGAATTGAGGTTCCTGACCCTACTATAGGGAGTCACAAGGATCTCAGAGTGAAGATCCTGAACAGTCAAATGCACAGATGTTATAAAGGAGAACAAGGCTGTTTGCCTGAGCAAGTTCAGACCAGTTCTGTAGGGTAGTTTAAGACAGGAACCAAAGCAAAGGAACAAATGATTTACATACATTTCCATTGGGTTCCTTGGCAGTCAATAAGTAATGGAAAGGACAAACAGGTATATAGAAAGGTCATACAGGTTTCATTTCTTAAACATTTAAGGTCATGAGTCTTAGACAGGTATGCAAAAAGTAATTCTTCAACAATCAAATAGGTTTCAACCACACTTTGCTAGTTTCCATTACACCAAGTCATTTTTCCAATACAATAGAGTTTAGCCACTGATGACTCTGTGAGGTGATTGTGCCTCCTCTTTTACATTTTCACTAGCGCCTGCTCTTTAAGATATTTTTAAACACGATTTGATTGGCTAGTGCTTCTGTTGCCATATACAAAGTTGAGAGCTCCTCAACTTCTGCCGTACACATTGTGAGCTCAGCAATGCAATGGAGACACAATTCAGTTCAGCAACGCATTTCGGCACAATTCAAAGTGAATGAGCAGTGTTTTGGTTAAAGCCTCCACTTGACATATGTGTGAGTCCTGCCTTAAACCCTGGTTCTCCAGTCACAGACAGATTGTTCAGTCTACCTGTGCGGTTCAAACTTTGACTTCCTCATGTTTTATTCTACTTTGTACTCCCTGGTACCTTGTAAAGTATGTCTTCCTGTCTCTACTCAGCATCTCCTACTCAGCTACTCCCTTTCTTCACCTTAACCACTCTGCTATTCAACGCCTTCCCGCCTCTCATGCAGCTCCAGTCCTTGCTTTGCTTGATCTGCTTGGTCAGAATAAATCCTCATCTTTCTCACCAGTATCTGTGTTCTGGATCTGAAAACCGTCTTTTGTAATAACACATCTCTTACACATGAATCCTATGATCTTATGATATTACAATCCCCAAAACCTTGTTAGTCCTTTTGGAGACGTAATCAGGCCTTCATTTATAAAACAAGTGTCTCAGATCCATGTCTTTGTTTAAAAGATTTTAGCATAATTCCTGTGGTTAGTCTACCCACTAACAAATGTTTCGTCATAGGAAACCCTTGAAGTGAAATAATCCTCTTTGCTCATTGATTAACGTTGTTCTAACCGCTTAAGGCCTTTTACACAGAGTACACAGGGCTGGTGACATGTCAGTGAGATAATGACTTGGGAACATTCCTCAAGCTGAGTGTGAATCAGTGCTCTAATGTACCCGTCAAAGTCACCAGTGATGCATCCTCTGCTTTATATCTCGGGGGCAGCTCTGAACATACAGTATGTTTTCCTGCTCATTTGTCATGAATGGACCACAGAGCAATCTCCCTCCTGTTTTCCATGACCGGCTATCATGGAATGAGTCTGTTTATCACTGATGCTGACGTGAGAAATATTTATTGCGAAAAGGAATTTTTATCTGCTGCTTTTTATGCAACAAAAATAAATACAGTTTTCCTGCTTCTGCTGAAAGCGACTAAAAAATGTGATATAAATGGGAAGCTCCATTTGGACATCTACCTCTGTCTCGCTTGTTTCCATTTCCACACACACACACAAACACACACACAAGGCCGGTAATGACTATGACTTGAGATCCAATCGAAAGACTATTAGGGGGCATAATGTGTTGCTGCCTTGTGCTGTTCCTGTGCTAACCATAAACAACTGGGCGCGCTAATACCTTGCGGTCGGAGGGCTGATTCCCTTAAGTAACTCAGTTTTGTCAAGCTGTCCTGGGGAAGTAAATCAGTGCAGGAGCTGTTCACTTTATTCTCTTGATGCCTCTGCCTGAGAATCACATTCAATTAACTCGTCAAAGCTACACACGATTGCTCTGTAAACTTTGTATATCAGTTGCCGGGGCCAAAGCTGTATGTTGATACTCAAATATTAGTGAATGAATAAACATAATCACGCTATTTAATGTCTAATACTTCTCAAGTAATGTTTTAATTCAGAATTTTTTTTCTAAATTTAGATGGAGTAGACTGCCAAACTGAGGTCCTGAACACAGACCAACTGTAAATGCCACGCAATTCTCAAAGCGCACAGTGGCTATTGGGGAATGTCTGTTTTCAGTTGGTGTCTCTAATCATGTCACACATGAAAGCGTGCTCCATTTATTATTATTATTAGAATCCTTTAATAGTCCCACAGTGGGGAAATTTGAGGGTTTACAGCAGCAGCGCAGGTACAGTGCAACAAGAGAAAAGAAAGAGCAAAACAACATAGTAAGAAAAAAAACAACAATGAGCAAAAAAGTAAATAGTAAATAAGTAAATAAATAGTAAGTAGTAGAACTAAATAATACAATTAAATAATTAAATAAATTGCACAAATTACACGGATTCTGTTGTGTGTTCAATGGGATCACAGCTGGTTGTACTGTCTGACAGCAGCAGGAAGGAAGGACCTGCGGTACCTCTCCCTCACACACCGGGGGTGAATCAGCCGGTGGCTGAAGGAGCAGTTTAGAGCTGCCAGGGTGTCCCGCATGGGGTGGGAGGAGTTGTCCATCAGGGAGGATAGCTTAGCAACCATCCTCCTGTCTCCTACCCCCTCCACCGTATCCAGTGGACACCCCAGCACACTGCTGGCCTTCCTGATGAGCTTGTTAAGTCTCTTCCTGTCGGTTAACAGTCATTTACAGGATGTTGCAAAAAGCATTCAGTCAGGGTGTCACTCACTTTATGGCTTTCCCGTCTCTTTCCTGCGCTTTCCGTTCTGTCCGACAACCATGAAAGAAACAAGCCAGCATCTGTCTGCCAACTCAGCAGTAAAAAGTTCAAAAGGCGATGTACTGTGAGGAAGAATACGTGACTTGAGGTCAGTGCCACCACACATGGATGGTCACAGCAGGAACAGACACAGTATTGAGTTAATTAGTGAAGACATATGTTAGAAATTGGTATTTTAATGAGAAAAATACATACTGACATGTTGTCAAGCAGATCAAAGTCTGTAACTTACAATAAAAGTGCAAGATGTTTCTAAATATGTCAAAGTAGGCTTTCAGGGGAGCTCATCCCCCCTAAGTTCCTCCGTAATTCAAACAAATAGGCTACAGTGCATTCGATCACCGGATTACTGGACCCACTCTACCACATGAGCCTTGAAGGAGGTTCGGAATTTCAAGGAAATCCATTCAACACTTGTCAGGACGTTGAAATAAAAACAAAAAAAGAGCAACCTGTAAAAAAAAGGAAAAGTCAGGCATCGACCTTGTCTGGAGGATTATTCGGGGACAATGAAAATACTGTTACAAAATTCATGGAAAACCAAATTAATCCATCCAATGACAAGGTAGACTTGCCGACTGAATGACCAACACAGCCATCCCCAGAGCTATGCCGCTACATAACAAATCCAACATTTTGCTTGTGCTGTGATGCAGGATGTTGTTTCCTGTAAAGACAATAATGAATGTGTAGAGGCAGGTTGGAGAATGTGGATGATTGCACTCATTTTGGAGTGTGGCCAGCAAACACTCTCTGTCAAATTAAACAAGATCTCCCCATCCTTAATCCAAGCAATTACAAGCAAGTAAATTGCTGACAAGTAAATGTGTTCAGCGTGGAACATCAAACTGAAATACAATTATTTATTTATCTCTACATTCTTCCACACAACCAGCACACTTGTGTTTTTCAGCAGCTGTATGACCATCACACTGACCCTTGTCTTCCACCTGGTTGACTAATCTGCACACAGCCCAGGCTGAGTTAATGCTGATAGAAGCTGGCTGAAATGGGCATGTGCTGACTCTCCCCAGAGAGAGGAGCTTCAGCAGGCAGTCAATCCCACTGACCCTGCGACCTGAACCGGCCGTCTGAAAGTTACCCTGCCTAAAAGCCTCCATTAGACGTTTCTGAACCGTGGCTGCAGACAGGAAGGCAAAGCTACGGCTAATGCAATTTCATGCATGAGAGTGGTTTCTGCAGCAGAATTTATACTTTATAAATTTGTACCGACATGTTGAAAAAAGGCAGGAAAAAAGAAAGAGAGCAACAGCGACAGAGAGAGATAGGGAGAAGGAAAGGGCTGAGCAGACAAAGATATTTTACCATGCCAGATCAAATTATTGAACTCCATTTGCAGTATTATCATTGCAGATTAACATTTTTATGAGTGTGTGAAATTACCCGTGAACGCCTATTGCCATGCGGTACAATGAGGCATACAAAGAAGCGGCTTTTCAGCCTATCCGGTTATGAGGAGAGAGGTCTCACAAGGCAGTTGAACGTTTAGGCAGTACAAGCTTTTGTAGCCCTTTAAATGACACTGACCACAATATAGTGAAACATCACTCACTATCAAGGTCACCTCCGAAAATGTACAACAAGCTCCAAAAGTTGATTTTACATATTCACCAATAAATCCTGAGCAATCCTGGGAGCTTCTACACCCATCTTGTTTGGTCCAGACCTTCGTAATTTTCAGTTTAGTCTGAACCAAAATAACTGGTGTGAATGGTGCCTAGGACCATGCACTTGCATAATAAACCATTGCTATCCACTACTAACATAAACTGCGTGGCTGAACCGAAAACATTTAGTGCCACACATCCTTTAACATTCTAAATCGCAATGCTGACTAGAGGTGCCAGTCAGTCAAGGGTTAACATTTACTCTTTCCGTCTATAACATTAAACATGGTGTTAATTATTATAACACGCTGCTAAAGTTCGCTGGAAACATTAATAATTACTATATAATTACTCTAATTGGTTTTAAAGAGGTAATCTTTCATATAGCAACTTAACAGCAGTATTAGTTCTTTCCCAAGTTCGCTAGCATGATGCTAGTAGTGACTAGCTAACCGTGCTGAATCACCGGAGTTTCAAGTATCAGAGTACTCTATGGAATCACTTCAGTTGACACTCTCAAACTGGACGTCTAGCTGGGAAATAACCTTATTAGTATAACCACATGTAGACTATGGTAATATTTCGAGTGTTTTATCTTATTTCTTAACGAAATCCGTGAGCTTCTCTCTCTACAGGTGTCATAAGAAAATCTTGGGAGAAAAAGGGTTTCTTATTCGTGGGGAGTTCCCTTGAACGAAATGCATTATGCGCCCCATTTGGGTAGGGAGTTTACTACTCCAGAGGTTAGTAGCCTTAATTACATGAGGGTTACACCTGTTTGTTAGCAATGTGACATTTTTGGGGGATATTTGGGACTTTCCGACCAATACAAGAAGAAAGAAAAGTTGAAGGTCTCAAAGGATGGTTAGCAGTCTACACCTCTGAAGGTGTAGTGATTGAACAATGATGGTGTTCATTGTGATGGCAGTAATACCATAATGATATTACAGGGGCAATGAAATCAACAAAAAAATGAACCAGTTCATTCATTTTCTCTATTCAATGGAAAAACTACTGTTTTCTATGCAATTAATTAAAAATGATTTTTGAGTGAGTACAAGAATTGAATTGACAACAGGTCGACATCAGACCTACACTCAATGTCAAGTTTAGGAAGAAACAGTCTGTGTCCGGACTTTTGGGTGTAACAACGCTATTAATACACCTTTATACCTTTTGTTGGGTGTTAAAGTACCAACATGTTGCTGAGAGCAGCACTCCTGCTAATGAATGAATTTCCTCTGTAGTGCTCGCTCATTGCAGAGCATCGGCTGGACAAGATGTAAAGAATTTATTTTCCCTGCAGCTTTACTGCAGTGTTGCTGTGTAAAATTGCCAGACTTATCTTGATCACTGTTCCAGAGCCCAGCTTTACAGGGGATGTGGGTATCAGGAGCCGGAATGTAGTTTACTCAGGGTTTTTATCTTGAAACGCATGTGAGGAGGGGGATATGCTGCTTCGGTAGGCTGAGCCTAAAGTATAGTGCTCCTTGATAATCGTGTTGCTACATTAGGAACAAGGATGAAAGTGTATATTTCTACCACACAAGAGGCCCTACACAAACACACACACACACACACACACACACACACACACACACAGGGGAATGTAACTTCCAATCACCTGAAGCCCTTGAACATAAACAACAAGGACAAATATATGCTTGTACTCAAATTGCCAAACCAAACCAGTGGAGCGTAGAGATACCGATATCACTGTGGTTCACGGAGCGGGGCTGACATATAGATGCATTTGTATCATGCAGAACCATGAAATTGAATCTGACATGCTTTTTCGTCCAGTTTCACCATTTCTCTCAAATACATTCAAGTACATATTTTAAATTTCCCTTCAACATCAATGACTCTTTAAATCTGTTTGAAAGCAAGACTCACATGACAGACAGTGTATACGAAGGAGGACTTTTAAGACCCCCATAGAAATACCTCCTCTCCATACCCGCTCTGAGGCCTCATCATTCAGATGCATTCACTCTGACAAATTAAACACCTCTTTAATCAAAAGTGTACTTGAAAGTTCAAGTAGTAATATCATTATTATTATTGATTGTTGTTTTTCAATTTGTTGCTATTATCCAGGTCTTATTCTTCAGACTCTCATTTTACTCATTGTTTTTTATTTCCATTTTGTTTTTCATTTATTGTCTTCAACTGTTTTATATCCATTGACGGTCTCCAGGTCTTTCATGTTAATTTATTGTTGTAAGGTACTTAACCTAATCCTAAACCCAATCTTAATATTTCCTCCAGCTAGTCTTGTCTGCAGTACTAAACGTCAGAATAAAGGAAATTCAAAGGCTTATTGTACTCTGTCACTTGTACGTGTGAGAAAATATTTACTGAAAACGTGCAAATCATAATCATAGCTTGATGAAGCACTGCAGTCAACATTAAAATAGTCCATATTCCTCCCTGACCTTCATCCTCACATGCTACTGACATCTTGTGCCTTCGTCATCAGTACACGTCCATCAATGACTAGTGGAGTCTCTGTGTGCTCAGGATATTTCCTTTTCAATGCTAAACAAACAGAACTGGCACTCTTTGAAAAGGATTAGACTTGATTTGAGCGCCCTTAGACAACCCCTACTGTTTCAGAGATATATACTTCCATATATTTTTTTAAGGAACCTTATGTAGCTGGGTGATTAAGTACCTGATTCCAACCATCTAGGGCACTATTTAAAGTGTAGTCAGGCTTCAACACAAGAATGGCAACCAGGTCACATGCCATTATTAACACAATGAGGAACATCTGTAAATTGAAATCTGTTGAGTCTGTAACTTTTGAAGTGTACCACACAATTTGGCCCAATTGGACTGTTGATGTCATGAATAAGCTTGACAGGCTGAAGTCTCTCTGCAACCCTACGTGTAGTATAGATAATAGATCAACACACACACACACACAACGACACTCTTTAAACACAACAGAACATGCAGCTGTGTTGTGTAGCATAAAAAGATAAACTACGGCTGGTCAATTTAAAATGATCCGGTTCAGGAAGCAGAGGCGTATTCACCATGCTACCTGATGGAAAGAAGAACATCTCCAGCTGAACGGTGCCGCAAAGCTTCAGTGGATCACTGGATCAATTTTGAATGAAAGAGCAAACAGAGCGTTAGCCGACAAAATCTCAGGATGTAAGATGCCTTCATGTGTGCATGTTTGATGGCCATTTTCCATGACTGCTGCCACATGTGATTTATGATCCTTTTTGCTTCAACACATAACTATCAATCACTGTCAACAAAATTACTGGCCATTGCTTTGTGTGACGTGCAGCTTTTCTCCCTTCAGATCAAATCAAGGGTTCCTTTCAAATCTTTGCAAAAAAAATTATTGTAGAGCACTATGAACAATTTCAGCTTTGTGCTTCAAAATAAGTAGTTTCCTAAAGAGATACATTCAATTCGCCTTATGAGTCAGCAGCAGCGTTTTCAGAAAGACCAGATACTATCCTGTTGTTTCTGCCGCTGTCAGGAGGAGGCAAGGCTTTGCTGTTAAATGCCTTCGTGTTGACAAGTATTATGACCGTGAGTAGAATTGAAAAGCCAAGTAGAAAGATTTCACTGAGCACACAGTGATGACTCACAGCCTCAGAGAGAGATATTCTGACGCCACATACCCCCAAACAGTTCAAAGCTGCTGCAAATATAACCGCAACACTGCCTCCATCTAGTCAGTATCTTCAAAGGGCCGTGGCAGGGTATTAAACGACACTGCAAAGAAGTTAAGATACTGGTAAACAGTGAAATATAAAGATATGTGAACAACAAAACTGGGTCAAAACCTAGATTATGGCTGGACTGTGTCTGGTCAATGGTAAAAACTGAGGATGTATTTATAACTGGTAGAAGCGCCACAAATAGAAATTAGCTAAAGCTTGTAATCTTTCTAAATGTCACAAGATCGCGTTATGCGCTATTTAGCATATTCATGACGCCTCGTGTCAGCCAGTTTCAGCCCTTTGGCTATCTGCTTCTCTCCTGCTCACATATACAGTATATTTTTACACACACATATTCCCAGTAAAGTTGCTCTCATTTTCTTGTTTTGTGTTGTCAGACGGCGCAACGTGGATGAAATATTGTCTGATATGCAGCCCCAGTAGGACTACATGTTAACCAGCAGATGCTTCCAAGCCATTTAAGCTGCTGCTCTGTAAGATTTTTGTGTTATATCCCCAGCGTTGTCTGATAACGACTGTGGCGCTTAGAATGGCACTCAGAGAAGGCTTATCTACGCAGAGTCCCAACAGTCCCCTTAAACTCTTTTTTTCAACAAGGTCTATATATTATTTCTTTAGAAATTCTCAATAAGGTAGAAAAACCTCCTATTTCGCAATGTTAAGGAAAGTGACAAAAACAACAACATCCCGGGTTCACAAAAAGCAGCAAAGGATTTTAAAAAATGTCCCTCGGTCGGCAAAGTCAGTTAAAAACTACCTGTAAATATCCCAGATGATAGAATAAGAAATGTTCACTTAATTATCAGTAGTGAAAGTCTAACAATCGGCTAGTGGACCAATGGAGGCTCATTTATCTGCTCAATGGTGAACATCATCAGTCAGTACGTGAGATTTGCTTGTGTAGGTTCGACCCCACTGTTGCAAACCAGCAAAACAAGATCCATAGGTGAATCTAGCCTTTAGATTTTGGACCTGAAGACAATGCCGGATATTTATTGCCTTGCTAATGCATAAATATTAAATTATATAATATATATTTTTTAATTATTTTGCTAAATTTAATAAAATGAACAAAAAAAATGAATTAACCTGTAATTTCCCTGTGATGTTGACTTAGGGAGAGGGGGCTTTAACTCTACTCCTGTCTTTGATTTTCGGATCAATATTTGATTAAAAGAAGCTCATCCAGATTGGTAGACTCACATGGGCAGGGACAGTTTGTATATCTGTGTGGAACAAATAATGGAGCAGATGGATAAGCTGGTGGAGCAGTAATACTCTTAAGGTCACAACTGCAGAAAACTCCACATCTTTCATTATCCAGCCTTTCTCCCTCTGTGCTGGGATTATTTTCTGCAGGATCAAGCCCCTCATGTACACATTTAACATTTTGGGGGTAGAGAGGTAATTAATGAATGGGTATATACAGCCTGATATATTACACCTAACTAACTGTACTAATAGGGTCATTCATAAAGCCATAAAATACATTAATTAACAAATACGGTATACTTTAATTACTTTATGCAACGTGTGGACTCAACTGTAAAGCACTTTCAAGAAAATTATTTTGTACTCATTAAGATGCTTATTTATTCATTCAGGTGCTATAAAAATAGATCACGCAGTTGGCTGAGGGGGGTCTCTACCCTTTAGTAGAAAGTATGCTTGAATTACAACATTCATTACAAGCAGACAAACAGTCAGAAACATGTTTAACAACATGCCTAAAGCACATGAAACAGAGTGACACTATATGACAAGACTTCGAGCCATTAATAAAATAATAAATAAAATATAAATTTAGTTGTTGAAGCACTTCTGTCTCTATCCAGTCTGATATAAAGTTTACTAGTTGATTTGTTTCATATATTTGTCTTCAGATATTCCTCACTGTCATTTTTGTCTCGAAAAGGATATGATGTTAGCCGAGTTGAAATTAGGATCAACCAACAGGGAGCACAACAAATGAGAAAAATGAATGTGCACAGCTGGGACAGTTTACAAATAAACAGGACCTTCATCAAATTAAAATACTCATCTTGGTGCCAGCAATTCTTCAAACTGTCTGACGGATGTCCTGAAATACGTCCTGAAGCGGCTTGGTAGAATTAAACTCATTTTTAGCATCTCGTCATTTCCCCCCCTTCATTGAGGGAAGGAAACATTAGCCCGCCATCCCTTGATGATGAATCCATGTCTTTTCCCCAAAGTGAGCTATTTTTCAGTCCATATAATTTAATCTGTTAATCGCATCAATGCAACGAAATTCGCCTCTGACTTATTTTTCTATTTCTTGCTGTTTATTTTCGTCAAAGGCCTTAAGACATTAGTTAAGCACAGCAGCAGACGGAGCTAAATGCTAACATCACTATCCTACAAACTTACATTGATAACTCTAACACGGTAATAATGTGTTTCCTATTTAAATTAACATGTTAAATGCGGCTACACAACAGTCACATAGCAGCCACACACACAGACACACACACACACAGACGAGCACGAGCCATGACACCATGTCTAAGTGATTCTCCACAAGATGCCAGCCTGAGCCGAGACCTCCTCGCTTAAGCGTCACATGCCCTGGCCGACATCACCGATCACAGCTGACTGGCTGGTTTGGCAAACTGCTCATCCCAAAATTTCATGTTTCTCATCGAAACACGCTGGCTGATATCAAAGCCGAGGCAACCACGTGAAGACATGGGCCCACATCAATAAGATTTCCAATGGCCACAGCACCATCCTCTCCTTTTTTTCTAAGAGGTCAGGGTTGAGCGAAACAGAGTGTGGGCTGACATGGTGAGGATGAAGGGAGGATGGATGGATGCCTCTGCCAGGACCTGTCAGCGGTGACAAATGGATGTTGAGAAGATGAAGCAAGTAAGACATTAGAGAACAGTGATGTGGTGAATCACAGGTCTGAGCGTGTGTGTACGTGCGTGCGCGCGTGTGTTTTATGTACCTGTCTGTGTGCTTTACTGACTGTAGGGGTGAAAGCGGGAGAAAGCGTGTGCGTTTGCATAAAGGTGTGTTTGGAGCTGCACCGGGCCAGGGCTGACAGCGGCCCTCCGAGATGGGAGAGTGCTGGGAAATTGATTTAGGTGCTGTCTGAGGGCGACAGAGATGAATCTGTGTGTCTGATTACAGGAGAAAAATAGCAAACACCATGAGATAGGAATGGCAGGTCAAATAATACTGGGAGGGAAGGGAGATGAAAGGCAAAGACAGTGAGGGAGAGAAGAATGCACAATTCTCCACACGTGCAAATAGACGAATGGATGAGGAGAAAGTAGAAAACAATCTTTGTTGGTCAGGAACGTATTACTTATCTGCAAAGTAATCTGATTACTTTTTCAAATAACTTATTTAACTTCCAATAATTATTGTTGATACGAGAAGAATATCTTGTGGATTTTTATTCATATTTCAGCTTAAGATTTAACCCACCCATTGCAACCCTATAGATAAATGCATTATACATGAATATGAATGTATTTTTCATTAATATCAAATTTTATTTAAATCATCCACAGCATGCGTTTTACTTCACTCTGTCGTATATAGTGATGGTGGGCTATGCCTGTACAGAAAAAACTGAAATTGCATTCAGGTAATATACACATATATTTGATATGATCAATAAAGATATACAAAAATGTATAAACAAATGATTACATATATTGTGCCTTTGTTTGTATACAAAATGCAACACCACTGCTGTGCAATTTGCTGTGTTTTGTCATTCACAGTGATAGACAGTGGATAGGATAAAGGAGAAGGTTTGTTGATGCGTGTCAGTGAAAAGAGGGAAGAGAGAGAAGACTACAACTTCCCTCATGATCCCTATCAGTAATCTTTGCTCTTATCAGAGTCTTGTAGGAAAAGTAAACAATCACATATCTGACACTTTCTGGTATCTCCACGATACAACTCAGAAAACAAGGCTCTTTACTGAAACACTATCTTTCTAGTACTGCAATACGTTAAGTGTTGTTATCTCATGCAACAGTAGTGAGGTGATTTCGATATAACCTGTTCGGGTCAGAGATTTTAATCCAGTCCAGAGAATGGATGTAGGATTTTTTTGTTACAAACTCCCAACTATCTATTTACATACAGAAGTTTCAGGCATCTTCCTGTAATCTACATCCCGTCTAGACCAAGAGGATATAATTCTCATTTTTATGTTACAGTATCTGTAATGCCCATAAAATGGAAACCATTGTTTTTGTTACATTAGACTGATTCTTTTTACATGTACCGCAGTCTCGCTGTTTGTACATTGATGCAGTTACAGGAATTCGCCAGAAGAAGAAGAACGTTGTCCCTAAAAAACCATAGAAGAAGAAGTCAGACTTGGTATTAAAAGCAGAACAGAAATTATGCTAAATGGAATTATACATGTTCTTGTTTAGCTTTGTATAATAAAACGATTAATACGAAATGAAAAAGTTGTTCACTGTTGGAAACTTCATAGATCATAAAAAAAAAAAACTGTCCGTCCTGCATCTTGTCAGTACATGCTCCCCCTCCCCACACATACAGTATAAACAAATTTCTCTTTCCAGAGAAGTGCACGTCTATGAATATTAACACAATCCCCCACGGGATAAGCCTCCTCCGTGGCCACATATGACAAGCATTTAAATGATTTATCCAATAATTAAAGGTGCTAAGAGAGTGAAATGAAAGATGTCCGCTCCCTAATGTTATCACACTGTTGACTGTTGACAATTTCGAGCGTCTGAGTTTGGCTTTGTTGTGATGTCCCACTCGTTGGTCAATATTCTCTCTTCCTTTTATCCCGTTGCCTCATCATCACTTACTGTCGCTCTCGTTCAATCACTCTCCTTCTCTCTGTGTAGTCTCATGCATTTTCAAGTGGATCTGACTAATCATCTCTTAATAAGTCCATCACTTACAGTAAACCATATTTATATCAGGATTGACTTCTGGATTGGTATTTGTAACCATTTCCTATTAAGCATTAAAATGTTCCTCTGAATGAACACACCAAAGGCACATTTATGCTCCATGTATATGGAAACTGACGAAGCCCTCTGCCGGTTCTCTGCATTCGTTTCGTTCGTATTTGTGCACGTCTTCTGAAAGCTTATGGATACGGACAAAACGGTAAATATGGAGGAGTACCACGGGAAATCATGAGGGGCAGTGTGGCCTATAGTTTCAGCGGGAGGACCATATGACACGAGGAAGAAATTCCAACAATGGCGGAACTTTGGTATGAAAGAGTGGAAGAGTTGTTATGAAATTACAGGCTACTAGACAGCAACTAAACTATATGACACAGGGACAATGACTTAAGAGGCACATTAACATATCCCTCTCCGATATCGCCATATTTGTTATAGTCAGAAACTCCCAACTCTGCGCCCCTCCTCTAGTGGATGAATTGGAGTCTGTGGGGAGTCACCGTTACGTGGATTGAAATGGACATCTCTTTCCATTCGGGGAGCAAAGATAAACTTGAATCAGTGCAAAACAAATGTCATTATAGATTTGTGGTGAAGTAAATTGGAGTAAATAAGAGTTTTACTTAGGACGTATTAAAGTTCAATAAAACTTCCAATCCCCTTTCCTAGTGAGTGCGGTGCTAAAATAAAGTTATCAGATACTTAATTCATTATTCATCAAGGTTAGATTTACTTTCTCACCAGCCACCATCACCCAAGAATAAAAGACCTTATATGTTTATTCAAGAGAGGCACAAAGTTATTTTTCTTTGTTTTCTTAAATGGGAGGGGGGGGGGGGGGTCACTTCGCCACATTTATCATGTTGATTACACACGCATGATGAATCTCTTGCTCGGTTTTGCAGTCTGCCCAGCCAAGAGTGCATCTCTTTCCTTCCCCAGCCTCAGGCAACCCATCTGGGGAACGCTGCTGTCAGCTGTGGCGTCTGTTCGGATCAGCCAGGGCTCCTCCAGACACAAACACAGAGTGTGTGTCCTCAAACTGTCTGCACCACATGCTCCTTACATGTGTGTGTACCAGTTTGAATATATCAGCCCACATTTGAAAACCCTTGCTTAAGATTTATTTAAAGCTATGGTACATTTGTATTTTTTTATGAATATAAATTCCTACACATCCTCTTGCCTGATACGCAGCAGTAAGCCTGTACCTGTGCTGATCAAACACCTTTGAATTGATTCACTGAATGTACCGTCGCAACATCAAAACAGAAACAAGGACAGGGCTCGAGATTGAGACATAATTTGTTTTCAGAACAGAAAGGCTCCTCCTGGCCATGACATTTATCGACCTTTAAATGTATTTGCACTCCGGGATCAAAGCTGTAGGCTGATCTGAGTAAAGCCAGCTGTTTAATACCACTAGCACATCCGCAGTTTGACAAAGTCACACTCAACCCCCGAGACGAGGCAAGAAAGTGGACAACACAAGTTACTATGTAAACTGAGCTTCAGCAACCGTTTATAATTATATGTAAAGCTTGTTATATCACCAATAATGCAGATTTGACAGCTGTGATAAATATATAAAAAACCACATTCACCAGAGAATATGAAATGTAAGAATGTGGCCCTCGGGCATTAGTTCATATCAAGAACTCGAAGTGTCAGCAACTTGTGAAAAGGCCTACACATCGCAGCAAAGGTCACGGCTTCCCTGAATACACATATAATACCATGACCCGAAAAATTAAGCAAGAAATTGGTCATCCAAGCTGAAGACGGGAGAGATGATATAAGGCAGCTCTAGGCCTACATTATTTTTATTAACATGAAAATGAAGACCAAGCCGTACATCTTCGCTCGTGCCACTCCACACATTGGAAAAGAGGGCACATCAGATTATTTGCAAGAGGCCAACGCTGGAAAATAAAAAGCCACTTAATTTGGAAAGAGGAAGAAAGGAAATCAACAGAAAGTCACAGGTCTTTGAGACGGGCATCAGCATTAAGACCCACCCAGCCTGTCAAAAAAGTCACCATTATGAAACGGCTACAGACGAACTGTATGGATACGTGTGACTTTGTTCCCGTCAATGATACAGACACACAATCTCAAAGTCAAGGAAAAAAGATAGAAAGATATATAGAAGATAGAACATGGCTAATATGATTTTAGGATTCCGATGCAGATAGCTAAACTAGGGAGACAAACATTTACAATATCGATAAGAGCTGTCACTTTTTTTCCGAAACATTCATTCAGACAGGGGGGGAAAGGTTCATCATCAAAGTGTAGTGACCGCTTTGAATTCAAAATATAAAGCATTGATGCCAATCAGACCTCCTCGCCATCTTGGGATTGCATCAGCTTGACCTATTTCATTTACTAATAAAACAGAGGATACTAGCAAGCAAAGCTTCCCTTAATGGACAATTTCACCAAAGCACCTGAGAACAGGAGTGTGGAAACATTTTACTTTCAGCATTGAAGATGGTAACGAACATGGTTAGACTTTGTCGTCTTTGTAAGAAGCAGCTGTCCTACTCTCTACACAATGATAAATCTGCAGGCTCACCTGTTAGCTTTCCTTCCAACTGAGGCAGCGGGGGGAGGTGCCACAGATCAAAGCCAAGTGTTCCACCTCATCTGACTGACTGGCACGTGGGGGTGGAGGGTGGTGCGATTCCCAAGTCAAATTCATTTGGACTTGATTTGCTACACCCTGATACTAAAACTTTAAAAAGAAAAATTGTCACTTATTCCTGAGATGTCGTTATTGAAACCTTATAACAAAGAAATGTACTGACTGATATTCAATGGTTTAACCTGTATTACAACTTTATGTATATTAATATATTAATAATGTTATATTATACAATATGAAGAAAATATGTAGATATATTTTCAATCAATCTGCTTATTTGTTCTATGAAATATATGTCTTCATATTGCTGATATCAGGAAACATAAACGCAGATACTGATATATCTCTGAAACGCTCATATCGGCAGATTTTCAGCCAACTGTAAATTGAGAGTGAGAGTTTTGATTTTAATTTGATTATTCACTTTTCCTTCTGTGGTTCTAAATTAACATACACTCCTCCTCGCTGCTCCTCTTTGAACTGAACTTAACATTACTACACTATTGTTTCTTATTTCTCACACAAACTGCTTCTCTTTAATAATTTGCGGTGTAAACATTTTCCATCGCTGATACCATCCGCAGGATTCAGCTAGTGCAGTTTCAGGCTACATACATTAGTTTCTAGACTAATATGAAGTCACTGTGAACTTTGACCTCTGAGATCTTATCAATTTATCTTTGAGTCAGAGGGATGACTCTTTGAAGAAATTTGAAGAAATTCCCTCAAAGAAGACTTGATGTATCAAAAACATGTTTTATGAGGCATATGTGACCTTTACCTACCAAATATAATCCGTTAATCCTTAAATCTAAATTTATATTGAAAGGATTATCTCCAGACCTAAGATGACATATTCGCAATGCAAAAAGAGGTCTTCTGAGGTCAGAATGGCCATGACCTTTGACCTCTAAATTTAAATCAGGTCATCGTTAAATCCCAGTAAATGTTTACTTTTCTGCATGTAATGAAAGTCCCTAGGGGTGTTACTGATATATCACATTCACAGAAGATAGGGTAACAGTGACTTTGAACACCAAAAGAATATAAGTTCTTCCATGCGTCCAAGTCAAATTTTGAATTAAATTTGAAGAAATTCTCGGCAAGTATTCTTGAAATTTTGTGTTCACAAGAATGGTCCGGACGGACAGATCTGCGTACCGATGTACCGATATTAACCTAAATGGCTTCAGCTATTGGCTACCCCTGGCACTGGGGTATAAAATATATAAAGCCATCAGCTACATTCACTATTATATTCACAATTTTTTACTAAAGAAAAAAAAAAAATTACTGCACATCTTGATTTGTATATTAGTAAGGCTCTAAAGTTATCATTAATATTATTTCATTCAAATCAGATAATATGAGTAAGTATATTTTCCACAAGCTCTGTAATGACTGTTTGCATTGAGAATTTGACATCTTGACTTACTTGTCCACAAGCTGCTGCGGCCCTTTACGTGTATAGTGTCCTGCCTCTCTCTTTCTCTTTATCTCTCTCTCTCTCTCTGGAGTGTCTTCATTATGCTGCCAAGAAGCATATGGCTATATGCTGACATAGTAATTATGCATGTTTCCAACCCCATCTTTTATTTTCACCCCCTGCTTCTTTTTATCCATTGATTTGAATGTAATTCACCATGAAGAGTATTCAGGTTGCAACAGGGAAGCGTCAAAAACATTAACGCATAATGCTAATTCTTCAGACAAATGGCTTCAGGGAGTGCTGCAGCCAATCAAGACGGATGAACACTGATCTGTTTTCTATGAGCCTAATACTCGTATAGAAAAAATATAAAGAAAGCAAGAGAAAACAGGTCCTTTTGAATTTAATAATTTTGAATTGTCGATAGAGAGTTCGGCTGTTTTCGTGTATCCAGTATCCTTGGAGAAAAAGGTAATACATTCCAATTGTCAAGGTGGAAAGTGATAGCATATGCAAGTAGAAATTGGGATGACATTTTTGTGATTAAAACTTCACATGGGAAACTTCAAACAACCACTCTGTTTTTTGCTCATTTGTTTTTTAAATGTAATTCGCTCTCGACATCCGTTCGTCGTCTTCTCAGAGGAAACATCTCCTTTTTGAAAAGGAATAAGTATCCGGACGTGTCGTTCTATATGTCGACAGGAACGCTTGAATAAGTAGAGACTTTGTTACATCTGATCCATCCAGAAGGTGGTGAATTATTCACTGTTCTGTTGGCAGGAGGCCTGGGCAGGGATGAAAGGCCTGGCTTCCGCCCCAGGAAGGCTGAGGGGTGGGAGGGAAAACAGCTCGAGGTGCCTGCCCTCCACCACTTCCAAGCTCTGAGCTAGCTTAGCAAAGTTAGAGGCTTAACAGCAGTTTGTTCATTACTGCTCCCTCGCCGGTTGACAACATCCAGTCAGTGTCAATTAGACGGTAGCGGCTGAACAGGTGGGACTGTGACTGCTGGGAGGAGAAGAATCATTTGGCTGAAAGATAAACGGCAGAAAGACGAGTTGCGATATCCAAGGGAGAGACTGAAATGGGCCTAGATTTTAATTATTTCAGCTCTGTTTGTGTGAAATTATACGCCGTTATTTGTTGTTGTTGTTGTTGTTGTTTGTTTGTTAATTCCACCATCCCGGTAGGGAGCGGGGCTGTAAATTCTATCTCAGACATGAGCCTCAGCTGGCAAAAATGCCTAGAAATGTCCCGACCAATCAGAATGAGCCGGACACTTCTAGGCACTTATCATTGAGGCAAAATGCCTAGAAATGTCCCACTCTTGGTGATAGGGAAGTATAATATTTGGGACACTTCTTCAGTTTCCCAGAAGAAGTCAGCTGGTGACCCCAAATTCGAAATGTATTTATTCTACAGATTTCTTTAGCATCTTCAAACCAACATCCATTTGTTTGTTTTATTCTTTATATTCGAGCCAGTTAGTTTTAGCTTCACATTATAATTTAGGACAAGCACTTAAGACTATTGTATGTTGCATGTACGTCCTGTCGTCCTGTTGACATTGGTTGGAATGCAGACAGGCGTGCGTCTGACATTGGCAAGTTGCCGGTTCACTAACTTTTTTAAATCAAGTGTGTAGAGAAAATGTAGTCTTTCTTTTGAATGGAGAAAGTGAATGAACTTGTTCCTATTGTTAATATCCTCCCCAGTGTAATATCAGTCTAGCATTACTACCAGCAGCATGAACATCCTCATTAATAAACATGTTATCAGTGGAGGCAAAGACTACAAGCAAGCCTGTGAGCCACTTCCTCTATTATACATATAAGTCTGAAAGTCCACATCAAACAGGGTAGTTGGGAAAGCTCCATACAAGTCATTGGGCTAGAATTAGGATCAAAATGTATCTTGGGAGTTGTAGTTAAATTATCCTGGTTTGTTTTTTTGTACACAAGGTTTCTAGTTTTCAGTTTTTTTACCCATTGCCAGAAACTTTTATGGTGACTGTCCTGCTAGTAGCATTTCATGCCCATTTAAGCCATGCAAGAACTCCAACTGCAGCAGGAGAGAGTTCACAAACGTTTCCTTTCCTTTTCCAGCCACAAACAACTACCACAGTGATGAGCCATTGTTATTCATCCAATCATTGATATGGATATGTACTGTATGTATATTGGCTTTTGAAGAAGCTCTTTCAAACCAAGAGTTACGTTTCCTTTTATTCCTATGAGTGTCAAATTTTTGTAATACCCCTAAAACAATATTGTCTAGTTCTTAAATGTTTGAGAAGGAGCGCCTCCTGGACTCTAAGTGACTTAGTTTGACGCATGTGGAAACAAAACTCCAAGCACTCTCTTAGTAGCTATCCAAATACTGGTATTGTCTTGGCATGGTCATGTAACAAAGCTTCAACACGTTTCGGCATTTAGTCTTCATGAGGGAGTCAATCAGATCACCTTAAACAATGGTTCCTTAATGTAGTGCTATTCATCCAATAGGAAACCGCCACTCAGATTAGGGTGATCTTTTTGACCCCCTGATGAAGGCTAGAGGCCTGAGCTTTTTTGTATTTGCGTGTCTCTAGCCTCTTAGCTTTGAGGTAAGACTTATGTTGAGAAGGCGGAAACTTCACAGGAAAAAAAATATTATCCATTGTTACTTCACTTCAACAGGTCCAACAATTCCCTACATCATCTTTTCATGGTGGTTCCAGGGAAGCAACAAACTGTAAATGGTGCCGTGCACATGGATTGTTCCTCTATATTGTTTAACCTGCTCACGTTTGCTTGTAATGTATGTGCATGCATCAAAAGAGCTCAGTGGAATATACTTAATGATCTGTTGATGTGCACTTGCAGGGAAACAGCAGCAGCTGGATGAACACGGTGTCTGTCAGCGCTGACAGCTGTTCTCTTGCTAATGGCAGAAAGTGGTGCATCCAACAGTTTACCAGTTTAATTATACCGTGTATAAAGTGTCCTCCACATCGCTCTCTCCGTGTGTATGTGTGTGTTTGTGAAACTGTGCATGAGTCTGTGCGTGAGTTTGTGAGTGGGTTTGTGTGGGTGTGTGTGGGGTGACGTGCATGTAGGTAAATGGGAAAGCTCCCTGAAGAAAAGTGGATTATGTTGTGCTGAATTTGATGCTTTTCAATGGATGTTATCACAGGTTGGATCCAGGAAATGTTTTACTTTCTTTAACATTGTGTAATAGTTTATTTTTTCTTTACATTATCAACAATTTCCCAGGGAATAGTTTGAGTGTCTGGACTTATATCAATGAATGTGCTGTTGAGGGCTTTCTTAGTTTTATATTTCTCACAAAATGTATCTATTTAGCCTATTTTTGAATCATGCAACTCTTTTTAAAATGTGGTGACTGGTATTTTTCAGTAAAAATTCTGTGGAAAATAAAAAATGAGAGTCTTGACTGTGGGTCACAGTTTAACCTTCAGCGCAGTCTTTACACAAACAGCTGAAGACAAGCATGTATCTTACAACACCCAGGTCAAACACTCAAGCACTCTCACTTGTACATTTACACTACACCCACTCAAAGCCTTAACCCCCACAGAGAATTTAATCATTATCAGTCGAAACATGTAGTTCACCTCCTTTGGGTAAGAGACAACCTCCCCAAATACGAATGCCTCCATAATGAGATTTTTTTCTGATGGGTCTTCAACGTTGAGACTGACCTTGTTCAGCACCTTACCCTCATTTAAACCAAAAATTCATCAGCGCGATCAAAACGGACGATTTTAATTAAAAGTGTGATAGCAAAATTGGAATACTTATCTCAGTACATTTTTTTTTTTTTCTTTTTCCCCTTTGAGCTCAAATTCCATTATCTCTGTCTCAAGAACTGACAACGCATCAAGATTTCACCTCATGCGACAGCACTTTAATGCTCTCTTTAGAGAGGCTGACTGCTGCTTAGTTGAGGAAATGAAATGCTCCGAGCATCTCGCTGTGATCCCAAACCTGTATTGAGAGAGACAGAGTCAAATAAACTGCACTTTTCTGCACTCGCAGAGGCATTGTTTTTTATGAACCAGAAAGAAAGCACGAGTATGACATTCTCTACATAGTTAACAAGCTTGGCTACATGTCATCGCCTTTGGTGGGAAATGTCCTTTATGTCCACAGAAGGCAGTCCAAGGCCTATGTACTGTACATCCACTTAGAATATAACCATTAAATTCAGAGCTAGAGGGGGATAATGTTACTGATGTTTGCATGATGACCAACATTTCCGTTACATAAAGGAGGACCTTTTTATTTCTTTAAATATTTTACGTAGAAATAACATTTGAATTAGGTAAATATGCTCAATTTAACCACATCATTTAACCCTTGTTTTTTCTTTACTTTATTTCTCATTTTGCTTGTTGCACCAGTCCATGCAACATAGGGAATATGTAATTGTATTCATGTATATATTTATCAATTATCTAATGATGGTGAAGGCCAGTGAGCCTCCACATTCTCCCATCCTCACCACTCCTCCTGACGCCCGCTGTCCTTCAGAGCATGTAAATCTCACCAGTAAATATTTCATCAGGGTTGTTCAGAGGTTCCCCCCTTCACTCTGCTAAGGTTAATAGAATTCTGAGCATGTCTTAACCATCAGGATCGGTCTAATTAAATCTGGGGGTAGGGTGGCGGTGGTGAAGGGGTGCCTGCGGTGAGCACTTGCTTACCTGCTGTCATACTTTCCAAAGAAACTGGAGGAGAAGACAAAGAGGGGCTGCCGTGATAACTGATGGGACTGGGTATCTGGGTAGATTTACAGCTGTTTTGCCTGACAACATTACTAAATGAGCGTATCTCGACCATTGGCTGAAAGTAGTCGTTTGGACGAGATGTCTACCTGGGTTCTCTCCAGGTACTCTGGCTTCCTACTACAAGACATGCAGCTTAGGTTAAATGGAAACTCAAAATTGCCCCAATTGAAATGTTAATGGTTGTTTGTCTATTTGCCAGCCGCGCAATACACTGGTGTTCCGTCCCGGATTCCCCCCACTTCTCGCCCAATGTCAGATGGGATTGGTTCCAGTTCTCTAAGACCCTCTAAGGACAAGCAGTATAGATAATGGATGACTGGAGGGTATTGGAAGGTAATATGACTTGTTTTGGGAGAGAATTCAGATTTAAATGAAGATTCCTGATCTAGATCATTTTTATCAAATTTTTCTGGCACAAATCTCTCACTATATAACAATATTTTTTACATAAGGTACAAACAATTAAACACCAAAAAAAATTGCAGCATCTCGTGGACTGGTTGAGTATGTATCGAGCAGAGATGTCACATGATATTACATACAATGATTAAAATAACCTGCAGGGATTTAAACAGTCATCCACCTATGTCAGTATTCCATTGCTTAGGGAGTTTTACAAATTCAGTTGTGTTATTTTAAAATAATGGTGCTAAAGTTTTATAGTTTCCCTGTCCCCTCAAACTCATCAATGGTTTGGTCATCCGTTATCAAGGCTACTAAAGGTTAGGGAAATGAGAGGAGTGAGGGAGGAAGTACTGCAGGGAATAATCAAACTGCTTTTTTTTAGTAGGAATAATCCAAGCGAGACGGTTTTAATTTCCAAATTCCCCACAGCGGTGACCCAAAATTAATTGTTCCTTTTGCTACAGAGGGAGACCCCTTGAGACAGAAAGAGGAACATAGAAAAAGAAAATCCTAGGTAATTACACAAGTGTGGAGCACTTTTCTATAGAGTGGGAACCTCAGTGGCCATAGATTATGTGAGTTTAATGGAAGCAGGAGTCAACCTGAGGCTGAGCAGGAGAGAATTAGTGAGCTGACATGAAAGAGTGCTGAGGCTGAGGGGGCTGTCACAAATCAGGGGTGGCAGCTGCCCAGAAAAACTCTGCCCTGTTTGTCACAATGAAACATGGCTCATGGATGGAGGACACGTGTTGTGAAGCTGTTAAAACTGTTGAACTTTATTTTGTTTTAAACGGAATAAAGGAGCCAGGGACCCACGGAACCCATTATACCCCTGAAGTTGGTTGAAGCGCCCAATTTATTAAATTTATTTGAACTAGTTTGCAAAAAAATGACCTATGTGGACGTTTGTCGGTGTTTACTGTGGTGCTGTATATTAACCTGCTGCAACTGAATCTGTGCTAATCTGTAATAGTCACTTTAAGGGAAAATCTGGCTGATGACATGTTTTATTTTATATGTAGGCAAAGCATTTTTATTCATAAAGTACCTTTCATACACTGGGGTAAGTTCAAGGTTTAAAGTTATAATATGCAACAATTCTTTATTAAAATGTCTAAAAGTGACAAGACATAATTCACAATGTTTCCAGCAATGTTCAAACACAGAGAAATCTACAATTTTATTTTCATTTCATTTTTGGTCATATCCGGTATTACCTGTGGCTTTACCTCCCCCTGCAATAACTTCCACGACAAACAACGTATTATGATGGAAAACCACACTGCTAGCTATTTGTATCAGTCACTCATAATGGATCAGGATTATTCATTACAACAGTAAAGAGCAAACGCACCTGGCCACAGAGTGACCAAAGACGATGGTGGGACAAGAACTGGTGGTGAAGGCAACAAGTTCCCATGCTGCTTCACGACATCGTCAAACTCTGTCTTATGTTACTGTTTTGATTATGAGATTCCTACTGGCAGAAGTTACATATTTTACATTTAAGTGCATTTTTTTATTCTTTTGTTACATCTATGGCTAAAACAGCTATTTTCAAATGCTTGGAAATATTATATAGTTTCTGGAAGTCATCTTGCAAACCTCCTCTTACCACGACCCCCTGTTTGGGGAGCCACTGAGCTGGAGGGCCCCAATGCACAACACCAGGCTCAGGTGGAGCACTCTAGAGCTCAACCACAGTGATTTTTGTAGTGCAGGTGCCTGGCAGAGGTATCTCTCAAAACAAGACTATTAACTACAGGAACTTTTCCAGGAGCTCAGCAACCAGTTTAGGATCTCAGGAGCCTTACTCAACTTTTAAGCGGAGGAAGCGAGGTCTAAATTTAGAGCAACAGCCTCGGCTCCTGGTGCCAGCATAGAGCTGACATACTGTAAACATAAGTAGAAGCAACCGCAGAACACTAAGGGGGATCATAAGCATCACATGCTCGGGAGTTATCAGTCCCCCTACACTTCTGCATTTCTCCCTTTGCTTCCATTCATTACATCTATTCAAACATTATATTACAGTAAACAGTAAACAACAAAGGACAACTCGTCAGTATGTTGTTGTTTCACTGTTTGTAAAACTGCATCAACAGTCCTGTTGTTTTTAGTCTTTGTGTGCCCCTAATCCTCTCAGTGGCTCAGATGTGCTGGAAATAAAAACTAGAATGTGAAAAAGGGATTTTGAGTCGTGAGTTCAGTCCCTTAGAAACTGAAACTATTCGGTCAAATTGAGACATATGGTTCATTTTAGGGACACACACATTTCTAGCATCCATAGAATTCTTGTTACTATGAAGGGACCTCTGATTGAATCACATTATTTCAGTCATGATTCAGTCCCAGGTATTTAAAAGGTGTGTTAATAAGATAGAATAAGCTTCTGAACAATTCAGTGGGGAAAGGTATTTATTGTGCCATAATTGTTAAATAGGAATATATCAGAGTATTATTTCAGCTAACGTGCAACAAGAGGTAAAGAGTATCATCTGCATTAGAGCTCTTCATATGGATTTTGGGGGGGCTGATGCTGATAGTGATTTACTGAAATTTCAATACTGATGTATAACTAAGGCTTGATAATTTACAGTTCAACCATTGAACTCTCAAATCCAGAAGTCCTAAATGCAAATGTTCTTGATGCAGGAAGCATTAACAGCATCCTCTAAGTATCAAGGGGGAAAGGATCCTGTCACACACCTGCAAATAACATGAACCTTATACGCTCACAGTTATCTTCCCCTTACCTCCACCAATAGATTCTACATGTGATGCAGAATCTGGAGACAAGCGTTAGGAGCTGGGAGGCTCCTGGGTTCTGTTTCAAGTTAGAGCAGCCTTTGGTTGCCTGCAGGTAAACAGTCCATGTGGAGAACAAAGGAGGAACAGAGTGACTGATATGCATCGGCTCTCGGCTTTTTGATTTAACTGCATTCATATGCGGAGAGACGCTACAAGACATTAGCCAACACCTACAAAAAGTATGTGTTTGATTTTGTGTGGAGAGAAATTCATCCAGAATGATAAAAGAGTGTTAACTGTGTGCGGTAAACACAAGACTGAGTCTTGGACCAGATTCATCTTCCCCTCACTTCAACCAAGTGCTTTACTTTCCTAAACTCAACCATCTGGCGTATTAGTCACAAATGCAAACTTTCCCTCACCATTCTTTATCACTGTTGTCATGTGTAGATGGCAAGAATAAAAAGTAAAAAAAAACATGGGACATAAAAAGCCAAATGTAATCTCTGATTTAGCAGATTCTCTAATTATCAATTCTATTGTGTAGTCTGGGTTTTAAAGAATCACACCAACAGTTCATTAGTCCAGTCCATTAGTAAGACTAATGAGCTGCATGGGGACCACCGACTTTTTATCTTGTGGGAATGTTGTATTGCTTCTGTTGAAGTTATGATAGCCGAGCTTAAACCTCAGCTGTTAGAGTACATCGCAGTATATCAACAGCATATACACGGACTCTGATTATATAGCGAACCTGCGACTAACAATGAAAGAGTATTAAATCTAACTCTATGCACAATTGTGAGAAGTGAATGGGTGAAATCATGGTGAGATTTTAAAATGTTGCATGGTACCACTTATCTGATTACAGGTTGATTTTGTTATCATTTCATACAAAATTATTATTGAATTGTTAATAAATCCATGCAGCATTCAATTCAAAAGAAGATGATAACACCCACAGCAGCTCTCTACAGTGAGACATCATAGCTCTGACAAATGACAGTAATTCTAGATCATCCGTCATATCTGATTAGCAATCAGGGAGGATTCAGCTGTATTTAATTCACACACTGCTCTTTCTCCTCGCCGAGGTGCAGGGAGCCTGAGTGGAAACTCAACGGGAACATAGTAGTCATCCTCTCTTCCTCTTATTGCTCCGGTGATGAAATTTCCTATCACTGGAAAAACGGATCGCCCCCCATTTCACGTACGCACACACACCCTGCTTCATTCGATTTACTGTGCCATTAGCTTCCACGGACAGCTACTGTGGGGCCATCAAGGAGTGATTTTCTCTGTGTGTGTGAGCATGCATGTGTGTGTGAACAATTTAGAGTTGGCTGGGGACCCTATGCTTACTGCTTCGGAGTATTACTCTTTTTAAGGGGGCCTCCTGGAGACTGGAATGTGCTATTGATTTGTTTAGTTAATATTATTCCTCTCCCTTCTCATCTTTCTTCTTTCAGGATTATGCCGTGGTCTCGCCTGTCTCCAGCTGGGAGCAACAAAAAACACTTTGACAAAGACATGAAAAATTGTTGAAATCTTTTTTTTTTTAAATCAGGGTGCAATCTGGTGAGCAGTGTCACTCTTCATGGATTTCAGCAAGAAAAATATCCTGATCCTCTGGTGCTGTTTAATCAAGTAACATCACCGTAGTCACCAAGGAGTGGTGGGGGGGATGGTTGTACTAGCTCACCTATCATAACTTAGCTTCAGGGATTTGGAGACAAAATTTTGTCATTTAGAAATTTGTAAAAGATGGCTAAATCATAAACACCCCAGTCAATCCCCTCTCCCCTGTGGTGACATGATGTAAGAATAAGGTTGAGCCTGTGTTAAAGCTCATGAATCTCCGTCTCCAAACATTCAAATGAAATAAAGTCGATTAGTAGACGTCACTGGAATTTGCGGATTTCCTCAGGATTTCCTCTATCAGCTATTTCTAATCTATCAGGTCAGAGTGTGACAGAGTTGGAGCCGGAACAGTGGACTCTAACAATAATCCTTCGATAACAAGTTACTAGCAGTGACACACCATTAATCCAATGAGAACTCATTACCACACGTATCTCCGTTGCATCTGCATTATACTGCACCAATTAGGGGAACAAAGAGATTCTGCCACATCCAAACCACGACAAAAGAATTAAGATCATCTGATTACACTGGAGCGTGTATAAACGTATACTGTCAGGCTTCCAATGAAATGAATACCAAGCATTAGTGCAGCCGTATGAGCTGTGGCTCCGTAATTCTAGAGTCACTAATAGAGAAATGAAGCTCCGCCACTGCACAATATGACAAAGATAAATTGCGGAATAAAAGACTGTGTAGGCAACTACCATACACACATTAGTTTTATTGGTAATCAAATCTATGTGTTTAGTCAGCAAAACGTACGATCTTGTCATTGTCACCAAGTATTTTACTTACTTTACTTATTAAATGAGCTTAAACCGAAGTAGAGATGTTTTTACTTCCTTGTATTATGTATGTACTGTATTAAACTATGCATACAAATATACGACTTGTTTGTCGCCTTTACACCACGTCATCAAGCTCCATTGGATTGTAATGTTATCACCGGAAACACACTTTAATACTAGGTGTAAATGAAGTAAATACAGTATGTCAGGAAACATAATAGTTGAATTTATTAGTCAGATTTGTAGACTCACTCCAGACTTCAGCTCCACCCAGATAAATGCTAAGTGAAAACTAAAGTTAAAACTTCTCATGCATTTCATAGTGTCTCGTCTCATCAGCATCAAGTTTGGGACTTCCTCGGCGGCTGCGGCTCAAATGAAACTGATAGGTTAATGTGAGGTGGGGGGGTCATCGCAGAGCCTTCGAGGAGGCCTGTCTGAGGGGTTGAGGAGTGAAGAGGGTATCGGGATAGGTGAGAGCCCAGTGGAAGTAGCCACGAGTGTGGAGTGGCCCACTGACCTTCATTAACGTGTCTCAGCGAGCTACTGTAAAGCAACCGAGCGCTGTGTGATTGGAGGGGATGGGGCTGTGGGGGGGTTAGACGGTGACAGATTACACAGAGAAACAGAGATAAGACTGCAATTAAAGGTGTTAGAATCAAAAGTGGGAAAAATAGACAAACGAGAGAAGAAGATAAATGTCTCGGAAAACATGGAGAAAGAGACAGTTACACGTCTACCATCTGCCTCATTAAGAGGTGATAAGAAGGGTTAGTTTAACATTAAGGCTTTCGTTGTTAAATTGTCAAACTACAAAACATTAACACGAGAAAACTAATTCCATTTAGTGTTAAGGTACATTTGTGGGTACGTGTGTGTATTTATGTACTCATTTCTGGTACCTCATTGGGACCTTTTCCAGTATAAACACTGACTTCTCAGGACCAGTAGACCACCAGTACTTGAATAGAAGTCAATACAAAGAACAAGGATAGCTGTCCATGCAGATTTGCTTCTCTCTATGTGTGTGTGTGTGTGTGTGTGTGTGTGTGTGTGTGTGTCTGTGTCTGTGTGTGTGTCTGTGTGTGTGTGTGTGTGTGTGTGGACTCGGGAGACTCCCTTGGAGCAATGAGATGTGGGTAGGAATCCAACTTCATTAGGTCCACAGGCAGTGAGCCTTGTGGCAGCCAAACAGGCGACACAGTAAAATGGAATAGAAATAATCCAGAGAAAACTTGATTCTCTCCCAAAATCATTCACTGTGACCCCAAACTTGTGAAACTTTATCTTGGTGATAACTGCAGCATTTACCATTTTGATTAGGAACGCATTCTAGCAATTTGTCAACTGACACCATCATTTCTCTCACGATGAGTGTATTGTGCTTCATGTGCTTCAGACACTATTTACATGTTGTCTCATATTTCATAGTACATGCATGAGCTACATGCAAGAGGAAACAGAAGTGCATCAGTCGACTGAAAGAATAGCAGCAGCTTCTGTGATGTCTCCAGTATGTTGCTTAGGTGCATTCGTTTGTTTTTAGCACTTGCTGACTTCCTCACAGTTACTGGAGCCATGATGTCTAATTATAGTCAAAGATGGGGCTATCTGGTCTCTGTCCTGTCTATCATGATAACTGTGTTTTACAGTGTATGGTATCCCGTCTTTCGGACAAGAAGTGAGGCCTGTGAGAAGACGAAAAGACAAGAGGAAGCAAGCTTTAAAGGTTGCACACTGATGATTCTCGACTCATCAAGGAAAGGGACGGGTTGACATGACAGAGGAAATTCAGGATTCACAAACCAACCTTCAGTTTGCCCAGGTAGAGCAGCACGACTTAAAATACAACGGCTGACGTGATGAGAGATTTCTTCTCTATGCAGGAAATCATCAACCACTGTTAACTCAAAGTAAAGCTGACTACCTGAAGAATCTATTCAGAAGAAACATCATTGGTATGGATGGTATTCCCAAAACAGTCAGTGAGAAACTTGCTGAAGCATAAGAAAAATGACTAAAGATAAGCAGCAGAGCTAGAACCAGTACATAGAAAAGGGCAACAAGGTTGAAAAAGCCCAATTTACTGCAAAAATTGAAGCAACCAGGGAAAGGCATAGTCCCCGGAGGGGACCAACGGCTTCATAAATGAGGACTACTCTGAGATCGGGAAAAGAATAAAGACCTTAAACCAGAGATGGGAGCTGCACGAAGGGGGAAGTATTGCCTGTCTGCGAATTGACAGGCTTATAGTGCATGCTCCTACAACTCGCAAGACACCAATAAACAGAGACAGCCTCTGTTGTCTATTGCTATTGGCTTTCTGCAATTCACATTTCTTCCAATACTGCTATTCATCCACAGTGAATGGAACCGGTTCACCTTCCAGCATTACAATGAACCAAAGCACAACACAGAGAAAAAGCTGGAGCAGTTTCAGAAGAAGTGTCTGACTGATCAGGCGTGGTCCAGCCAAAGCCCAGGGTTAAACATGCCTGTGGAGAGACCTGAAGATGGTAGTTCACCAACACTTTCAATCCAATCTGAGCTGGAAAGGAACTGCCAGGAAGATAAACTGCCCGAATCCAGGTGTGCAAAGCTTGTAGAGACTTGTGCACTGTCCACATTAATGCAGATATTTTTTAAATCCACGTTTGGGCCTCGTGTCCACACACAAAGAGTGTTTTAAGAGAAAAAGATTTTCTCTGCTGATTTTCAAAAACTCTAGTTTCTGTGTACATGCACTTGTAAAAGGAAGCATTTGGGAAATGATGACATTAAATTAACAACAACAAAGATGGCTATATACCCGTTTCTCTAAGTCTGGTTATCACTGCTACGTCTTATTACAAGTTTTCAGCTAAATTTTGCATCACTGCGCATTTACAGCCTCCTACCTCACCTACTATAACTCCGACTGCATCATTCTTTGTTTTTTGCCTGATAGTTACATTGGTCATCAAAACTTGAAGCTGCAATTTGACGCAAGGAACTTAAGAGTCTGAATACTATTTTAAATGAGGGATTTCAGTTTCAAAATTTTACTCATTCCACATGATTGTTAAAAAAATCATGGATTATTTTCCGGTTGATTGATTTATAATAAAATCGACATCACATATAAGGATGCAAGAAGTGATAGGCTCTGAACATTTTCTGAAGCTGCTACATATTCATGCATGCGAGCTTCAGAAAACCGCCGATGAGAGGCAAAGAGACTTGTGTTGAGACTGCGCCAGTACCCAACACAAGCTTTCTAATGGAGTCTTGCCCACAGCCTTGGTTTGCCCTCAGCCTTTCTGACAGACGCCAGAACTCTGATCAGAGCCTTTGAGCAGAGAAACAAAGAGATGTCTTCAACCAATTATGGGTGTGTAGTTTTTCTTTTCATGTCAAATTCTCATCGGACTGAGTTGCATTCCTTTGGGTATGAACTCCGACAAGGCAATCTCTTTTTATTAGTCGCAGGATGCTTACTCTCTCGACTCTGAACAACAGTGTGAAGCTTTCACTTTTTAATACATAGTATGCAAGTGGTGTGGCAGTCTGACAAACGGACCCATTTGGGGGGGAAATGCACACCCAGAACAACACACGTAATTCCACCTCCTCACTACCATTGATCTGTCAACGGAGTCAGCATATCATGTTAAGTATCTCTCCCCATTAAGAAATCATGAACCATCTGCCTGCTCAGCTGACACCGAACATGATGTGAGGGATGCCTATCATGTTATGCTTAATTAATGAGGCATTGTATGCTTGCCAAGGAATCACACCGCAACAAAGAAATAATATTATGCAAATGTTCCCTGTATCTATGAAACGGGAACTTCGCAGCAGGTTTGCACGGACTGGCTCAAGACTCGAGCAGAAATGTTGAAAGGGCAGAGCTGAAATGGTGTCCAAAAAGCAGAGAAGGTGTTATGTGGCGATATTCCACAAAAATATCAGTTTGACTGATGATAGAGCGAAAAGATGCAGCTCTCAAACCTGCAAGGGGTCTGTGGTTTCCAAGAAACCAGAGGAACTGGCCAGGAAAAACACGGGTGTACAAAAAATCAACAAATCAATCAAAAGTAGCACATTCAGTGAAGTGTAATGACTTATTACTAAAGACAAAGTATCAAAGGAGCAAATTTGGATTTATAGTTTGTAGCTGAAAAATTGGTAATACTGGTTTATATGAACCAAGATAACTGCTAAGAGTATGACTTGCTTACCGCTCGTGCTAATCCCACATTGGACCTATTTTTGCTTGCCAGGTTCCAGAAGGGTCAATACATAAAAATAGGGGGAAGTGGTGACGCAGTCAGACAGGTTGTAAACAAGCTCAGATTTTACTTCAGATTAGCTGCGAGGTGCAATATCTTTTTTCGGCATAAACCGATAGCACTGAATGCTACAGAAATAGAACCCCTGGTATCTCCTTTGTAAAGAGGTAAAAGCAAAAGGTGAGAACACCCAGAGTATTGCATAAAACTTCAGACTGCACAGGAGCTCTAAGAACAATCTGTCAAACTTAAACCAGGAGGATAAAAGATAGCTGGGTTGTACTTGCACTCTTCACCTTTATTGTCCTTTGTAAAAGAAATCGAAAAAACATGGGTGTGTTTGAACATCTGACTTTAACGGTCAAAGTATCACTATTTTTTATTTTCATCATAACAACCAGTCTGACAGAGCTTAAATACGACGGTTACACAAATGTTCCATGGTCTCGGTCTTCTGTCCCCCTGAGAAACCACTTAGTCTTTCATTTTGTCAAACATTCTACAGTAAAAATCTTCTGAGAACTTGACACACAGACAGTGGGGGTCACCATGAACAAGAGTGAGGTGAAATATCTGTGTCACCTCTCAAGGATTCTTTAACAAAATATTTAATATGAGCAAGTTATACATAGATAGATAGATTACTTTATTCATCCCCGAAGGGAAATTAAGTCGTCATAGCAGCCGGTACATTTGAATACAATAAAATACAATACAATACAATAAAAAATAAAATATAAAATATAAAATATTGCGGTAGAAAGAATAAAAACAGAAACACAAGATAAATGGGTAGATAAGGTGCAGTGGCAGATGATGGTAATAGTACTGATGATATGATGGTAATGTTATTGTTAGACAGTATATAAAAAATAGCACAGTATATATAGTGTGGCGTGCACTCATGGGTGTGTCCTCTCACCCAGTGGGTTGATGGGTAATGTTAGAGGCTGTAGCTATATATACTTCCCGTATGGGGAACATGTGCGAGTTCTTCCTGGCTACTGAATAAACGACAGTAAACAGTACCTGCGTCTCTGCCTTTCCTTGTCTGCCACATTGGTGACCCCGTTTTTTGGACATGTTCGAGGTAGAGGAGGATAGTGTCCCTTCCTCATCGGGGGAAGACGTATTTTCTTCCCCGGCGCCCGTGGACCGTGTCTCCACAACGACCATGGCGCCGCAGCTTCCGCGGCCGACCAGCTCCGCGGAGCACGTTAAACTGCCGGAGTTTTGGCAGAACGACCCCGCGCCGTGGTTTCTGCACGTCGAGGCTCTTTTCCATCTGCGAGGAGTAACGGCAGACGACTCCAGGTATTTTTTGGTGGTCGCGGCTTTGGACCAGCAATCCACCCGGCGCGTGATGCAGCTCCTGCGAGCCCCGCCGCTGCGCGGAAAGTACGCCGCCCTCAAGCAGCTTCTCCTCCGGCGCTACAGCTTGTCAGCCGCGGAGAGAGCGGACAAGCTACTGTCGCTTCCCGGTTTGGGCGATGGTTCGGCAGTGGACCTGATGGACGAGATGCTGTCGTTGCTGGGCTCCGAGGATGATGGTTTCCTGTTCCCGCACATCTTTCTACGCCAGCTCCCGCTGCAGGTGCGCGCAGCCCTCGCCAACTCTTCTTGTTTGGCGGCCGGCGACTTCCGTGGATTGGCTGAGCAGGCGGACCGGATCCTGCTGACTTCGAGGAACGTCTCCGTGCAGAGTGTGGCCGTGGAGTCCTTGCAGCCGACGTTGGAGGACGAGGTTCCGGCATTGACGGCTGCAGTTTCCACCCGCAGACAGCGCGGCCAGCTGTGTTTCTTCCATCAGCGCTTCGGCAGCAAGGCACGCCGCTGCGTTCCTCCGTGCGCGTTCGAGGCACCGGGAAACGGAAGAGCCGGCGCTCGGTAGCAGCCGTGGGCGCTGGCGAGCAAGAGGAGCTGCTGTTCGTTCATGACTCCATATCAGGTAATCAGTTCCTGGTGGACTCCGGCTCGCAGAAGAGCCTTCTCCCTCCTGCAGCTACGGACCTCTCGGCCTGTGGCAGTGGTCCGCGTCTGACAGCGGCTAACGGTTCGGCTATAGAGACGTTTGGTACCAAGTCTGTGACTGTGTGTTTCAATGGACGCAAATTTCTGTGTGACTTTGTTGTAGCCTCCAGTGCACTAATGGGTTGTTAGTGGATGTAGCTCATCGCAGGCTCATTGATGCTGTGTCTTTTGCGTCTTTTCCGTGTCAGACAGGGGGACCCGAGCCGTTAACACACGCTAATTTCGCGGTGTCAAAGGATGTCTTCCAGCGCTTACTGGCGGAATTTCCTTCGCTGACAACACCCGCATTTTCTGCCGCAGTTACTAAACACGGCGTGGCACATTTCATTCCCACTGCGGGTACGCCCGTTTTCGCACGTTCGCGTCGCCTCGACACCGTGAAGTTAGCCACCGCGAAGGAGGAGTTTGCTACCATGGAGCGTTTGGGGATCGTTAGGCGGTCCAACAGCCCGTGGGCTTCGCCGCTCCACATGGTGCCCAAGGCGGACGGGTCTTGGCGGCCGTGCGGTGACTTCCGCCGTTTAAATAACATTACAGCCCATGACCGTTATCCCATTCCGCATGTTCAGGATTTTTCGATTCGTCTGGCGGGCATGACAATTTTTTCTAAAATCGATTTGGTGCGAGGTTATCATCAGGTGCCTGTGCGGGCAGAGGACGTGCCTAAGACTGCAGTCATTACACCGTTTGGGCTTTTCGAGTTCCTGCGAATGCCGTTCGGCCTTAAAGGCGCAGCGCAGACGTTTCAGCGCTTGATGGACTCGGTGTTACGTGACCTCACGTTTGTTTTCGTCTATTTGGACGACATCTTGGTGGCCAGCCCGTCGGTTGATGAGCATTTGTCGCACCTTAGGCAGGTTTTCCAGCGCCTGGATGGACATGGTCTCATTGTCAACACAGCCAAGTGCCAGTTTGGGCTGTCTGTCATAGACTTTTTGGGCCATCGCATTTCGTCGCAGGGTGCGGTTCCTTTGCCCTCGAAGGTGCATGCAGTTGCGGATTTTCCCCGTCCGGTCTCGGTCAGGTCGCTACAGGAGTTTTTGGGCATGGTAAACTTTTACAATCGTTTCTTGCCTCGTGCGGCCCAACTCCTGCAACCATTGTATGGTGCTTTGAAGCTTAAGAAAGCCAAGGACCAGGTTGACTGGACCCCGGTGAGGATCCAGGCTTTTGAGGGGGCTAAGGCTGCCCTGGCTAACGCGGCGCTTCTGGCGCACCCCGCGTCTCGGGCGCCCATCGCCCTCACGACCGATGCTTCGGATGTGGCTGTCGGTGCAGTTGTGGAACAGCGTGTTGCGGGTGCGTGGCAGCCCCTTGACTTTTTTAGCCGCGGTTTGCGAGACAGTGATCGAAAATACAGCGTGTTTGACCGGGAACTGTTAGCGTTGTACCTGGCTACGCGTCATTTCCGTTTCCTGCTGGAAGGCCGCCCTTTCACAGCCTATGTTGACCACAAACCATTGACGTTTGCTATGGCGAAGGTGACAGAGCCATGGTCTGCTCGCCAGCAGCGCCATCTAGCGGCGATCTCCGAATTCACAACGGACATCCAACATGTGGCGGGTAAAGCGAACCCGGTGGCAGACTGCCTGTCGCGGGTGCTGGTGTGCCCTGTGCATCTTGGGGTTGATTTTTCAGCACCTGCTGCCGATCAACCTGGGGACCCGGGTATCGTTGCACTGAGAGCTGCGAGTACCGGTCTGGAGCTGGAGGAGGCAGTGGTGCAAAATGGTGGGCCTGCCCTCCTTTGCGACGTCTCCACGGGCCGCCCCCGCCCGGTGGTGCCGGTTGCTTGGCGCCGTCGGGTCTTTGATATGGTGCACTCTCTTTCTCATCCGGGTGTCCGGGCGTCGGTGAAGTTGGTGTCTTCGAAGTTTGTGTGGCCTGGCCTTCGCAAAGAGGTCAAAGAGTGGGCGGCCACATGTGTGGCGTGTCAGCGCGCAAAAGTTCACCAGCACACTAGGGCGCCCCTCGAGCCGTTTTTGATTCCGGCCAAGCGTTTTGATCATGTGCATATCGACCTTGTGGGGCCTCTTCCCCCTTCCCAGGGTTTTACACATCTCCTTACCATGGTAGATCGGACCACTAGGTGGCCAGAGGCGGTTCCTCTGTCTTCCACAACATCTGCGGACGTGGCACGCGCTTTTCTTTCAGCTTGGGTCTCGCGTTTTGGTGCACCGTCTGATATCACCTCTGACAGAGGCCCGCAGTTCATTTCGGATCTCTGGTCGGCGCTAGCAAAGTCTTTGGGCACACAGGTTCACCGTACCACTGCCTACCACCCCCAGGCTAACGGTTTGTGTGAACGTTTTCACCGGTCGCTTAAGGCGTCATTGTGGGCTGCGCTCTCAGATGCAAACTGGTTGGATCAGTTGCCGTGGGTGATGCTCGGGTTGCGCTCAGCTCCTAAGGCTGACCTGGATGCCTCGCCTGCAGAGTTGGTGCTCGGTCAGCCGCTCCGCGTCCCAGGGGAGTTTCTGCCTCAGAGCTCGGCCCCCTTTCCGTTTCCTGTTGCGCGTCCTGCGTCACAGGCCGCTTGTGCACCGGTGCCCGTGCATCATTTTTCTCCTCGGTCTTTCGTGCCAACGGATCTCGCGACCACTCGGTTTGTTTTCGTGCGTCACGATGCTCACCGGTTTCCCCTCCAGCCCCCGTATGACAGCCCGTTTAGAGTGTTAGAGGCGGGTTCTAAAAGTTTCATTCTGGACATGGGCGGGCGCAGGGAGCGCGTTTCGTTAGACAGGCTTAAGCCAGCTCATCTGTTGGCCGGCGAAGAGGTGCTACCGGCCCGGGTTCCCCGTCGTGGTCGCCCCCCTTCTAAGACCCCTGTGTTGGTTTCTCCAGTTGTGCCTCCTGATCCTGTGCCTGTTGTAAATGATGTCCCTTCTGCCTGTTCCACCCCTGCGTTTGCGGACGGGGGTCGGCGTAGCCGTTATGGTCGCCTCGTTAAACCCCCTGGAAGGTACCGACTTTTGTCCAATTTTTTTTTCCCTCTGGGTGTTCGGGGGGGGGCTGTGTGGCGTGCACTCATGGGTGTGTCCTCTCACCCAGTGGGTTGATGGGTAATGTTAGAGGCTGTAGCTATATATACTTCCCGTATGGGGAACATGTGCGAGTTCTTCCTGGCTACTGAATAAATGACAGTAAACAGTACCTGCGTCTCTGCCTTTCCTTGTCTGCCACAATAGTATATAATATATATTTATATATGAAAGTAATTATACCAATATAATAGCAGTATATAGTAATAATAGCAGCAACAGTATATATAATAATAATAATAGTAAAATATAATAATAATAATAACAACATGTACACATGTATAAATATGTGTATATAGACTTATATATACAAAGAATATATAAAGAGTATGATATAATATATGATATATAGTAGGGGTATAAATATAAGTATTTGGCGATACAATAGATATATAATATACTATGAGTGTTAGAATATGTAGACTGAGTGTGCAAAAGACAATATTATTGTATAAAGTGATGAATTGAGACAGGTATGTTTAGTGCAGTTCTGTGATGGTGGCTCTGACAGAGGTAGATGAGTTGTACAGTCTTATTGCGGTTGGGAGGAACAATTTCCTGTATCGTTCCTTAGAGCAGCGGGGTTGAATGAGTCTGTGGCTGAAGCTGCTCCTTAGCTTGTCCAGTGTTATGTGGAGGGGGTGAGAGGGATTGTCCATGATTGCCAGCAGTTTTGCCAGCATCCTTGTTCCTCCTGAAATCCACCACCATCTCCCTCGTCTTCGCCACGTTGAGCTGCATGCGGTTCTCCCCACACCACTTCACAAAGCGGTCAACCAGGTCCCTGTACTTAGCCTCCCCTCCGCCCTCAACACACCCCACAATGGCCGTGTCATCAGAGAACTTCTGCAGATGACACGTCTCTGTGCAGTGCTTAAAGTCAGCAGTGTATGTGGTGAAGAGGAAGGGGGACAGCACAGTTCCCTGGGGGGCCCCGATATTACTGATCAGACGATCAGACACACAGTTCTGTAATCTCACAAACTGCGGTCTGCCCGTCAGATAGTCATCGACCCAAGCGATGAGGGGAGCACTCACCTGCGTGCCCTCCAGTTTGGCCTTCAGCAGTCTGGGCTGGATGGTGTTGAAGGCGCTGGAGAAGTCGAAAACCATGATCCGGACTGAGGTTTTTGGTCTGTCCAGGGAGGAGTAAGCCTTCTGCAGCAGGTAGATGATTATCAACCCCAACATGGGGCTGATATGCAAACTGCAGGGGGTCTTGTGATGGGCACACCAGCGGTCTGAGGTGGGCCAGGACCAGTCTTTCCATGACCTTCATGATGTGAGAGATCAGTGCCACCGGCCTGTAGTCCTCCAGTGCAGCAGGATGTTTTCCAGAGCACTGGCACTCTCTGAAGGTGTAGGCTCAGGTTGAAAAGGTGCTGGAGAACTCCACAGAGCTGGCTGGAACATGCCTTCAGCACACGAGGGCTGATGCGGTCCGGCCCCGCAGCTTTCCTCGGTTTGAGCCTCTCCAGCTCTCTCCTCACCTGGCTGGCTGTGATGTGGAGTCCAGACTGGGGGGTGGGGGATGTCAGTGGTGGGTTTGAGGGTGGTGCAGAGATGTGTGTGTTGCAGGAGGTGGTGGGGGGCTGTGGGGGATGTGAGGATGTCCTAGGGGTGGGAGGTGTGAAAAGGTCTGTGGTAAAGGCCAGCGGGGGTAGATGGTGACGGGGGTGGTGGGGGGCAGGGGGTGATGGGGGGAGGTGGGGGGTTGTTGCTCAGAGATGCAGTAGAGGCAGTCGTAGAGTTAGTGGAGGGTCCGCTGGGGGTGGGGGGGTTGGAGTTGAACCTATTGAAGAACGTGTTCAGCTCGTTCGCACGTCGTTCATCCCCAGCTGCTCCCCCATCTCTCCTCTTGAAACCAGTGATCTCCTTCATACCACTCCAGACGTCCCTGGTGTTGTTTTCCTCCAGTTTGTGCTCCAGTTTTCTTCTGAAGTTGTCCTTGCTCTCCCTGATGCTGCGCTTGAGCTCCCTTTGAACCCGTTTGAGTTCTGCTCTGTCCCGTGATCTAAAGGCCCTCTTCTTCTCGTTGAGAAGGGCCTTCAGGTCGCTTGTAACCCGAGGCTTGTTATTTGGGTAACAGCGGACCTCTTTAGTGGGGATGGTGTTATCGATGCAGAACCCAATGTACTCTGACACAGTCAGTCAGGCCATCAATGTCCTCACCATGTGGCTCATACAGAGCATCTCAGTCTGTGGCCTCCAGCGCCCCACGCAGTGTTTCCATGGCCTCATGAGACCATTTCCTCACTGTCCTCACTGTGACTGGGTGCTGCTGAATCACAGGCTTGTATGATGGTGAGAGCAGGACTAGGTTGTGGTCTGACCTGCCCAGTGGTGGCAGGGCAGTGGAGCTGTATGCATCCTTAACATTTGCATACAGCAGGTCCAAAGTCTTATTTTCACGGGTGGCACATTTGACAAACTGGAAGAAGGTTGGGAGTGTGGATGAGAGGGAAGCATGATTAAAGTCCCCTGTGATGATGATGAAGGCCCCGGGGTGTTGTATCTGTAATCCTGCAGTCACAGTGTGGATGACGTCACACGCTGCTTCTGCGTTCCCAGATGGAGGAATGTAAACATTGATGGCGAAAACACTGGTAAACTCCCTCGGCAAATAATATGGATGAAGTCCGACGGCGACGAGCTCGATGTCCGGGCTGCAGACACGCTGTTTAACGGTGACGTGCCCGGGGTGACCACCTGTTGTTCACGAGCACGGCGAGTCCCCCTCCTTTCTTCTTGCCGGTCGTGATGGTGTCTCTGTCGGCTCGAACCGTCTGGAAGCCGGGAATGGTGACGTTGGAGTCTGGTATCTGCTCGTGCAGCCACGTTTCCGTGAGACACACAATACTTTATTTACCAGCGACCTCACGTTTCCAGTGATGACTGCAGGAATGAAGGGCCTAAACTTCCTCTTCTCCATCCTCCGTTTAAGCCCCGCTCTGCAGCCCCGCCGTCTCCTCTTTAGTTCCTCCGGGATGGTGGGTCTCTCTCCGGCCAAGAGGGTAGTGTGCCTCAGGGCGATCAGCTGGTCGCGGGTGTAAACAATGCCGGCGTGTGTTGCAGGCATTCTCCCAGTGATCCGAAGAGACCGAAGTGCGGTTAAAAGTTATAAAAAGTGTCCAATAAATTTCAAAAGCATCTCGTCATTGTGCGGAACGAAGATGCACAGAGTAGTGCAAAAATAAATATAAAAAACAAATAGCAAACGTTATAAAAACACAAAAAAACGACAGTAATACCAGGAGCTACTACGACAGGCACCCGTTAGTACGGCGCCGTAATGAAAAAGTAGACCACTCTGCTCATCATTTTCTCAAAAAAGCTACAGTGAAATGTTACATACAGACAGTGGGAGTCCATAGAACAAGAGTGAGGTGAAACTTCTTTTTCTAACAGACTGCGAGGCTAACTCATAATTTAATGTGGACCAAATTAAATTACATTTTCTTTTTTCATACAACTTATTATATTGATGGCTAGTGGCACATGAAGATTGTTTCCGAATCAAATTATTAACCCTACCTTTAAAAAGGAGGGGTTTTTCACCCTCCACTGCCACCAAGTGCTTATACTCTTTATTTGGGAATTTGGCCCCATACAAATAAAATTGAATTGGAAATTTTAATTGAACATAAGATAACAGCAATGTAGTAAAGAACATAGACAGCCTGACCCTTTTTAAACTTCAAAAGGATGACAGTGGAACAAATACACCAACGAATTATAGGCAGCTAATGTTCTCACTCCGAGTAGACCTATGATTAAACAGGACAGGTCTAAAGCTCCAGGCTATAGCAGCTCACTGATGCTGGAAAGGCTCAAATTCAAATATGAAGACAATCCACAGTGCCTGCTTTGGACTGAGGAAACCATGGTGTCAAGATGAAAGACCCCAAATCCCACATGCCCTATACCATAATCCACAGAGCAAGAGCCAGAAATGGGTAGGTTATGATATATAGATAATATAAAGCAAACAGGCAACAACATTTTACTTCTTTTTCAAAAGAAAGCCAAATAACAAAGTTTTCGGAGGCAACTGTAAAAGACAAGTTCTAAGAAATAACTTTGTCTCCCACATGTGCTCAGTAAATAGAGAATTCAGTGACAGACAATCAAACCCCCCCCCCCCCCCCCCGCCCCCACATATACTTGCTCACACACATCAAGTTAATGCAGACTGCGATGAGCCTCTCAGGAAGGAAACAGTCAGCTCGGTGAGAAGCGATTAAAGCTCCCTTCGGTCGCCATGGCGTTACCGATGATTGATGTGATTAATAAAGCTGTTGTCATGGCGCCCTCTATGCTTCTGAATGTAGGCCAAAAGACACGGAGAGCCAGAGCGAAAGAGGAATAGGTAGAGATAGAGACTCCAACGGCACTCATGTTTCCAACAACTGTGATTTATCTTTTCACAGCTCTGGGACAAACTGCTCTCATCAGATTATTATTTTACTCTGCACATCACCCACTCTTAACTGGGCTTAGCTACATCTGTCTTCACAGTGCGGCCACAACTCTTTCACTGATGACTCTGGGAAATCAAGTCAAGCAATTTGGTTCATCAATTAATTAATTGCATATTTACTTGTGTCATTAAAGCTGTTTTCAGACATGACCTGCGCGTAAAATCCGGTGTATTTCCTTTCACGGATGCACAACACAGTGGGAGGTTTCCTGCACAGACGTTTTCACAACAGCATCAAATCCGACGAGAGATGGAGCAGCCGGGTGCAGCAGGCAGAAGCAGGACGTGACGTACGGTAGACGGTGTCAGCTGTAATCACCAGAAACTCTCTTGACATTTTCTGTCATCGGCGCACATGGCCCCACTTTTTCACCGGGAGATATTTGTTTTGTTTTTGTATTTTTGCACGTTTGAAGTGTCATCGACCCGCCCACTCGCTTGCAGTGAATCCGGCGGGGGGATCCCCTCCTCTGTTCACACATCGACTTCTCCTGGATTTCTACAGACTCAACTTACACTAAGAGGCCAGGTGGAGAAAGTTCGCAGAGATTATGTGGGGGATCTCACTCGGACATTTGCGAGTTTGGCAGAGACAGCTTTACTTCACTTTTTCTCTTTATAATGTCTAACGGCCAGTAAAGAATAACCACACCTCAAGAGAGAGTAGTGCCTGACTTTGGTTTCCACTAATACATGTCTGAGTGCAAGAAATAGGCTAATGGGCTTGGTCACGATTCCTGTTTAGGCATGTATAATTTTCACTGCGTCTTGCACAGTGCTGAAGTCCACCATTTATTTATAACTTTGTATTTATAACACTTAAGTTAGAGTACCTCAAAAGTGCCATAGTAAAAAACGAAAGTCAACCCTGACCCAGGTGCTTTTAAATGAAAGCACCTCACTTTATACAAGAGTGGATTTTCTAAAGACATGAAAATACTTTGAGGTCAATGAAAAATAAGCAGCAACTAAAGCACTTCTAGATGTTAGCCTATTATTTTTGTTACAAGTATGAGGCCACTTGAAAATCTTAAGACATCTATGAACCTTGTATGAACTTACTGGAGGTGTAATACACACTATTTGTTAGCTCAGCTTTGGTCTCCACCATCTCCTGAAAGAAATATCTGGCTTTGGTGCTCACCAGCAAGTCAGTATTTGTGTCTTTGTGCTGGGCAGGTAGTGATGTCAGAAGTGACAGTGAATCAGACGAGATAATTTGCAGTGGGTACAACCCAAACAATGAGACTAACGAAAAAGGGAAAATATAAATCCCTCGAGGTGACCGAAATAGAAAGGAACATTTCACATGGTCATCTTCAGCTGCATCAAACGATAATACGTTTGTTTAAAAAAAAGGACACCTTCCATAATAATGAAGTAATAGCTCAAGTAGACTGAAGATGCTCTGCCAGTGTAAAGGAGAGTCAGTGGAAAAGTACTGAATGCTTTATTTCACAGAGGAAGACAAAAGCAGGGGTTAAAGATGAAGAATGTGCATTTATACTCGTTTTGTTCTATTTACAGTCTCTATAGATTTGACCTTCTGCTATTGATCCTCTCATAGCTTTTAGCAAGAGAAAGGAATATGTGTATTTCCCTGTTCAACAATTCTCTCTCAACTCATGATGGCCTGGGGCCTCTAGGAAATGCGGTTCTCCAAAACGCCCAATTGTTTACAGTTCCACCTTTGTCGAGATGCACAGAATAAAGAACAATAAAAAACATGCTCTTGTGTGCGATTGCTTCATTAAAAAGTCAGTGTGGTTTTAGATGAGTTTTTCTTACACCTGGAAATTGAACCTGGAAGTATTGGTCTTAATGCAACTCTTTATAGAAAGCCCAACCATCGGTGAGATTGTTCCTCATACCCCTGCACCAGTTTACATGATATATTGATTGCGATACCGCTCCAAACACCTCTGAGGGGCTTTTGTTACAGTTACTGTATTAATGGAAAAAAAGATAACAACCTTCAATAAAGAAAAAAAGCATAAATAGAAAGTTTTACTTGACTGAGCAGTATGAATTGGAAAAGGTTTTTTAATTGGTTCGTATGTTCTTTGACATTTCAAAAAACTGGGTACCTTATTTTTGAGTGTTTCATACGTCTCAGGAGACCTTTTCCTGTTCCCTTTTTTTTTTCAAGCACCTCTCCGCTGAATTTCACAACACAACGATTTGACTGGTGCGAGTTTGCCTCTGTGTATCAACAGCACTGAGGCGAGGGAGATAATGTCATTACGCTTCATAAATGGTGGCACGCGGTGTAATTAGGGGGGATATTACCCAGAGGTCAGCTCACACCTGGCGGAGCTGAATGGCTGAGATAACGGTGGGCTTGTTTTAGCTTTAATCTCAGCTGCCTGTTCAACACTATCCCCCCCCCCTCTGTACGATTTTGGGTTAAACCGAGAGGAAACAACGACATCACGCTCCCGTTTTGAGCCTGAGAGTCGGCTTTTTGGATTCACCGAGCCAAGATTTTTTTCCCTTTCTATTATCTGTGACGTGAGTTTTTCCTCAAGGTTCATGAAGGATCGCTCAATAGACAAAAGCTTTATTTTACTCACAGCTGAAAGGTTGCCATTATACCTCTTCTATTGAATGTCCTCCTTCCAATTCATTAGGGTTTATTTTTTAAGGTTTTTTTGTGGCATAGAAATCGAGAAAAGCTTGTTCATTTGAAACCACACTGGAGACGACTGTGTGACAAGCTGGGGAATGAACAAACAAAAGACACAGTGTGGGTGGATATGACGCGTCTCTCTCTCGCCATGATCGAATGAAAAATATCCTCTACAATGTACGACAACCTGGAAAGGCTCGACAAGATGTGAAAATCTTCTCTGTACAAAAAAAAAAGGAAAAGCTGAATCCATTTAAGCTCAAATTACACTGACTGCGAGAAGAGATGTTTTCGTGGTATCACCATGGCAATGATAACTCACCGCGGTGAATCGAGGCGGACAGAAATATTGTAGCTGGTCCGGTTGTGACACAAAACCAATGAGGCATAGCCCTGGAGGGGTGAGGTTGTCAAGCCCGAGGTCCACCTGGCTGTGAATGTGGGCCACTGGGTGAGAAGGAGGGAAATTCTCTGAGTGGCCCTCCTCCTCCTCCTCCTCCCGTGTTCGGAAGAAGAGCTAACCATCAGTGATTATTGTAGGCAGCGTGGTGGGCTCTGCTCCTCCGCTCCGACATGTTAATATTACATGAAACTGTTAGGGATGACAATGAGCCTCGGGCGAGAGGGAGACGCTGAGATTTTTTTTTTCCTCTGAAAGATTTGCCTGTTTCTTTTTAACCCACCATCCATCCCAGTGATTTTAAATAACCAATGACCTCATTATCCAACACAGAGGGGGGAGTGTAATTCATTAGATTTGTTTTTATTTATTTAATATCATGTTTTCTTTTGCTATATACACTAATCATTTCCGTGCACTTTCGAACAGTGTCCCTGAAGTGTTTCTAAGAAATGTGCAGTGTTCACTGACAAAAGCACTTGAGCCAGATGCCAATTTTGCACATTCAGCATCTCCATTTTTACAAACGGCAGGAAAGGCAGATGAATGACATAATCTTTGTGCTTTTCGCTCCAAAGGAGGAAATGAGAGATCATTTGTCACAAAAAGAGACAATTTTATTGTGGGTCTAAACAACTAAACTGCGAGGTGTTGTGAAGGAGGGGACGTGGAGGTAGAGACCTGAGGCAAGAGGGACAGGTGTGTAGTGGTGTTCAAAACTAAATCAACACAGCAGTGGGTGAGAAGTAAAGCATGTGTTTTTTGGGGGGAGGAAAGAGAAATGAGATGATTGTGCAGTATTTTTGACACCTAAATAAGCTTTTAAAAAGGATTTATTTTATTGTGAAAGCCATATGACACCACCATTGACTTGGAGCGCATGTTGAGTCAGGTCCGATGCACTTTGGTGCGGTTGCAGGTTTGCAATAGAGGTAGTGTGACTCTTTATTGGAGGAGGAGGACAAGTCCATCGATCCAAACTGAAATCAAGGGAACAGCGGAGTTTGCCTGTGAATGTATTTTGCATGCAGTATCAATGTATTCTCGAGATAGATGTTTTTGCATCCATTAATTATGTAATTATAGACTGGCAACAGCTAATTCGGCTTATTTTCATCTGGTGCCAGTTTGTGGTGTCACCGTGATTTTGTGCGAGTGCCGGTCCACAGTGTCAGACTTTGAAAAAACCTTGGGTAAACACCTCAGAGAATCAGAACAATTCAAAACCACTTCTAATAAATTGATGTTTGCTCAGTATCCCTTAGAATCTACGAAATCCAACTGTTGCATAAACAAGTGGCTTCCTTTGTTTTTATTCAACAGTTCTCACTTTAAACCACCTCTGAGCTGTGTATCTCCGGCATGATATCCACCAACTCCTCCACCTTCCCCCCCTCACTTTTTTGTCTCTGTTCATTTCTCCAAGGACACATGCACAGGGTCATTATCTTCGTCCCGGCTTCCAAACACACAGACACTGAAAATGCTTACTAGGCCGGGGGCATGCATTTGATGAAGTCAAGCAGGGCCAAATTGATGGTCTTTACTTCTCTCTCCGCGCCGGCGTGGCTGTTAGCCAAAAATTGCGAGTGCGAACAAACATGTCATTTTCCCCACACCGTCCACCTGAGATGTCCCCCTCATCTCCGAGGCAGCGCCACAAAAGCCCGCTCACAGTTGAAGAGGGGCGAGCTGAAGGCATCGAGGAGGTGGCTTATGACAGCGAAACAAAAGCAGCGGCGTTTAGTGAAGGAGGTTGTATCCGACATTAGGCTGCTGCATCGGCCTGCCACTGAGCTGAGGTAACCATGGCAACAGGCTGCTGGGAGACAGAGGAGCGAGAGTCAGCCGGCTGGAGTCAGTGGGCCTTCAGCTTTTCAACACCACTAGAGATTAGCTCAGAGCAAAACCCTAAACCTCAATGCTACACGCAGCCCTGTGACGGGCATTGATGTTGGAGGAAGAGGAAAGTACACAAAGTTTTTTTTTTCCATCAAGGAGCCAAACAAATAGTTTACATCAAAGCCCTTTTGCAAGTGCATCCTTCTTGAACCCAGCGCTCGTGTCAGCATGAAATGTGGAAATTATGCAGAGAGCTGGGAGCAGCTGAGAGCATAGATAGTGAAGCAATGAAGATTAAATATCCCATTAAGCGCCTGCAATCAGTATATATTGCATGATTTGTGATCAGCGGATCAATCCAGGAGATTGACTACTCTGTTAGGGGTTGTAAAAACCTGTCGCCGTGATGTCAGCAGCAGATCGCCAGGGCAATAGAAAACAATGAGCGCGAGGGAGATGAAAAGGAGGCGAGCACCGCTTATGTAACGAACCAAAGGCAAGACATGAGAAGGCTGGACGAGCTGCAGAGAGAGAGAGAGAGAGAGAGAGGGAGGGCTGGAGGAACAAGGGGAAATAAATCGATACGAAGAAATCTAGACGGGAGGTGGCGAGGAGACGGGAGATGAAGACTGATATGGGAAATGTACAGAAGTAAAAACAAGCCACAGACCGACTGATATCTAATCTTCAGAGAGCTTTTAGCCCAGCCCGAGAGGTCAGGGATAAAATATGATCTGAGATCTGTAGAACAGGAGCACGAGGCAGACCGGGCAGGATGTTGCGCTGGTAAACGCTGGAGCAGAGACTGTTTACTGAAGAATTGTGCCATGAAATAAATATGAGGAATCATCAGAGGGGCTCGCTTCACACTCCTTCTTCATCCACCTACTCAAGTAGGACAAGACACCCACACACACACACACCGCTCCCTCCCTCCCTCCCATGCTCACATATTCTACTGGGAATAAACTGAGACTATGTCCACACTAATGAAGAAAAAAACATCGAGTTGCTGTTGGCAAAATAAATGCTGCATCATGTCCCCATCTGTCACCTGATTCCTGTGACCTCACCTCTTCTTTAAAAGGATGTGCCATGTTAATCCTCAAGTGCTTTTCCAACACTAACACTTGAAACTCTCACCATATTGAAGTTCACCTGATCTCTCACAGGTGCTGAGAGTTCACATAGACATGTGTACGATGGCCCAGAGAAATAAACGCACTGTGACTTAATACAAGCCAATAGATAAATACACAGGCTTCTACACATTTACTGTGTACATACAAAAAACATTATAAATGTAGAAACATGTATGGGAACACAACCAAATAGACAAAAACAACAAAATGCAAAAATGCAGTGTAGCCAAGTCTGCTTTTCAAATTTGTAGAATGTAGCAGAAGATTTTGTAGATGAAATACTCCCCCTCCCAAACGGACTCCCTCACCTTTAGCCAATCGGCCATAAGCATAAGTAGAAAATGTTCTCTCTCGCTCATCCAGCTTACAGATCAGTACAGCGATGACTGAGTAAACCACCTTTAACCTGCACCACCTCAACTCTGGATACCTGGACGTCTCCCTTCAAACCATCCCACCACAACCCAGCATTCCTCATCAACCACCAGTATCTAGGTCTCCTTCATAATGGTCACCCATCACGATGTTCTACTTAGTGATGGGTCTAAGTGCTAAAATATATTTTTTCTCTGTTCATTTTTTTCTTCTAATTTATTCTTTCTCATTTGTGTCTCTTAAATTCTTTGCAGATTGAAATGACTTCGGTGACCTGATTCTTTTTATCTCTCATCACTTCCAACTCTGAACTTGTAAAGAGTGAAGACCGAGGTATTGTGTGAAAACTCTCATGTGTTATTGTATTAACTTTAACTTTTTAAGTGATTAAGATAAATACAATACAATTATATATGAACAAACTTAAAATGAATACTAAAAAGTAGTTATTTTATTAATGTTTTACCATTCCACGGATATCACCAAGCAATATTTATGTCACGTAACCTTTTTCAACTTCTTTTTTGTTTGCAGTTGAGACAGGCAGAGCAGTGGGACAACACTGTAGTTAAAAATACATGCGCTCTGATTTATCTTCGTCTGTGGTTTATAAATGACTTGTGCGCCAACAACTAATCTGCTGAGATTGTTTGTGATAGATGACGGCGGTGTGGCATTTTATAAAAAAAATAAAGAACAAATGGCTGCAGGTAGCTGTGCAGTGTGTATACAGCCAAAGAATGAAGAATTGCTTTGATTATAGTAAACATGTGGCTGCACCCACACACACACGTACACACACTATCAGTACCTTTGAGGTTCACTCTAGTGGGGGTGCCAGAGGCTTTACCTACCTGCAGGCATCCGAATTAGAGGAAGGTAGACTGAGTCTATGGCCTGGAGCTGTTTTCATGATGCTACCTGCTCCTCCCAAACTAATGTAGTGAGGGAAAATCATGTTTATCATCTTTCCAAAATAATTTAAACTACAAACACCTTCAGAGTACATTTCCTTAGACTTTAATGTGAGGTTTCAAGAATAAATAAGAAAGTACATAAACAAAAAGCGAGAGCCACACATGAATCTTTCCACAAGGTAATTACTTTTGCAGATTTCTTAATTGCTGTCCAACGTATTGATTACTTACATAATTGGCTTTGCTAATGGCCCTTCATTTCCCCACTCTTTCTCTGCAGAAATCTAGCGGAGACATTTTTTAATTGCAAGGTTTTTTTTAAAGTTTTTTTAAGTTTTCTTTTGCAAACTCTAGTCGAGCCCGGCCCCAAAGGAGCTGTGCTTTCCTTTACCCAAATATCAATCACTTCAAGGAGATTGTCCCATTAAAAGAGCTTTAATGGGCCTAATCACTGAGGCGGGAGCTGAATGGGGAATCACTTAAAGAGATTTGTGAGAGAGGAGCGACAGTGTGACTTCAGGTTTCATACGTGAACTCTCTTAAAGATGATTGGCAGGCCATTGTTTACCGGTGAGAGGTTTCAGGCTACATTGGATGTGTCTGCTCGACGGCTATTAACACAATGGGCACAGATTATGCAACAATGTTGTGATCAGTAATTTGGTTAAAAGCAGTGTGAGAGGATACAAGTGCATTAAACAGCCGGGTAGAGTCATTACAGCCAAGTGTCTGTGGGTTTTAACAGAAGTTTAAGAAAGATTTCTCGCTCCCGTTCTCATACTTTGCAATTTAAATCTCTTCGCTGACCCCTGACTTGCTGCAATTAACCCGCCTCACTCATTACACCGAGCTGCCTGCCGTCTCTATGGTAACACAAAACTGGTCAAGTCACACTTAATTGTAGGCTACAGATAATAGGGAGGTGGAACACTTCTCAGGTGGCTGTCTCCTTTTATAAGCTGCACCTTCTCATACAGTGAACCTGATGTCGCTGGCCCTCCCTAAAACCCTCTGTATTCTATTATCAGTGAAAATAATGATACTGTTTTGATTTCTCAAGCTCGGTGGCTACAGTAGAACAGTAAAAGTGACACTGATTGTCAGAGTGCGACAAGGAAAGTGGACAATTACATATCAGCCCTGCGTAGGAACTCTGAAGAATTGGGTCAGAACTGTAACAATTTGAACTTTTTGACATCCATGTTGGATCAAATGTTCAGCATCGATCTGTCCCTTGAACAGTAGCCTGACAAAAACAATCACTGCTCAACGTCAGCTTACTTTTTTTTCCTAAAGGTTTTAACAATTTCCATCTAAATGTATTTCTTACTTTAACGTTATTCCGTCGCTACATTCATAAATAAGTTATTAAAGATGGCAGGTGAGGTAAGAGATCCGTGGCAGTTAAATAATGCACGGCTGTCTGTGTAGTTTTCTGCTCGACCACGGGCGAGAAGGGGGGAGGACAGAGACACAGGGGGAGTGGAGACAGCTGATGCATATTTCATCAAGGTGTTGTGGACACTGCAAGAAGCCTGCCGAGAGAGGGGGGGTGAGTAAGACACGGACAATGTGAGGGCTCTCCATATTAGTGCTTTTTTTATTCATCACCAACCTCAGTGGAATTCCATAAGTGGATTTGTTTACTCTAATTCCAGCCCACATCTTTAACCGAAACAGACATTAGTTTCACAGACTCACGCAAACAATAGCTTTTATCAATCACACCAGTAAAACAACCTGTTCTGTGTGTCGTCAGGGAGACGGGCTGCAAATGTCAGAACCACACACGACGTTATGAATTATACAACAGTCATCTCGTCACCAGGTGAGGGAAGTGGAATGTCTGTATGAGTAAGACGACACAATATGGCTCCATACCACATCATATGCTATGTTAAAGGTTTAGTTAACTAGGAACAATGTGATTAACAAGGCTTTTTGAATTTCTAACCAAAGACAGATACACTACTTCTCAACTGGTAGAAGCTATTGACAACTCAATCAATCAATCAATCAACCAAGAAATCAGCACTTTTCATACAAACACAAAGTAAAAGTGCTTCACATAAAAGCACCCCCAAGGCGCGCACACATGCACACACACACACACACACATGGTAGAAATAATCTCTAAACTGTTACAATATGTCTTAAAAATAATTAACAATTTCGTGATGTGGGACGGCCCAATATTGACTGCAATGTAAATGTGGCAGCAGGGGTGTTTCAAGAGACTTCTGGGGCCCCAGGCAAAAGGAACCAGGGGGGCCATACATTGAACCAAACCAAACTGTTCCCAAAGAAAGTTACACATTATACCAAACCATATCTTTCCAAATTGCTAAAAATGTTCTGCTATCAAAATAAATTATCAACAAACTACAAACTGTGCATTCAAATGGATACTGTTTGAGTAGTAAAGTTTAAATTAATTAGGATTTTAAAGCTTTTGACAGAAAGGTGGTGAAATGGGGCCTCGTTAGCAGGTTTTCACCCATTGTGTACTTGTACATAGCCGATCATGGAATTGAATGAGGTTCTCAAAAAAATGTTATTGCTGTGGACTAATGAAATGAACCTCAGAGGCCCCCTCCCATCCGGTTGCAACGCCCATGCGAGGTAGTGTTTGTGAGGGGACCAATATCGACTTTATTGTTTTTTTGACAAGTAAAGATATGATGGTTTAAGAAGGAGGATGAACATCATGTCGGAGAATGCAAACAATCAAATATGTTTAATGAGGACAACAGCAGAAACATTCAGACACTGTTCATCATCGTACAAAAAGTAATGGAAGCAATCGCATGATAAATGAGGAATAAATTACAGAACAATGTCAGTACAGTATGGGGTTACAAACACAGTGTGCGACCAACACAGACCTAATTTCAGGCCCACTGAGGTCTGTGGTCACTTTTACTCATGTTGCGGCTTTCTCATTTGACCATAGCGTGACCTCTGTGGCCTCAGATACCAATAGTGACGTTGCCAAGCGGTAAAAAAACATCCAACCTTCGAATCTCCTTTAGAAAACCTCCATGGTGGCCTAGAGATGCCACACACAGGAATCTTTTTTCAGTTTACGCTCACGGTCTAATTTTATTTATCGCTTAAGTGGCCTTTGTATTTGCCGGGCAGAGCACTCTTCCGCAAGTGAACCTTTGGCATTTCTCAGCGCTGTACAAGGATGGCTACATCTCGGCGCCACCGAGCAGCAGAAAGCCTCTGTTCCGGTTCACATCCTCCGTCCTCTGCTCCTCGGGGGGATTATGATCGCTCTGCGAGATGTCAACAGGAGTTAATGAATATCCCCTTTCACAAAGCCTGGGTAATCCTGCCAACAAAATGCCCCCCCCCCCCCCCTCATTGATAAGATCTGCCATAATACCAGGAGGGAGACCACTGGCATCCAGCTCTCAACCACAGAGGGATTTTTCACGCTTTGATGCCTAAGCTGCACTCCTTTATTTCTTTATTTTGCAACACTCTGATGAAATTGGGTGCAGTTATTATTTGGGGATTTGTTGCTGGTGGTGGCAATGAAACGGTCTACCTCCTGCTTAATCTACCCTCAGTCTATCAGCACTGTTTCTGTCTCATTTGTCAGCGCTCCTTTCTCTCTCTCTCTCTCTCTCGCTCTCTCTCTCTCTCTCTCTCTCTCTATACATTCGTCACTCTCCAGTCTTCTCTCTCTCTCTCTGGTCCTCATCTCCTCTGAGGTGTGAACAAGTAATTGGCAAGTCTCCGTTATATAATCCCTTTGTGGTTGGAAAATGCATTATTTTCAACATTTCATAATAAAGAGCCAGCATTTGCATTTTAAAACACGGCCTTCATTTCCCCAAGACGTTGAGAGAACATGTTCATTCACTCGACAGTGAATCTTCAGATGAATTGACCTCTGCCCCCTCAGGACCGTGCATGACCTTTATCCCAAAGTGTTCAAATCAACCACATCTCAATCGGTCAGGCTACTGGAATCCCTCTGTGTCCACCTGTTTGTTAAAGACAGGCAGTCAAACATAAATCCCCATTCACAGGCTCAATCACAAACCAGTTTTTACATGACTCTTAATGAGAGCATGTCATGGAGCATTTCCTTTTAAAACAGCTTATCAGCTACAGTTTACTGCTGCAGGCCAACTCAAGCACACTGTAAAACACAGAGACTTCTTACTACTAATGAATAAAGACCAGAATTAGGATTCATTAAAGAGATAAGTGGCACTCAATTGAGCCAGTGGGCCAACGTAACATCACTGGTAAAGTTTCTGCCTAAATGTTAAACTAATTGAACCCAGCTTTGAAAGTGTTTGTAAAATTTGGAAAAGAATATGTATAAATAAATGTGCTACTCTTAGGTGAAACTTGGCAGATTGCTTTAATTGATTCATTGACACTTTTTGCACATTTTCAAATGCACAAATTGAAAATTCACCATATTCCAGGGGGATGAAATTTGCTTGCTTTCTTGTGATCTTAAAGCAGCTTTTGTTTCAAACGACAATACCAAATAGGAGTACACCTCATGATTATTAATATTATTGATGAATCTGGTCAATTGATCAATAGCTAAAGTCACAGATGTTGCACTTACAATGAGACAGCCTGAGGGAAATGGCCACTTCTAACATTTGAGAGGCTAAAACATTAAATGTTTGACATATACTGACATAAATGATGATTAAACATCATTGACGATGATTTTCTTGTCACTGCACTAACAGACTAGCCTGGATGCCAGACGAACTTAGCCCCGCCCACAACATTTTTGGTCGGGCAGTTCGGTCTGGAGTCGCTCCATTGGGAAAAAATTATGGCCCGACCGGGCCAACCAGATTGCCAGGGCGGGCTTTATACGATGATTGACAGATGATCAACGGTAACGTAATCAACCACGTCATCACAGTGCCCTTGGGTTGAATTCGTTTTCAACAAACATGCCTGCCGCTGGCGAGCTGAGATGTGGAGATGCTGCCATTGAGTCTGTTTTAGAAGACATCGACAGCGCATTCATTTTGAAAGAGGAACACAGAACGTGGAGGCGACGCCAAAGCACCGCGCTAATCCCTATCACCCCGGCGCTTGGCTGTTCACAACGGACACTGAAGCGACGCTGAACCGCCGGGCAGCGCTAATAATATCACCCGTTGATCCAGTAGATCGCTGCACGGCTTTGTGCCAGTCACACCGGAGGCTGAAGCACCGCGCTGCGTCAAGGCTGCCTCGCGGTGCTTCAGCCTCCGGTGTGACCGGCACAAAGTTTTAACATGGGAGTGGATGGGAGCCAGCTGTTATTTAAGGCTTGGCGCTGCGCTGAAGCGTCCGGTGTGAACCCGGGTTAGTAAGTAACTCACAATGCGTTGCTTAGCATACGTCACATACTACGTTGCTCTGATTGGTTGTAGGTCTATCCAATTGAGCGAAGAGGAATTTTACTTCCTGGTCAGTTGAAACACGCCCCATAATTTTTTCCCAATGGAGCGACTCCAGACCGAACTGCCCGACCAAAATGTTGTGGGCGGGGCTAAGTTCGTCTGGCATCCAGGCTACTAACAGACTGATTAACTGTCACAAATGCCAATATTCAAAACGTTTATCACAGTGCCATGTGATTTATGAGTTGATTTTGCTACGGATAAAGATTTAGATCTGCCACTCTTTATTTTAACCTAAATATTGTCTGTCATTGTTCAAACAGCCACATTCTCATTCCTTTAGAAAAAAAGCTGCTGTTGTGAAACATGTCACTTCCTGTCTGCCACAAGCTTCTCCCACAGATATGTGGATTTTATCTAATATTGTCCAAATGTAAAATCTTTGTTGACCTGACATAGATTATTAACGCCACTCGTTTAAAGACCCTCCTGTCCAGCTCGCTGTGCCTTCTCGTGTGTCAATAAACAAAAGGCTTGACCCTCCTTCAGTTCACCTCATCATGTGGATGGGAATCTGGTTAACATGAGCAGCAGTGACTCTCCACCTCTGCTATATTGATCGCAGCTCTAATTTTGTCATTTCAGTGTCCCTTCGTCAATTAAATCACTGTTGGAGCAGACACTAATGTCCATGATACTGGATCAATTACAGTCATTGACATTTTCTATTGGTTCTCTATAAGTCGTAAAAATAAATGAATGCAGCCTTAAGACTCTAGATAGGGAGTGCAGCTCCTCTGAGACACTGGGTGAAAGGGACGAGTAATTAGTCCACGTTCTTTAGGACATATTTTCATAGGTTCAACCCTGCTACGGTGCTTTTGTCTTCCTCTTCTGGCAGCGAGAGTAATTACACAAACAATGTCTGATGCACTAACATTTCTAGTTCCAAAATAGGAATTAATGATTGAGGTAAAGTAATTACAATAGCTACATAACCAACTGCAAATATTTCAACGTGTCTAAGAGCAATAAGGGGTCATCAGTCCCTCCTCTCCTGCTGTTGAATCGTTATTCGTCCTAGCCGTGTTCAGGCTGTAATTCTTACTCTGAACACAGTTTGTTTTCTGGTTTATTACAAACTTTTTCTTGAATGTTTGGTTTCTGTGAGGCATCCCTGTCAGCTCACTCTCATTAGTTATTCTGGGTTGCTCTCTAACCCAATTGTTCATAGTAGGCAAATCTCCCCGATTTCAAATTGTAATTATTACACATGTTTGAAATGGGCTCCGATTCACTCTGTGACATTAGGATTATGTCTGTGAACCCCTAGCACAGCAGGATCACTTGGCCAGAAAATCTGCTCAGTCTCAAATCTGAATTGGACTTGATTATAGTGTCCAGGAAGCTTTACCTGGCACTGATTAATCAGCATCGTGTGATATTGTTTGCCTTGAATTTAACTGACATTATTTAACATGAAACAGTCCAGCAACCCAGCTTCAATCAAGTGAAATAAGGTTGTCGTTTACATGGGTCATGCAAACAGTCAACCACATGTTGTGTTGTTAAATTACATGTAAGACTGCAGCGCGAGCAACAAAGAGGTGTTTTGTTTTTCAGATCAGTGACGTCTCTTCATAATTAACACTCTGTCTCATTTGATGATGTCTCCAGATTGTAGGTTTGCGTTTTATTGAACATAATTTCGGCTCCATCGTTTTTTTTTTGAGAGATGCCTGGCCATTTAATGTTTTTAGCAACGAATCAGTAATGTTTAATTAGTGTAATCAATATTAGTGAAATGAATCCTCCCCATGTGGGGCCTCTGGGCTCCCTGCACAAAGGGTAGAGAAACAACATAATGCTTTACCAGTCCCACACTGACGTACTTAGAAAATAACATTCTCAGTTTTAGTGAAGTTTGAAAGACTCCAGTTATTAATGCTCTTTAGTTTTTCCATCAAATCAGCTCTTACTTCTCCCTTAATTATTTGTGCACAATGTACCCTCCGCTATCCTGTGAGCTTTCCTCCTTATCCTAAATGGGACAAAAGCTTGTTATATTTAAAAGCGCTCGTCATTGCTCTGTGCTTCCTGCCACGGCTGATGCCACAGTGGGAGTGATCTGAGTCTGAGCATTGTCTGATCTGGCGTAGGCTGGTTTCCATCTGTCAGTAATAACGCATGATCAGAGAGAAATTTCAAGTCTCTCCCTCACCCTTGACACCGAGTGCTAATTCATTGGCAATTTGCTTCTAAACATCTCGGAACAAATTGTTTGCTTGCTTTTAGTTTTGGCCTCTGCGTTCCTGCTTTCAAGATGTGTAAAGAAATTTGCTCGGCATTAGACGAGGAGACATTTCCTCTCTGCATGTTTTCTTAACCTTGTTTGCTTCTGTTGCTGCAGTTCAAGGATACTTAGAAGAAAATGGAGTGAGTGAAGCGCCGGGGCGAAATAAAACACCCCCTGTGGGCTAAGACCTGTGGTAAATAGATGTAACTGTGTTTTATTTTATTTATTATAGGGGGGGGGGGGGGGCATTTAGTAACCGCCGGTAAGCCAAAGAGAAAAGGAAATCAAATGGAAAGTTAAGGAGGACAGAATGGTGTTAAACGTAAGGCAAATGAAAGTTGGACGGATACCACATCTCAGTGGGTTTTACCGAGGTGTGGAATGTGTTCAGCAAATGCATACCTCCACATCTCCCCTCGAGTCGGTCACACCCTGACTGACAACGGCAGATGTCTCCGGCTCCTGTTCCTCCTGCAGTAGGAAGAGCTGCTCTCCCTGCTGCTCTGGCAGCGAAGAGCCACCGAGGCAATCTGAGCAAAGGCATGTTATACTCTTATCTGTCAGCATGGGCCAGAGACAGGCGACACTTTCCTAACACGGAACCAACTGATTGCGACAACCCTTTATCTCCTGCAGCCCCACAGCCACAGAGACCCAGACAGCAGAACCAGAGCCCCTGCCCTCCCTCATCCCCCCCAGGCAGAAACCAAAACCCCATAGTTGGATTTTGATAGATCTGGTCCTCGGCCTTGGGGGAAAGCAGCGATGATTCCTCCAACTGTTCATGTCAGATATATGCGCTCTTAGTCACAAGAGTGAAGTGAGTACAGTGGATACAAATGTGCACACAGACACATGCACGCTCCTGTGTAGATGTATAGATCTACAAACACAGATACAGTGGAAGGTTTTCTCCCCGTTTTTCAATAAAAATGACCAGTGGATATAAACTGTGGAATCTGGACCAGCCAGACTAACTGGCTCGTTTCATTTGAAATAAAGATGGGGATCTGGCTAGCATTAGCACCTCTCTTACATAGGTCCAGAGATGATGTTTGTTACAGCCAATTCATTACATGTTCCTTGTTTGGTAAAGTGTGTTATTATGACGTGCTTTGTACAGGCAAATGTTCAGTCAATGTATGTTTGAATGGTGGACTATGCTAAATTATGTTTCTATTGTTTTTTAATGTGTTAGAATACATTGAAATTGTTGCAGCTTATGACAGGTGATGTGCTGTTGTGCACATGGGTTCAAGGTTTTGTGATTGAGAAGTCAGCGAAGGAAACGATTGATACAGATTTTTGATGATGTGATATTTAAAAGGATATAGCTCCAAGTAATAGAACATTAATCAAACCCTTGTTCAAGTGTTTTGGCTTTAAACTACAGTACACTTGGTTTTCACAAGAAAGTTGACTTTAATTCACTGGAACAACAACAAGACACTATGTGGACCAAAAGGAGCGGGGATCATAATAAACAGCCAACACCACTTATCCTTTGAGGGTCCAATGGGACTAAGTCCAATCCCAGCTGACAAGAGGCAGGGTTCACCAGCATATCACAGGGCCAACATACAGAGACAAATAACCATCTATGCTCACATTCACACCTCCGGGAGGAAGCCGCGGTACCTGGAGGACACCAACATGGACACGAGGTGATCATCAAAGTAATAAGCCGGTTTCTGCCAGACGTACAGATCATAGACGAGTCTGAAATGCTGTTTTTCCCAGACGGCGGCTTAAACATACAAATATGCAAGCAACACAACATATAAGAGCTAAAGCGAGGTACATATAAGAAATACACAAGCAAAAATGTGTAGGCACAGGTGAGATGCTGATAGCAGCTGCAGTGAATAAACACAATGCAAATGGAATTAATTGTGCGACTGCAGCTTAATGTATGGATTTGCGAGTAATGTAGAACCACAGGATGAATAATTAGCAGGAGATGTATTGATTCTTGAAAGTGACAACTCCACACATGCACAAACACCTTGTGCGTTATTGAATGTAACTGTTACTCTGAATCACAGAGCAGCAGAGACTCAAATGACAATGGCATGGCTAACAACATCTGTCCCCCAGCTGCTACCTGTCTGCCTGAGCAATTTGAGGCAAAAATACACTTTCAGTGCAGTTGAACTGACACTGTCATTTATTATCAAAGACAGATATGAACCTGAGCCTTTGATAAACTGCAGGTTTACTTCATAAAAAGAATCATTAAAGGTTAAAATGAGTGCAGGTCTCATTCACACAACAGCTTCAACAACCAAAGCTTTTTCAGCAAGATTGTATTTCCTCCCACACACATTTGTTTCTTATGAGGGAATATTAAGGAAAACTCAAATCGATTCATTCCCACACTTGGAGCTCCTCGTGCGTCAGTTCATCATTTACAACCTGCCTCTAAAAGAGAGTATTATTGTCCAGAGAGAAGGAAACAGACCCGATCTTTCTGTCACTGCGTGTTTGTCTTTAAACGCACATGTAGTAAAATAATACAAATACGACTGAGTGTGTTTTGACAGAGCTATGACTGGACTGGAGATATTAAACCTGTGTGTATTCTCCTCAGGTGGATGTGGTGACACGCCGTGTTTTCTTTCTTGAAAGCTAGAAGCCTGCAGAGGCGTCTGGACCAAGCGCTGTGACATCTATCACCATATTTCATTAGCTGCTGGCTGTGTTTGTATAACCCCACAGCTAAATGCAAGCTGAGGAGTCGGCGGCGGAAAACAAACCTTGCACAGATGGCCGACAGGGAAAGGAAGGAAAAATAGCTTTCAGGATGCTGCTGACAAAGCAGACATAATTCATTAATACCTATTGTGTACTCTTTCCTCTCAGTTTCTTTCTCCTGACACACACACATGGCGGGGGCGGGCGGGGGGGGGGGGGGGGGGGGGGGGGGGCTTACATTTGTCTTTGAACCCAGTGATTTATTAATTTAGACAATCCAGCTTTCATTAAAAAAAAGCAGGCCAGACTACTTTATTTAATTGTTTCTGTCTGTATAATAGTTGAAGTGCTCTTTGGCTTGTTTGTTGTTTTGTGAAAGAATGACAAAATAATAAACATTATAATAATTTTATGAGAGGTCTTTGTTTAATTTGGTTTGAGGATGAAGGTGACTGCAGAGCTACAACTCATGATAGTCTCTTTTAATATGGAAACAGACAAGCAATTAAGAGTTTAATTGTTTTTACCTGATGAGAGCAACACAAATGATACGGTCCAATAGTGGTACATGATTTATTTTTTGTCTTAGGAGGCAGTGATAAGCCCAAGCAGGGGAGTACCTCACCAGGGAGTACATGGAAAATATTTGAATGGCACAATTCATTTGACAAAAGAAAGAAAATGATTTAATTGAACAATATGTTGGATGTAATACCTGAACTCTGGGCCAGGGTTGCGTCCCGTCCTATTTTTTAAGGCTGGTGGTTCGTGACTGATCGACAAAGCACTAGAGATAAAAGCACAGTGTGACTGTGTGAGGATGGGTGAGTATGCCTTGTGCCATCAAGTACTTTCAGTTGTCATTAAGACTAGAAAAATGTTATATAAATATGGTCCGTTTCCCAATTAAAATATCCTTTGTAAATGAGCAGATACATCGAAACAGCTAGTTAATACAATTTATGAAATGTTCGAAATATTAAAATAACTGAAATGGATAAATGGTTAAAATACTCAGCTCAATGTAATAGATAAATGGTAAAACCCCTAAAAGTAATGGATTAGATGCTTATTGGAAAAACTGTCTGAAATAGTTTAAAGTAATAGATAAAACAGTTAACTTATGTACACATTACACCGACTGGAATGAGGTTTTTAGTTTTTCTCGGATTTCTCACCTCTTTTCATCGAGTCTCTTTTCAATCATCATCAAGCATCCTGCTCCTTCCTCTAAACTCTGCCATGTTTCCGTCTGCGATTGTGTCTGTGTTTGTTTATTTGTTAGTTAGCAGGATTACGCAAAAACCTACAGGGTGGATTAACACGAAACTTGGTGGAAGGATTTGATATAAGACCCCACATAACTTTGCTGTGATTCTGCATCAGGGGACGGATCCAGGATTTTTTCTTTTACTGTATTCAACTTAGGGGATTTTTCAATATTTGCATTTGATTTCTCAAAGAAAAATAATGGTTCTTGATGAAAATCAGGCATGTCTATGCGACTGAGATTTTTGAGCAGATCCCAAAATCACATACACGGAAATATGAATACCTTAGTATTTTTTTCACGAGTGGGTGTGGGTTAGGCTATGAGAGAGTGTGAGTGTGTACCTGTGATTTTTGTTATGTTTTGTGTGTCTGTGTAAAGGACCTCCTTGAATTTTTGATTCACCTCAAGGTGTTTATCTTACTAGTATCGTATCTTTCCAGCAGTAGTGTCTTGTCGAAGTCGATGTTCGAAGAGAGGAGACGCGGACCCAGTACTTACAAGTATAATGTTTATTACACAAGAGTATTACAGGTCAGGACGAGCTCTAGAGACTCGGAGACATCACCTAGCCAAATGGGGAAAATCCGCCTTGACTCTGCAAGGTAAAGCGTTATATAGGGGAGTTGTTTACCACAAACCTAGAGATATAATGACGTCACACAACCGGGCCTTCTGCCTAAATTTGGGAATGTGTCGTACCTTAAGATTTAAGGACCCGCTAAAAACCATCTCTCCTCTCATTATTCCATAGGCAGTTCAAGGATAGTTCAGACAAGGAGAAACACACTGAACACATCTGGAGATAATACTTAAAGGTTTGAACTTAAGATTCAAGGCGCCTTAAGATATTAACATGTCACTATGATCTATACCTATGCTAGAGAAACTCATTAGCTGAATATTAACATACCATTTATGGTTTGTAACTGTGCTATGGATATCTATTAGCTAAGGGAATATACTACACTAGTAAATAGAAATTAAACACATTGCTTTTAGAAAACTATGACTGACATGATGCAAACACAGAGGAGCTGGACAGATTAACAACAAACCGAAATGGTGTGTTTACACGTTTTGGATGGTTGCTCTGTTTCCAGCACCTCAGTGTCAAGGCTGCAGCACTTTCAGTTTCTTATCTCCCTGGTTTACATCGTCACTCTACCTCCCACCTCCTCTTATTCCCCACTCTGTGATTTCAGAGTCACTAAACTCTTGAGTTTTTATTAGCTGCAGAAGCTTTTTCTACCATCTCATTCCATTTGCTCCATCACCACTATCTTCGTCTGTTCCACCTCTGCTCTATAGCTCTCCCCCCCCGCTTCTCCATCACTCCCCTGCCTCCCCCTCCCTCTATCTGTATGAAGCTGATCAAAGCACAGTGTGCTAGAGTTCTTTCCTCCTTCTGTCAGAAGCAAAGAGACATGGGAAACAAAGGCTCCACAGTAGTCTGCCACAAATAACCTCTTCACAGCACAACACTCACTCACTCACACACACACACACACACACACACACACACACACACACACACACACACACACACACACACACACACACACACCCACACACACACCCACACACAAAGACGTGCATACCACTCAGCCAAAGTGGCAGCGGCAAAAAAGGTGAGTAAGGCAGATCAGTTTGAAAGCAGCAAGTGCACGCTGCCACTTGTTGGGTCTCTATAGTGATCCCTGGCATAAAAGGATGCAGCTTCTAATTATCTCCTCTTCACACCAAACTGACACGACACACAAAGAATGTCTCGCCTGCCAGGGGGACGCCCTCTGCTTTGTGCTGCAGAACGCGAGTTTAAAGTCTGTCGCAGCCTAAATAAGAGCATAAGGAAATCAGAATACACGAATATGCGGTTGTGTTCAGACTTTTATATTATCAATGGCCATTTGTTGGTTTTTTTCCACGGGGTCTGCTGTCATTTGACCATCTACTTTGTGTTTTTAGACAGCCAATCAGGAGAACTGTGAATGATGCTCCACTTTCCCCTTGAGCCAGGTCCCGTCGAGCCTGTGGGTAAGATCTTTAAAGCAGCTACACTGCAAAACCACAATGTTTGCATCCCTTCTCTGCCTCCCTCCCTCTGCACTCACATCCAGCAGCACTCCACTTGCCCTCCATGAAACTCTCCAAGCTCCCCCTTCACACTTACATACAACGTTATGCAACGTTTTTTGCATTAATCAGAAGCCAAGTTAAGTCTTTCAGATCAGATGCCTCGTTTTGAAACCTGCAGGTCCAACAAACCCTGTGACTGATGTCAGATCTGAACGGATGATCGGAGAGGAGGCAGCGGGACACTTTGATATTACTTGCTCCAATTTAGCCCCCAGGGACAGCAGAGTTTAATGAGAAATCTCTGTTGTCCTGTGTGGATGCTCGTAGATCCGGCGGCCAACAATGAGTTTTACTGCCGCAATCTCTGGGAGAGCAATGCATGCACTAGACTGTGTAACTATGGTGAACAAAAAAGTTGTGTTATGACAAAGAGGTCTAAGTGAGACGACAGTATGATGACATAACCAGAGTCATCATATAAAAGCACTTTATACCGATGAAAACAACTCAAACCATCCAAATTCTCCTTTTCATATCTTTCGTTTCTCTTTCTTGTTTTCTTCTGTATCGACGGGTTGTCAGGGATTGCGGCACCGTGACTCTCCGGTTACCCAGTCCCTGCTCCATGACTGCTAGGCAGCGTGGGGAAAACTGTGTGGCTCATTATCCTCCATTAGGGGTTTTGGCTCAATCAGCGTCGAGGCAGCTCTGGGCCGGATAATGAGAGTGGCTGAAATCACTGAGGAAAGGCTGCAGCTAACAGCCTCACAGAGCAGGTGCCGCTCGAACACAAACCACTCTGTGCCCAGTGCCTCGCCGCCAGGGACTGCAGCGTACAGTGACACAGACATGCACATATATGCATGCTCTGTGCCCACTCATGCACATTTCTGCACACACAAACAAAAGTAACGCGCCTACACACAAATCGATTTAGCCGTTCAAAGAAGAAAAGCAAAACAAACTCCTTCTGACAGTAATGAACAGAGCCAGGCTCAGAGATGAGGCTGATGCCAGTTGACATCTTGTGTGAGGACTGTCGTCTACGCACTTTTCTTTAGAGCAACACTGTCGCCACAGAGATCTCACTTGCCCCCACTTAACACTTGTGTCACGTATTAAAGGTAACAAGGCTTTCACTCATACACAAAGGTCATCCATCTTGATTTCTGACTCTTCCATCGAGTTTCTGCTTCACAGGCAAGTGGCTACGCTCGAGTTGTTCTTCAGGGCCACTCTGGTACGTCTGTAGTGATACTGACACGTGTTTACTGGCAGTTGCTCCTCTGTCCCTCTCATTCTGTATCTCTCTCTGCAGATGTACATGGGTGACAACAGCAAATAGTCCTATCGCACAATTTCACACCTTCAACAGTGGAGATTATGCTCCATTAGCCTTCTCAGATTTTGAAGTTTTATCAGTAAATTGTTTTCATGCTCTGGATTAATCTGCCGTTTTTGTTCGTAATCGGTGTCTTGTTGCCCATTTTCTGTTTGAACAGATATTTGGATGCGTCTACAGATATTGTTTGTACATCAGCTCTTCATTTGGATGAAACTCTGCACTTACAGTGTTTGAACTACAAACAAAATTGCCTGGGGAACAACGTTGACGTGTTGTCAATGGTTGACGTATAGAAACAACATGATCAATTTAACATGTCTTTAATTTCTTGGAGAAAGCCAGAATAAAGCAGACAAGCAGAGAACATGCAAACTCAAATTATTTATTACACTTAAAATTTGGATCGGCAATCTGTGCTCATCCTCATTGTAATGAAGGAGGAGGGGGATGAGCCAACAGTCTGTTGTGTATTTTCTTGCTACAAGAGGCAAAATGCCTTTTCTTTAAGTCATTGAAGTTGTCAGGACTAAGTGCTCTGCTGCCACAAGCACAGATATGTACGGTTCACAGGATACACAGAACATCTCATGTCAGTGGACTCTACATCCCCCACGTTTCTGAAGCCACCACAGCCGATCGCCACACGGCTTCTTCACTGTGGAAGAAAACCCATCATCTGCCGCGATACCTTCCTCTCTTTGTTGGCTGCGGGCTCACAGACTGAGTCAGAGACTGAGGCTCTACTCTGTTGAGGGCTTAGGCGGAGATCTGCTCACTAGCTCAGCCATCTAAGCGCTACAAATGACCCACAATATGCTAGAGTGCCCACAGGGGAAATAAAGCTTCCAGACATGAGACTCCATCTCCACTGCGCTCAAGTGCGGGAAGTGGAGGGGCAGAAAGCGTTTAACTCTGCTTGCTTCACTGGCCTCCCGCGTCTTGTTAAAGGCCTATGGCCACTTATGACAGAAGGGATAGGCGAGATGATGAAATGCAATGGGCCAAGAGGAAAAGGGTCTCGGCTGAGGAGGTCTGGGAAGTGAGGGGGAAGAGGATCTGAGAGCAGATGGGAGATTTGAATGGTCTTAATAAAGACAGGGAAAGTTATGCTGCTGCCCACACGCAGTGTCCGTGTGTGTGTTAAACACTGGAGCTGGAGGGGCTTTGTTCTGGGGTGGAAGGAAAAACATCAGGGCACTTACTTGTTGCATTATTGAACAAAAAGTGATTCAGCACTTATGTTGCTGTAGATACTAGATTAACTTTCAATTACGTTCCCCTCCTACCAAAAACTACTCATCTACTCACCAGCAGCTTCATATTTATTGTTGTGGGGAAACGTAAATCCAGTCTCTCTGTGCTTAGCTCCACCAACAATAGCAAGTTATGAATAACAAAAATATCTGTGGTCCAATTTTCAGGCTGTAGAGATAATAACTTCTGTGCCGGATGTGCTTTTATGATAACTCTTAATAATGAGTGTCACTAACCAAATTTACAATGACTGACTTTTATTCATGGGTCCTAGTAAGTCAGGACAGGGTGACAGTGAGTCGACCTCATGCCAAGATCTGGAAACTGAAGCAGATAAATTGTGTTGATCTATCTGCCAGTTTATTATTAATAGAACGGATTTACATGAAACTATATGCACAAGATGGACGACATGACGGCTCACCAACGTGAAGCCAAAGCATCTCGATCACCACGTGATAGCTGGCTGCAGTACAGGTCATAAATCCCACCTCCGCTGTATTAGTGGTTGGGACGTGGAATGAATAGTACACATCAAATAAATCTTTCTAAAAGATGAAAAGACAAAAAAAAATAAAAGACAAATTTCCCCGAGAATAATTCACGGATCATGATGAGAAGTCAAGCACATCAGGACTAATATCTATGAGTATGTGCAAATTGGTGCAGGCTTGATAAATTGAAGGGGACTGTTAGACCTTGGCGAAGCTATGTGCTCTACCGTGTGCCATTCTAGATTACTATGTCTGTTGTGACTTCAAAATGGCCAATTTTACCAAAGCTGGCAACCTCACTGCGACGAGCAGACAATGGGAGACTGCTGTTGGTCTTAAAACTCCAATTTATCTGCAATTTTCAATAACAACCCTGACTGTTTTCCTGTACCTTTTTATAATAGAGTGCTCATTTCGGGCAGAACTGGCTCCCAGTGAGCTTGGAATGGGCTCCATGCAGTCAGACTGTCAGAATACACATGTTGGCAGAGCCTCGTCGGTCGTCACCCTGCTGCGAGAAGGTCAGCGCCGCGCTGATTCAGAGAGCCACACCGCCTCCCCTGGAACCACTCCCACCCTTATCAACGTGCATGACGGCTACCCTTTGTGACAGGATGATTTACCACTCGTGTCATGCTGACCAGAGAAATATTAGATTCAGATTTTCCTCTACCTGAATTTGCTGCTGGTGCTGTTGTTGTTCTTTAGGAATCAAAATCCTCTCCAGTTTGTGGAACGAGGCCAAAGACCCATTTGTGTGTGAAGTGGCTGGGGCAATAAAGACACACAAAGATGAGGCCCGCACCAAATTACATGAGTTTAACACCTTATAACATGCTGCCCCTGTGTCCTGACTCATCCTCCACCATGACCACTGCTCAGGCATCCAGGGGAAATTCGAATCTTGCAGCAGGAGATGTACTCTAGCGAAACATCTTCTCGTCAGCCTTTGGCCTTAGCTGTGCTATTCTCCCAGGAAAAGATGAGGAAGTCTTATCAGTGCGTTTCTCGAGTGAAATGCTTGCAGCGTATGTCCAGGATTAGGATGATGGAAAAAAAGTGCCACCATCTCCCCTGTACTTATTTTGAAGACATGTTTCTGCAACTAAAAAGTCAATTTAAGTAGTTTGAGGCTTTGAGTAAATTCAGCCATTCCCTCGATCAGATGCTCATTATTGTGAAAATAAGAAACAATCAGGCAGAAGATTTTCTTGTCTCGGTCAATTAGTTCTTATAGAGGCTGATGTAAATTAGCTTGGAGATCTGAGCTCTGTTAACTAAACATGTAGCAACACATTAAGCAACCGATGCTCGACTGATGCAATTGAAAATCTGAGATTCAGTTAAGTGTCATTTTAAAATAAGATAACAGCAGACAGTGTGACTGGAGAGATGTGATTTGACAGATCACAAGAATGAGAGACTCTCCGAGAACAAAAGCACGTTTAAATATGGCAGATATTTTGAACCTTGAGATCAGAGCAATCATCAGAACTTGTCTTTGTTCTAGTTTTTTTAATCAAATACATTCGCCCATTACAGACCATGTGAAGTAAATGACCTGGTAAATTAAGCAATTTCAGCCGTGACTTATATGTTGAGATTTTAGATTTCTACCGTGTTTCATTAAGTATTTTGGGGGGGAATGTTGGATTATTAAAGTCAAGCTAATGATCTGTTAATATGCCATCCTGTTATGTCTTATGGCTGTAATGATGAGTTGATTTATTAAGACAGAGTATTAGGGCCATTTAAGGGGGGAAACACTTTTTGTTACAAGAATAAAGTTATGATTTTAGTCAACATGTCATTTTACAGGAATATCATGTTGCCTGTGTTAAAATGAGGAACTTGGCACTTATTGTTAAGTTTTAGTCTTAACTCTGCAGCATTATCTGTACTATCAGGACTCTGAAAAGAAAGAAAATGTTTGGTTGTGGTCGTCGGGTGGTTACATCTGCGTGCTATTTCAAGGGGTTTCGTAATTACTTAAGAAACAATGCAGATTAGTAATGCAGATTTGGGATCTTGGGTGGGGGAACTAAAGCGAGCTGTTCTCCTTCTTGAAGTATTAAAACTTTTATTCCTCATTAAATCCAAATTTTCTTTTCTTCAATGTAATCGATTTTTCAGGCAAAAGCTGCCAAATAGATTAAGGTTCTGATTCTCAAATGTGAGTCTCTCATTGCTTTGCTTCTTTGTGTTTTCTGATATTTAGAAGGTTTATTTGTTTATTTGTCGTCCAAATGATTCATCCAGAGAGAGAGAATAATCATTAGTCGCAGCCCTACTACTGACACACAACAAAACAGCTATTATACAGTAATCCTAAATCCTAGTTTCAACACATCATCCACAGTGACGCACCCACAGGAGGATTGTTGAGTGCAGTGGATTAGAGGTGATTCAGTGATGTCAGTTTGGAGGAGGTGTTTGGAGGAGGCAGGCAGAGCAGTGACAGCGGTGCAGCACAGAGATCACGAGTCCTGACCACAAAATGAACAAGGGAGACCTGTGCTTCTAAAACAGAGGATGACCCAGGCATGAATGATGTCAGTGTACAAACAGAGATCACGATACTTAGTACACATAACAATGACTGCCCACTTTAGAACAGCTCTGGTTCCTGATGTACATTTTTCCATTCATTTTCTCCATCGACGTTTCAGAAAATCATTATGTAAAGAGTTTAATACCTGGAATGAGGCCGACCAGCTACGAGATGAATCGCAACCATAAAAGATTTAATTCTGGGCAAAAGAAAAGATTGGAAATGGAAAAAGAGGCAAAAGGTAGAAGACTGTACATCATTAGTTCAAGAGTGAAGAAGCTACGTGGTTGCTCTTTGGTAAATGTATTCGATACTAGAAAAAATGATTTTTGAGGTTGTGCTAAACATTTCCATCTTACGCGAGCTCAATCAATAAGAAACGTTGCTATTGAACCTGAGAATGGTGGGGAGTGTAGTGCTTATCCTTGGCATCACAATGAAATCACTGTTTTCTTAAAACACCGTGGCTCTGCTTGTCAATGTCTCTCTGCAAAGTGTTCACTTCTGTTCGTTAATTGTTGTCATATATTGGTCCTTCTGTGTATTTTAACAGCTGTTGCTCTTATTTTTATGTAAGGCAGGCCTTGTTTATGCCTCTTTATTTTTCACAGCTTTCATTCTTAACGTCTACACTTTTATTGCCTGCAGATGAAAACTTGCCTCTGCGGCTAACTCTGTCATATTTCAGATACGTTATTAACGTGCATTGTCAAATGAATCAATAGAGTAAAGTAAGTTATTCAGTCTTGTTGCTTCCGACATTGTTTCCCAATCTAGTTGCTCTAACTCAGATGATTAAAATATAATGGCGGATAATCAGAATCTCTATTCAGAAAATGAATAGGATTTATTCCTCCACAATCACGCTGTTGAGCTCTATTGTCGAAAGGTTCTCAATTCAATCAAGGACTTCTACCTTGTTCTTCTGCTTGTGACTCAAAGCATTTCCTACCAGCTGTTAACAGAGAGCTGGTCTGTAAAAGCAATGACATGACTCGCATCATTCCTGATGATGCTTTACATCACCGCGACTCTGTATGGATGCGAACTGATTCATGCATTAAGCGTTACAGATTTATCATTCGGGCTCTTTGATGTTTCTTAAAATAAGAATGTGTGTTTGCTGTTGCCTCCACCTCTGTTCCTGGCTCCAGTGCCACCTCCCACCCTGTTCGCCTCAGGGGGATTTATGCCATCCTCCGGTTTGAGGAGAGGGAGCTCGGGGACTCATAATCTGTGTTCAGCTGTCAAGATGATTTATCCAGCCAGCTGCAAACATATGGCCCTGTGTGTGTGTGTGTGTGTGTATCACATGTATATGTGTGTGCGGTGTCGAGTGCTTGTAAGCATATGTCAGTGCAAAAAAAGAGAGAGACGGAGGAAAAAAGAGAAGCTGGTGCTGGTGAATGTGCTCATCCAAAATACTTTCACTTCACATGAGCGTGATTGTAATTTCAAGCCTCTCAGGGAGTCATCATGTGGCACATTGACTGGAGGAAGATAACCGGCCGAGGCAGCCTTACACATCCGTGTTCTATTCTATCTACACATAGAGCCCCACTGCTCCCGTTTCGGTGTGCGTGTGTGTGTGTTGTCTATGACAAGAGGAGCTTATTGCTGCAAATGTTTTATGCACTGCACATAATGACTCTGTGTCGTATCTCTCCCCCCTACTGGATACCTTCTGTCACATCTTCAGCGGGTGTGCACACAGATACCTGCCGTCCCCGCAGCACAGTCCGCTGAGCCAGCTGCGTTTGCTCTCAAAGATAAACCGCTAAACCTTGAATGACACATCGAGCGCTTTGGCGTGTGGACACACACACAACCTCATCCACACAGGTTTGCACAGCTATCCTTAATGGGACTTTGCATTGAGTTCAATTCATAACCAAAAGGACAACCTTACCAAAAGCTTGTGCCTGACCTCTACTACAGTATAACCAGTTCACGTCTATTCCTAACCTTAAAGATCGGGGAAGGGGATCTATTGGCAGAAATTTAATTGAAAATAATCTAGTGATGCTTTCACTAGTGTGCTTCATCTAGATTGTACTAATTGTTGTTTTCTATACCCGAGAATGGGCCCTTTATGTTTAAATACTTTATATTAACATCGGGAGCGTGTCCCTTCTATGGACGCTGCAATGATTTTAACAGTATTCCAAACTGGACAAACTAAACTTCAGTTTTTATGACAACTGAAGTTTACCACAGGTTCTCCCTCGTGTTTGGAAGGGGAGGTGAGGGGTGTTCAGCTGTAACATGCAACTTCACCATTAGTTGTCACTAAATTCTTCACACTGAACCTTTAACCTAACCACAATTCATATCTTACACTTAAACTTAACCAAGAGCTCAGAGACGACCTTTTGCCTCATTGAGATCAGGCTTTGGTCCTCATTGATGAGGTCTAGTGGTCCTGGGAAGTTCATTGTTTAGGCTGGATAAAGTCCCAAAGGGGAAACAAAAGTAAGAACACGAATTTTCACTCTCTTTCTTCATCTTTCAATGACTCACTTTTGTCTCAGCTGGGCCACTTCTAATTCTTCTAATACAACAAAATGCATAGCTCTCATTTTGTCAAAGCAATTGTTTACAGAGTATTGCAATAGCCATAGCAACTGGAGTTTACCCTCACATGTAAATTGCACTATCAAAAATCGTCAATGCTGATAGATTCGTCAAACTTGTCTCAAAACGGTTGTCTGCGGGATGGCAATGATAAGATGCTGCAGTGATTAGAGCTGGAAACACACAGCTGATGAAACAGTGGGAGATACAGCAGAGAGGAGATGAATGGGGGGAGCGAAACAGGCCCGAGCCTCTAAGAGAATTTTCAAACATGCAGACGTGTGTAGGTGAATAACAGTGATCAATATACAGGGTTGGGAATCGCGTAAACATTTTTTTAAATGTATCATTTGACATTATTTCAATATTTTCTATGTGCAATAAAGTTCCATCGCGATCTGCAATATACGAAACAGGCGATTCAAGTGATGTCATCATGTGCTGTACGGTTCATATGTCATGTAAACCACAAAATCCTGGACGAAAGAGTAAGAAAGGTACACGACAGGAGGTTTGTTATTACATATATCATCAACAGGGCTACGTTTTGTCGAATTCTACCCATGATGCATTTCAGTGATGTCAACATCAAATGTTTGTTTCAACACCAATAGCAGAAGCGAGTTAGAAAATAAACATTCGGCTCCCACATGTAGGAAACCAAAGCAAACAGCAGGTGGTTGATGAGAACAGGGCGAATCGGTGTGGGAGTCAAGCAAAACTCCAAACAAGAGCAATAACTTGTGTTTTCCTTCTCTTCACACACGACCACTTGATCTCAGTCTGCCGAGATTAAGCATGAAAAAGGAGAATCAAGCCATCGCTTAAATACTACAGCGGTAAACGGCCCTGACAATGGTAGCTCAAGTTTTTTCAGATATTTTTTGTATACTTTTATTTTTCAGTTTTGGTTTGGCCGATTTATAATCAGGTTGCATTTCTGCCAGAAAGCCTGGAAGGCAACCGTCTCGCATGTGCCATGGAAAAGATCCTCTGACATCTCCAGCCTCGTGGTTTCACAACAATTCACACCTTCATTCATGTGGATCTGATGACTCTGTTACATTACTCCCACGTGAGCACAACAACTCTCATGTGACACTGAGCAGCAAATCAGTCATTTAAATGATCACCCGTTGTTCAGTCAATAGAACTGCAGAGGCCCCCTCCATGAATCTTATTACATGATCTCTGTGACACGATACAATTTGTCTTCTGGCATCTGGAATGTCTTATTACTTAACCTAGGTAGGTTTACATGGACAGTAATATTCAGACTATTGACTTTATGAAGAATAAGACATTACTCAATGATATCTACGTGCGCTGCCAATATGAAAATCGATTCATATTTATAATCCTAGAATTTGTTTCTATCTTATTCAAGAGTTTGCTTCTTTTAGTTTAAGAGTAGTTGCTCTGCTTGTGCTATTACTGTGCGTTTCACTCAGATGTTGTTATACAAAGGGTAAATAAACATGCATATTCCCATTTACGTGTTACATAGCACTCTGCAGCATTACGCCCATTACATCATACGTCCAATGTTCCTGCCAGCACGTTAAAACCACAGCCGGAAACAGCTTCTTGGTGTTTTCTTTCAAACTTTATAAAAAGGCCTCAACACCTTGTTATTGTTTACACTTGAACCCAGGTCATATGTTGTCAATCAGTTGTTAACTGCTGTATGACGATGTTGCAAAATACTGTGAAAACACCAATAGGAGGTTATAATGTGATTACGATACATACGTGTCTACATAATCTGGTGTCCTCATACATAATGAGGTCAGAATACTCCACATCTCTTAATTTGATTATTGCTCATTCTGGGTATGACCTTATTCAGGTTCAGGTCCTCAGAAAATGCTGTTTGCATGTCAGTATCTTATTCATATTGTCTCAATTAGGTTCATATCCGAATATTGCAGTCCTTGTAAATGTGTTTGTCAAATTGAAAAAAAATTAGGATGCAGGAGAAGTTGCTAAAGCTTCTAATGATGATTGAGGCTTCTGTGAGTGAAGCAACATAACTGACAGTGGAAGCATAGAACCGCTGACAAAGCAAACTGCCCTGAATATGTGTGTGTCCAGGGCTGCAATGATCTTATTCATCATGGATTCATCTAACCCTAACTCCTGACCCTAACAGGAAAAACACCAGTGCTCAAGAGGCAAAATGATGATGATGATGATGATGATGATGATGATGATGATGATGATGATGATGATGATGATGATGATGATTATTGAATAAAAGAATATTTAACAGTCACTGGTTATTTTTCTGTCGATTGATTAATTGACTAATCACTTCAGATGAATTTCTGTCATCGCCGCTCCCCAATCGGCTTCAGTGTCAATACTGATTATTCCATCTGTTCATTCCTCATCATTTCAGTCCCGACAGTCAGTGGATAGCTTGCTGCAGCATTCAAATAGCCAGGCAAAGTCCAAGGTACCCATGTTGGCATGCATTTGACTGGGCATTGTAAAGGTTATGTATTGAAGGATGATATTAAACTGAACTGCAAATATTATTCTAGGAGCAACTTCATTTTATTTCTTGGAAAACATCTGTATTGTCTATATTATGGTTGTGAATTAATTTACATAAATAAGCACACTGCAAACGGTCCTGGTGTGAAGAAATTTTTTCTTAAATATAAGTAAACAGAAGATAGGATTTCTTAAAACACTGATCCTGTGAGTGAGTCAGTGTCAGAGGAGGAAGGGGGGGGGGTGCAGGAGACCTGGGGGGGTGGAGAGGGGAGCCACGCTGTGGGTCAAGCATGCATCACACCCTGTAGCACTGGTAACTGTGGGTAGAGAAAACACTGCTAATCTGATCAGAGTAGGTCAGGACACATATATGCTCACACTCACACGCAAGTACATTCCAGCAGTCACATGCGTGCGCGCACACACACAAACAACCAACCACACACACTCACGCAAACACACACACACACACACACACACACAGACACTCCATTCGTAGCTTTGGCAGAGGCGCACAGGCTCCTCACAGTGTGATCAAAATGACATTCAGTGGCGTGAAAGAGAGGGAGAGATGAAGGGAGGTTATCAACGGTCCATTTGGAAACATCTGGGTCCACACTCAGTATCTCCCTCCCTCGAATAAACTTCCTCTGCCTCCTAATTTTCCCTCCATCCTGTCATTTCCATCTTTCTCCAACAGCAAATCTCTCCCCTCCATGCCACCATCCATCCTTCCTCCCCTCTCTTCCTCCTTTTCCCCCCCTCCATCACTGCACCCAGAGGCCCATATACCCCTCTGGTTCTGCTTTAATGGAAGCAAATGCAGTAGCACAGCCCTCCAAAACACAACAGGTACACACAAGTGCAACACACACACGCATGCACAAGGTTTGATGTGAGGTTGGTTTCTAATGCCATCGTCATGGTAACACTCCCTCGCTCCTTCTCTCGCACAGACGAACACAGCGCACATCCCGGGAATCTGTGTGGAGTCTTATGTAACGCCATAAACCCCACGCACATTCACAGAGACAGACAGACAGAGAGACCGACTGACGGACAGAGAGATGGGAGTGAGTCAACGCAGCAAATCATAGTGAGAGCATCTGTCATCAACGTTATACCTTTGACAAGAACAGTATGTACCACTGTTTTACTTCAGCCTCATTATAAGACACACTCCAGCACACACACACACACACACACACACCCACCCACACATGCACATATAAGAGGCTTCTTCAGCGCTCCACAACGTAGGGAGAGATGGAAATAGCTGTTTAACTAGTTGTGGCAACACCACAGGTTCATGTATCAGCATAGTAATTATTCCTTGTCCTCCCTGAAGGCGATGGACATGGAGATGGGGTTTCCTAAGTGGGGGAGCGGGGAGCAGGGGGCTGGAGAAATGAGAGCGGGATCAGTAGAGGCATCACTGTAGATATAATAAAGTGAATGGTAATTTCTGGTGTTAGAGGAACATGGGAGTCATGGAGGAAACGAATACGGCAATAAAGACTCTCTCTGGCCTATTAATATGTACAAGTGAGGCTGTTTTGGGCAAAAGGGAAAACTCCTGGATGCTGCTCTCCACCTCGTCGGCTGCAGGCACAGAACATTTGTATGTGTGTTTGGTGATGCTTTGTTCTCCCCAGTGCACAATAAGACCAGATGCCTGGCGCGTGATTTATTGATTTAAACAGGAGAACAAACGGGTGAACATGGTTTGATCCATGCCTCGTCTTCATTAAGACTGACTCCTTGATGAAACAGGACGTAGGTCAGCCATTTGTATTTAAGCTTGATTCCTGCAGAAGTTAACTTCTGCAAAGGTTCCACATTTAGCAGCCTGCAGAGATTCCTCAAGAGGGAGCTGCTCAGTCATTGATCAGACAAGCTCTATACCTGCAACACCTGTGGGAGAGGAGAGTGACATCAAACCAAACCAATGCGACTAGTGTGTGGCGAGAGTGTCGATACTTGACCCAGTTCCTGACGGGTCGGGCCAGTTTCAAACACACATTTTGAAATTATGAAATTATATTTGTGCTTGAGTCAGGTGCCGTCACGTTGGCAGGGCCATCTAGTGGGATTTCTTATACATTGCATGTGCCTATTAGAGGGGAAAACGTCGGCCTCGGCTTAGGTTTGAACACAGAAAACATAATGCATGGCAAAAATGTTGGGTTTGGGTTGAGCTCGGTTATTTCGGTCTCTGGCTTGCACAGGTTCAGACTAAACTGCAGTCCAATCCACACCATTACACCCCCAAGAAAAGAAATGATATCAAACCAAATCAGTCCAATCTTGAAACAATTCTATTATTATCAAAATTATATTCAAAGTTCATACTGTGCACATACATACATAAAAGTAAACAGTCAAGTTTAAGAGCAAACCCCCACATCTGTGCCAGGCCCATTGAAAATATAAACGTTTGAGTCTTCAACTAAACAGTCAATTTTAGAACTCACAAAACTGTCATTGCTGTGCACTCACACTATCGGCTGTTCTCGGCCCCTGTCAGCTCGGGGCCTCAAACAATTCCCTCTTTGGTCCACCCTGTTTCAATACTCCTAACTACACATGTAACAAAACAATCTCCACCACAGCCACAGCTCTCTGTGGTGAGTTCACACTGAATGCACTGGCACAATGAATCAGTGCAGACCATCCCACCACTGCACTGAGTGAATGAAAGTAAAAAACAGTTCCTGACGGGAATTAAATGAAAGAACTATTTTATGAAACAATTTTATACAATCTGAAGGGAAGTAACTGTGTGAAACTATTGTCAAATTCATGTGAAATATCAGGCTTCAAAGAGTTTTGAAAACTTACTTCCCTCTCTGATACAACAGGGCTGTTCTGTTTTTATTCAAAATTTGAACTTCAATTTAAATTACAATTTTTTTTTAAACTAATAGTGATTTCACCAATGTTTTGAAATGAGGTGCAGCAGACTGTGTATTGTACTCTGATGGGGGCCTGTCTCTAAAATGCACTGTCACTCTGATGTTTCATTGCCTGTTGCCCTATCAGAAAATTAGGAAACTCCTTCATGCAAATAAACGAGAAAAGAACACGATGGATGGAAAAATCTTGACACCAAAACCACCTCAGAATGTGTGGACTGCACGTCATATCATGGAGAATGAATAATAATATCTGACAGAAGTGTTATCCAAATAACAAAAATGGAATCGGTTCGATTTGTCAGAACCACGTAATTTCTACAATGTACTTTGGGATGAGGTTCAAATTGAATTGAATGCATTGCTTATTATTTGAAACTATGGGAAAATAATACCTTTTCTATCCTAATATCCCATAATTGCTGAAAGTATTTACCTGAGACTCCCTCTGTTCTAACTGGCGAGTGTGTTTTCCTATTGTCAGCGACCGAGCAGTTCAGAAGCTGCAGTTTTTATCTCAAGTTGCTTGAAGGAGGTGAGGTGAGGAGGAACGCTCATCAGCGGCCAGCGGCTCCGTCACAACCAGCTCCTCTAAATCATCATGTTTGCTTCCCAGAGGAGCTGTGGGCCAATCATACCCCCCCCACCTCCCCATCACTCCAAGAAAGAGTGTGTGTGTTTTGTGGCACAGCCTATGGTGCATGAAATCTGACTGTCAGGGTCTGCTGACTCACCTGCCTGCAGACACGTAGACCCATATTTACACACACGCATGCACACACACACACACACACACGCACACACACACACACACACAGAGAAGCTGGTAATTGGGCTCATGAAGCCAAAAGGACAAGAACGGCAACAACAAAAAAATCCCCGTCTTTGTGTAAGTGTGTGTGTTGAGGGTGAGAGTTCTTTTTCCTGTGTTTCAGTTCAAAATGCCCTGCCATACGCTCGCCCTCCTAAAACCAGACAATTTCCTGTGAAGCCATCAGAGTGTGACAGCAGCAGGTGCCTAATGGGCAAAGCTTTAGGAAACAGGGCATTACCAAAATCCAGCAAACTCAATTGTATTAATCCTCGGGATTAGCAGCTTTAATTCTCAACACGTTTCCAGTTTAAAAGTCTTATTTCCTCCCTGAAAATGGAAGCCGCATGTGAGGTGAATATTCAAATGTTTCAAGTGCTGCAGAAGAGTTTTTTTCTTCTTGTCTTTAGTTAGTAAAAGAATGTTGAAACTTTGGGCCGTGACAGCACATTATATATTTTCCTGGAGAAAAAGCAGAAGCACAAGACTGGGAAGTCAGGATATCGTTTTCAACATGTCCCCTCAAATCGCTGATCCAGCTGTCAGTTTCCTGATGACCACGGTTCTGGCTAATTAACTCTGCGATCAATCGCTCGTTGATACTAAAGACCCATTATCTTAACCTCACTCTGCAAAATAACCCTCAGACTATTGAGAACTGTCAGAATTAATCTACCTTTCTACCTTCCGCCTGTCTCTCTTACACTCTCACACACACACACACACACACACACACACGCACACACACACACACACAGCTTTCAAATAACGGATTTAGATTACAGTGAGCAGCTCGAGCGTCATGACGATAAAGTGCGTGTGCTCCGAGGGCGAGCCTTATTGGAATTCATATGATGTTTGTTGACTCCCTTCATATAAACAGGTGGCTGTGTGGAGATAACGTGCAGCATATTGTGCCGACAATGACGCAGCCGCACGCACGCACGCGCACACACGGTGTTGTGTATGTTTTTTAATCCTAAAGCAGTGACAGGGAGTTGTTTTTTTAATCTCTCTATTTCAGAAGAGAGAGCGCCGAAGCCTTTCAGGTGAATGAGCAGGGATTCCTGAACAGATGTCACCTTGTATCCACCCGGTGTGGAGCTGCAACGGCAAAAACAAAACCAGGTTTGTTATTGTTTCCGCCGCCGCTGCAGAAAAAGGTGAATAATAAAAGGCTCCGTCGCTCTGTTCTCCATCGCCTGCCTCCCGCGTTTCCACAGACTCACTTTCGGTCAACTGTCGTGGCTCGATTCCACCTATTTAGACAAGTCCTCAGGTCGCATGAGTGGACAGGAGGCCCCTAAAAAGAGGAGAACATATTGTTTTGAAAAAGAAGGGGGAATGAGCAAGGTGGAATTGTGTGCATGTGGTGTCTTCTTTTTTTTAAATCTTTTTTTGTTCTTTCAAACCTGAATACATTCAAACACACACACACACGCACACGCACGCACACACACACACACACACACACACACACACATACTAACGCGTCCTTTATTCAACTCCTCATTGTCAAGGTAACAAGAACCCTGGCCTCATCTTATTGATCCACAGCTCCTTTTGAATAGAGGATGAGAACGAGACAGAAGCCCACAGAGCGTGTGTGTTTCTGCATAAAAGTGTGTGTGAGCGTGTGTGTTACTTTACTTTCACTGTGTGTTATTTCACTGTTATTCTACCTCTGTGTACGAACTGTGCTTTATAAATAAAATTGCCTTGCCTTGCCCAAATCAAACAGACTTTCAGACTGCGCTGGAATGATTTAGAACAACTTGTTAACGCTGCTTTATATAAGTCCGTGTTTTTTCTATTTATTTTTTTCCGGAACTGCGGCTCACTATGCATAACTGTTGCATAAATATGTATTTTCTCTTCCGGTGATAAAGTCAGGTCTCCAATTAGTCTCCTCTCTGGTTCTATTTCTGTCCAACGTGACCTGTTCCAGAGATGTGGAGACGTAGGGCTTTCTCACGTCACCGCTCTAGACGTTTTAGACAGTTATGTTATAAATGACCAGATGCCCTCACTTTTGAAAAGCCAGTATGACTCACACGGCCCACGCTGCCTTTATGTAAAGTTACAGTAAACCACTAATAGCCCTCTTACTGTATACGTTCAAGAAGGACTGCATGATTGCTGGCCATTGACAGGTCGATCTTGTACGGCAGGGAAGCATGAAGTACTTTGAGCTTAACGAAGGACTTCAAAGCAAAGGCTCAGCTTGTGTCTGCGTCAACACAACTGTCAGTCGCCGAAATAACAAGGAAACTGATTGAGCTGGAAGACCGATCAATACCAGTTGCACGGCAGAGATACTGAGACTCGACTCGCGCTGCTATGGAAGTTCTCTGGACGTTGGTGAAAGGAGAACTCAGCCAGCAACTGATGTGTTATGCAGAAGAATTTAATGTAGACTTGATGCATCAAGGAGACCAGAAGGTGGAACAATATACAAACTCTAACAGAGTGACATGAGCAATTGTCAAACGCAAGTCTGAAGATGTCTCCCACAGCATCCCCATCTATCTCCCTCACCCTGCGTCACTCATTCCAACAGCAAATCCATGAAAGGCTAGAATTGCTGTCACTCTCTATGGTACATGTAGGTGTTGGCATCCTATTGGATAGTTAAGCCGAAAGTATGTATTCCTAAATCCCATTGTGTCCTTACGTCTTGCCACTGGTGAAATACACACAAGAGTTGGAGTTGGTGCATCTCTGTCTGGGAATCTGAGTTAGATATGAACGTCCATGTGCGTAGACACTACAATGCTCTGTTGGTTGGTCCTTTATCTATAACCTGACCTTGGTTATTGCTTGGAGAGAGAAAGGAGCATGTGTGGAACGAGGCAGGCCCCCACTCTCCTTATGGTGTAGAGATGTAAATTGTAATATACATAACATATAGTGGCATATACAGTAATGTGTGAGGATGGTGAATATTCCTCAGCACAGGCTGCTCCCCGGAGGTGAGAGCAGAGGGACCCTTAAAGACGACGATGGCGATCAGCTGCTGAGCATTATCCCATCTGTGTTTCTCTATAGGAGATAAAGACATCCTTCAAAACAAAAAGATTTGCTGCTGAAAAGTCCTGACACACAAGTTCTGTTTTAGCATTTATAAGCCGGTCGGATTGTGGCACCGTCCTGGCAGGAAACAGCGAAGACACATTGTTTGACGACTGCAAATGGACTCGAGCAGCTGGCTTGTGTTAATTTTGTTTAAAACTTTAATGGCCATTTGGGTGGATTTGTAATGTTTCTGCAGCAGGCCTTTGGCCGGAGGTTTAAAAAAATGTATCGCACAAGCGAGACTTAAGTTACACGGTATTAAACATTCATGTGCTGAGCGGTTTTTACGATCCCAGGTGAATTAAGCAGAAGCTGTGAACAGCGTTTTAAAGCTGAATGTTAAGTGTTGGCCGGTGCTAGCTCCCGGCTAGTTTAGCCTGCAACGCACCGTCCCCAAAGTCACATCTCTGTTACTATAACCAACTCTGAATCTCTCATTGTATATTGGTACTTCATACACTACTATGTAAACGTGAAGTTTGCAACTGTTTAAAATGGAAAGCAGTGGGCCTGGGCTCATTATCAACAATGAATGATGGCTACTAGCAGAGCACTGAGAAAGACAAATGAAGGATACTAAAAAGCTATGGGCCGACAGCTGGAGAGGTGTTTGACATCCAATATGTATTTCCCTGCACATGATGTGTCTGTGTGCTCAAATACCAACAGACCTGCTCCACATTCACCCACCTTACTTCCTTTACACTCACGGTAATCCATTACTATATCTGTGTACATTTATTACCTACGCCAAGGAGGTCGTGTTTTTGTACGCATTTGGCTTTTTTGTCTGTCTGCTACTAAATAAAAATCCGGATCTAGTGAATTTAAATGAGGTTTCATTCAGGGACTGTCGGGTGTTAGCAGAAGTTAGCGGCCTACTGAGTGACGTGCTGCTTTCTAGCTATTTTCCTCTTTTCCACTGCCAAAATGTTTATTACTATGTAATACAGATGATCAGTGTTAGATCAGTGTGTCATGCTGTTCTACTCCTCATGCTGTTGTGTTATGAGCTGCTGTTAAATTGTGCCATTTCAGCTCCCTCTACTGTTCATTTGCATGTCCTTGTACTTTTGGATTTATGTCTTATGTGTTTGACAGGCCTGTGGATGTCAGAGAGTTGGATTTACAGTCTGGCAACATGACTGCACCAAATGAGACAAACTTGCTACACTGTGTGACGTTTGGTGGAAATAACCCAAAATCTGATATTCAGACGTACATTGAAACGGAGAATTAAGAAATTTTGGAAATATTACATGAACAATAACCACATGTTTATCTGGAAAACAAATCACGACTCAACACAGAAATAGCTGACATCAGATCCTGAAGAGAGACACTGACCAACTTAAACTTAGGGACATCATTGGAACCCATCCTCAACACACTTTTTTTTACTAACTTCTTACTGTAACAACTTACCAGTTTTGTTCTCCTCAAGGCAAGAGATCACTTTTCATACTGCTTTTGTGTTTGATTTGAACAAACAAGAGAATCTGTTTGTCTTGCCCCTCGTTTGCTCATTTAATTAAAAGAAGGATTGATCATTTGCATAATCCTTTCAGGCCCTCACTTGTGCACGAGCTTAATGTATGGCAATTCATCCCTGAGAGAAAGAGTAGGAAACCCCAGAGGAAGGAGAGGAGGGAGGGAGGCTGTTGAGAGAAGATGTATGTAGGATATTTACTCTGATGTGTTCAGATTCGCAAACAAAGCCCTAAACACACACACACACACACACACACACACACACACACACACACATTACTCTCTGATACCTGATAAGATGCATCACAAACGTGTTTTGTATTTATAGCAGCGCTCTAATCTTCCATCTATCTCTCCCTCTCTCTCTCTTTCCCGCTTCCTCGTCCCTCATCTCAGTCTCCATCTCCTCTCCTCCCTCTCCGCCGCTTCTGTCCTCCTCTTTTCATCTCTGTCACTGTCCTCCAGCTGGCTAGGTGAGATAACTCCTCCACGCCAAGATACTTGCTGCTCATTGGCCTGCTGATAGAACACATGGGGACACCAATCAAACACTGCATCATTAGTTGTGAAGAGATGCCGAACGGAGGGAGTGTTCTTATCTGGTCTTGTGCACTTTCCTAACCCATCTTACACAGTGGGAGAAGTTAGCCTTCTTCCTTTCTGCTGGTTTAAGGCAACTCTCCTAAAAACCGACTCCACTGTTCATCTGATCCGTTTTCTTGAACAGCTAATTCTTCCGTGAATACAGACTAATCAGATTTATTTGAGAGATAAGTCAGTGCTCTTACTAAAAGTGACAAAATAAAAAGACACATTGGCTCAGGCCGCTGCATATCAGAGTTAGACGTCGTCCATTCTGTTGGTTTAAGGCTGATTAAAAGTGCCGGGCAGGATTTCATTTGTGTGAATGTGGTGGGTAATTACACTTCAGCCACAAGTTTTACTTTTGGAATAACAATGTCTCGTAGCCCACTCCAGTGCAAACACTTCAACTCATCTTCTGTCAATTCGGATAATGGAAAGTAACGTAAGCTGATGGAAAGTGAGCATTGAGATGTGTCTAAGCCTGTTAACGATTCACGAGTTTCCCTTATAGAGTGCAGCAAACGCTCTGTGTCCGAGGAGGGAAACTAGAATAGCACATACCTCCACCAAGGCCCAACAGTCCATTAATGAAACCACATTTAAATTCACTAGATCTAGATTTTTATTTGGACCTGCACCCAATTGCCCACACTCATAAATATCAGTCAGATTCTTTCATCAGGATGCATGAATTATCCTCTGAGAAATAAACAAAAATGTGGGAAAACGCCCTACCTCGCAATGTGAAAGAAAGTGAAAAATAGCCCTGGATCCGCCCCCTGGTGCACACCACCGTGGTATCCCGTCCAGTAGTTTTTGCGTAACCTTGTTTACAAACCAACAAACAAACGGACACGGTTGACACCCTCCTTTGCAGAGGTCAAATTAAAGAAAGAGGAGAATTGATGGTTGAAGGAATAGTTTGACATTTGGGCCGCAGTCGCTTCCTTGACCAGAATGAAATGGAAACACTGATACACAACTCCCATGTGTGAACACTATGAAGCTGCAGCCATTGAGCGGATTAGCTTAGCATATCTTATCATAAAGACTGGACAGAAGAAGAGCCTGCTTCTGCTCAAAAGGTCACAAAATCCTGCGAAGACAAAGAACCGACACTTTATCTCGATTTTGAAAAGGGGAGTCGTGGTTTCACAGGCAGTTATTTAATTGGCTATTTCTTGAGAGTGTGTTATTCTATAAATTAAGCGTCCACATTTAGAGTATGTTTATCCATGTGGGGAAAAGCAGAGCATTTTCAAAAGTAAAAACCAGGTTAAATCCAAGTGATCCATGTTGACAAGAACATGCAATAACAGACTAATAACATCAAGGTGATGTGTAGGTTACACTGAAGAGGACACATTATTAATTAAACACAAGATCCTAAATCATGAGCACAATTGTGACTCTTCCTGGGCTCAACAAAGCACCTGGCAATAAATCCATACATGTATAGATTAACCTATTAAAGCGCATCTCCCAAAATGTCAAACTATACAATTAAACTTCCACACTGGCCAATGTGCATTAAACACAAACCCCACAGAGACCTGCACCTGAATACTAAACAAGGTCCGAACTTATTAAGTCACTTTGTAAATACAGAAAGAAAAATCCTCATATCGTCTGTAACCTGTTCATTTTTAACATGAATTAAAAAGTATAGAGAAAACATGCCAACAGATCAGAGACACGAGTGCAGTGCAAGAAGGACATTGCATTTTTTGTTTCCATATGAAAAACAATAAATGTTAATTTACTTGAAACAACAATATCTGGATCTCTTTGTCCAGTTATTTGAAATACAGGAACATGATATTAGGATTCAAGCTGTTACAGGCAGTTATGATGATATACTGGGGAATGAGCTCACCCTGGTGGTCACTTAGAGACTGTTCACCTCATTGCGGCGCTCAACCAGAAAAAGTTAAACAGTCCTGTGCTGCCATCCAGTGTTTACACCACATTTGAGCATGACTCTTTACTGTGCACCAACAAAGCCTCCACAACATTTAATGACTATAACAATTATCCATGCATCTTTAGAAACATCTTAAACTGCAAAGGGCTGCCATCCTGCAGCTGACAGCGCCTCAAAGTGCATGGTCGTTCCTGACACCACCGTTACTCCCCACACTGTCAAACAGCAGATACTTGATCCCAGGAAAAGGTTTACTGGTCGATTGCCATCCGCTGACGAGCAGCAGGCCGTAAGATTTTTTCCGACAGGTCATTTGGCTGCAGAGTATGACCTTTCTCCTCTCCGAGCCTCAGATATGCTAACATTCCCAACAGAAAGGTTAATAGGAGGGCTCGGCTCAAATTTAGAGAAGGTCAAAGATCTACCCCCTCCTCCCCACACCCACACAACCTTACAAAGAAACAAACCGCTCAATGGGGACGGGTCTGAAAGGCTGAGTCAGTGAGTGATTTGCAGAGCGGTGAAATATAATTAGCTCCACTGGGTCGAGACATATAGGTTAGCCCGGATGATTAGGTGTTGTGTGTAGCATTTAGCGAACCTTTTGTCGAGTTCAAGTGTAACAAGGCAGCATGTGATTACTCATCTTGTTTGTGAGGCCCACGTGCTCAATGGCCGCTTCTCAACGAAGCAGTTCCACACTTCAGCCAGCAGGTGGCGATGCAGGTTTCTTTGCAGAGCACTCACAAAAACGACTGACCTCATCATGACGTGGGGTGTAGTCCAGTAAAACCCCAAGTCATCCAGGAATATGAAGCGACGCATTAACACAGGGATTAATGGGCACCCACTCACTTGGCTCACTGGATCATTTCAGAGGTTGAGGTCATGTTGACTCATCATCTCTATTCTGAGATGAGCCGTCTGCTGTGAGATGCATGTCCTCAGTGGGTTGGCATCAGCAGCCCGTAACTGCACCTCTGAGGAAGACTAAAGAGGGAAGAGCAGCAGGCTTCATGATGTCAGGGACGGACCAGGAGCTCCACACATCACAGCTTTATTAGAGCCTGATGTAATCAAGAGCCGCTTGATCAGTTTGTGACAAATTAATGCTAAAAACCACTGTCACACACACTATTATCAGCTAAAATGCTGCCAAATGTGTGTATTGTTCACTTGTTAAATCTTTAATTGTGTGTTTGATTTCATTTTTTTTTTTTTTTTTTTTATTTCTGTGTCAATGTTAACGATAGCAAAGTACGAATTACATTGTGTGGTGAACATTTGACAATAAAAGGCTATAATGCAATAACTGTTACTATAATTATTACTGACAGTGTATATACCAATTATAAGGTAATAGAAGTCGATAGAGCTGCAACTAACATTTACTATTATTTTGTAATCTTTATCATATTTGATTATTTGTTCTATTATTACTTCAAAATTAAGTGATTCATTAATAAAACACCAGAATAGGATGAAAATATCCCTAATACAAATTCCTGAACTCAATGTGATATGTGATTGTTTTGTTTGACTAAAGCAGAAAATATTCACATTTGAGAGATTGAATGAAGTTCTTCTTTAATATTTTTTGCTTGAAAATTATTTACATTAATCTCAGGGTCAATTTTGTGTGTCACTGTGTTTTGTTCCGTTTTGCGGAAATGTTAAATGTTGTGTATATTTACAAAAGCCCTTCTAAGGAGAAGCATCCGCTAGTGCTATAAATGCTGTGGTGTCCGACAGCAGCCCGTGCTATATATTGCTCCATATTAAAAAGAAAACATTACGAATATAAATAGGGCTTTCTGCAATGTAAAACTCTGGAAGAATGAACATGCCACATTCTTTATTTATATAAATACCCATGACTTTTCAGCATGACATAGAATAACTATACACATGATAAATTCATATAGAGAAAACAGGATTAACTTCATTATGTTTGAACATCATGTTTAATTGTTTTCATGCTGTTGTGTGTATGTGTGTGTTTTCGTCTTGTGTTGTCTGTATGAAGGCCCTTTTAAGGACGAACACTGCAAACAAGCTCAGGCTATAAAAGCTGTGGTATGTGGCACTGGTCCATGCCATGTGCTCGTCCTGGTAAAAATAAACCTTATAATATATAAAGAGACTCTTGTGCAGTGCTATCTATGTGCAACTCTATTAAATACTCACAACACTTCACATACTGACACCATACTTCGCATTTTGACACTCAGCAGGATGCAAAGACTATGGACAAGCACACTTCACAGTATATGTGGATTCTTGTACTGGTCAGTACGATGACAAATGGGCGAAATCGTCTTTTTCTGCCATCTCATGCTATTTATGCCTACTCAGCAAAAACACTATATGATAATGATAACAATCTATTACCTGAATAATTTAACATAATCTAAATGAGATGATCTACACGGCACAGCTGTTTCCTATCTGGGGCTCCTTCCCTCTAGTCTCTTCCCCTGAGAATATTAATATTGATGACAGGGAGGAAGGCTGACCAAGCTCTCAGTTATTCTCTCTCTACCATCTCTCCCTCTCTCTCTGCCGCCCCCTCCCTCCCTCTTATACCCACACCCTGGATGCAGGCAGGCGTGCACACACCGGCAGATTCACTCAGCTTCCGCATCGCTCTCCCTTCTCCATCTCTGCGGCTCTATCCCTCCCTGCTCGCTCTCCTCTCCTGGTGGATTTTTAGCCCACTGGCTTCGTGGAACACCGGTAAGAAAGACTCATCCGTGCTTCAGTCTGTCCTTCGTCTGTTGGTGTCTGTGTGTCTGTCTCTGGACTGTGTTTTTCTGGGAGTCAGACAAAGGATTGGGGTGTGGCTGGATGAGGAGCTACTGACTGCTGATGATAGCAGTAGAATGTTTTGAAAGACGAATGCTGCGGATGATGATGATGGTGGTTGTGATAAAGAAACAATCGAGCAGATGTTTAGATGAATAGGTTTACCTGTGAATTAAGAAAGATCAGATTCTGATTACTGTTGTTCATGTCAAGGCTTGGAGGAGGTGGATGCACAGCAGGCACCATTTGCTGCTCAAAATAATCGAGAATTGATTCGCCATGCCTCTTTCCAAGAAAAAGAAAACCTCCGAAATCTGGCCATGAGCCCAGCGTGACTATTTTCTATGTGAAACTGATTTTATTAGGCCCCTTTATAAATTCAAACTGGTGAGAATGATTTTACAGCTGCTTGGTTTGCAAATGACCGGCTGCAGGCTACTGAGGGTTTGTCCCAGTTGCACAGCAGCCTCTTTGCAGAGCGGTGGTTCAAACAGGCGTGACCGGCCCAGACTGTGCAAGACAGACGAGTAAAAGACCTGAGGCTAGGTCAGGATTATGACTGCAGAGGAGCCAGTGGAGCATCGCCCCCATCCAGGAGGCTGCAGGGGTGGATGCAGAGGGAGAGGGAGAGAGAGAGAAAAGGTGGAGAGGGAGAGGATGCAGAGGAAGAGAACAAAGACTTAATTCTCACAGAGAGGGAAAAGCAAAGACAAAAGAATGAAGAGACAGCCTGAAAGAAACAGGCACATGTTAGCTGCATAGCCATTTTGTAGCGAAGATGGAGCATGTGTGGGAGGCAGCCACCATTCACAGGCAGCCATGTGGACGTGTCTGAGCTGCATCGGTCGTAGCCACACCCTTTAAGTGCAGCTGCTTGAAAAAGATCATTGGATAAACCAGCCAGAGCCATCTCGATTTCTGACAGAGCTTTTGATCACCTTAACATTTACAGACCAAATCTAACACAGATTTGATACACTCCTTTGTTATTTCATGCTGCATTATCAGACAAATGTCTGACAGGAAAGGTCAACCCCATGTGCTCAGGTATCATTCTCATCTTTCACAGCCAAAATGTCTGACAAGCCTGATATGACTGAGATCGCCAGTTTCGACAAGGCAAAGCTGAAGAAGACGGAGACGAAAGAGAAAAACCCTCTGCCCACCAAAGAGAGTGAGTGTCCCTCCTTCATTTATGAATGATGTTTAATCCTATATCTATTTTCCTGTCAGTAGCTCCTCATCACATCCCTTGCCGCCCAAATGACCACATGCTCAGCAAGCAGCGAAAAGACGCCACGTTGCTGCAACATCAGCACGTTGCTGATGTTGCAGCAACCCTGAAATCAGCATCCCCTCCCTCTCTCCCTCTCTCCCTCCCTCCCTCCCTCCCTCCAAAACATTTTCACTGAACATGGGTCCGCTGACCAACACTATCCTCTTCTCGTCTCTTTCAGCCATCGAGCAAGAGAGGAAAGGCGATGCCACACCTTGACTTCTGAGCACACGAAGAAAAGAACGCTGAGATGCCACAGCAAAAAAAGCACTTTGTTTTGATTATCACAGTATTTCAATCACTTTACTTTGTCTTCAGAAAAAAATGTATGGGTGCCGTGGAGCTCCCTGGGGTGCTGTAATGGTATATGGCACCCTCACAAGGGGGCTCTCTCGCCACTCAGCTGGAAAAAAGCTTTAGCCTGGGTGCTTGTCTTGCGCCGTCAGCCTACAGCTTACACGTCTCCCCAAATTGCCAAAATAGGAGGTGGTGTTATGATGTAGCACAGAAAGAGAGGGAGAGTAAGGCCGGCATCCAGGCTGAAGTGTGGGGGGGGGGGGGGGGGGGGGGGGGGGAATCTACACACATGGGAGCAATCTGACTTTAATCATGTGGGATGTTTTCTTAACAAACTTTTTACTTTTCTTTATGAAATAAATATGAAGACGTGGAACCAGTCGATTCTGTGTACTTCTCTGTCTCCTATATGTCTATGATGTACAAATGACAGACCCTATAATACACCCAGACACACACCCAGACAGACACACCCACCCACCCCCCCCACACAGACACACCCAGACACACACACACACACACACCCACACCCACACACAGACACACACACACACACACACACACACATGCACACTCACACAAATCGAGCGAGCCACGGATTAAACAAAACAATTCTGATGATTCATGTAGACTGTCTGCTACACACGTGTCACATGTCAGATATGGGGTCCCATCCAAAGCCATAGACGTCATCACTTTAAGTTTTCCCCTGAATTGTGCAGAGATGTCAAAGTTTAAAACACAAGCAGGTTTCATATTATATAATGGCTTCGATACATATTGTTTTATACCTTAACAATAATAACAATCATGATCAATTAAATAATAATTAGCTCCATGAGGATTGGCTAAAATCATACACATAATTCTATGCATATAAACAGAGAACTAATCCTACATTTTAATAAATGAACTACATAGCTGTACAATGCATGTTTCAAGTACTCAAAATCCTTATGAAAAGTAGTTCCATGTTCTCTTGTGAAATTGGATCAACAATAATCGAGCTGGCTTACCTCGTGGGTTTTCATTTTGCACCGGAGCTGGAATGATAACTATGAATCATTATTTTATCTTTTTTTTATCACTTGGGTCATTTTGCAAGTAGAAACTCCAAAGGTGCGGTGGTGTCGTATTGAACATTTCTGATTATTCCTGTAAATAAAGTAGTTTTAAGTGTTGAACTGGTTTGGCCAAGACAGGTAATCTGAAGATGTCACATTGGACTCATGAGCTACTGGAGCTTTCACTATTTTCTGACATCATGTTGACCTATTAATCAATTACATATGAATGGAGAACTGCGGATTAAACAGTAGTAAAAGCAGTCTCCATTGTAGCCTTCCCCTCGCCATCATCAATAACTCCATTGTAACAATTGTGTCAAAATAAAATATTTAAAAAAAAATTTAAACCGAAAAAAAGCTGCACCACCAAGGAATAATAAATAATATATATCACTGTGCTTCATAAACTTTACAGTCAAACATACAGAGATAAATATAATAAATACTGATAATACAATAATATGTCGTTTTTAAATTATTTATTACAGCTTATCCGTTTATTTTAAATCGAACACCAACAGATCACTCTACTGATCATTTATGGGCCTGAATCTCTAGCTCGCTGGCTGCTGGTGTGACTGACTGGCGTCACCAGACCTGCCACCCTCCCTCCACTCTGTCAAAACTGTCACCTCCTGCGCCTTTACTGCTCCATTTCTCGCACTCTGCGCTGCCATAAATCACGCATCAGCGCACCTCGACGTGTCCGAAATGTCTGTTACAACAATTTAATTAACCTGCATGTTTAACCTCATGTTATTGTAAGCGCCGTGAAACTCACAAAAGGGCCTGACCCCCGACGACAGGACTGTCAGCTTTGAGGCTGTGCTGGAATTCACATCATGGAAAAGTGGAATTTGGGTAAAATCTGCATGGAGCGTTTGCATTGTTGGTACTGATTTTTTAATTATGACATAAGATTTAAATTTAATTAATATTTTCACAGTTGAGCCCTCTTTTCCTGATCATCTTGGAATTAACGATGTGAAAATAAACCTATTTCTCTGAATGCAACCTAACAGCCCACTTGGTGAGAGTTTCGATGCTTAGCAGACCAGTGCAGAAACACGCCCCGCTGCAGAGGCTGCTATTGTTTGCACGTTATTAGCTCATTTAACCCATTAAAATAGTCACTCAAGGACAAATTATGAAGCGTCCCAGATTGATTTTTAATCGCTCCGTATTATTTCCCGGCCAGGTGATGAGGGGCTCTAGGTTTCACTCATAATGCAGAGTGAATATGGGTGATATGTAATTAGTGGGGATTATCCTCACCTCCACTTCACCACGGACCTTGCCCCGTCGTCCGCCTATTGTCCACGGCGCTGAGTGGAATTGTTGTGTTCAGGGATTTTGAGTGGCTAAATGGGGGATTTGACTAATGTGAGCTATTTAATAAAAAGTTGTAATGTTAATCACTATCGTCTCAAATCATAGTATATGGCTGAAACTGACATGGTGACCGGCTGATGATGAGATAATCAGCTTAATTAAACGCTGGATGATCCTGGATTTCCTTTACGCACATGATCAATATGAAAACCCATCACTTCTTGTTGTCAAGTCTGCAAGTCAAACCCCGTCGTGCACAAACATTTTACAGCGCACCAATAAACCAACTTACTGTTTAATGGCAGAAACATTAAAGCTCTTATGTGTTTATGCTCTTGTAAATTCCAGACTGTTTTCGCACCATGTTGTTTCTTGGGGGAGACATCTATTATCCTATTATCACAACGACGCCAATGTCGCCGATGTGTGAGGGAATATTTACATGACTATATACTGTCAGGCGCTGAAAGACTTTATGGCTTCTCAGTCACCGTCTTTCCCCCCGGGACGCTGGTGCCATTTCCCAAACGTTTCCAACTACACATGAGGGCTCAGTGCTGTATTCAGTGCGCCAGAACGCGCAATGCGCGGGACCGTTTGGGGAAGTCAGAGTTGCGCAGTGTCTGTGGCCTCTGTGCAAAAGCCAGCTTCACTGAAATCATCATATCCTCTCACACAATTGATTCGAGGCTAATTTCCAATATACCTTATTAAAATAGTATAATATAGTGTGTCCAGCGTTTGGTGATATATTTTAGAGACACAGTGGTGTTTGCCCTTAATAACCTTACAATTAAATGATTGGGGATATGTTGTATTTGTCCTATATGTTCCTATGACCGCATCATCAGTATACTCATCCATGGGATATATGTTTCCATTCATAGGGATTTGTATAAGGCTTAAAGCCTGGGAACGACAGGTGAATGAATGGGCGAATGAATAAATGAGGGGCTGTTAAACCGTCTGCGTAATTTCTTTGAAGTGCACTTATGCACCGACGGCTCCTATTTGTCTATACGATGCAGCAATCAATGTCGACGTTGGCGTTTTTTTCACAGTGAAACGTTACCTGCAAGACAAATCTGTCAGTCAAAGGGGCAAGGCCATATAAATATCATCAGCGTGGGGTCTGGCTACAACTTCAGTTGCCTTCTTCTCTCTTGGCATATTCACATCTTGGATAGGAGCAAGCAGGCGTCCGCTTGGAATACAGCTGCTATGGGACCTTTCTATCTCCTCACAGCTGTGGTTCTGTGCATTTGCTGTCACTTTCAGTTTGCATTAGCTTGGTATGTCGTTCTCTTTTGGAAGATTTTATTCAAAATACTACAGCGTAGTGTGTGTGTCGTGATGACCTAGTGACCTGGGATAAACCTGAATATTTTGTTTCCTCTATAGGACGGTGAATAATTTCCTCATGACTGGACCAAAGGTAAATTCATCCCTGTCCTTTTTTTCTTCTTTTTTGGGCACGTTGTGTCCTTATAATATCCATGGGAAAATATATCAAGTGCTTTGCAAATGTAGACGCATATTTTTATACAACTAACAACCAACTGCTTTCTCTCTCAAGGCTTTTCTGACCTACGCCAGAAGTGTGCAAGTGGGTGCGCAGAGTGGAATACAAGAGTGCAAACACCAGTTCGCCCTGGAGAGGTGGAACTGCCCAGAGAGCACGCTCCAATTATCCACACTCAACGGCCTCAAAAGTGGTAAGACATTTGTATCTATTAATCTGTATCATGTGCATAACATAGTGCTGCGAGTTGATGCGGTGATCAGTTGAAGTCCAGCACCGCGCAGCTTGGCTGATGCGCTCTCGCATGAAGCGTATCCTTCAATGCAGAGACGGTGCTGGAACTCAGCGCGCGCTCTAATCCTCCATGGAGAAGAGCCACAAACATTAAGTTCAATTATCTGCTGAAATATACAGACAAAAGAGCCAAGATACTCAAATATGATTATAGAACTCGTCTCCCAAAATGCCTTTCCGCATGGTTTATGCGCCTTTTACGCACAGTTTATGAGCAGCTATTTATGGCAGCAAATATAATTTTGCAGCAATGTGTATCATCTGGGTTTGCTTTCTTTTTCAACTATTGCAGCCACAAGGGAGACTTCTTTTGTCCATGCCATCAGCTCGGCCGGAGTGATGTACACGCTCACTAAGAACTGCAGCATGGGGGATTTTGACAACTGTGGCTGCGATGACTCCAGAATTGGACAGACAGGTAATTCCAAGCTGGGTCTATTTACTGTTAGAAATAGTTAAATGATTTTTTTGAATTGAATAACAGTGATTATTTCTATTCACCAGGAGGCAGAGGATGGATTTGGGGAGGCTGCAGTGATAATGCGGCGTTTGGAGAGAAGATCTCCAAACAGTTCGTGGACGCGCTGGAAGACGGGCATGACTCGCGCGCAGCAGTCAACCTGCATAACAATGAGGCAGGCAGACTGGTAAGATATAACATTCTACTGTTACCGGAGTTTCTTAAACTTGACATTAATTTAATTAAAATTTATATTTTTTGTAATATCGATATACTAAATATCTAATGTTACATGTTTACAAACGCTAGGAAAGACAAGAAAGGTTGTGCAAGTTTGATAACAACATTCTCTTCCCTCACTATCTCTGCAGGCGGTCAAAAGCACAATGAGAAAAGCCTGCAAGTGTCACGGTGTGTCCGGGAGCTGCAGCATCCAGACCTGCTGGATGCAGCTGGCCGACTTCAGAGAGGTTGGGAACTATCTGAAGATGAAGCACGAGAACGCAAAGAAACTGGAGATGGACAAGAAGCCTGCGAGGGCCGGGAACAGCGCGGACAACCGAGGAGCCATCACGCACGGTTTTCGCGGAATCCCACGCACGGAGCTCATCTACCAGGAGGACTCCCCGGACTACTGCGTCAAGAACAGGAGCATGGGCTTCCCGGGCACCGAGGGGCGGGAGTGTCTGAAGGGCAACAAGAACATGTCCCAGTGGGAGAGGAAGAGCTGCCGCCGGCTGTGCTACAAGTGCGGCCTGCGGGTGGTGGAGAAGCTCATCGAGGTCGTCAGCAGCTGCAACTGCAAGTTCCATTGGTGCTGCACGGTGAGGTGCGAGAAATGCACGCAAACTGTCACCAAATATTACTGCGCGCGTCAAGAAAGCGGGAGGAAACCACATAATAAAACGAGGCGCAGGCACCGTGGGCGCAGTCAGTGATCGCCACTTGTTACAGAGACTTCTGAGTCAATATGCTCATCACTTTACACCTAACACAACATTATTGACACCAATAAGCTTTGTACAGATTTATAATAATGTTATTTTCAACTATCACATTGCTGAAGCCTTTTAATGCACTTTATCTATAATGAATTGATCTTGTATATAAATCAAACTATGTATCATGAGAGAAAAGCTTCCACGCGAGCTAACGGGTTAATGTTGGTGCTTGGGGGTCATTTCTCGGATTTGTTGTGTTTATCTTTTGTGATGTCTAAAACTTTAAATATTTTGTAGGCCTATGTACTTAAAATAGAATAAATATTTTTTAAATATGTTTGACTCCGTCTGGTTCTTCAGTGATTCCGTTATTTGTGTATTAGTGCCCTGGTGCCATATCCTACAGGGGTAGAAAATAAGCTGTCCCCTATAATAGCCCCCTTTGAAGTGCGCATAAAGGCGTTTCCTGAACCCGTCAGCCAATGAGCTTCCTCGGACCAAGAGTGAGGAAGCACAAGGTCCCATATGTCCTTCATTCATTAAGAGAGAAAGTTTCTCAACGCAGGGTGAAAATAACGGGATCTCTCTGCTGTTGAGGGGCCAACAGATGAAAATTATGCAATTCTTACTTTGGCTGATTGCTCTTTTATGCAAACTCTGTCCAGGACACACTTGGTAAGATACTTTATATTTGCTTGCATCTTTTATATATATTGTTTAAGCTGAATATGGGCTGATCCTCTTTATCCTCTATCTCCATCGTCTCAGGGTGGCCAGTAACTTTCTTATGACGGGGCCTAAGGTAAACAGAGAATTGATATTACGCTGAAAGATTGAGCATACGATTCTAAATGTGTTTCGATCAAAAAATGTAACCGGTCACTGCCTCCCCTGCAGGCCTATCTGAACTACGCCAGGAGCGTGCAGGTGGGCGCTCTGAGCGGGATTGAGGAGTGCAAGCAACAGTTTGCGTGGGATAAATGGAACTGTCCGGACAGCGCCACGCAGCTCAAGGGCCTGAGACGCGGTAGGTTGAGAAAATTCATTTCCAGAAAATATGGAGGGTGATTAGTGAGCTATGTTTGCGCGTCAGTAAGTTAAAGGGAAATAAACTAAACATTCGTGCGTAAAACGTGTCTTATTGTTTGGATAATACAAAGGACACATGTACAGTATGTTATGTAAACACCGGCTGAATACGCTTCCATGAAAATGCAATAAGGTATATTAGAGATGTGCATCACATTAATTACACAATACGAACATGACAAATGTGTATTTTTCTGACATTTACAGTATTTACATTTTTTTTTATGGTAATCTAATTAATTAAAGTTTAACATTTCTTTGACCTTCATTCGATAAATATGACTGTTCATTTTCCCTCGGACAGCCACCAGAGAGACTTCCTTCATCCAAGCCATCAGTGCAGCGGGGGTCATGTACACTCTGACCAGGAACTGCAGCCTGGGAGACCTGGACAACTGTGGCTGTGATGTGTCTAAGAACGGGAAAATTGGTGAGGATTAAAATCCATATTATCATATGATTCATTATATGATTTCAGTTTGTGCTATCTTCTATGGTTTTTAAGTTGGTGATTTGATTTTCAGTTATATTATTGTGTGTGTGCAGGTGGTCGTGGCTGGTTGTGGGGTGGATGCAGTGATAATGTGGATTTCGGGGAGAGGGTTTCCAAACAGTACGTGGATGCGCAGGAGACAGGGCAGGACTCCAGAGCTGCTGTCAACCTGCACAACAACGAGGCCGGACGACTGGTGAGTTACACTTACACACACACACACACACAAACACCACAATCACTCATCTGACACTGCACAGTTTGAAATGGTCTGCAGTCATTTGATTTAGTGTCTCTGATTTCCCACAGGCTGTGAAGGCAACAATGAAGCGCATCTGCAGGTGTCATGGCATGTCAGAGAGCTGCAGCGTCCAAACCTGCTGGACGCAACTCTCAGATTTCAGAGAGACCGGGAACTACTTGAAGATGAAGCACAGACAGGCCCAGAAGCTTGACATCGACAAGAAGCGCATACGGGCCGGCAACAGCGCGGACAGCCGCGGGCCCATCGTGGAGGCGTTCGGCAGCATCGACAAGACGGAGCTCATCTACCTGGAGGACTCCCCGGACTACTGCAGGAGGAACGTGAGCCTGGGCCTGTATGGCACCGAGGGCCGGGAGTGCCTGCAGCACGGGGACGGTCTGACCCAGTGGGAGAGGAGGAGCTGCCGCAGGTTGTGCCATGACTGCGGCCTGAGGGTGGAGGAGAGGCGCACGGAGGTGGTGAGCAGCTGCAACTGCAAATTCCACTGGTGCTGCAAGGTGAACTGTGAGGACTGCTCCCAGGTCATGGTGAAACATGTGTGCGCCCGGAGGGAGGCTGCGGACGGACACGGCTACAGACGGAGACACCGTGGACCCAAATGAACACAACCTTAATCCCATGAATGCGTTTTATACGTTGCAGTTGTTTAACCTCTGTTTGCACTTTTTCTATCCTGTTGTTCATGTCCACTTGTATAAAGACTTGAGTTTCTATTTATGAACACTTTATATAAATAAATAAATAAAAACAAATCGTAAACAAGAGTCCTGAGTGCAAAGTTTTATTCGAGTCGAAAGGACTTATTTTACTTAATAAATCCCACATGCAAACAACTCGTCTGTTAGAATAAGAATGGACTGAATACACTTAACAGAGGATTACATGGATAAACCTGGTGCATTTCACACCTTTATCAAGGTGTTGATCCAGGGTCGATCTACAACCACCACTTTGATGTCAATGTGTATTGATTTCATTCAAAAGAGCAGCGAAGCTTTGAAAGACAAATTAGGGGAAGTATTTCCACCTTCCAGTTGGAGGGTATTTGGCCTGATAATCCGCAGACCCAGTCACATCCCACAGGCGTATGCTGATCACAATACATCAAAGCTGGAGGGGGAAACACAGAGACAAACTGTCACAGGAAAAAATGCCCAAACAGCAAAAAAAAACGGGTCTTACTGAGGTCTAGTTATTACACTGTATATCCTAGGGAAACAAGCCTGACTCACATTCCATGGATGGGGTTGATTTCTAATCTTATAATTTGCAGGGAATTAGGTTTGAGAGAAGCCTCCTCTCTCCGCCCACCAGCCTATCTGTGTCTTAAGGAGCCATTCATTCCCACCCCTACTATCCCCTCTACCCCCTGTATCTCCCAAAAATCTTACTCTCAGCTGGACGTGTCATAAATCTGTCACTGACTCAGCTAAATGAGTGATGGCATGGATATTGCCTTCATCAGGGGGTCCATGCCTTGGGGGAGGGGGGGGGGGGGGGGTCCTAACAGACAAGGGGGACGGGGGCTGGTTACAAGGCTGATTCACAGTCTTTACAGATCAGTTACTGTGGAAGCATTAAACAACAAGTTAAAGTGAGAGATTACAGCATGAACTATAACTGCACTCTATATATAGATCACATTTCTCTACCAGAACAATCCTACATGATTGTCTAGTTCTAATAGTAAATATATAGTAAGTAAATCATTTTATATAGAGATTTTTAGTCTCATAACATATATAATTTATTTGGCATAGAACAGAGTTCTAGAGAAAGTAATAAAAGATAAAGTAATATGCTGGATCTAACCCTTGATGCACATTCACACCAAAATAGGCCTATTCTCTAAATACACCAGGTTTGATGGAAATCAATAAGTAGGTAACAAACAAACAGGGCACAGGTGAAAACATAACCTTTGTGATTTAGGAGACCAAATGATACATCATCTGGAGACACCATATTGAGAACTGAAGCAACAATAAAGTCAGAGAAGTCCGGTTTAGGCATGTTGACTCAGAGTGCATACATCCACCAACACCCAAGAGTAAATTCAATAAAGCTGCACCAAATTCCACATGCTCACTGATAATAGTTCCCTAGATGTACCTCATTTGTTTCACCACATCCATCTGCAACGTTTTGCAACAATCCATCGAGTAGACAGACAAAAAGAACAGAAACAGAAACATAATCTTTCGTGTAATTACGGCATAGAATGGCTCATATGTCAGCCAAGGCCGAGCAATTCCACTCATGATTGTCTCGGTCTTAGAGTTATTTGTTATAAAAATATTAAAGAAAGAATCAGTATCGACACCAAAATGTAACTGGTTCCTCCCAGGCCCCCATCTAGTCAACTTTTGTGGAAATCCATTTAGTCGTTTTTGCCTAATCCTGCTAACAAATAAACAAACAATCGAACAAAAACAAACGTGACACAACCACTGTTATCATTTCATTATAGATCTGGAGTCAACACATCCCTAAGAATAAAAGCAACAATTTGGTCGGGGAAGCTCCAGTTGGGTCAATACTGCTTGTAGTCTTTAAAGGTTGACGTCAGCCCACTAGCACTTGTTTAACAAAACACATGAACTGTATAAGAAACACACCAAAGTCCTAATAAACAATGAGTCTAGGGGTGAATGTATTTTGATGGAACAGGTAACACTCTCCCACAGACCCTCACTTCTCATCCTTCTCCATTTGTCTGTTTGCTCCTGGGGACGTCCTGTATTTCCCATGCCATCCTGCTGTGTGTTAATGAAGGTTTAGCTCCGCTGGAGGCCCCTCACCGCTCCGCCCCTTATCTCTGCTCTCCACTGGGTACATTATTGGTTCCATATTGGCCCCATAGGATGCAAGTGACATGACCACATCTGTTGTGTTGTTAATTTCAGCAACAAAAAAAAATTGCAGTAACAGTTCTTTAGGCAACATTTTATAAAATGTTCTGTGGTTACATTTGATAGAGTTTCAGGATTATTTACACCTAAAAGGGGCTTTACAGTGATCCCATAATGTCCATGCCTCCACTACAGAGGCTGGATTGTTGTCTTCCACTGAAGGTATGTTTCCCAATCAGGACAGAAGAGGAAAACAGTGGGAGGGTGGATGATCGCCTACAAGGACCCCCCAGGAGGAGTCATGTATTCACCCAGACATGCCTGGGGGTCTTTGGGGGATCTGAGCGTGATTGATCATCCCCTCTTCCCCTCTCCCCTCCTCTCTCACCTGGGTGTGAGATGCCAAGAGGCCTGACACGGGACAGGCTGCGGCTGGGATACAAGATCTGACGCGGCCTCCAATGTCGCCTCGCTACGAATTAGAATAAGAAGCGCGTTTGAAATCACAACACCACTCGGAAAAGGACTCAGCAAAGCAGACTCCACACAACCATCACAGCTTTGTGCATGTGGTCACACATCCATGTGAAAGGAAACCATGTTTAGACTACTAATATTTTCATACCTAAATTTTTCACACAAGGTGCATAACACAATAACACAAGTGTGATTATGTACAGAGCAGAGAGGTTGCGCTAAACTTTGTTTTCATAAAGATATGTTCAAGACTTCAAGATGAACAGTTTTTTGAGCCTGCTGCAAAACAAAAAAGGTCCCGCTGTCAAGTAGACGACCTCTAAAGACGAGGTGATGCGACTGAATCCCCAAAGTCTGGCTGACTAGAGGAAGACAATAAGTAGAAAAGATGTTTCAAATCGAGACATGTCTAACTAGAATGACACTCAGTGCAGCCCAACAATCCCCTAGAAATCAATCAAATTGCACCAAAAAAAAAAAATCACACACACACATAGATACCAATTACCTTAATGTTCAGATTTTTGCCATTAAGATCCATGAATTATTCCCTGTGAAAACTGTGGCAATGTTGAAAATCGGCCAATTTTACCATATTAAAGAAACAGAAAAAAAAAACATTTATTGATCTGCCCCCTGGTCGGCAATTTACTGGTTTCTTTTCTGAAATTATTCGAAATACGTGGAGAATGCGTTGTATTTGTGTAATCTTGCTTATATACAAACACACATACATACAAATCAACTAACAAAAAAAACAGACAGGGGTGAAAAATAGATTGCCTCCCTGGCAGAGACAATAAAAACGCAATTTTGTGGTTTCATCTTTTAAAACATCTGTCTTAAACAGTCCCGTATAATATGTCTTCTCCAAGTGTCTCACATCTTGTGACCCCAGCTTAAGTTTCCAGGCTGTGACAAAGTATTGATGAAAGGAGACAGAAGAGGAGTTAATGGTAAGTCTATCTAAACTTATTTCTTCAAACATGTTTAAACTTGTTATTCGATGATATCGAATGGTTTTCTATATTTGTTAATAATATGTAGTCTGCATTATGCAGCAAACACCTGAGGGTGACCTTCATGTGTTCTTTGTGAGTCTACCAAAAAATATGTTTATACCATTGATACCAAACAGTTTTATAACAACAATTATTGAATAACCAATCAGCCAATGTCTGTGAAGGCATAAAAGTTAATTGTTAACATATTCATGACATTAAAGACATGGTTGTTTCTAGTCTTTGGTTTTGTATAATAGGCACGGGGCTGTCGGAGTGGTACGGTCATAATGAATAATTGTATCTTATGTTCTTAATGGTCAACAATAATGACCGAGATCCAACATAAAATCAACAAAATCAACCACAACTATAGGACATTCATATTTATTCACATGTATATTTTGTTCAGAAAAAACAAAGGTCTCCACAACACAGCAAAGACGACTTAAATCCCACTACACCACTGAAATACTTTGGCCATGACACAATTCTTGTACTGTGTATTTTACAGTATTTGTAAAGGATGAAGAAGTTTAGGAGTTTGTTAGTAAGAAGCTACAAACTATTATTAAACTGGGCGTTTATTTCTAGAAACTCAACACATTTTAAAATTTCAAATTAAACTTAAATATTGCTCTTTATGCAACAAAATGAATTATTAACAAACCGCATTCTATGATAGTTGCCTTCACGCTCATCACTTGTGCTGAAGACAATAGGGAAGTTGAGCAGGAAGAAGAGGAAGATGACTACTTGAAGCCACCTGGCTCGGAGAAGCTTGACATCAGTGCTTTCCCTCCAGATGTAACAGAAATAAATCATGGTGGTATGCACAAAGAACTGCAGTCATATGAAGGAACATCTCTGCAGATTTGTTGCTTTTCACCGCCAAACCAGACCAAGTGTGTATTTGGCCAATTTATTTCAGCTCAGCTCAGATATATGGTTTGGTTACGTTAACACCAGCCAGTCAGTTCAATCTGCATGTTGACAGGAGCAAGACGCCTGGACAATAAGACCAAACCATAAAAAAAAAGAAAGACCCATTAAACTTATGTACATGCTGCTAATTATGTTGTGTGTGAAACAGATAAACAGCTAAATCTTGTTTCAATATAACCACATTTCTGTTTCACACACCCCATGGTTTCCACAAGAGGGCAGCACTGTCAAGGCTAATAGCTCAAACATGGCCCTCCAAACCAAGAGACATGTCTAACAGGTCATTTAAACAATTTAGGACTCTAGCAAGCAATGCATCCTGGGTAATGCAAATATACAAGTTTGTAAATATATTTTTTAAGTTTTCAATTTTGCTGTACTTTAGTTATTCATCTGTCTGATCCCAGAACGAATAAACTCATTCCACCCTCTGCCGTGCCAACACAACCTGCTATGGTGAACAATTCAATATCAGGACCAAAACCAGGTGACAATCAAAAGCAGAATCACAATCAAGCCCCAATTGCTACGTATAGTTGGCATACAGAAGAGTATACAGGATTGTTAAGGGTGAACTTGACTGTGCAATAACATGTTAAGCATTTGCACAAAGGAAACAACAGATGGCGACGTTGTACAAAGACGAGCCCTTTTCTCGGCTGTGTGAGAAATAAGGAGATGGCATTTTATTCCCTGGGCTGAGTAACAAAGAATATCTGAGTAACATTTCTTATACAACACTAACAACTTTTTAAAAACACATTTCTACACATTTTCTTCCAACAGAAAAACAACCTTTGACTTTTTTTTAGTGCTTACTATGAATGATTTATGCTGCATCCTGGGTTTGGGTTCCAGTTGGAGAGGTGAGCAGACATCAAGCTGGAGTTGCTTTCAGAGAGTTGAACAACGTCAGGAGCTGCCTCCCAAAGGCTCACATAACTCGTCCTTCCTCTGCAGCAGAATCACAAACCTACACATACACAAATGTGCTGTTGGGACCACAACTGATTGATTGTGTGCGTGCATGTGTGTGTGAAGGTATATCTGCCTTCGGGAATCAGGACATTTGTGGTTAACTCTAAAGGCTCTATTAAAAAACCCCTGAAGTCAAGGTCCATAAAATACATAACCAAGAGAATCCCACTCCTTTGGCACTGGCCTCAACAACAAAAAGGTAATGTGAAAAATGTACGATGTGTGTATCTACATTGTTAGAATGAGGGGGAAATGCCAGTGAGTACAAAGTAAAATTTAAAGTTCACATGTTGTGAAATGGCCTCGAAGAGAGTTTGATGCGCACTTGCTGCGCTGCGTCATTAGGTCCCTGTCATCTCTTTTTGTATGCTGTGCTGCAGTTTCCCTGGGGGGAAGGAGATGATTACCCATCACACACAAGCACATACACATACACACATACACACACACACACACTCATACACCGCTGCTGCTCATTGATGCCACAGACCGGATCTCTGAAGCGCAGAGCCAATGTAGTCGGCTGCACCCTGCGGGACTCTGACCAGCATCAGCCCTAATGTGGGTGTTTGTGTTTTGTAGTGTTTCCGTTTGCTAATTTGAGCACATGTATTTATGTGCCCTGTTCAGAAACCTTTTTAAGAATATCCCACACAATTTCAAAATTGTAAAAGGTCACTGTTATTTGGGGTATTTTTTGGTAAATAGAACTGAAGAAAAATAAAGGCTTTTTACGCGGGTGATGATCTGTATAATTTGTGAAACGATGTCCTCCTGACACACAACATTACCTCTGTTCTTCATGCTTCAGTTTCAGGTCAAGCTGGCGGCCGCTGCTTCGGTGCCACCTGGATTTTTCAGACCAAGCAGCTTGTCAGGGGAGCCAACACAGACGATCAGATCACACAGCTTCAGCTGGGTTTGCACTGCAGGCAGAAAACCAAATATCATGTTTTACAATGCTGTCACTTCTCAGATGCCCAAATGGCACATTGCAAAACATACAAGGCTCCACATCACTGATTATAGCACTCAACAGCAAACAGCCGGAGAGAAACAAGTGCTACACAATTTTAGCCATTGATTCATGTTCTTGTCGGTGATTGTTCTGTGTTTTAATCTTTTTGTTGTGTCCTATCATGTTTTGTTTGTTTTATAAGTCTCTGCTTATATTTTAAAACAGGAAAAACGATATTTGCCGACCATTTCTTGAACAGGTCTCCCTGGCAGAAGAGGTATGCATCTCAATGGGACCTGTATTGTTAATGTACTTATGTCAGATTATATGTGTGACTGAAACACAATACATCATTGTGATATTGGTAATGCATAATATTTCCCTGAAACCCTCAATTATGCTTCTGTATCCCAAAGTGATCTGCCAGTTTCATCCTGCAAACTAACTGAGAGTGAAACAAGCAGGAACAGATACACTGGGATCCGTCAGAGATCCTCTTGTATTGTTTCATCTCAGTACAATAGAGAAGGTGTATCTCTTTTGTAAAAACTGCCAAGACAGTAAACTGTGAAGAAGAGACAAAGCATGAAGTGTCACAGTAAAACTAATCCTTCCCTTTAACCAGTTGTATTTTGGACGAAGCTCTGATGATTGTCTCCAGGCCGTGAGTTCAAAGTGAGTGCGCGGTTAAAATTATGACAACACGATAAGAAGATTGCTCTGACTGCCTCTTTGCCCACATCTGTCCCCCATGGCAAAAAAAAAGAAAAGAAGTTGCAACATCACACCTCACATCAAATGGCATGATGGAAAGCAACGTGTGTTAAATCCTACAGTTACTCCTATCTACCCATCAGCAGGGTGCGATCTGACAGACATCATGTAGCATCATGTAGTCCGCGCCACTGACATCTCCAAGAAAAGGCTAAGCAGCGCAGCTGTTCAATAACTCACTTTTAGCTATCACCTTTCAGATCTGGGACAACATCATATGCTTTGCATATTTGTAAATCATCACGGTCACCTGACTGACAATGTTATAAAGGGCGTGGGTGGGGATAAAACAGTTTATACATACATGCCAGTTGATTCATACAGTTAGACATGGAGTCCAGCCCTTTCAGTGTGATTTCCAGATCGGTGTATGCGGAGGTGGGAGCTTGTTCTCTGGTCTTCTCCATGTTTTCCATCTGAAATATAAATCACACAAGAACAAAACAGGTAAAAACGCAATTACAAAAACATTAAACTGAATTAAAAAATGTCCAACATTCAAATTTAAAGTCAAATATACAATAAAGGGACAATAGAAAGGTACAAATAGGTCTATCTAAAAAAAAAAAAATGTCCACAGTAGTAATTTTATGTTTTTTATTTATTCACTTTAACAAGGTGCATGAATCAAATGACTTAGTTACTTACAAAACAAACACGCCATTTTAACATCAATGGTTTGTAAATTAAATTACTACAGTGTACATAACTTGTTTTTAAAATGTATTTGAATGTGGTCAGAAGCAGTTATATATAACTTCCTGCTTCCCCCTTAACAATAAGATCGCCAAAGCAATTACAATATTTACTTGAACAAAACACAATAACAGCTGGATCTAATTCTGCCTTGACAGCTTTGCTCCCTTTGTCTCAGTGAAGCAGTTAGCTGGACACCATCAGATCTGAGAGGGATCATCCCGGTCCTCCAGATCTGGCTCCCGGCTCCGGGCTCCACACACAGCGGCTCTGCAGCGGTGATACGCCTCCTCCAGCCCCTGCAGCAGGGCCCCCAGCTCGGGGCTTGTCCGCAGGGCCACCAGGTCGTAGGCCATCCAGGTCAACTGCACTGCAGGTGGACAACATCAGTGCGAAGACACGTCAAACACACGTGAATCCGCGTAACACGACGCGGAGGCTGAAACCGACAAATCACTCACCTGACATGTTTTCAGCGCATTCTGTCATCTTCTCTAAATCCTTGTTGAGCTCCAACACGTCGTCCTGGTCCGCCTGAGGACGCTCGGGGGATGAGTCGGTCATCTAAATCATAAGCCGACATGTTTTATTTTGTATCAAGCTGTCAGTCCATTAAACACACTTCTTACGAGCTAATCGACGCTCGCTGACCGCGCCGCTGCTTCGCGGACGGTGACGGTGAGGGCAGCAGTCTGTTAGCTACGGGGGCTAGCATTGGAAGCTAATCTAAACTTCGTAGTTTAACCGATTTAACGTTGAACCACCAAGAACAACCGCGTCCCCGTGTAATGGCTGTATTTGTATGAACAGCGAGGGACGCGACAGGTTGTTATTTCATTCAAAAGTTCATCGAGACTTACGTTACAAGGCTTTTCTTCAGAGAAACGGTCAAATCTGTGAAGCGGGGAGTTCTCGGGAGAGCTTGAGGAATATCATCTACATGTTGCGCGTTCTCTATTTCAACTGTAACCGGATGTAACGTGTCGTGATTTCCACGCAACTGTTTGAATCCATTCACCCGCAAACTGGACTATTTAGAGGTAAGAGACAATGTATTGGCAATAATATTAAGATCAAAATGTTTGATTTGTATTGGCTTCCATGTGGGGTTCTGTAAAAATATGCTCTAACAAATATGCAAGTTAAAAAATCCTCTACATCTACAGAGACTACATTTACTTTGCCTAAGTATTAATAAAATATCTTAACCAATGATACTAAATAGTGTAGTGACAATGTTGTTTCCTTCTTCTGTCATATTTCTCCTGCCATAAAGAGGTCACAATAATATCTCCATAACTTTGTCCTGATAAAAAGACAAAGTTATATAGATGATCAAAACTTGATAAAAAAACAATAATTGTTAATTTATCATTATTGTTTAACGTGATAAATAAAAGAAGGAAAAACTGAACAGGTTGTTCACCTTTATGTAGACTAATCTGTATCTCCATTGTAGCCGGGCTGACATGCCAAAGGGAAAAAGCAATTCAACAATAAAGTACAAACCTACAGCCTCCCTTTACAGTACACCGACTAGTGATTAGTATCCGATCTCAATAAACCAAACAAATATAAATATATTTCAATGTCATTCAAATTTTTTATTTTTATTATTTAAAAAAAAGTACATATTATAGAACTGAATAATGTTTGAGTAACTGCATGTTGTGTAAAATAATTTCATTGTGACGGAAAAAACCTGTGGAGTGAGTGAAGGAGCTGACACAGGGGGAAATGAGAGAGCTCACCTGAGAGAGCAGCCAATCAAAAGAGATGGGGCGTTTCCTGGGAAACAGATAAAGCCGGTGTGACAGGTGACATCTTGACATAAACCAAGGGCAACAGACAGGACAGGGCTGGGGAAGATAAGTCAGCCACTGGGAAGCTTTCAGAGCATTACTTGGATCAACTCACATTCAAATACTCACAGAGGACTGAACAAGGAACTCTCAGGGGCCTCAAAACCAGTTTGATATTGAAAGGAAGAACAACTGCAGCAGAAGGGTGAGAAAGAACTTGACAATGTCTTCATTTGAAGCCCAGGGCCAGTCTCCTCCTCGATGTGGCCCTCAGTTCCCCAGCCTGGGACAGGAGCCCCCGGAGCTCAGCATGTACAGCGACTGTTACTACCCTCCTCCTTCACTGCCGAGCCCTCAGCGCACCACTCCGACCTCCTACGACCTGAGCGACTACGCCACCTCCACCCCGAACCCTTACCTCTGGTTCAACGGCTCCGGGATCAACACGCCGCCGTACCTGGCCACCGCCGGCCCGTCCGGTAACCCCGGCCCCCCCTTTGTGCCTCAGCACTACGGCATGCAGAGGCCTTACCTGGGTCCGGTCGGAGCTGGGGGCCCAGGAGGGGAGCTGAGCTGGTTCTCTCTGCCCTCACAAGAAGACCTGATGAAGCTGGTCAGGCCCCCGTACTCCTACTCCGCTCTCATTGCCATGGCCATCCACGGAGCGCCCGACAGGAGACTGACACTGAGTCAGATTTACCAGTATGTCGCCGACAATTTCCCTTTCTACAACAAGAGTAAAGCGGGCTGGCAGAACTCCATCAGACACAACCTGTCACTCAATGACTGCTTCAAGAAAGTACCCCGGGACGAGGATGATCCAGGTAATACTTTATTAATCAAACACTTCCTTTTTTATTTATTACGATGTTTTAAATAATTCTCTCTAAACAGAAATTGGCTTAATGATTAATTCACTTCATTTCAATTGTGTGTGATTATATTGCTGTAATCTTCATGGTGTGATGTATAAGTTTTAAAATCTTAACTGAATCTCACAACTCTGTTCCTTGATATCACAGGAAAGGGCAACTACTGGACGCTTGACCCAAACTGTGAAAAGATGTTTGACAACGGAAACTTCCGCCGCAAGAGGAAGAGAAAGTCTGACATCCTCCCGGGAGGTGAAGGCAGCTCGGGGGCTCCAGAGTCAGGCGACAGTGAGAGGGGCAGCCCCAAACTTTCTGGAAACCCTGCCCTTAACATCTCCCCCTCCCCGGACAGGATCCCGTCCCCCTCGTCATCGGGTCCCGCACCGTGTCTGAGCAGCTTCTTGTCTGAGATGTCTGGAGTGACCTCCAGTGCAGCCAATGAGGTCGGAGGTGACGGGTTGAGCAGGCCGCTGCAGATTAACCTGCCTTTAGATGGGCCTCTAAGGCCGACACAAGCAGGAAGCTTCAGCACTTACTCCCCCAACTCGGTCGGATCAGAGTGGGTACCGCAAGTGTCTGCTCCCCCTGTGCTCTCCTCCTCACCCACCCATTCCTCCTTAGGGTACACAAGCCCCATCCTCAGCCAGTACAACGGCTCCAATGGGCATTTCTACCCTATGCTGGGCTCGTCAGGGATCATCTACCATCGCGAGGGCACAGAAGTTTGATAAGACAATTAAGAGGGGAAAAAGTTTGTTTTTAAAAGACAGTGTACCGGTCTGGTTACTTACACACACACACACACACACACACACACACACACACACACACACACACACACACACACACACACACACACACACACACACACACACACACACACAAACACACACACAAACACAGAGTATGTTTGCGCTGACTGCGACAGTTGAGAACACGACAGCGTGTGACACCGGAGTAAAAAGACTTTGATTCTCACAGGAACAGCTGAGTCAGCCGCGGCGGAGCAACGAGTGTAACTCCCTGAAACCGCACTCAGCCTCTCTATCAGATCCTCAGTCAGCTTTTATTCAATCCAGAGGCGCTCTCTATCAGATCTGACTCATTATTAACAGATTCCAGATCTGATCTGCTGACACCAGGCCATTCCACACTGTTATCTGGGATTATCTCATGCTATCTCACACACAATGCTCAGGCAGCACATTTAGAGGAGTAGTTTAATTACACCATTGTCTACGATGTGTTGTGTAGTGGGAAATATAAGAAGGTGAATTAAAAATTAGTTTAACTGCTTAGTTCAACTATCCCATGAACTTACAGTCTTGTTTGATATACGAATACGTGTAAATATGTTTATGTGTCGTGTAACGTTATACATTTGTATTGTTGCTTTCTTGGTGTACAAAATGTATTGTTGATGTATACTGTTCATTTTGTGTTTTTATTATGAATAAAATCTTTTAGAGGTCAACTTTTGAATTATTTTATGCCTCATTATATATTAAGTATTAATAAGTAAACAGGAGCAGATGCTACGCACATATTTCTCTCAACCAGCCCCCCACCCTCCTAGAGAGATACGGTTACAGACAATAAGTTCTTACTGACAGAAAACAGTCCTGCTAGAAAAGCGATGACCAGCAGCGCAGATCCTGCGTGTCGGTGACACCTGATCCGTGTGTGATTGATAGTTAACTGGTTCTGCTCAACAGTGAAAATCCACATTCCCATAGAGGCTTTCCCTCTCTCTCGGCTACGCCAAACACAGAGCTCCGTCTCTGTCACACGATCTGCACACAGATATAGCTGACTGGATGCAGGCGGCTTTATTTATGTGAAGGGACCAACCGTTAAAAATAAAAAGGCTGTAAAGATGCTGAAGTGCGAAATGAGTGCTGAATAAACACAGCGACGGAGCATGACTCACAATATGTTGATTCATAATTACTCGATGAGTTTCACCATTACATGGTTATGTGACAGTGGAGAGTCCAAACTGTGCATCAAGTACAAACATTATTCAGCTCAAGCAACAGGAGGGAATTCAGCCAAAATAAATAGCTCTATTGTCTTATGCACAGAGAAACGTGTGTATTGTACAAATGTATAGTAAAAAGGGTTATAGAAGGAAAATATGGAAAGTAATATGCAGTATAAGTTCAATGTGAATTATATTTGAATGTATCCATGTGGTCTGTTATTCGTTTCAATGTCTTTAAGGTCATCATGCAGATACAGAACTTAACATACACATACAGTCACACTAAACCCTAATACATAAATATGAAATCAGAAGCAATAAATAGAAAATATGATTACAGTACCAACGCACATGATAACATTGCACAGTGGGTTATTATTGCACTCGGTTAAGTTCTCTTTTAGTTCGCTTTTAACTTGGATAGAAGATAAAGGAATCTGGAAGTTTTTTAGGACCTGAGGTCAGACGCTACAGGCCGGAATGAAAATATAAAATACCTCCCTACTCATTTCAGTCTACCTTTTTGCAATATTTTTAACAGTAAAATACTTTTTGCGCTTTTGTGTTCATGTAAAATCGTTTTTTGTTATGTGGAAATCAGATTCTTACTTGCTCGTACAATCATCCTGTGCCACTGCCCTTTACTTATAACATTTCATACAAACCTCTACAGTGAAGGGATGTTTATACTTTACATACTTAGCATCATTTTATTTAAAATTTTGATCCTTTTGCCTTTTTATATTTCTTAGTCCTCTTGTCAGACTCATTGTGAGTTGCCTGCTGCTTTAACATCCGAGTTTCCCGGGTGTGTGGAAAATATTACGTTTTATCTTATTTTATCTCTTATTTGAGCTTAAAAAACTATATGTTGTGATACAATTGTAATCTAATGTTTATCTGTAATCTAAACATAGACATATACTTTCATATACTTGAGTCCCGGATTTCACCATTGAATTATACATATGGGGTATATTTACTCATCAACCAACTTTTGGTATAGTTTAGTTCTGCTTTGATTACTGTAATAACCAAAGACTTCTTAACTGTGACTTTCACTTATCTGAAGCTCTCCTTCCATTCAGTTCTTCAGTTATCCTGCACATATAACCTACATATATAATATGTTTTACACATAACATAAAAGATTATATTTAACACACTTATAAAACATTAAATCATAACACATGAGTCCAGGATTAAGCAACTTATCCATACATATTGGGTATATATATATTCAAGTTTCAAGTTTTATTTGTCATGTGCAAGTTTACAAAGGGTACAAGGAAAGGTGTTGCATGAGAAGAAACAGGTCAGCTCAACAGTACAATAGTATAAAAAAAAAATACAAAACGTGTGTATATTAGAGTTATTGCACCGTGCGTGTCATCATCTACCAAGCTTTAGTTTAGTTCTTTAGTTACTTTGGCTCCTTGAATAACCAAAGTGTGTCAACGGTGACTTTCACTTTTCTGCAGGTTTCCTTCCACTCAGTTCTTCAGTTATCCTGGGCATGTTATTGAAATAAATACGATTGCTTGGATTGGTGTCAGCCTTAGGCCTTTATTTACCCTGAAACAAGGGCAGCATGACAGCCATTTACACTAAACACAGAGAGAGGGGACGAAAGAAAGAAAAAAAAAGAAAGGGGGAAAGAAAGAAAACAGAAAGTAAGTAAGTAAGCAAACTTCAGAGCCCGACCAAGTGGAATCTGACATCCTGGTAGAGAATATGAAGTGCATTAGTTGGAGATTAGGGGGCCAACCTGTCTAAATTTGCATAACTGATTTAAAAGTAAGTGATGAGGTTGAATGGATCATAAGTCCTGTTTTATTAGCCATGCCAGACTTGCAGACATATCTGATTATAGTGTCCTGTCTCAAACTGTGCCACAAATCTCAGAGCTAATACAGGTAATTATGTCTGTGCCAAACTCATAAGCAAATATGATATCTTTAGCTACAGATATGAAACTTGCAGAGCGGCTCAGGGGAAGAAGAAAAAAGGAAGATTACTTTGAAGAGGGAGACAAAAGAGAGAGTACTTGGTACTTGGTACTATGAACTGTGAACACAGCAATTTAACAGTCTTTTTTTTTATATATATATTGAGACTCTTAAGCAGGTGAACAATATGACATTTAAAGCAGGGGTGGCCTCTGGCCTCTGTCGATCCTGGAGTTTATCTGCCAATGAAAACATCACAGGCTTTTGTCTTCATTAACAGCAGATATCACCTTCTGCTCTCTTATTCAGACAGTTTCAGATGGATGCAAATTTGTAACTGCTATCCCGCGACGAAAGGGGAAGACATGGTTTTAGGAGGGGGGGAGAACGCTGTAATCCAGATGGAGATAAGACGTGGAAAAAAACCTGAGGGATTGACTTTACCGACTCCTTGAAACCTAAGTCAGTTTGCTTTTCTTGTATCTCACAACACAACGAACACTTCGCTGTTTCGGGAACTTCCCTTAGTCGGTGTGTCGGTTTCTCTGCAGCAGATCTATCCTTCATGTGGATGGTTACCTTGTCCACCGATTTCACACATTGTTAAACTTGATAGAAAATCAAGGTAATGTATCTTTTCTTCAACCTGGTATTTCTTCTACACGCTCTCGTCTAGACGATCTTACCTGTTACCAGTTTCCCCAAAAAGCATTCTAGTGAAAGCTAATACTCATTTAGCGTGGAGCACACCAGTGTCTATATGACTGAGGGGAGGCCAGCACAGCATCCATCAATCACATGTTACTGTAGCTATAGACCTTCCTCGCCTCGGGCAGTGGAATTATTGCTCAACAGGGTGATACAATTAAAATCTATAAATCCTCATCTTCACCTGCTGCCTGGCTCGTGGCAGTCTTCCACACACCTGTCGGACTAACGGAATGTGCTCACACACTCACACACACACACACACACACACACTCTCTCACACACGTACATGTTCGTTTATGTGTGCGTGTGCGTACGCGTTGTTGCAGGGCGTGAAAGGGTATGATGTTTATAATATAAACTCAGACAGGGAACGACTATATCAGAGCTCGTTGTGCATGAGGGATATCTGTGTTTTTAACTGATTATATCTCTGTAAGAACACCTCGCTGTGTGACGGACAAAGACGTTTGTAAATCTGTTCCGGTTGATTCCACTAAAAGTGATCGGAGAGCAATCCAACACTCTTTGGATAACTGCTCCCTGAACGCAGAGCTAACTGTTCTGGTACCAAATCAACCCAAAACACACACATAAACAAACACACACGCGCCTTCTGTATTTACTAAAACAGTCATGTCCTATCAAGACTGTTTAGTAAACGGCAGCAGAGAACTTCAAGCCTGGAGACATGTCGTCATGCCCAGTGCTCCAGCGCCGTATCCCCAGCATGCTGTTATTGTATAAACATCCAGACACACGCATGGAGGTGATGAAAGAATGAAACACCTTGCTCTTGGTCTAGAAGTCATTGAACAGCCTTTTCTTTTCTTGGTGTGTCCTGTAAAGGTCAGTGGAAAAAGCCGGAATTGGTACATTTCCCCTCAGCTATGCTGGCTGTTAAACACACATGCAAGCCTCTTACTTTGAAGATCGCCAGATTGTTGAATTTGCAGCTGTCCAATCAAGAAGCTATTGATCCTATTAAAACTGTTCAGAAAAATATTTCTCCACAATCCCCATATATTCAGACGCTCCCCTACGTTTCCATCCCGAATGTCGAGCAGCCATTGTCCAAAGATAAACGTCCCACTTAGCATCACATCTCATCAAATCTCTCCAGGTACAGGTACACATGTCTCCGGTCCTTCATTGTTAAACACTGCAGAGCATCCCAGTGTCCCACAGTCCAGACGATACAGCAGTGAGTGATCTCCCACTTTCCCAACATGGCTTATATACACTATTTGGAGAAAAGCGAAGTTTAAAGACAAACACAGGGCCAAGTGAGAGTGTGTGTATATATGAATCATTGCTATTGTACCCTAAAATATTTCCATGTCAACATGCTGTAAACATGGCGATATGAAGAGGGCTTTGCAATGAGGGAGGGAGAAGAAGGAAGAGTAAGAAGGGGGGTATAACGTATCTCTACGTCGGACACCTCTTGTTATGTAAACCCCTCTTTACTTGTTTTATGTTTAGCATTTTCCCGTTTACTGACAAATGATTATTTAGAACAGCTTATATGGAGCACTGAAGTAGGTCAGAGGTGTTACTCTGTGTCAGGGAAGATGTTATTGAGAGAATAAAGTAACTTCTTTAGAAATGGTAGCAGTGTGGCCATGAGGAAGTTGATATCAGTCGAGTATATCACCATGATCCCCAGAGGATGAATCCCATCAACTTTGGCTTCACCCCTGGGGCCATCATCAGTATATCCACACGTCAACTTGTTGCATTGGCACAACATTTTTTTTTTTTTAAATGTCATAGTCACCAGGTGATGGATCATAAAACCCCTGACCTTTCGTCCAGCGCCACCTGTAGGTTTACATTTGTGGTGAAGACTTCTGTCTACATTTCGCTGTCGACTCTTTTGTTATAAATAGCCTTGGTCAGAGTCCTGCACGGGTCCATTTTTGCAAACCTGCACCTGCAAAGGTTCGTACTAGACCCGACCGTTACCCATTATTTTATCCAATCAAATCCGAATCCGCCCAGACCTGTTTACAATTGACCCATCATTAAATGCTACACACACTTTAAAGGAGTTATGTCCTTCTTTTTCTCCATTTTGTTGGTTGACATGGGCTCTTTGAACAGTGTCTGTGAATTATAAGAGCACTTGTTTTCTCAGCGATGACGTGCTAGCTTGTGGCTACCAAAAGCTAACACATGGTGGCAGTTCTTACAAGCAGGACGGCTGCTGACGAAAAATTCGCCACTGGCTGTTATTGTCTTTATGTGATCCATTTTGATGTCTTCAGCTAGTTTGGTGTCAGTTATTCGAGTGGAAGTGAAGCGTCTTAGGCTCAGTATTTTCCATGGAAATCCTGGTAAAAGAAAAGCGGACATATATGTTATTCCCAGGGAGTTTTATCTTATATCATTCCTCCTGGATGAACACATGAATGAAATGATTTTATCAGATTGAAACCTGCCGGATTACATCAACGTCTTCCAGACGCCAGCTGAATCCCACAGACTTTGTGAGGCTGTATTTTGGCATGCAGGGCAGTGTGTGCACCAACACACTCTGTATGGAGGAGACTCATATTTATTTCCATTGACCAGGTCTGAAAGTGGATCAGACAGAGGTACTGACAATCCAAACGATGTCCACTTTGATGATAAATTACTTAACAGCAAACTGTAACCTCAAAAATGAAAGCAAGAAAAACAGAATTGGCTCAAGTTTCCGTCTGGAAATGCAACGATTAACCTTCAGACATCGAGGCTGCTTCAATTCTGCCTCAGGCAGCATACGAATGGTTGTTTGCATATTTTAATAGAAGCTGATTTAGAACTGAAAGAAAGTTTCTACTGGTATTGTCACATCAGATCACTCATAGCTGGACGATTATGCAAAGCGGTGGAGTTGGACCTGTCACACAAAAATCTCTGTTTTCAATGTTTTTTTTGTTTACACAAGTGCCTATTTGATTTGTTTGTCATTGTTTTTGGATAAACGATCATGATTGTAACTTTGATAACTTTGAATATCATGTCAGCTATTATGGATCATTCAGTGTTACATTTATTTACCACAGAGCAGCCATGATTTCCCTTTCTACCATGCCAAGGGGGTGAAAATCACCACAACAAGGTTGAATTAAACATGAGGTCATTTGAAAGGGATCATTCTCAATGGTTTATGGGATGTGTAGTTCTTTTACTCTGGAAATAATTGTGTACACACTCTTATAGCTTTACCTTTTTCAGTTTCCCAATATTTTTTTTTATTTTCCCTGAATCAAATATGTTTTTATCATTATTTATCTCATTGCTAGTCAGCCTAGAACTAAAAGTTATAGCACTTAATATTTATAAGGATATTCTGGAAAAAACAATAGAAAGAAAGAAAATTTATGGGAAATAAACTCGCCAAACTAGAGTCATTCTAAAAGTGGGCCATATGGTCTATTAATATTTATTGAACTCTTTCTCATCTTACTCATCGAGACATTGTAATGTATAGACTCACAAAACCCTTATAAAAACAGATTTATTAGTGGTAGTTGTACTTCAGTTGTAAATGCTGCACACACACACACACACACACAGAAGATGTATTGGCACAGACTGAGGCAGCAGAAGCATCAGCCACAGCGAGAAATCAAAGGACGCAAGTGATCATTTGAAAGCACTGACACTCCATTATGTTGTAAACAAGCAGAGGAGCAGCTCACTCACACACACTCGTCTGGAGTGAGATATAGAGGCTTCTACATTGGAAAAGACGGAGCGATGTATTGTTTTACACAATTTACCATCAGAGCCAGACACAATACATCTCACCTTAGAGTGCACGGTGCCTTAGTGCCTTTAGTCTGTTGCTGTTTACCTCTGATGGATTACATGTCACTTATACTGTAGATGAATAACAGCAGAATAACTGTTTGAGACAGACACGTCTTCCAAACCCGCATAACCTGCGTGTTGTGACACACTGCTCTGACTCCATGGACAAAAACAAGGGTCCTCACTCCACTGGTTAGATAGGTGCTGTTGGGGATTTTCCGGTTGCTATTTGGAGTCTTGCACAAAGAGTCATTAAAGTAAATACATCTTTGATACTCAAAGGTTCAGTGTGTGAGATTTAGGTAAAAGGGATCGATTGGCAGAAATTGAATATGAAATACAATCCTAGTGATGGTTTTTTACCTTGTGTGTTTCATCTAAATTGTAGGAATTGTTGTTTTTTTTACTCTAGAATGGGCCTCTTTATATTTTAATACTTCATATTTACACCCGGAGTGGGTCCTCTCCACGGAGGCCGCCAAGTTTTTTTATACCTTTTGAGTTTGTATGACAACTAAAGGCTACCACGAGTCCTTGCATGTTTGGAAAGGGAGGGTGACCCTATTCCGCTGCAACATGCAACTTCACCCCTAAATGTCACTGAATTCTACGCACTGACCCTTTAAGTAGATGGCTTCATATGTGCAGGTCTTGTTTCAGGTATGAGAGAAAGTGGAGTTCTGAAGTGAAGATTTTCGACATTTGCCCACAGTTCAGCTCAACTGGCAAAAGAACAGCAGCATTGTATGGGGATCTGAGTCTGATCAGTGGATACAGGTACAGGCATAAAGTCCAGATTGACCGGACTTTATGAGCCCATATGAGGACTAACAAGGTGGCACACTGATAAAAGCTTAGGATGATCAATCAAGTCTGTCTCCTGAGTTTCACCTGGCTGCAAGTCACACTTCCCCCTGTCGACAATTAGGTCAAAACGGACACTGAACAGACGTAATGTGTAATGAAAAATGAGCTGCATAGTTTAATAAGTAAAAAAGTCCTGAGATTAGTACCAAATGGATTTTAGTTTTGTTTCAATCACAATTAAAAAAAATGTCAACTAAAAAAAACAATGAAGAAGGAATATGCTGGTGCTCGGTAGATCCAGTTAAGGCAGCTGTAAAAAGTCTCTGGGATTCTGGCTACTAAGAAAGCATCAGGACAACATAAGTTAATACTCTTTGTCCTGCCTGCTGTTCTGCTGGGGTGTTTGAGAGGTAAATGTAAACGCCCCTGTGCGGGCTTCACAAGCAGCCCAGCCTTTTTGACATGACTAATTACAAACCCCTATGTGTCTCATGAGCCCATGTTGCTCGTGCTGTGGACAACTGCCTTGGAGAACTGCCTGTATTCCTTGATTTTTATAGCAGCAGGAAAGTCAACTTTGTCGTGTGTTTATGGCCCCAACTGTAATGGAGTGTGGTTTGGGAAATGTGCTAGACCCTCAACCATGAAACAACGTACTGGTCTGAGTGACCGCCTGCAGCATGTCTGCACATGCAGAGTGAACGTCAAAACCCAAAGTTATAAAGGCCCAACAAAGAATGACGCAAAATATTCCAATCCTTTTGAGACAACTTGGGTTCAGCAGATCCTTCTTGCCTTTCCTTAGGGGAGCAGCAGCCTGACCAGGTGAAACATGAGCAGGAACAAGTATCCTAAAAGCAAAGAGTCCATCTAGTGGTCACTGAAAGAAATCTCAGTTTTACATTTACAGCAGTCACAGTTATCACAGCCGTCCGGTGTAGCACACACATGTGCAGTGGTGCATTTGTGTGAGTGTTGACCTCTGACATCTTGGACTTAATGAACTGTTGCACTGCGTCACGAAGGTACCACAATACAATCCTGTGGGTCTGTTAATGGAGATACAAAAGCCACCAACTGTTTTTTTATTGCATGTCCATCAGATTTTTCATTAAGCTGATCTTTGCAGGTCAAAGGGAGAATCGATGATGAATTAATTACCTGCTTTGTCCGAGTGAAGGGACGGTTTTCACACATGACTGAACACCAGAGATAATCAATCCCCTGGAGGACTGTACTCCTTCGACAACGGCCACTTAGTGGGTCTATGAAAACAACACAATTTCAAAGGGATGTTTTGTTGCCTTTATTTGGCGCTATGGTGCAATTTCTTTATGTACGATTAACTAATTAAACGTAACTTTGTCGAATGGAGATGCAGGATTCGACTCTGCAGGTACAGTGACTGATGTTATGCTTAATTATGTCAACATCCAGGGAGAGTCTGATGGAAATAGCTTCCATCACAAGAAATTGCCAGCACATACTTTACATGTCCACATCATATGTAAAGCGTACCCTTAATTATCATCCCCACATGCACATACTTGGTCCCATACTCATTTCCATATATACGAGGCCCAAGAGAACACAGAGAGAACAACACAACCTAGGTGGGCTGTCTCCCGCTCTGAGGGTTTGGACGAAGCGAGATGAGGGAAATTAGAAGAGAGGGAGACAGAGGAGGCTAGAGGAATAACAAGTGTGGGTGTTGGAGAAATAATTATTCACGAGTGTCCAGGAAGGTGTAAGAGAGATGGAACGGGGGGGAACAGAAAAATAAAACAAGGGACACAGAAGATAATTTGTATTGAGAAAGTCATCGCAGTGTGACCACTTGGTGGTTCCCAGGGCATGAATAAATTAATTTACTTTCTACTTGAATACCATTACAACAGAAAATATTATTCCAAGATACAAATCCAACATGGACTCCACTGCTCACTGTATAACATCATTACTGGTGTCAGAAACATTTTATAAAAACTCACTGAAAATGTAAACAGGGTTCCATTTGCTGAAAAACTTCATAGAACTTTCGAATAAATTATAAATAGCTTTCAATTAGAAAATAGGGTTTTCTAGGTTTTTCCCTTCAAAGGCTAGCGTTTTGTTCAATAGCGAGAAGATTACACCATCGGTCTTCACGTCTGCATTGATTAATCATCTTGGAAAACTAATTGTGGCTACAAAGAGCATTAAAGCCACAACGGTTACTATGTGAGTTTTAAATCCCATTATACAATAATTGGATATTTAGCTGAAATTGCCTCAGAAGTCATCACACATCCAAGAAACAACTGTGCGCCTAATTATTCCTTCTGCAGGCTCAGATCCTTCATCTTCCCACTGGGCTTTTCTTCAGTTCCTGGTTAAATCAACTGGCACGCAGTAATTGGTGTGTCTTTAGCCCTGTGGCAAAAGGAGGAATAGTATGTGTGTGCATGCAAGCATGTGTGCACATGTGTGTGCGTATGTTTGTGGGTCGAGAAGTCTCCACTGGACCATGCAAATTAGTTAGGTCTTACAACAGCTGCAGGAAAAATCCTTAATTTGACAGTACAGTGGTTCTATCTAGACATACCTTCCACTTTTGAGCACACATACATGCACACACTCTTCAAAGACGTAAATACTAGGTTCTAAAAAGGTATTTTATTATGATTTTTCTTTTTACCATGTGGCTTTTTGTTTTTATTGCTTATATGTTGTTATGGTTTTTATTTGAGATGTTTATGTGTATAGTTTATATATGTGTGTGTATATACAGTATATATATATATGTCTGTGTATTTTAGAATTCTTCTTCTTCTTCTTCTTCTTCTTATAATTATTCCTAATGCAGCTCAGGCCTTAAATCCACACACATTTTTTGGTGTGGATTTTGGTCACCTCCACCTATCTGAGCCGTGCAGGCTGATTCCTCCTGTTCCCTGTCCGTCAGAATGTGCTATGCTAAGCTGCTCATCAGCTCTCCTTAAGAAAGTGAAAAAGGATATCCGCACAAAATAATTCTTCTACTAACACTCATTAAAGAAATAAAAAAGGATGCACAACTGACCCATAAATATCTGTTGAACACAGTTGCCATTCATGCCAGACATTCGTCTTTGAAGCAGCTTTCCAGACAGCCCCACTGTGAAATATGTCGGAGTGAGCCTATTTGAAAGAACAGCAGTATTTCTGGAAACAATTCACAGCGAGCAAGTGGGAGTGATGATGACGTTTCTAACACGCAACAGATGCAAAATTGTATTTCACTTTCGATTATTTTATTCTGAAGGAAATTAAACATTGCCTCATCAGTAGCCTCTTCTCCCAGCTTCTTCAAACTCTGTGATTTCAGCAGCAGAATTCATAAATCATGTTCTGCCTCCTGTGTGCTCAACCTGAGCGCCACCCCTCGTTTTAGTGTTCCAAATATTTTTCTGTTTTACTGAACGCATGTAACCCAGACAATCTCCAGCTTGCGTTCTCATAACGCAACTCATGTCTGAAAAAAGTATCAGACAATCAAGGTTTTCTAAAAATAAAAGAAAAACGGTTAAAAAAAACAATTCTGGTAAAACAGAAACAGTATTCCCTGTCCATCTCCTCCCTCCTGTGGAACTAAAGGAGATGTCACCCTGATCCAGACGATAACCACTCCCGACACTTCACTCATCTGAATTTCAAGCAGGGGAGGCGAAGGGGACAGGACTTGCTCCAGGGAGACAGGGTAATTCTGGAGGGAGGGACCATGGGTCAGCACACTGATGTGACGAAGGCAGGAGGTGCCATGATAAACAGAACACAGCCCAAAAATTGCACAGGAGTTAGAGGAAGTTGCCGAAAAGCAAATGCTTTGAATAGCAATTGAAACATGATGTAATGAACCTGAGAATCACAGGGAATTCACTTGCACTGCTTTGCTGCACAAACTGGGAGTGTTACTGGGACTTATACCCTTGACCCGTCTTTTACCACGGTTACGGTCAATTGAATGACATGCATCAGAAAGAGATCTTAGGGACCTGCAAACCTGCTTGATGGATTCACACCTCAGCTGCTCGATAGACTGGAACACTTATTGAAGAACGACTGACCAATAAAGATGGAGACACTGGAAGAAGGAAAAAGGGATACCCATAGGTGGTGTCTGACAGGAGGGTTTAAGAAAAATGTTCAGAGGAGGCATGAAGCTTCGGAAATGTTCAGCAGTAAACAGCAGTAAGGTTGTTTTTGCCTTTCAAGCAAAGGGTTTGCCATTTCAAGAAAAACACTGATTTGCTTTTTAATAAGAATTACACAAGAAGTTAAATACCACACTATTATCTCATGGTAACTTTATTTTAACCTTGCAGAAGTAAGAGTGGTGTCAGATCCTCTCCAACTCTTCACTAGACCAGTGTTTCTAAACCTTTCCCAGACGTGACCCACCGATATAATCAGGCTGGACATATTAATATGTCATGTTTCTATCTCGTCGAAAATCTGGCAACCCCTAGAAACTATTGTGTGACCCTGTGGGGGTTAAGAGCGCCAGGTTGAGAATCACTAGAATAGAAAAAAGCTTTTTCACTGAATTTTGACAGTCATACTCCTTTTACGGGGGGTTATATCTTCAACTGGAAGAGAACATGAGAAAAAAGATGGTAAAAATCACAACTGGAACCAAGAGAAAAAATAGGCAAGAGAGAAAACCTGTGTCCTTTGTGGCCATTTGTTGATTCAAGACAAAGTTGTCATATTGACTTTCAGAGTGTGTGAGGATTCATAACAATTGTAACACACAAGGAAACACTCCATGTTAAAAACAGCTGTTAGCTGCCAGTCGCCTTTGAACTGCAGAGAGAATAAAATCAGTTTTTTTTGGAACTATTCGAGATGAACAGAGTAAGTAACAAAATAAAACAGGAAGTAAGCTGGAAATGTGCCAAAACAGAAACAAAAACATAACTTTCCTTGAGGAACAGACATTGACCTGTATTGTTGATGCTGGTATGCAGCCTTCTGCATGGTATCATCTAGCCTACTTCTAAGCTAGATATTAAGCTGCCTGCTATGTTATATTCTCAACATGATGAAACTATTCATAAGGTAACTGTTGCAATTGTGAGTTTAATTAAAGTTTACTGATGTATGTAAACATGCTTTAGCTGAAGCATTTGTCTCACAACCATTGAAGCGAGCCACAATTTACCAGCTGGGATCGTAGGTGTGCTCCAGCATAGCACAGCACCTCTAGAGATTATCCTCCACATTATATCACAGCCTCGATGTTTTCTCCTGCCCATGTTCCACTAGTTCTGTGTAGTTTAAAAAGGTACACATGAATTTAAAAAGCAGTTCCTTGCAAACGTAAAAAACCCTTTTTTCACCTTTATCTCTTGACGGAAATTGAGATTTTATGATTGAAATGAAAAATCACGAGCTCTAATTGGTGCAGCAGTGCCTCACATTCCCAGGTGAATTGCAAGTGTGATGGCTAAGGGGGTAGCGAAGTCCCCACAGCTAGTGGAAGGTAACAAAAATAACAAGTAGCTTTCAGTCTTCTCTGCCTGTGACAGCCCTAATAACAGCCCGGCTGGACCTGAGGGAAGAGCAGGCAGGAGCTCCGTGGCCAGGAGAGAGTGGCTCTTACTGTTTGTCTTCCTCCCAGCGTGCAGACAGAAAACCTTAATCCAATGTGGATTAATGTAATACAGCATGAAATCCATATTATTATTGTATTAACACAATATTTGCCTACTACAGAATGAGACAGAGTTTATCCCTGAGGATAAAAAGATCGTTGTTGGTTTCATAAAGACGGGACTTGAGGCAGATATGTTCGTGGGTGTTATTATCTCGAGAGTAACTGTAACAGTCTGTTAAAGTCATGCAAATTTCCTCTGCCCTGCCAGCTATATTTTAGATCAAAGCGTTAAAGACTGTTTCAGGTGGAATTATAGAGCAATTCCCAGTGTCAGTTTGCTTAGGAAATGATCTCACAGCTTTGGCCACAAAGCTGAAAACAAAACAGCTTAACTGTAGCTACTTGCAGATGGTATGCCCCGCCACACATGATGTTTCCCAATTTGTGGGGATACAAAAGTTTGATCCTCCCAACCATTTCAGGAAGCAGCTGGGTGAAGACAGAAAACGAGATGTTAACATCGAGGGAGTAAACAGATTATTTCACACTGGATCATTTGATTTTCACCCTCTCCTGGCTCCGTTCCAAATCCCCAGGTCCTCATGGCAAAGTCGCAAAGCAGCTGCTCTTCTAATGCTCCAAAATATTAGTTGTGTGGCTCTGACTGCTACGAGTTGCCCTAATAGGACTAAAAGGAAAACATCATCTGAGACAGACTAATGCATGTGTGTCTTATCACTGAAGAAGAATAGAATTCATTGTGCACACAGGGATTTTGGGTCAACACATGCAGTGACCTTTCTTTAATTTATTCTAAATTTTCTTCAACTGTGGTGTTGCTGGGCCGATAAAGGATTTTCATGTTTAATACTCAATATTCAGAATCAAATCATCCATGGGACTTCAGCCTCGTTATTATCTTTAGTGTGTGTGCATTGGATAAAACTTGATTTCGTGAAGAATACATATTTTCTATTTAAATGTTTTGCTGTTGCTGATAGATTGATGACACCTGATTTACCTACTAATCCCACAACTGTCTGTATGTATGCGGAAATGTGACCTGTTCATCTTATTGGCTTCACGCGTTTGTATCGTTAATGGCACAGGAAAGTGCGGTGTGGGATTTGGACATGTGATACATTCGATATTAATAAACTTTGAATAAATAGGCGACCAGCACTCTGCTCTTTGAAGACTTAAAGATGTGGCATCAGATTGGTGCCCGACCTGGCATTTTCTGCAGTATTAGGAGTATTTCTGATGCTGGTATCGGTATAGGAACATCTCATTCACTATAGATCCTTGTGCCTGTATTAGTTCAGAAGTGAAGTTCAAAAATGAAGCAATACTTCTAGCAATATAAGACCTAGTGTGAATGCTCATTGGTTCTAGCACAGAGCACTGATCCAATACAAATAGCCTGGGGGCGTCTGAACCAGACTTTCCCTTCAGCTCTTATTTTGTTGTGTTGTTTCTAATCCCCAGAGGCTCTGCACTTTTAATAAGGTACTTTCCTAATGTACCGCATGCAGTTGTTTGTATTCCTAAAGGTTTCTGCTCCCAGTCCCACACAGAATGCTGTGTCATGCTATACGAACACTACCTTCAAAGCATTTTAATTATACTTTAGTGGATACATAGTTCTTGAGAGACCAGACACCTAATATCACATTAGAGATACTTTTAATTCTTTAGAAAACAGATAAACACACTTAAGCAAAACTTGACCATCAGAGAAAGTGTAGGAGGATGTGGAAACGTAGAGGATGGTGATAAGACAGTCGACTGCTTTGAGATCAGCAAGTTCAGAGGCGAGGGGGGATTTAAACTGCTTTATCCAAAAGTCTGCTCAAAGATTAGAGAGTAAAAAAAAGGAATAACTGACTTAGGATGTACCGCAGGAAAAGCCTCAGGATCAAGCCAACAGAGCCTCTGAGTAGATCTACTCACAGGCTCTGTTGGCTTGAAACAAAGGTTTGATAAATTAAATGTTTATGTCGACTGCCTCTGCAGAAAGACACTTCACAAGTAGACACAATACTCACTCAGAGATATGACAGCTGGCTGAGAGCGGGGTCTAGTGCAGGGGGCTCCGATTCTAGGCCACGTTGATTCATACTCGCTCCTTCTGGACACGGCAGACGTCACTGTCATTTAGGGGGAGAGATTTATCTCCGTCCCTCTCAGGGGCAGTCCTGCGGCAATTCCATTTCCTACATGACAGGAAATCACCAGGGCGAACCGCAGGCACATGACGTTTCCATTTTCTAGTCCCTCCCATGGAGATGCACATTGAGACATGGTATCGTCAAAATGATTATTCTCATTGATGGAGAGAGGGAGAGAAAGAGAAATTAAGTTCAAGACTGAGGCGAAGAAATTTAGAGAAGTAGGGGATTTATAGGAAAGAAACAAACATAGAGCATGGGTTGTTGGCCATAAAATGATCGGGAGATGTAGGTAGGAACATGGAATTCTTGGATGGGTGAGAGAGGAGGCTAAAGGCTGAAAGATGTCAGGTTGAATAGAGGAGATGAGTGACGTGAATGCTCTTACAGCACTAAACAATATGTTCACACCTAAAGAAACCAGCATTCAATGCTGACATGTGTAATGAGGATTCTAACTACTAGGTTGTATTAAAGTTCCATCAATTCCAACTACTTTAAGTATTGATTTTCTAACTGGTTTAACCCAATCAATCCTAAAGCAGCTTACTGATAATCATCTGCCATGATACTAATGAAAAAAGAAGAAGAACGTCTGAGTCTGTAGCTCCTCTGCCCTGTAGTGACAATCAGCTCATTAATTAGCTGTCTGGTCCTTGACTTTACTGTTCACTCTCACTGCTCTTGAAGGTCTCAGCAGGATGAAGCAGCTGCCTTCAACAAAAGAAACCTCTACAACCCATCAGACCCTAAAGAATCAAACAGACACTGCAGTTATTAACCAACAGAAAAAAAAACTGAGCTAAAAGAGAACCACTTCCACCACAATGACACCAAATGAATGCTAATGTTGCTTCATTTATAACCTAAAATGCCCAACTATGAGCTAAGTTTCTAACTTTGCCGAAACGCTTTTGCTCCCAATTGGTCATATTCATATAAATTAAACATGAGAAGATTGATGACAGTCTTGTTTCAGTCAGTTATATAAAGTATATGAGTATGTGAGCAGCTTGGTAGCGAACTGGAAACAAATGTTCATTCAGACATTATTGGTTCACACCTTGTAATTTGAGGTATGTTGCCCGATTATAATCAAATGTCAGATCGTGTGTAGACTATATTATTCCTCATTCAATTTTGCAGCACTGTGGACTTTTTGTAAAGCTGGCGGTCCTCTCATGGTCCAGAAGGCCATTTTGGTTGGTTTGGTAAAACCAACTGGTGCCAGATGTGTCCCAGCCAGGCTATGCCAGGCTCCGTCGGCTTTTGGCACATTTCTAAAGACTGGACATGTGGATTTAAAAGCAGTCATCCGACTGTGAGAAGAGGTGGAGACGGAACTACAAAGAAGAAAATATGAAAACAGACCTGGCTAATAGATGAGAAACAGAAAGGCGGTCAGATAAACAAGAATATCTTATGCATGCTGAGGTGAGAGAATGGAAAACATACTCAGACGGGGTTCATGAAGGAGGCAAAAGACAGAGCCTCTGAGACAGGGCAATGTTGGTGCCCTAGGCGAGATTTCAAATTGGAGCCCCCCCAACATACACTCGCAAACTGTCATGCATCCCCAAGAAGTTTTGGACTGTATACAGGTGCACACACAGGCTCACAAAATTGTAAGCTATAAAAAACAATAAAAATATATAGTAAAAAATTTTAAAATAGTCTGAAATCAGTTGTACTGATAGCATATCATGTCATGTCGACAAAAATAAACATTAATGATGTCCACAATCGGGCTTATTATTACTTCTATATTGTTCTTTCTTCTCCTCCTCTACTTTGCGGTGCTTTCTGAAATTGTGCACATGATAATTTAATCTTTTTTTAAGAGGGAAGCTGACAGGAAATATACTTTGTTTTATTGGCTTATTAGCACATCAACTCCATCCATCTCCCGTGCTATGCCTTGATGTGTTGTTTCTCCGCTTCCTTTGGACTATCCCTCCATTTGATGTCCCTTCAGAGTGTCTGGTCGTACCTCAAAACCTTCTGGAGCTGTTTGCTGATATTGGCACAGAAGCACATTGTGTGAATAGTTTGATTTTATTATTTTTTCAACTTTACTTGAAATTACTTTTTGATGCGACCCACTTAAAAACTGTAACTGGCGTTACAGCTGACAATGATGCACCTATATACAATACACTGTTACACAAGTACAGTTCTTTTTTTAAACCCATTTTCACATTTCGTAATTCATACTTACGAAAACCAGTGCATGTTTTATTAAAACTATTTCAGATAATTGAATTTCTACTGATGCATGTTGAAATGATTTAATTCTTTGCTCTGGGTTTTTAAGCTATATTAGGATTAAGGTGTAAACGGAGACAGTTTCCCTGTTTGAGAAGGAAATTCTCTTCTTCTAATATTAATGGTTTATCTGCATTCTTCTAATAGACCTGTAGTTTATCTACTTGAAGGTTACTGAGAGGTAGGTCTTTTAACAGCTCATTTGTCTTGAATACACAAGTATCTACCATCGCTACAACTGTGTACCCATCATCCATATTGTGTCGTGTATGACTTTGAAGGAAGTTTTCTCCTGTTAGTACAAAACTTTTGTGTCGCTTGTACTGTATGCAGTGTAATTAATTTTAATTTTCACCCTGACACAGTATGTTGCACACAGATTACCAAAGGAGATGTGTTGGTAGAAAAATGTAAAACAGGATGCTTTGCTCTCAGCATACTGCATGTGTCTTTGCAGTATTCTTTCATTAGCAATGCTCATTCAGGACAACAACTGGAGCGCAGAGAAACGCAGCAGCCAGCAGGGGGCAGCCTCAGGACATCAAATAAAATCAAATAAAAAACTGATTTTTTTTAAATTTAAATTAAATTAAATTAATTAAAAAAAAAAAGCTGTGCGCGCAACTCCTGCGCAATGAGAATGTGCGCAGTGGGTTCCTGCGCAGGGTGTGCGCAATTTTTTTCATTTAAATTTAATTTAATTATTTTTACATTTAATTTAATTTAATTAAAAAATATATATATAATTAATTTAACTTTAATTAATCAATTAACTTAATTTGCCTGCAAAATAATAATAATAATAATTACAATTTCAATAGTGCCTCACTGTCTGTCTGTCAGTGCTCGGGCCCTAATAAATCAAATAGTGTGACATTTTTATCCCTCTCTCAGTCCATCACTTTGATTCAGATCAAAAGATTTCTGGTGAAGGATATCTCATGAATGCTGCAAAGCATTAGAGTGAAGTGTAATTTCCCTATTTTAAAGTGGAAAGAGTTTGAATTGTAGTAAACTAACAGAGTGAGAGAGTGTATATCCCAAAAACAAACCTGTGTATTTGCATGTAATACCCGTTTCGAAGTCAATCTATGGGTCTATCTAACAATCATATGGGCTTTACAGGACATATGCACATATTCCCTTTTTAAGGATAGGTGAGTTAGGATCAGTTTAATAACTGTAAACTGAACTACTTTATAAGACTGCTGTCATTTGAAAATATGCACCGTTATCCCCAGGAAGACGAGACAGTGTTGAATTCAGTTGTGCAAAACACAACTGAATTCGCCTGCAAATTTTTGGGTGATAAATGAATAAAAATAAAACAAACCAAAAAGACTACGTGAAATGTGTTTGAAGATCGAATTGTGCATTTTATTTATTCCACTCCCTGTCTCTGTAGCTTCTCATACAGCATAGCCTCTAAAGGAATTTTTTTATAAGCTTCCAAATATGGTAACATTATGAATGCATTGGGCCACCTCCCAGATTTGCCCTTTAATTTTCTCAGTTATTCTATAGTAAAAGTACCCAAAAATTTGTATCAGCATAGTCAGAGACACCATGAACAGGAATCCACTCGATGTCACTTATAACCTCTCAAGGAATATTTTTTATAAGCTTCCAAATATGGTTACATTATGAATGCCTTGGCCACTTTCACAGATTTGCTCTTTAATTTTCTCAGTCATTCTACAGTAAAAATACACAAAAATTTGTATCAGCATAATCAGAGACACCATGAACAGGAATCCACTCGATGTCACTTATAACCTCTCAAGGAATATTTTTAATCAGCATCCAAATATGGTTACATTATGTACACATTTTTTTTTTACAGACTTGCCCTTTAATTTGCACTAAAAATACATGATAATTGACATGATCTAAAAAGAGGATTTAAAAAATAAAAAAATAAAAAATAAAGTTGTATTTGTAGTAATTTTAGGCCGTTTCAGCCAACCATGCTGTTTTACCGTATAGCCACAAGTAGACGCGCAAAAAAACCCCGGTGGCGGCTGGCTTTTTAGATGACGGCTCATTTTACTGCAGTGGTGCGTCCCGGGGTTAGAGGATGATGGTGTGACGTTACTTTATTGTTTTACATTGCATGTGTCACGTCATGGTAGATCAGTCTCCTGTGCCGCCCTCACGGCAACCCCCTATATGTTGCCTGTACCAGGAGCCGCCCCTGCTCTGAGACTCTGCTGCTCCGTGTCTAATTATTCTTTAACCCCATAACTCACAGATCAATCATTTACACCCCACCCCCCCAGGTGCCTCACTAAAGTCTACATTTGTTTCATTCACTGTCATGGACGGTGTGTGCGCTCGCATGATTCTGGAGGTGGAGGCATCTCTGATTATATCATGTTCTTTCAAATTGCTTTTCAGCTTTTTAATCCATCGCAATTTAAAGACCTCAGTTATTCCAGAATATAACCATGCCGTGCCACAGCAAGGAACTGAGGATATTAGCTTAGTGAGAACACTGTGCCACTAAAGCACTCAATAAACCAGTAAAGCCACATTTTGGCTTGTTAGAGACCAGTTAAATCATTATACTGGGGAATGGGCTGGAGCAGGTTGAGCGCCTGCAATGGAATCTAATAAGGTGTTATGTGGCAGTGGCACTATACCCCCCAAGGGCTTTCTCTACACATGCTGCACCCCCTGCCAGTGGACTGTTTGGGGTCAGGCTATATACAATGTAGTTGAAAGTGAAGCTTGAAGCTACCAAGCCAAAAGAGATCAGAGAGCTAATAGAGATTAAGACGTAGTTAAATTCGCCATTACAAATATCAGACTATTGCTCCTGTCCAATAATCAGCATCAGCAACAAAAGAGACATTAGATTTGGAGATGATACATTTGGGACTACAGCGGAAAAGCAAGATACGAGTCAAATGGGGGTTTCATGAAAGTGAAGACTGAGGCAGGAGAGGAAACTTATCCAGATAAACTGGAGGTGAGGAGGGAGAGGGCATGAAGGGTCTGAATGGGAGAGAGTGGAGCTTTGAAGCCCAGAGGAAGATGCTGGTGTCGGTGCAACCTGGAGGAAAAAGAAGGTGGACGGAGATTAAGGGAGGGAGAAGGTGTGGGAGGAGGGGAGTGAGGAAATAAAGAAGTGGTGAGGGCAATCCAACTTGACGTTTCTATGTGTGCACATGGAATTGGGGGGGACGAGGGGGATAGATGCCGCGTAAGTGAGAGGGTGAATGGCAGAAACAGAGAGGGAGAGAGAAAGTGCAAGAGGAGGAGGAGGAGGGGAGTGGGTGGGGGGGTGGCACAGTGGCTCTGTGGGGAGATGAATACAGATGTGCAGAGAGTCAGAGGGAGACGCACAAACTGTAAAGCAACCAGTAGCCACTCACACCAGGACCAAATAACCAGAGACAGCTGTGATTTATTGGTGGATGGGAGCAAACGCTGAGATTTAATCGGTGAGTAGAGGAAGGGGAACAATCTCAGCCACTGGCAAGATTACAGTCAGAGGGAAATAACAGAGGAGTGTGGAGGAGGAAGCAAAGGAAGGAGCAGAGACAGAAGAGGAGTGACCTGAGGTGGAGAAAGAAAACCAGAGGACTGAAACAGGTAGGAGAATTAGAAAGAAAGAAAAATCTGAAAATGAAAGGATGGTGCACTTTAAAAAAAAAAAAAAATGTTGAGGCTGCAGGGAAGATGAAATGTACAGATGGTTTTCAGTGTGCATGCCACTTGTAGCTAAAGTAAAGAAAATAAACAAGATACTGCAGAGAAATCTGCTAATGAGACTTTCCTACAAGTGGTTGATGAAGTGTGGACTCAAAGAGGAATGAAAATGAAGCAGAAACCAGTCAAGAACAAAATCTCCTGACACCTAAACTACAAAGCAGGACACAGGGAAATTAATGAAAAGGAAAAATATGTTGGCATGAAATAATCATGAGTGCAATGTGTATAGAAATGATGTATAATGATGTTCTGCCATTCGTTAACTGTCATTTTTGTTTCCATTAGGATGGAAACAAAACGATCAGTATTCGTCTTGTGCTGTGTAAATAATACATTGAATTTTTGATGGTATGGCTTTTTCTAAGGTTCTGGCAACATGTCAATACAATGTTTGCACAAAGTGCTCTGGGAATAGCTGGAAACACAAACACACGCATTATAGAATCTGATTAGCGAGAGGGAAGTATGATGGCAGTGATATTTATCTGAAACAGCGAGGGGAGGCGGTGAGAAACAAGCAGACAACCAGGAATCCTTGATGAGTTGCATACAGGATTAGTTATGAGGGAGGCTTTGTGAATAAATCATGAGGAAGTGGACACATTCATCAGCAAGTGACGACTCTATACGACACACAAAACACCTCGGTGTCCTTAACGAGAAACTGTGGTTAGTACCGTGTGTGTGTGTTTCCAAGGTAATCTGTATTCTTTGGGGAACTACTCCTGTTAACACAGTGTTATTACAGTGATTTGTCTTCCATATCGTGACAACCCCATAATGTAAATCATTTGGGTAATATTAGGATATAGTAAGGATGTGAATAAAATAATATTAGGATAAGGACAAATTTGGATTCGGGTGATATTGGTATTACGGTAATATAAAGGTTAGGGTTACATTAGGGTAATATTTGGATTAGGAAAAATGTGTTATTTAGGTTATTTGGGGATTATGGTAAAGTTATGACTAGGACAATATCAAGAACAGGATTAGGGTAAAATACGAGTAGATGTAGTAGAGTCATAGTTCAGGTTAGCACAAGTTAGGAGGAAATAAATATCATGTCCTCCGGAGTCATGTGTGTGTGTGTGTAAGTGTCAAAAAGAGCAGTCATTAATATATATTCATAAAGGCAGGGGGGAGAAAATCAATACCAGCATCTGGTAAATTTGATGCGTTTTGGTGCAGGGAGAACTCACAGCTTTAAATCCCCAAAAGGTGAGAACGGTTTCTGCTGCAGGTTTCCTCTGCGGTTTGTGATGGCATTGGTTGAGGTGCTGCGACCCCATGGCGACACTGCTCTATCACATAAAAAATTTGCTGGTGTGGGATTACTGGTCAGTGATTCATGTAATGCACCTGTATCCCCCGGCCAGAGCTGCTGACCTCTGCCCTGCTGATCAACAATGTCTGTGCAGCCACTCACGCTGATGATCCTCTGCCTGACGATCACAGAGAAGTGAGTGACCTTAGGTCCAACACACACACAATCAAAACCATACACTTATATTGATCTTGAAAGGAAATCCAAATGCTTTGGTCCATCTCCCCCCTTCACCCTCTCTCTCTTTTGCATCAGTGCTTGTATGGTCCATAACCACTGGGGGGAGTGGAATGACTCTCAGCTTCAGCCAACCATTCAGAAGCTGATGAAAGGATACAACCGCTACCTAAGACCTAATTTTAATGGTAGGAAGGAGCTTGGAAAGCGATCGTTATGTTAACATTCTTTGAGTGGTCTTCTATTTCAAGGCCCTAATTGAAAATTGACTAGTTTGATCTCTCCATATCTCTGATAGAGGGTCCTGTCGAAATTGGAATGAGCCTTGATATCGCCAGTATCGATGCCATCTCCGAAATCAATATGGTATAAGACCCTGTCAGCTTTTCTGTGTCACTGGGTGAATGAGGGGAAAATGAATGAATGACAAATGACTGGTGGTTTACGTCATCTTTTCAGGACTACACTGCGACCATCTTCTTGCGTCAGCGCTGGCGTGATTCCAGGCTGGTGTTTCCTGGAAACGAGAGCGTCAGTCTGGACGGACGTCTGGTGTCCCTCCTCTGGGTCCCGGACACCTTCATCCCAGACTCCAAGCGTTCCTTCCTGCATGACGTCACAGTGGAAAACCGCCTCATACGCATCTTCAGCAATGGGACTGTTCTATACGCACTTCGGTACTTTTTCTTCTATGAGGTTTAGGTGTATACTGATTTGACATTTACTGACATTTGCTGCTTATCTCACATAATAAGCTATTTAGTTTAGGCTGAATTGACAGAATAGAAAACGAAAGAGAACTAGTAACACAGAAATGTTGGAAGATAAGAAGACAAAGATATTTTCTTCAAATGGCAATAAAAATAATTCTGATTCTGAATAAGAGACTAGGTTTTCACTTTGGAAGAGATAATACATCAACAGGAGAATTTAGATTCAAGTGCCCCGAATCTCTATTACATCATTATATAAATAATTCGTCATGCACAGAAATGTTGGCATTTCAGATATGAGTCTTTATCTGCTCTGGGGCAGAGAGTGTTCCATGCTCACTAATTATTAATTACCCTGTTCTACATCAAACGACTTAGAGTTTTTGAAGGTTGCCAACGTGTTTTTTTTTTCTATGAACACACACACAACAGCATCACAGCGACGATCGCCTGCAACATGGACCTGACCAAGTATCCCATGGACAGACAGGTGTGCACTCTGCAGCTGGAGAGCTGTGAGTAATACCTTTGAGGCCCCATCAGCCCCCCCATTTCATTACCATCATCAGCATTACCATTTTCATCATCATCAACATCAGTTTTGTGAGTATCAATCTTTAGAGACAATGTTTTGCTCGTCAGGTCAGATTCAACATGACGTGTGTGTGTGTGTGTGTGTGTGGTCAGGGGGCTACAACCTGCAGGACGTGGTGTTCTATTGGACCAGAGGGAATGATTCAGTGAAGGGTCTCAACACGCTGCGTCTGGCTCAGTACAGCATCGAGAGCTACTATACATCAGTGTCGGAGGCTGTGTACGAAACAGGTGCAACACTTCAAATCCCAGAATTCACCTCACCTGTGGAGGGAACCTAAGGTAGAGCACAAATGTAAGACACTGTCTTCAACATCTCCTTGTGTGTCTTCACAGGACAGTACCCAAAGCTGGTGCTGCATTTTGCGCTGCGTCGAAACGTCTTGTTCTTCATCTTGGAGACGTATGTTCCCTCCGTGTTGCTCGTGGTTCTTTCCTGGGTCTCGTTCTGGATCAGCCAGTCCTCGGTTCCGGCTAGAACCTGCATTGGTCAGTACTGTCCCGATTGCTTTTACTAATCTGTATGTTCATGTTATATAATTTTGACACAAATAGAAGAATAACTTCCAACGTACAACATGAAGCTAATTAGGTACTGGTTCATAGAATGTCCCTACATGATCAAATATGATTCACAGCAGCTGATGCCTCCATCATCTTTACTGCTATACTGGAGGAGCTGGAGCCAATCCCTGCTGGCATTGGGGGAGAGGCGAGGTAGACTCCGTTCAGAGCAGCCATACAGAGAAACAACCATTCACTCTCATAGGCTATTAACAATGATGCAGTTCAGTGAATCAAGCTCAGAGATGTATTGTACTATCCTGCATCGATTTAACACACATCACTACCTCAGTGCAACACAAGTTAACCACACACAGCTTAATAATTAGATTGTTGACTCAGACCAGTGGCCAATCAGTAAAATGTGTGAGACGCTAGATAATTAAAGAACTGTACAAACATGTCTGAACAGTCTACTGATAGAAGGATTATGTATAAGACAACATTGTTATGTGTTCTACAGGCGTGACTACAGTCCTGACCATGACCACTCTGATGATGGGCGCCCGGACATCTTTGCCCAACGCCAACTGCTTCATTAAGGCTATAGACGTGTACCTGGGCATCTGCTTCACCTTCATATTCGGTGCACTGCTGGAGTATGCCTGCGCCCACTTTTACACCACGCAGCACCAGACCATCGAGGATTTACACAGAGTAAGCAGCATGTTTGTACTGAAACATGAGATGAAAAAGCAGAACTTTCAGGTTAGATGATGAAGACATTGTAAGTACATCTTTCTGTCCGTCTGTTAGGATCTTCTGAAGGAGTTCCTCGAGTCCAACGGAAACGTCTCCGTCCCCTTTGTCAGATCCACCCAACCCAAGCAGTCTGTGGCGATCGACTCCACGGCACAGGAGCCTGCCGTGCGCTCGGAGAATGGCAACGCCATGAGCGACACTGGACCCAAAGAGAGGGTGTCAAGACAGGGCTGCGGCCTGTCCGCGGTGAAGGATGCGTCTCGCAGGGCTGCATCTGTCTTCACTGTGGAAAACCCACACAACATTGACCGCCACGCCCGCACAGTCTTCCCCACTGCGTTCCTGTTTGTCAACCTCCTCTATTGGCTGTACTATCTCTTCCTCTGAGCGCTGGTTCCAAGCTGCTGCATTAAGTCAATGTCACCATTGTGAAGCTGATCTACCTCCTCATTCGAGACCCCATACCAGTCACCACTGCCTGGATCAAAACTGACCATGTAACCTTTTCGTACCATACAGAGAAAACCTGCTTGTCCCTCAGATAGGGCTACAAATTAACTAAAATCAATCGGCTCGGGCTGAGGAACCAGCTTCAGATTATAATCAGTATTGAGAGAAGTTTGTTGTGTGATTGGATGGCTAACTAAAGATAAACATGTAAAAGTGAGGATGGCTGACAAATCCATAATAACAAATAAGGAAGTTACCTGGCTGCCTGAACTGCACCACACTATACTGTGCTGCATTGACTTGCCTTCATTAAGTGACTGACGTAGATGTGTTTTTCGCTTGTTTTGGCTTTCATACGCTGCTTGTATGAGATCATATATTGTGTAAGCTCTTCACAGCATCTCATGTGAAATTAAAGCCAGTACCTGAACATGCGTAGGTGAATTTTAATGAAGAAATCTCTATTGCAATGTATGGTGGAGGAAATAAGACATTTGTTTTCTTATCCAGGCAGAAGAACGATAAAGTGCAAAAGACATCCACAGGTTCAGAAGGAGAAGTTGTTAAAATGATAGAGGGTAGATTTTCTAATTTTCTATGGCAAGGTCAAGTAGCTGTAGGGTTTGGTTTCAGAAAGATAATTAAGAAGATGATCACTGAACAGCTTCGAGTGTCAGAGAAGCTAAGTGCAATCAAAAAATATCGACCTGCCATCGATCCACAGCACTGTAGCTGAAAACTCATATCAGGTAAATCATCATGATGAGAAGTAAAACATTGTATATTAGAAAAATAATAAAGTATATAAAACAGTAGTCATGGCTCAGTATATACAGGCAGAACATAAAGACGTTAAGTCACATAACAGGCACATTATATGGCTGAAACTGCCCTCTAGTCCTCTTCTTTTCCAACAGATCACATGTCTTAGTTTAACTTACCCATGTGACATGTTCACATTTCACTTAACGCAACACGGGTTCCAACAAAATCCTCTGTTGCTTTTCCATGACATTGCATTCTATACTCTCGATGTGCTCTTCAATACACTTTGCATGAGTCTTTCTCAACACAAGATTTCTCTCTGTTTCAGTCTGAACCGCAGACAATGAAAATACTTGTGGATACAGAAGATGTGAAGTCTTGTGAGGAAGATAGGAGAGAATATTCAGTGGGATGTACCTCCACCTAGTGGCGGAATTCTTTCATTACAGTCAATTTATGTGGAGGAAGTTTGTCTTTAATGGGATTACAGGTTGAAAAAAGTCCCATCCTGATACACCAGTCCTTTTAACGATGCTTCTCTTAGGTTCCTTTCTTTGACTCCCATTCCTGAAGAAATAGAAAGGATAGGAGATTTATTTTAGGTTATGGCTGTATGACTGTGTAGAACTGCAATGTAGAGCCATTATCAAAACACTCAAAGTAATGTCAACAGCAATGACCGCATTAGTCAATAATGAGAACATGTAAATTATAACTACATTTAGCCTCCACTCAAGTAGCAAGTAACACAATGTACTAGTTTATCACACTTACTTCTTTTCACTTAAGAATTAATGTAAATCAAAGACCAGGTAAACATCCCTATAAACAATCCCTGCTAGCTTCAAAGAAAATACTTTTATTGTCTATGTATATTGTCTTCAAACATCACGTTTAGTGACAAACTCAAATTTGATCACAATCACATAAAGTACAGTCACACATACAGGTACTTCACTGTAAATGTTCAAAATGACAAAGCACCAAAACACACACGCAGAAAGATTATTTGTTTGTGGGGAAACGATAGATGATAATAACACATTCTGCTGTTGTTCTATTTTCCGTCGTCTCGAAATAAGAATAGACCAATAGGAATTGGATGTTTGTTACCTTTGCCTTCTGCATGACGGTTCCTGTAGAGGAAGCATAGACGGATGGAGGTCTCCTACGTATTTCTGAGGCACAATTTACTGGTAGTGAATCACTGTAGATGTTCTGCCTCTTTTTGTTGAAGGCCTACACACAAAAAAGGAAAGATGTAAATAGGAGTACGTACTCACAGGTGTGCATGTAAGCAAATCTTTCCACATGAAACAACAATATATACCTTAACAGGTGGTTTAGCCTCAACTGGTGTACCCAGCGCTCCACCTGCCTGACTCTTCTTCAGGTTTTCTTTGACCTCTGTGAGTCGCAGCTCCAGATCCACTCTCTCTGCCTCCTTAGCTCGACACACTTCCTCCAGATGGGACACACGTTTGTTCATGGAGGACTGCCTCTTATCTGCAAACACATGGACGTATAAAACATATACACAACAGAATGAGACAAACTAAAACCACGACAATAGCACTTGTATTTTCATGTCCTCTAAATACAGGATGGCTTTCAAAATAAAGTATATTAACTCAAGTGCTATGGAGATAAAGGAGTGATGACTTGATAGTATCTATTTTAAAATATTCAATATTTAATATTTTTATTTATAGGACAGAGATAGCGGCAAAGAAAACCGAAACCGACTGTTACTGAAGGGGAGCTCATGCTTCGGATGACTGCTCAACCAGGAACGCTAATCATTTATATTTATTGCCACTTCATACTTGGACTCCACTAGTCAAATACAACTGTTGTAATTTGTCACTTTTCAGATCAAATTTTCCAAAGAAAAATTATGCTTATTTACCAATGTAAAGATTACTACACAGATGTACCTAAATTTAGCTACAGCCTTTACTTTGCTGATAACTTAATCTAGAAAATAGTGAAAACTTCTCCCCAAATCCAACTTATTTAAATTGCCTGTTTAGTCCAGTCTAAACCTCAATGATTTTCAGTTTACTATCGTATAAGACAAATAAAAGCATCAAATACTTACAACGGAGAAACAATTTACTCAAAATATCGAAATAATAGAACATCAAAACTTATCTGAAATGGAATGTGTGCATGATTATGTGTACTATGTGAAACTACATGAAATTAATTAGATTTAGAAGGAGTTTAGTTTTAATAAGAGCAATTAGATGGTTTATTGAGCCCTGTGGGGAAACTCTCCACTCACATGCCCTTTAATAAAGGAGGTCAAGTTCACATAAAGATCAGAGATGTCTGCGTTTGATATCCAAGCCTTGTGTGCAGGCCTTCTTCAAAACTAGAGTATCCAGCAGTTAAACATAATTTCTCAATGAACATATAAAAGACAACAGCCAACATTTTTCTGATTTTGGAAAGTCTGGACTGAAATCCAAACATTACCAAAAACTATGGAGTAGCATCTGCAGTTGTGTTTTAAATCTCCGTACCAGAGGCTGTCTTTAACTCTTCCTTCAGCTCTTGCTTCTCTTGTCGTAGGGTCCCCAGTGTGTTTCGTATCCCATCTCTCTTCCTCTCCAGCTCCTCTTTTTCTTTGAGGTAACGCTTGGCATCCTCCTCCGCTCGTGTTTTCCCATACCTTCCATACTGGTTGGCATCTGGGTGGGAGCAAAGGTGAGAGGTCAGACGTGCAGGGGTTATGGGAAGAAAACAAAATGTCTCACAGTGTTCCATCTTCTCATCTTGTTTAATATCTTCACACTCTTCACACGAAGGGAGTGACACCTGCTCTACAAGTCATACAAAACTGTAGCACTCTACTGTGACCTTATATCATAATTCAAGAATGTTTGTGAGGGAACAAGGATACGATGCACGAATAAAAGATAAACACACAGAGCCCTGTAGATCAAGGAGGCAAGACAGCGGATCTAATGCGAGTGTCCAATAAATCTCAGGTTACATCCTGAAGCTTTCAGCCCTGGAGAGCACCGGCTCTTTGAAGTGTCAGGACGTCACAGTGAAGGCCTGTGAAACAGCGCAGAGAAGAGCACGGAGCTGTCCGACCACACCAATATCACTTTCCTAAACACTGGACGCTCAACTTAAATTTTTGTAATGTTAGAGTCCGACTGACACGGTGGAGCAAATGGGAGAGGACAGAGAGAAGGGAAGAGATTATAGATGGAAAATAAGAGGATGATTGAGAGGAGAGAGAAAAGGGAATATTGAGCCGGATGAGAGTTCATATTTTACGACTGTCAGTGAATTGGCACACCACTGAAGTGACTGTATGAATAGTATAAGTTACAATAAAACTAGAGCTTTGGAATATATGACTGCTGTGTGACACAACTATATTATAACGGACCATCTGTAAAACTATTCATCTCCTTCGAAGGGCAGCAGGCTGCTATATTTTCTATTTATTTATGCATAGAAGTTAAAGCAGAAACAGACAAAACCGTGAGTACAAAATATATAACACAGGTCTTGTCATTTTTTTATTTGAAAGACTGTCCCCTTTTATTCATTAAATATACTCGCAAATGCTACTTGCATATTAAATAATCTTCTAGTATAGAAGAGTCAAGGCTCTAAACCCCATATGTGCATGTTGCAGTCTGCTAGAACAAGCCCAGAGAATTTAGACCACCTTAGGTAAATTGTCTTTGAGCTTCATTGCACCTTAGATATAGAATACATTTCCCTGACAAACTAATGTGTTTCTCACAATTAGTCTATCTAATTGAAATCTACCAGTTGAACAATATGCTCATATAATTACTTAGTTGCTTCAACAGAAGACTTTTTCAAAAGAAACGTTGCATTAGGCTTTGCTAAAGAACAAACCAATAGAAGTACAGCAGTGTAACTTTGGAAAACCAACCAATCACACTTACTTGAGCCAGTCCTCTTGAGGGAAACTAATGGCTTAGTTCTGTCGGAGTCGTTGCTTGAGAAACTTGAGCGCCGCTTCCCTTGATTCCCAGACTGCGGCCTGCGGTTCTCCCCTGACTGGGTGGAGTGCAGAGGAGGGGAGGGAGGACATGACAGATGTGGGAAGGATGAAAAAGGCAAAGCAATAAACTAATCTTTAGATTTATTGGCTTAAGGCCGCTGAGGTGTGTATGTTTGTGTTTGTAGGATGTGAGGGGGTGAGTGTTTAAGTGTGTGTCAGTGAGGTTAAGAAAGAGGTTTACAGGCTGTAAAAGTGCCGTGACCTCTTGCTTTGCTGTCATCAGTTTGATTGCTTTTTTGGAGTTTTTTTTCTCTCCTGTACCGACACAGTACTTTGTCTCTGACCCACAAGAAGCCTTCATTGATAGGCGTGTGTAACAGAGCACTGTCTGTCTGTGTGGGTGACTGATATGGGGCGTCATATTCAGACGGGGACCATCCCAAACAGCTGCACACACAGACACACCGCCTCTCATCTTGTCATATTAAAGTCAAGCATTACACAGGAGATTTAAGTGAACTTTGGGAAAGTGTGTGCAGGTCTGTGCACATGCAACTCACCTGCATGTCTTCATTAGAGACCTCATCATATGTCCTGGAGTCTGTAGAGGCACTGCTGGAGGAGGTCGCCCACCTAGGATCAGAGAGAGGGGAGATATTAAGTCGGTGAAAGGTCAAAGCATCCCCGCTCTGGTCGATGGCCTTGCACTGACCTTATCCAAATATCCCAACCCCCCTCCCCCCTCCCCCATTTACCCCAGACAGTCTCACTCACAGGAAGGAATTACGTGCAGCGTTACGGATATTAGCAATGGTTTCCACATCAACATAGTCGTAATGCAGCGACTCTGGGTCTGTGGTAGAGCCTGTTTCTGCCAAGAGGACACCCAGCCACCGTCCAAGTTCATCAGAGCTGGCAGCCTAAAAGGAGACAGGACGAATCAGTTTTGAAATGCCAGAATTTGAACATTACAGGTGGTAAAACAGTGTGTCTAGTAAAATGGGGCCACTGAAGGAAGCCTACAACTTCAGATAACACAGCGAATTAATTTGAAGTTTGAAGTTTGCCTACTAATTTGGGGTTTTTGGTCTCCACCACCTCCTGAGGACCTATCTTAGCAGCTAAAGTACAATGACTTATCATGCTGTTCTGTGTTGGACAGGAAGCTTACATTGTGTTTATCAGAGCTTCAATGTTTAACGAGGAACTGAAAGGTGATAAAATGCTTCGTAAATCTGAGGGAACTGCAGAGTCCAGTGATAATTCTCTGTTATTCACTACGTGCTGCTCTTATCACATCACACACAGTCCTTTGACACTAAGTTATATAAAAACATTGAGTAGCAACTATCAAGTAAGATAATCAAGGTACTCTACCTCCATTGCAGCCACCTCTTTGTTGTTGCGTATGATGCGAAAGGCAAAAGGGTGTTTGGGTCCAAGCCCCGGCACCACCTCACAGCTGAGGAGAGGGAGTGACGGCAGAGAGGTTCGAGTGTCTCCCTTGTCAAGGTAGAAGTACAGGAAGCCTCTGCTCACACAACACCACTGTTCCCGCCACACCTGGTTCACCAGCACCGACAGGTTTCCTGTGTTTTGAGGAGGGAAAATATAAAAATGAGGCGTCTACAATCTTGTGAGAACTGAAAAGTGATGCAAGGCAGGGTCTGACCTTGTCGAGGGTCAACGAAGGATGTCCGGGGATCACCAGGCCGAGGGGGCTTCTTCTTGGTGAAGCTGATGATGCGAGTGATTTTTCGGCCTGCAGCGATAGCTCCTCGTTTCACCTTCCCTACATCAAAAAGTTAAGGATTCCCCTGTTGATTTTTTGTCCAAATTCATCTTTAGAATATGAAACTTGACATTAACTTAAAACATGAGAACCTTCTTGAGGAAATTCTAGATCCTGACGGAAGATAAAACATTCTAGCATTTGTTCCCAGAGCTGCAGCTCATGGTCTTCATCAGCAAATGCTCTATTTTCATGGAAATAACTGCACTGTGTTGAACTTTGCTGTGACCTAATGCTGAATTTATCTTTCTGACTTGTAAACAGCCTACACATCCCAGTAATAATTACGACTAGGAAAGTCAGAGGTTTCTGAAAGCTCTCGTACATCCGCCTTGGCACCTCATAATAGAGATGTGGCTGAAATCCAAATAAATATGGATGCCTTATGTGAGCCAAGGCTTTCCCTTCGAGGTGATTAAATCCAGATTGATATTTTAAAGACTTTCATATCCAACTCTGCAATCATACAACTGTCTTGAGCTGTAAACATCCTCACTGTACTATCTTCTCCACCCATTCAAGCACATATTCACACAGCGCAACTATACACTGTGCCTTTTCTATAACACTAAGTATCCCATGGTTGTAGGTATTGCCTATGTTACAGGGTATTTATATAGAGCACTTCTAGCCATCAGAGTCACATCACAGAGTAATGAAGACTTTATCACATGATGAGAGAAAGATTGACTGACGAGGAAGATTAGGATCTGGTGTTAAAGGTAATTAAGATGCTGGATGTTTTGTCAGAGGGAGATGGAGAGGGAGAGAGAGATTATTAGGACCTCTTGTTCAATGTCCAGTCTAATTGGTTTATTAGCCAGTGGGAAAGTTTCCATTTTTCATTAATACATTGTTGCCACAACTACCAGGGGAAATTTGAGGGTCCAGTTTGTTGCCAATGGATACTGGGATTGAATCACTGACCCTCTGGTTATTGGATGACCCACTCTACCTTCTGAGGCACAGCCGACCACATGAGCAAACTACATCTGTGGAGAAAATGCTGGTAAATGGGCCTCGAGTTTATTTTTCTTTTGCTGTGAAACCCTATGTACGGATTTGAGGATGTGTGTGTCTGTCTCACCGTTCTCTCTGCTGTTATCTCCAGCTGACACACCCACACTGTCTGAATCAGATGTGTTCCTCTCTGCTGATAATCTCTGAGGAAGACACGCATAAACAGTTTCAGAATAAAAAATAAATGACTATCCCTGAGACGAGCTAGCACACGTACCCACCTCTGGATTCTTTCATTCTCTTACATACTATCTCACAACCACAAACATCCGCTGACTCTTTTCCTACCAAATGTATGGCAGCTCTGTTGTCCTCTCTCTGAGCTTATTGCAGTTTAAGTTGCAACAGGTAGAACATAATAAAAGAGGATCTGCCTGTTCCAACAACGACTCACTGCCACTCCTATCATTTCTTAACACCCGATCACACTACATCTCCTCTTTGTTCTGAAAGACAAACACAGGTATAACTGCGCACTATAGAGCCAAACTGTTGTTTAAGGAAATTTACGGTGACAACACAATTGCAGCCTGCTACATACTTTTCCTCAGCTCGGCTGTGAAGATGAATTATTGTCTCGAGGATAAAAGCGACAGGATCTAACTAACAGAAAACATCCTCTCAGCTACACTTACCTTGTCAAGTTCAGTTTTTCTTGGACTGACGGGGGACGCAGACTCCTCAGGGCCTGTGCTCTGACCGCACACCTCTCTAACAACCTGCAGGGATATTTTACATTTGTCAACCTCCATTTTACAGTGAATTCCTTTAGACGTATGCCAAACCCACTTCCAGTGATTGTCAGCATGACTCCTGGCTGTGTTACTGTATAACTGCATACACATGTATCTAAGCTGGAATACAGAGCAGAGTGCAGCTTACTCCAAGCCATCTGTGGGCCTGTTCCTTGCTTTGCACCGCCAGCACCAGCGCATCGCCATTAGGCAACGTGAACCGGAGCTCATGGTGTTTCCTCTTGCTGTCTTTGGGTGCATAGACCACAGTGCACTGGGGCAGCAGCAGGTCCACATACGGGCATGTGTCCTTGGAACTCTTATAGCACTGCGGAAAGGAGGACAAATGCGACACTGTAGGTTGAAGGAGAGAAATATAAAAGTTAAGATCTATTCCTCTTTAATGAGTGTGTGAATTCTAACCTGTAGTCTGTTCTCCCGTATGACTGTGAGCTGTTTGGCCCACTGTCCGAAGCGTTTCTTGCGCAGCAGGAAGGCACAGATGTGACAGTCTCTGGCAGGAGGCATGGAGCTCTCATCCGACGGCCACTGATGAGTGAGCTGGACGCCGGGGCTCCTCTCTTCCTCATCCTCCTCGTAAGACTCGTATGAACTGCTCAGAGCGTCAGAATCATTGTCTGAGAGGAGCAACAGAAAACATGAAGTTAACTTCATCTCTTGTCCGTTTCTATCCTCTAATCAGAAATTAATTAGTTTCTTATAACTTACAAGAGTTTTTACGCTGTGAATTTATGCAGGTAGTGGGGTAGTTATTTTCAGCATCTTCATATCCGTCTTCTATGGAGTTGGGAGGACTGGACCTGACTGCAAATGGGAGAAAGAAAGAAATCTAAAATTTGTGCTTGTGTTTCATTGTGCCATTGATTGTAACTTATACTAATGCTGTTTGTCAATTTAGCTGCTTTCAGACATGCTGGGAACTCCGGATAATGTCCTGACATTATCCGGAGGGGCTGTATGTGGGAACGTCAATGTCCGAGTGAGAGGCTCCAGACTGAGTGTTGAGTTTATCCGGCCAGGCCCAGACTAAAGAAGTAGTACTATTCACGTCGAAGACACACACAAAGATGTCACAAGAGAGCTTTTGGTAATAAGGGCTGATGCCAGTGTCGAATTGCTGAAAACAAAGACATGTTACAGACCTAACCTAATTTGTTACGTCCTGCCTCTGCACCACCTGTCATCTGAACGCTCTGGAGATTTCTGTGTTTTTGTGAGCACTTCTTATTGAAATATCTCCTTTTATGTGTGAAAGGCAAAATCCGGACCTCATAGTGTGGATATTCTCCAGAGTTCTTGTCTGAAAACATCTTATGTGTGTGTGATTTAAATGCTGAGCAGTGACTGAGGTTTTACACCAAAATGACATGATGGCTGTGAGTTCAGCGGAGGCGAGAGGATGCTGACCTCGCGCGATGATGTACTCTGGCAGTTTGCCGGGACTGAGCGGTACCGCCTCCTCGTAATAGTCCTCAGGAGGCGGTGTGGTGGGCAGAGGGGGAGGAGAGTCCGCTGAGTGCAGGGCCGGGGAATCTGCACAGCTCTGCCAAAAGGAGACACACAAACATAGCTCTCAAATCTCCACCACAACCAGTCACATTTTTTTTCACACCCAAAGAACTGCATCATCAAAGAGATAAAGAGTAAAAGCACACACTCTGGGTGGATTTCAACGTTTTAACTCTTCCAACAGCTGGCCGAGTGACTTGTACACGGGACACCCCCACAACAAGGAATACACTCCCAATGTTTTTCTTTGCTTTGCATTTGTTTAGAGGTGCAATGGTTCCTTAAAAAGCTGGATTTGGATTTGGAGTGCTGACAAGATGGAGATCAAACAACACACATCCCACACATGCAGTGTCAACAAACCTCCAGAATTCAAAGCCAGTATTTCATTTGTAATTGATAGTTATGGTAAAGGAGGGGGAGTGTGGAACTTTTGGCAACTTGCCTGATTTAAAGTGTCAGTTTGGGCGTTCTTTTCTTCTTTGATATCATCTACATCATCCTTCAGGTCTCCCAGCTCGCAGTCTATAAATCACAACAGCACACAGTTACACTCCCACTTCTTTACTGTGTGAAGAAGGCACATCGGTGCAGCTCGTATGACGACAATGATGTGCGTTTTACAGCACTGTGCTGGAACTCAAACTCACCAAAGGTCTCAAAGAGGGACTCGACAAAGCTGGTGCCATTTCTGAAAACTGATGAGTTCATGTAGATGTAGTCTGTCCCCGGCACTGAGAGAGAGCAAGAGGAAAACGTGAAATAACTTCCTTCGTGTCAACAACATGCTGAGCGTTAGCGGATAGAAAGGGTGGAAATATAAATGAATGGATAAATGATAAATGCAACAAAAAAAGTGGATAATGCACATGCTGCTATCACTACCTCTTCCATTCAGGAGTCTTTATCAATTTTAGTTTTTTAACTAGCAGGACAAAAACTACTAGATGGATTACCACAAAACTTGGGAGGATGTGATACTAGTCAGGGGGCGGATCCAGCGATTTCTTTTTTCATTTTCTTTACCAATGTGTGATCGCGTATTTGTTTTGTGAATTTCTCAAAAGTGTCTTAACATCTATGACTGGGTCAAGTTTTGGTGCTGATCTGAATTTGTAATAATGATATTGTAATGGTAACTGCTGTAAATACAACTTCAGTAAAATGAAATGCAAACACTTTCCATGATACTGTATGAACAGTCACTGTGTCAGTGATTTCTCTCTGACCTGACGGCTGTAGCTGCTGCAGGAGGTTCCCCACTGATGTCTTCTTCTCCTGGGTGGAGGAGCTGAGGTTTTCCTGGTCCAGCATCTTCAGCAGAACTCCCAGCTCATTCACCAACACCTCCATGGCTGCACAGGGTCAGGGAGCAAAGGTCACAGGGGAAGCAAGTTCAGTGTATCAGCAGAGAGGGCAAAGGTCGGGCTGACAAGTCCAAACAAGCCCCAGGAGTAATTTCAAAGAGGCCGATTCTGCTTTGTTTCCCGTGTTTTCTGTCACTTTGCTTCACAGGTTGTCGATGTCAATCTGACACCTTATCACAGCCTGCCTGTTACTACCCAGACTAAACAACAACACCAGGGAGGAGTGACAGGAAGCAGGTTTGCTAATGGCTCATTAGCCCAGAAGCATAGACAAGTGAATACAAAGCCACTAAAAACAAGAATCTTATGCAAAACAGAACATCCTGAATGAATAAAGTTCAGCTGCACCTCTGACATGATGATGGGCACCAACCCCAAAACTCCAGAGCAAACAAGCAAGAGGTTTAATTCACAGGGACGTGATCTTTATTCAACAGTTGAAGTCATGAGCTGACTCAGACCCCCCGGCCTCCACATCATTTGTTGATCTGGGAGGAGGGATTGGTCCACTCCCTGTTTTCAGAACAGAACTTAAATAAACTGTCTGCCTCTGACAGCAGTGGGACACCCTGAGAACAGACCCGCTGCTGCTGTTGTGGTGTGTGTCTGAATTCCTCCTCTGTCGGATTTTTTGGCGGACGCAAGCAAGTGCCACCAGTCCCTCTCCTTATCTGTCCCTTTTTCCTCCATAATTTACATTTTTTGTATCCTCTTTCTTTTCTTTTGCTGCGTCCTACTATAAATTTTTGTACATCTACTCCTTCTGCCAATTTTCACAGTTGAACCACATCAGAGCCACTGACCCGTGCATCTTCATGGAGTCAGCCACGGGACAGCCGAGTCAGAGAGCTTTTTTGTTTGGTGTGTGGTCATTTGGAAATGAGACCGGTTACACTACACTAACTACTGCGTGCACTCGCGCGCACGCGCACGCGCACGCACACGCACACACACACAAGGGTTATATGTTGTGTATTTAGTGAGCTGGGTCGAAAATGAACAGTCGATCATTGTACCCGTCTAGAAAAGGCACTTGAGCCCTTATGAGTCCTGGTTAAAGTTAGTGGTAAGGTGTGTTTTCCAGTTATTACTGATGTTGTGGGAACCTAAATCAGTTTACAGTAACTTTATAGGGTCTTGTCTTCCTTATGGGGACAAAAATCTCGATAATTAATCTTGAGGTACAGACACGTTTTAAGGTTAGGTTTAGGTTAGGGTGAAGGTTCAGGTTAGACAAGAAGTAATGTAGGAAATAAATGTAAGCCCATATAATGTCCTCTGAATTCAAAGAGATGTGTGTGTGTGTGTGTGTGTGTGTGTGTTTGTGCGTGTGCGCGCTAACACTGCACACAGCCTGCTCCCACTCCTTGAAGACAGACATACTTTCCTGAGGTGGGTCTTCCTATGGGCCGACACAGTGCCACAATAGGTGTGTGTTCGTCTGTGCATGTTAATCAACTTTGTCTTCTCAATAGAACAGCTTCCAACCCTTGAAAAAAATAATAAATATGCTTTTCATGCAGGGATCTGAAATGTTACCTAATTAAGATCTGATTCATGCAACAGAAATAAGCAAGTGGAGTTCAGGGAGGGAAACTCATGAGTGAGGGATGTGTTGGCCTAGTGAATGCTGTCTCTCTGCCAGAGGTTTCAGCTGTTCAGATTCTGGCTCGAGTGCACCACTGGGCTTCCCCTACCCTAGTGGAGGAAACTTCTCCACAGCATGACTCACTCCCTGCACACAGAGAGCGATTTACACCATTCAGCACTAAATCTAATAGTGCACAGAAATCAACGCTGCAGTGCTTTTAAGGAGTCAGCATGAAGTAGGACAACTCAGGAAATGCTTTGCAGTATCTGGCATGGCAGGCACTTAAGACCACCCTTCAGTCAGCAGTCATGCCTGTTTAATCAACACTGCCCTTCTCACATGGGTACTCTCACATCTCAAACAGCACATGATCCTTTAAATCTCTGCTGCAAAGGTTCATAGGTACTCCGTGTGTTTGTGTGTGTGTGTGTGTGTGTGTGTGTGTGTGTGTGTGTGTGTGTGTGCGCACACGTTTCCCTCTGATGTCTTTCAAAAGCCAGATAAAACAGATTGTGAGCCCAGCACCTGAGGGAAACTACACACAAGCCCCCATATGATGATAACACTACATAAAAGCAGGTTGGATAAGGTTTAATCAAAGAAATACAGAGGGGAAATTGAAACGTTTGCAGCTTCAAGAAGGACAAACCACGACTTTAATCCGAGCTCTGATTACAGCTTCTTTTAACCATTGACAAAAACATTATGAGGGGATATTCCAGCCTAACCCCACAAAAGATGGGTAAGGGAATGTAGAAACCTTTTCAAAGCATTGACACATTTCCCTCCTCACACTTCCCTGACAATAGTTGTTAAACACCAGTCACATTCCTCACCATGTTAATAGTACAAGACTCTGCAAAGTGCATGTGTGTGTGCATGTGTGTGTGTGTGTGTGTGCAGCAGAGGGAGTAGTTAGTTTAACAGTGCAGACTCAGAGTTTTAAAAGAAGCTTAAATTAGAAGACTTTCAGAGGGAGTGAAAGAGAGGAGGGGTGGGAGGAGGATAATGTCAGTGAGTTGAGCACCTGCGCTAACACATCCAATAATTTGACACATAATGCCACCTCAATCCGATGTGACTCTCGTGCAGGCTTAGCTTATCTCTTTTACACACAGACACACACAGTTTCCCATGCGTGTCTAAAGTGACAAAATGTATTCATTCCGCGGCCCTGTTTCACAATAATGTTGCTGGCAGACATACCAGCTAACCACACATAGAATTTGCCAACCAAAACGAGTCTTTGGAGTCCTAAAAAAAAAAAAAATCACAATGCTGCATTATGAAGTCTGGGTGGAAAACTGTTGCTTTCTCAACAATTCAGGATTACTGCCCTTCATCAATTCTGGCATGATGGTTAAGGCACAAAGGAAACATTACCTGACCTCTCAACAGTTTCTACGTGTTTACGTTCTTCAATCTTCAACAATCCTTCATCAGCTTAATCTACCTACAGCTCAAATATGTGATGATTTATAAAAACTTTCTACACTCACCCTCAACAGCAGTGGATGACAGTCCCACCATTTTCCGGAGGAGAAAAAATAGCAATCACTCATAGACACACAGATACTGCAGGAGATGTTCCACATCCAAAGCCTTTCACTGTGAGTGTGTGTCCTGTTCAGTCTTTGTATTGAAGCTGAGCTGCCTACTGCTGCATACACACTCCCCCTTACCTCTCTTCCTCCCTCTGATCTGTTATCTCACTCCATCCCCTCCCACACTCCATCTCCCCTCCTCTCTTTTCTTTTGGTGGGGTAGGAAGGTGGTGGTGCTCTGTGTTTGTGTGTCTGTGTGTTTTGTGTAGCTCTATTGAACCCTCCCCCTCCCCTGTAATCCCAGGGATCGTATAGCACCTGGGAAAGGCCTGCTGTGTAAACACACACATGTGGACTAATAGCTAACTCACATTCTTTATTCCTTCACATTCTTTCCCTCAGTGCACTTTATTAACATTTAACTAGCTGTACACACAGTCTGTCGTCCACAAGATGCCAGTGAACCCACCAACCAGTAAGGCGTTGGTACAGCAGCCTTATCACCATTATTTAAATCAAGCTGCAGTTGATCATTTCAGTATATACATTTTTTTCAAAACACAAAGTGGATGATAAAGGAGTGACTGAAGGCTGCGATGTAGGTAAAGGCAAGTTGAGACTTTTCAGGAGTTACACTCGGTTGACTTGTTGCCTCACGGCAGACTCGTGTGTCCCAGCACGATGTGACATGCTGCCTTCAATCACACTGGCACCAGCGTTGCACAAACAAAGCCTCAAGCGCACATTGACAAATTCAACTTCTTCTTCTGAGTGGAGACTATTACTATACATCAGCTGCATAGTGGAAACTGGTGGTTGCCAAGGAGTGCACAACAAGTTTTTGATTTTTTTTACTTTAGTGAGAGACGGCATATAAAATAATGTAATTATCTCTGTAATTTTCGATGTCAAAGATTTACATGATGCAACAAAATTAAATTTGTCGCTCAGTTATGAAAGCCTTGAAAGTCGGGTGGGTAATTATGTTCTCAAAAACCTTTCATCTTATCGGTTGAAATCCTTTTCATGTCCCAATAGTGATTAATAAATTAAATTGCCTGACAGAAAAAAAGAAAAAAAAGCAGGTGTCTGTGGCCCTCACTGGACTTTAATAAACATGAACAATCATTTCATTCAGTCCTGACGTACCTGTCTGTCACTAACCGACCTGTCTGCCTGCGAGGACACAGACAATTATTGGAGGCTTCACAAGCTGAAGAGTCATACACTGCTGAATCACAGACGATGGCCAGAAGTTAGGGAGTGAGTCACAGAAGTAACAGTCACTACAATGTGCATCAGAGTAAACTGCGTACATGTAACCCTCACTCACAGGCCAGGCCTACTAAGTCCTCAGCAGACATTTCTGGTTTTTATTCAGAGATTGCAACATGTCCACATGCTGAGGGGCTGTAAGGTTCCAACTGGATGAATTACAATTAAATACAAATAGCAAAGTTGTCTCGATCCATTGTTTTGTGCCTTTCTTAAATGATGCCTCATTTTGAAAACCATAAACATGCTTTTCTGCTAAACCCTCTTGTTTTACTTCACAAAAGACACTGAAGCCGTGATGCCACAGACACACCCAGACCAACCTCTCCTCTAAATGTGATCCTGCAAGCAAAATGGTGAGCTCACACAGGATAGTAAATTCCCAGAGGAGACAAGGAAACGTACAATGCTGTTAAATACACATCATTTTACCTCTCGTTACAACTACTGGGTAAATACTTTAGAACTGATGGGTAATATTTAAGTATTCCAGATAGGTGGTTGGTAAAACCACATTTGAAACTTGGCGATTTCAAAATCAAATAGATTCATATTGAGTTTTTACTGTAATTAAATGTCCTTTTCTTAAATCTCTTTACCATTGCTCATATTGCATCGCCTAGCTGACCTTTATTTCTTCACCCCAAGGAAGATGTCTCCCACAGCATCACTGTACATCTCGTTTACCCTGTGTCACTCATTCCCACAGCACATCCATGAATGGCTGGAATTGCTGTCACTCTTTGTTACATGTAGATGTTCGCATCCTATTGGATAGTTAAGTCTAAAGTATGTATTCCTAAGTCCTTACGTCTTGCCACTGATGAAATACTCAAAAAGAGTTGAAGTTGGTGAGAGTTGAAGTTGGTGCCTCTCTGCCTGACTCATCTGAGTAAGATAGGAAAGTCGCTAAGCGTAGACACTACAATGTACTGTTCGTTGGCCCTTTATCTATAAACTAACTTTGGGTCCTGCTTAGAGAGAGGAGGGACTTTCTCTGGAACTAAACAGCCACTATTCTCCTGTACAGATATAATATACACTATACATATCATATAGTGGCATATACGGTAATTTGTGAGCATTTTCAAACATTCCTCAACTTCCTTGGATCAGACTACCCCCTCAATTGAAATCGGTTGAGTATAGTTTTTGGGAAAACCTGCTAACAAACACAGATAAAAACAAAACCTCCTTCATAGAGGTTATAAAAAACATAAATATAACCATATAGAGGTAAATCCTGTTTGACAAATCTGCTGTGAGAACCTCAAAGTACCATCTGTGAATCCACAAGAGATCAGTATCTAATGAAAACTGCTGGGGTTTTCTGGGAAGTCTCCTCTTCCTTATTGTCTTTGGACACGTTGGGTATACAGTGCAGCCATTTCCCAACCTGATCCGACATGAAAGAGCGCTGCAGGTTGAAGACTCTGAGGTGTCCACAAACCCAGTGTGGGACTTTCTTTGTCTCATCTCTGCAGAGGCCAGCTGAACAATACCACCCCGCGACTTTCCCATCATGTTAACAAGTCACAGGAGAGGTTTGAATGTTATCTTCATACCGTGTGAGAGTTATCTTAATACCACCATCCAACTCAGTCATCAAAGCTGGGGCAGGAAGCTGAATCACAGCTTTAAGAGACGTAGATGAGGAGATGTCATATCTCTGGTTCAGAAACCACAGGCTTTATCACACCCCTCCGGCTCTGCTTAGATCACTAAGGTGTGTGTGGAGCCAGCACCTTAACAAAGGTGAGCTAAACCAGATGGCCACAGACTTTTAATTATATTAAGAGCTGTGCCAACGATGTCTTCTCTCACCAGCCTGTGCCCCATCATGATGAAATCTCCTCCCACTCGACTCCTCAGATTCCAGGCATTTCCCAAGTGTGACGTTTCTCCTCTACCCCAGCACGAAACGTGTCTGGGCATTCTGATATCAGCGGAGCCCGTGAAAGGTAAACAGAAACCGTTCTGGTTCATTGGTCAGATGATAAAAATCAACATGATGACTGCATCTCTGACCTGACTGACATTACGCCTAGCTTCTGTTTGCTCAGTGTAGTCATTAACCTAGCCTGGATTTAAGTAGGATGATGAGAGCCAGATGCTATTTTTATGAAAGCCTCAGATTTATTAAACCTACTACATCCAACATTCTAATTATAACAATTGAGAAAATTACGACATGTTCGTGAAAGGGCCGGCTTGCAATAACAAACCCACTGCTTGTAATTTTCCTGTTTTGCTCCACTGCTCATCCCTATTAGCAAAAATTGGTTGACAACAAAGCAGAAAGAGAATATCGGACAGAATGGACAAACTTGAAGAACTTGAAGGACTCTTCTCCCCTGTTCTTCTTCTACCGTTTTACAAAAGTATCATCCAACCCATTCAATTTACTGTTCCACCTGTTACTTCTACATACCCTCTGTCACAAACTGGATAAAACTATTTAGATATGGTCCAACAGGGTACTCTTCGGCAAAAGCTTTGGCAAAAGCCTTGTACATGCAGCCATAGCAGCATGTTTGACTAACCACCCACTGTACTGTCCCTTTACTGTCCATCAATGTTTAATGTGAGATGTTCTTGCTTGTTAGTGTCCTTATTGTCCAATGATGATGTGTGTGGCTGTCTGTTTGAGACATGGTTAGTGAAGGTGAATATGAAGTGTTGTGAAACTGAATTTCCCCTTTACGGACAATACAGATGATTTCAGACCTGCACTGAACTCCAGATAATCTGAGAGTATCAAGAGTAGGTGAGAACTCAAATGTCAGTCAGTGCAGTGGGCATTTTCACCTCGCCTGAAAACTCCAGAGATTTTCCTGTTTTTGTGAACTCATCAAAGTGGATAATGTCTGCAAACTCTGTTTTGCAGAAATTCTTGGGAATTCCTGTCTGAAAACGGTTCAACTAACCAGCTTGAGATATGACTCCAAGGGCAAACTAATGTTGCTCCACATCTGCTAAATCAGTAAACAGGCAACTGACATCACATTGACTTAAAATGTAACAATATGGCAGGTTGGTGTTTGCAGCTTTTTCCCCATTGACCTCAAACAAACAGTTAATGCTGGTTTAAAAACCACTCATTATTATTATTATTACTGGCCCTATTGGCATTATTTATTCATCTAGGAAATTACAGAGATTCTCAGGAGAATGAAGAGATAAGAAGCACATAAAAAAATGACCTACACATGTGGATGGAGTCTTTTCAAACAATCAAATATACAGAGTTAAGGCTGAGACCATCAGAGTGGACATTTAAAGGCCTTTCTAACTGTGATAAGCCAACAGCTGAAAACCCTCACAAACTGATTTCAGTCTCATTGAGCACGCTGCCAACAAAACTCGTTTCCTCTCCTACATTAGTTAATGGGCTGACCACATTTACTGCAATGCCCAATGTGCTCCCTATAGAGAGGGAGCTTCCTCCCTCTGCCGATGACATCACCTATCAATTCCAGCCTTCTGTTTCCTCTTCCTGTCAGCTGACCCACTCCCACTTTTACTGTGGCGTCTCTGGTGACCCTATTCTCAATGCATTGTCTACATCCTGCGCTCGATACAATTGACTGACTACTTTTACAACTGTATTTCAAAGGTGTGACAATATAATGGATCTCTTAAAACGCACCATTATTACAAGGCTTTATTTAGCTACTGCAGTGTAGTCCCCCCTCGAGAATGTGAATTCCATTTTCATAGCTTTGTCGTGAACATTTATCATGTGGGTGGACATTTTAGACAAAGATACAGAGCACATGCCCTTTACATAACATGCTGGAGACTAGCAGCAGGTGAGGGGCACATGTGGAAAAACTTATTTGGTTTGGAGGAGTAGTAAAGTTACACAAATTGAGGCGAGAGGGGGAAAACATGTTATGCCCACTGTTTTTATTGTAGACGGTAAGATGCTTCAGGTTATCATAAAACAGTCGGCAGATACCACACTCTATTTTACTCAGTGTAGGGATGAGATTGTTTGTGGATACTGCAGGTAGTATTCTGTCCTCGTTTTGACTTCAGACCCAAATTATTGAGTGGCAGAACTGATTTCTTAGATGCAAACATCAAATTCATTATCTTAATTAATTTGGAGCATTGTGTCTTACTTCAAATATTCCTGTTAAATGCATGCATGGATTTGTACATGTTAGTACGCATCCTGTAAATGAGGTGTGTAAGTATCCTCCAGTCAACCTCTAGAACTAATTTCTAGCTTGAACGTGCATCCTCACTCCCTTTAATTAGGCCGCTCTAATGAGCTTGTCACCGGGAGACTAATCTAGTCTAAGTCATTAGTCCTCTCAGACGGCTGGGACGTTTCCATGGTGATTGGGTGGGAAAATTATGGGTTGGTGCACTCCCTGATCACCTGTTTAATCATTATCAGGCTTTTGAAGGCCAGCAACGGAGCACTGAAGCTTTTGATGTGCGTACACACACAGAAATGTTATCAGCTCAATTATCGTGGCGGGGCTACTTGAGTCATCTATGGAAAACAACTACATTGTGAATAATGCGATGGTAAAAACAGGCAGTAAGGAGTCTTTTAAAGCTCATAATGCCTTGAAACAAAGACATTTGGGTCAGAATGTGTAGTTCCATTGTTTGTGCTCATTTAAACTCCCAAAATCGTATGCCCCCTGTAAATCCTTTACTTCCTGCCTATCATGTCAATAGCTGGTCAGTGCGCCAATTTAGTGCCCCAATAGGATCAGGAATTCTCCAGGGGATTTCCTAGCCTTTCCCTCCTTTTCCATGTGTTTTTCATTCATTCATTCATTCAGGGACATGCTCATGTTCCCAAAGACCAAAGACATGTAGGTAAATCATTGAAATAAGAGTAGAGGTGGTATAATCATGGAATAGTAGCACACAATACTGTATATGTGCACAAAGTGTAGCACTGGTCAGAGTGCTACGCTCTGCAAAATGTTCATCTGCGTTTCTCTCAACATGGCTTTCAGTCAATGGTCAAAGGTCACAAAACTGCTCATGATGGGGGCAATGTCCGTCTGTTCAACTTCTCTTCCGTCTCTCCCCCATTTTTCATCTCATTTATTCAAGTCCGGTATGGCACAGAGGGCTTGACTCAGCCTGCTGCCAGACAAAGGCTCCACAGTATTATTTAGATCCTGTATCTGCCCTGAGTCCTATGAGATCACCACAATGCTATGTGTCGCTCACACTAAAGTATTCACACACTGAGAAAGATGCTATTCTGCAAGTGCAAGTTCAGCTTTAAACTGATGTTGCACAGACTCTGGTAATTTACACAGAACACACATGCACACAGGCCAGGAAACACACACTCACACATTCACACGAGCACAAAGGGGAAAAGGAACTGCTTTGTCTCCATTTGGGATTTTTCTTGTTAATGGGATTTTGACGGGAGCAACGGCTTCAGTCTTTCAGCCGAAAACTAGGACAACTCTTGAAATCCGATAGCTGTTGTCTGAATTGGATTCTTCATCCAAATTCTCAGTGATTATCTGAGGAACACTTTTTATTGTGTTAATATGTCAACTAGTAATATGAAGGGGAACCACCAATATACGAGCAAATTCTTAGACAGAAAAAAGTTCCACATCAATGCTGTTGTAGTTTGTTGTTGTGGTTTCATATATCTGCACACTGTCTTAAGACTAAACACCATTTCACCACCATTAATAAATCACCTCTGAGTTAAGTGATTTAATTATCTGCAGAATCAATATTCACGTATATCAATAAGCTTATAACATCAAGAGAGTTCTCTGCAGATTAAAAGTCTCAATAGTGAAAGCAGAAAAAGGCAAAGAGTGAGTGTCGTCAGTGTGAAGAGCAGGGCTCAACCATTGTCTGTGTTTAACTTTTTAAACAAACTTCTTGTTGATGCATTTAACACACTTACACTTGTGGGATAGGTAGAGAGATAGTTTTACAGACTCGATAAAAGTCCAGAACCACATTGTCAGTACAATCTGTGCACTGTTCTGTTTGATCCTGGATTCTCCCTTACGCTTACAAAATTCAATTTCTATACATGTACAATAACTAAATCATATATCAGTGCTAAATTATAGCTGCCAAGTAACATACATTAAAACTAAAAGATGATAGCTCTTATTCTATCCACGAGTCATATATTTCTGCCAAGTTTCTCCAATAAACCTTCCCTCTGAATATACTGCTTGTACGTACCTGTGTGCATATGAACCCCAGGCAGCGTCACTTTTCACCCTCTGCAACACAAGAAAAGATTTCTGAGTGCCACACACACTCTATAGACCCCTGCTTTAATGTTGTGCAGCATGTCTCCATGGAAACAGTACATAAACAGCTGTGCAGAGAATGACCATTGTCTATGCATGGTGGACATGTGCACGACCACACACACACACACACACAGACAAACATACAGTGCACACACCTCAGACACATGAATCATGGGGATCTACTCATTATTGGGTTACGAGGGAAATTCCACTTCTTATGGGGCTGGTCCACAGCGGTCTTAAATGATTTACAGCTCAATGTCATGGTGGGGCATAAAGAAATATATAATAATGTAAGTAATAAAAAAAAAGTACTGTATGTAGGAGTGTCACTGAGCTTGCACAAGTATTAATGTCTGAATTTCCGATCTGATGGAGAATCAATACAATGAAACTTATTACGCTCAGGGGAGATTCCCCTCGTTTCCATGCAAGGCAGAAGTAGTGGACAGTGCTCTGCTGGAAACGGCTTTATAACAGAGCAGGAGACACACAGACACAGAAGCAGATAGGACAAACTAATTAAAAACACAAACAAATTTAAATTAAGCAGGGGGTGTTTTTAAAGCTGGAAAGTCAGTGTCGGCCTCACTCAGCTGCATTGAAGAGTGTCTTCAAGGGCTGGTCAATATAACTGCCAATATTAATGGTACCATAATTTTCACAACAACAATATAATAAAAGTCTGATATTCATCAATATAATGATGAGGACGTACAGTATTGATCAACTTCAGATTTGTAAAATGTTTTGCTGTTTATTAAGTGTTGATCATTCTCTGGTTAAAGAAGAGTTAACCATCACTAAAGGAGCAAAAATGTGTCTTTATTCCTTAAAGAAATAATAATGTAACACTTACAGATGATTGATATGAAATGTTTTACCTTGATATTATATTTGGTCACACTACCCAGCCCTAGTTTCTTCTGACTGGAAACTTTTGTCCACATTCAGGACAATGACACCATTACATCATAGTTAGATTAGCTAAAACTGCTTAGCACACAGGCTGTAACATACTGGAACAGTCTTTAAACAATGTTATAAACCATTTCCACAAACACAGCTTTTGTTGCGTGGACATGCAGATTGCAGAATACATAATCAGAAATGTGTTACACGTGCACACACAGTGAGGTCACTCACTGACCACCGACTAGATGACGACAGCACAGTGCATTTTAATCCTACTCATTTGACCTGCTAATCTTAACCCAGTGAAAACAAGTTTTAATTCAAATGCCTACAATGCAAATCATTGTGAATGTTCAAAGAAGCTCTCAACAAGCCTTAAGACTCAGAGTTATGCCAAATTAATAGGAATTCTCTATGTGTCCTAACTCACTTGCACAGATACTCTTTTTACACATTTCTCAGAGGAACGTCGATATGTGGAGCACTTCAACCATCTCATTAGAAGGCAGGCATGGATTGAAAAGGGATTTCTCGAGCATGCAGCCGACTTGTGTTCACATGAGCAGTATGGTTAATTTACAAATGATTGCAAAGTCCACAGCAGATCACCGTTTTGTTCACATATGCCAAGTATGCTCTTAAACAATCCTGACAAAAGCTGCAATTCATAATATCTGCTGGACTAAATCACAGACAATCCCAGCCCTGCAATGCATGTCAGCGGGGACAGCCTCTCCCCTCTCACACCCACCTGATGCTCCGCTTCTCATGAGGTGGCGGTGGAAACAGAACCTTTATTACGCTGCTGCTCCAGCTGGCTTGCACAGCGCATATTAAAATGCTCCCACCATTCAAGCTCATACCTGCCTCTTATCAAACTTACCAAGCTTGAACTTGTACAACTCCACAAAGTAAGCTGATAGAGTCGGAGACGTAACCTTTGAGACGTGCTGACTTAGGTAGTTACAAGGATATTAATTTAAACATCCGTAATTAATATTTGATTTTAACGATGTGTCAAAGGGGTGCTACTTGTAAAGACCATCCTTAAGAGAACTATTAACTCACATTATCACTCTCTCAGCTTTTGTAGCTAAAATTAGACAGAACCAGTGTTTTCATGTACATATTTAACGTTGAGCATAAACAAGCTTAGAGAGCAACACTTCTCTCAGGTGTTAGTGAAGAACAAAAATCTAAATGGAGTAGGAGTATAGGGCAAATATCAGGTTCACCTGGTTGACACAACAATGAATGAAAGCTAATGTTCTCTGCTTCCCAATTCAGGAGTCATGTCCTTTGGAGGATTTGGTCTACAAAGGAAGGGTCTTTGTAGGAAGAACAGACTGCAAAAGCCAAAGAGAAATGAATCAGTGTGGTCTACAGAACATTGCGTCATCAGCCTTTCCAAGTCTTGCAGTTGAATTGTTGGCTACTTTGAGCCCCTGCACTAACCGCAGCTTGGTCCCCTGCATATCTAGCTTGTTAGCTTTGCGTGTATTGACTCCTTGAATAGGTTGGCCAGAGAAAGATTAATCGATTGTATCTTTCGTTACTCTGAAATTTGTCAGATGCACTTCAAGGAGCCTTTGCAATGGGACAGCTTAGTTGCAACACTATAACGCAATCTTCAATGCCCATCCGCAGGTTACAGCCACTGAATTGGGACACAGCACATGTCTGCTAGGTGTATATAATGCTGTCACGTTCACTTTATCACTTTTATAAAATGATAATATAATATGTCAGAGTCAAGTTTCAGCTCATTGTGCTGCACCCAGGTGGCTACAATGTCAATGAATTCTGCTTTAACAGTTGTTGCTCAGACCAACTAAACAAGAAGAAAGCACCATGTTGAGCGTATTTGTTATTGTTTGCAATTAATTTATACATTTGCTGACAACTAAACTAACCATTAGTCACTGTTCTATTGATCAAAAACAAAGGCTAAGTAGGTAAGGATTTGCCAATCTGGTCATTTAAAGAGCATACACACAGTTGGGTGCTCCCTTGGGACCACCAGCCGTCACCATGCGTTTTCTCCTGCTGGGTTTAAAACACAAAGCTCAGATATAGACAGTGGGTCAAACTAAATTCCTGCTTGTGTTGACAGGGATGAGAGTGACAGACTAAAGGTTTCTATCAATACAGACAACAGCTAAAAACACATCCTCCTTTAGATACTTTGTGTACACACTGAACAGACAGGTAACATCCACATACACTGACGAGCCGAGGAAGGATGGAAAAGAGTTCAGTCCAATGCAGGAAGGACATGAAATAAGCAACTTCAAATAAAGTCTCTACTTTTTGCATGTATGCGATGAGACTATCAAACAGCTGCAGGAAATAAGAAGACAGAAGATTGAGAACCATGTGCAGTTCGTCCCATTTCCTTTCACCTCCAGTCAGTCGAGTTAAACTGTCCATAAAGTTGATTCCTCATAATCACTAACACATGTTTACCTGCCGGGCGGCTCGCAGTGAGTCAGTGAGAGGCACACACGTGTTTCCAGCTCTGTGAGCAGTAACATGATACAAGAACATCAGCTGAAGTGTAACAAAAAATCTGATCAGACAACTTTAAAATCAGCTGTAAACTGAAATCCTCATAAACGCTGCGTTGGGCCACACCTCGTCCTGTAACTGCTGTCATTTCCAATCTTACTGCCAGAAGCCCACGAGGGGGCTACATCTATTTATTTGCTCTGACAATGTGGAAAAATGTTGTGACGTACCCTTCCCAGAATAAAAAAACCCCATGGAGCAAAAAAAACCTGTTCTTATTCCCAGCTTTTAAAACACTGTAGATGTCCATCTCTGCAAGTGGTGTGAAATGTCAGAGATTACCATAACAACCTGATCGCCAAAATATATAATTTCATCCAGTGGTTTGAATTGACTCGGGGAGTGGGATTCACTTTTCCAAACAATAGTCAGTCAAGGATCAGAACGTGGCTTTAGCTCTTCAGCAGAAGCAACATTCACATTTTAAAATGTGCACCACCAATCAACAGACAATTGATTTGATTGAAAATTTTAATTTAGAGTGTATCACTGAAGAAGATTTTGCAATATGTCAGAGATTTAAAAAGGCTCCAACTTTTAGATGAAAAGTAGGGGGGGGGGGGGGGGGGGGGCAGCAGTCACAGGTGTGAGAGGAAGGAAACACACGGTGGGCGTGTGACAGGGTCTTCACCGTGTGTGTGACCCATTGACACTTAATGCAAATCTCTAGAACCACATGAACAAACTGTGCAGAGACACAAAACAGTGAAAACACACGTTCAACTTTCCTGCAGCAGAGATTCTGTACAAGAAAAGTCCACTTACATTTGTTGCCGCTTGTGTCCATCGCGCCAGTGAAGAAGTGTGAGGCTGTTGAAACGCAGCGCCGGACCATGTGTGAGTGTGTGTGTGTGTGTGTGTCTTTGTTTGTGTGTGTGTGTGTGTGTGTGTGTGTGTGTGTGTACAGTAGTTTCTGGAGGCTGCTGCTTCTCTGCTGGGTCCTACAGTCTGCCGTCAGTAATCCACCGCCATGTTTTACTACACTGGCGCGCGCACACACACACACACACACACACACACACACAGGTGTTTTCTGATTATATATATGGGCGTGGACATGTTGATTGACAGCTCTGGGCGGGATGACTTTGGACCTGTCGTCTCTCACATTGGTGCTCCGATTTTCGTGACGTCGGAAATTCACATGCGTCAAAACCGTGAAACCGATAAATCGACCAACACCAGAGTTGTTTCTTGTTGTTGCTGTTGTTGTTGTTGACGTTTTTGTCGTTGTTGTACAGAGGCTTCATAAATGCAGAGTTTGAAATGTTGCTAGCTGCAGTCAGATAAGTGATTTAGCTTTGTGTAGCGCCATAAAGTAATTTTTTTTGTAGTAATCTTACTGTGTTTATTTTTTTTACTACAACTGCTACTATCTTTAAACCACTATTTAGCACTTCCCGTGGATGTACATTACATCACTTTCTGCTCTCTCAATCCATTTTTTTCTCTTCCAGTTTACTCTACTGTCATCCTGTCCACCGTGTGCCTTTTGACTGCTGCTATGTTGAACTGTGTGCTATAATATAAGTACTTAATTTGTTGCGTACTTATATGTTCTGTCTGCTCATTAGATCAGAGAGTAACAGCATTTCAATCCTGTCTTTGTCCTGTATGGCAGAATTGCATGTAAAGTTGACTTAAGACTGGAAAGAAAGTACACTTTGTGTTATAGATGGTGTTATTAATAATAATAATAATTCAATGTGCTATTTGTACACATGTTTAAGCTGCATATATAATAACTCTGGATGTCATGAAGGTAATGCACGATGGACTTCTGACTGGACATGAAGGCATCCTGCATGATGCTTCTCCTCTACAAATCTTGGAGGAGATTGTTGTTTCGAAATTGAAAGACTCATTTTACTTTCTAGATTTCTCTAGGGAGCTCGTGAGATTCAAAACCTGACCCCTGGAAAGCTCATTTAAAAAATTGAGACTGCACATCTCTAGCCTTGACTCGGGAAGACTGCACTTGAACCTACTTGGGGATACAATAAGATAAACAATATAAAAAAATGAATGTATTCTATGTGAATGGTGTCACATGAGTGGGCAACACTGTATCCTATATATATAAAATTACATCAGAATGACCGAACTTGGGGAAAAAAACCTAAATAAAAAACAAACATTTGAAATATAATATTTGACTCCTCCATATTATAGTTGGCAAGAATCTCTCCTTATATTTTCCCCCACTTATATTATGGACAGTGTTTAATTTACTTACATTTTACTACATTATCAATATCTGCATTTCTTATTCTCTTTTCTCCTGTGTATAAAATGTATTTGTCTTCTTTCTACTCAAACCAACCAAATAAACTACTGCTTGGTAACCTTGGGTAAACAGGTAGGATGAGAGAAAGGAGTATGTGTGTGTGTGTGTGTGTGTGTGTCTGATCGATGTGGAGATAGTAAAGTGAAGACACTTCTAATGAAAACAAGAACTAAATACCATAGGAAAGAACAGGTGATTGTGTTCTTCAAAGACTAAACTGAATAATTATTCTATGTAATATAAAACATATATATATTTATATATCTCATGTGTAAAATCTGTATTGTTGCTTTTTACCGGAACATGCTGAAAGATGATGAACTCAGACTCAGTGAACCCTTGAGTAACAGCTGAGACTCTGAGCCGTCTCTCTCCACCCGCACACAGAACTTGTCTCAACAAACCCCAGGAATGCTCCCACATTTCTTTAGTGTTACATTCATAGATGAGCCAAAGGTATTACAGCTTCCTCCCTGTTTTCTGTTTTAAACAATGATGTTGTGAAAGCCTGCAATCCAGCAACCCCCGTGACTCCTGAACTCTGTCTCTATTTCTGAGAGAGCATGTGAGGCAACACCACTCTCTGTCTGTCAGTAGGTCTGGTGTCATTTTGTTCTCATTTGATTGGAATCTGTCTTTTATGAAACAACTTAAGGGTCAACTAGCACAAAGACGAAATGTGTGCAGATATAAAATGTTTTCTGAGCAGATTTTTTAGAAGTTAGTACAAAGTAAGCAGATTACTCCTAATGAGAGCTGCTATGTTTTTACTGTAAACCCCCCAAATTAATTCAGAGTTGTCTCATATTGTATCCTACAAACCCAGGGAATCATCATCAGGTGATATTGAAATGTTAACACATTAATTCACACAGGATTATGTCATTTATTGTGTGAAAACCACTAATTGGTTATAATCGATTTCAAGTTTCAATAACATTTTATTTGTATAGAACCAAACCATAACAAACATTATGCAAAAGCCCTCTACCTAGTAAGTATCAACGGATATTGATATAATCAATATCAATAAATTTGTCTTTTCCTCAAATGGACAATATCAAGTCTTAACACATGATGACAACAGTGTGAGCCGTGGTAGCTTTGCATAATGCACTGTGGGATGATGGACAGCAAATTATGTGTAGCCATTAAAGATTCAAGCAGCCTGCAGAAATCAGAATTCTTATGGAAAGGTTGTTGATTTTTCTTTGGATAAAATGTAAAAATAAACTAATAGTCATTTTTTACACTCCTCATGCTGGTCAAAAAACACATGGAACCGCCGACACAGTCAAACATCATGTCTTTGTATGATGTCGCTCCATCAACATTTCTTTATTTACTAAAACCAGTGACGTTTGTTCGCGCTACACTGCCCTCACCTGGTGTAGAGGAGTAATGACCGTCAAGCATTAGACATTTTGTGTTTTTATTTTTCAAACCAGAATTCAATTTAGAGATGCAACTCCTGTGCTTCATGCAGTCTTAAATATTGAATATGAAGTACAGTGTTGGTTTGATTTATTAAAGTATTAAATATTTAACTTTTAAGCTCAGGTCATGTAATTAATTGAAAAAAATTAGTATTATCTTAATTTGACAAAATAAAGAGGGATGCAGATAGTAAAATAATTTATAATATTATACATGTATAATATAATATAATGTATTTATTTTGTGAGCGTGTTTGTGGTGTAGCTGTAGAATTTGAAAATTGCCCACAGGAGAAAACTGAACCTGGAGGAACATCTCAGGGGAGTCACTCAGGAGTTAGAGAAAAACCAGACAGGTAAGACAACTTTTACATTTATTCTGCACAGAAGAGTCTGTCACCATATGGTGGGTTAGGGAGTCTCTTCAGGCCCACACACACACACACACACACACACACACACACACACACACACACACACTGAGAGACATTTTTCACCACTTCTTATAGTTGAAATATCATCCATCTATCTATTTATCTCTCTGTCTATCCATCCATCCATCAATCCATCTCTCCATCTCTCCATCCATGAAAGATTAATTTACCTTACAGACATGAGAGTGATCTATATACAGTAAAATATAGTAGAAATGAATGGCTCACAAATATAAATGATAGGACACAGATTCTGATTCAAAGTTTAATTTTTAGTGACAAAATCAAAAATTAAAAGTATTCAAAGGAAGTAAAGTCTTCAACAACCCTGGATCTTCGTCAGCGTGTTAAATACCTTGCAGAGCATTTTTTAATGTGAGTGAATATAATCTCTGAAGTTACAAAATTATTGGATTATCATCATCCCAACAGAATATAAATAATAGTGAATTAAAATGTATGAATGACTACAGTCCTCTTCCTACAAAACATTGAGCCACAATTGTATTGCAATGAGCTGGAGAATGTGGAACAGGACTGAACTGATGTTTCCTTCATCTATTACATCAAATGGATTTGCACATTCTTTTAACCACACAGCTGCACAGTGAACTGCATCTACTCATGGCCCTTCACTACTGGACCAGAATGTTACATGGAAGTGATCTGCGAATCCATTTATTTGCATCCTCACTTTGTTTTGTTTTATTTTATTTTTCACACAAATCCAGGCAGGTCACACAAACATTTGTATAAGTTCACCTCGGATTGCTTTGTGTATTTTTTTTGTGTGTGTGTGTGTATCAATTAGTCTAAACCAGAGGTACACAGTATTAAATGTGGGAGAGCGAAAGCGGGGGAATAGGTAAACAAAACGCATCTTTAGAAACCAAAGCAAAGTGATGCTGCAGGCTCACATACTCATTCCTCTCATCTAATCATTCGCACTGATAAAGTGTCAGAAATGATATGCTGTATCTACATTCTACTCATTCAGATTGCTGGTGCTGCACACTCATAACTAAGAGAGCATTACAAATAAGGCAAAACCAAAATTCTCCTCAATGTGTTTTAGGTACTGCGGGTCTGGTCACAAACGGCCCCCTCGCGAGGCCTTCCTTCATCCTGCAGGCTCAGGAAAAAGCACAACACTACAGTTTCTATTGCAAACACTCCAGCCCGGCACACAGCTGCAGTTGCACCACCTAACTTGCTGTGCATCATGTCTCTGTGGCCCTCCCTCGGCATTCCCACAAGTCCACGCTGCTGTGACCAGAATTTGGTTCGTCGTATGAGGAGATCTAGAACAGGTTGTCAGCCATGGCAGTGACAGTGAGTCGAAGTCTTCTTCTCGCTCCTTCCTACAGTCAGTAAAGTCTGCGGCTCTGCTTAGGGCGGCGTTCGGCGGATGTGTGAACATCGCTAAAAGAGTCGAGCCTGCTTCTTCAGCTCGTTCCTCTTCCACAGAGCCAGGCGGTCGAAATCCTCCACTGTCATTCCGAACACTTGTACAAACTCCTCTGGGGACAGGTGACGCTGAGAACACAGGGACAACACACAGTTATAGGTCCAACATGTATCTGTTATACACTCTTTTAACAACAGGTCTGTAGATACTATTGAGAAAGTTAAGGTTAAATCCTTGTTAATATTTGTTAACATTCAGTGATACATTCACACATATCACCAGTGTCGGGCAATAACTGATGACATTAATACGTTATGTGAAGTAATGCATTACAAAGAACTTGCCTTCATTAATGTCAAGTGTGAGGGAGTACAATTTCAAGTCCAGTAATTACACAACAGTTGCTCATCCCAGTCATGCAACATTTTGGGCTCGACTTGTTAATTTCAAAGTTGGTTGATTTCCAAACGCTGCCACATGACTCTCTTGTCTTTTAGAGATAGAGGGTGTTTCTCCATTCGGGGCTGTCTGGAGTTCTGCTACTGTCTGGATGGTCAATTGTCCAAATTGTGCGGCGGCCTACTCGTTAAACTGCAATAAATTACCTAAGGTAAATAGTCATTACCCAAACGAGGTTATGATTTCATTCGTGTTACTTGAGCTCTCTGTCGGTTATTTAGCAGGATAACACAAAAAAACGCTGAAAGGACCATCACTCAGGTGGAAAAATAAAGTGTGGGTCAGGGAAGAAGCATTTAAAATTTGGTGTGAATTGGGATATTTAGAAGACTGATATTTATGAGTTTGCGCAATTTGAGGCGGACCCATAAAACATCTGGATCTAGTGAATTTAAATGTGGTTTCATAAGAGGACTGAAGGTATCTCCTCTGCTGAGAGTCATTCTACGTAGTTTCTCGATGTGTGTAAACATGAGGAGAATTTGACCGGGGCTGAGAACTGAGTAAAGAGAGTTGATTTAATTTAATTGAATTCCATTGCTGCACAATGAGTATAGTAATGTAATATATTTGTATATGGGTAAGGGGTAAGGAGTAATTAACTTAATGTTTTAAGTCACTTGTCAAAAACTAAATTAAGATAAAAAATATATAAAGGTGTTTGTATGTAAAAAATCTACCACAAATTTGAATTTTTCTGTTTTCTTTTGAGAGACCTTGGCTTGGGCTTGTCAGCACTTTATTACATGGGTGTGGTTCTGCTGGGGACTTTAGGGTCTCTAAAACCTTGGCAACCAGTTTGAAACTGGACCCGGGCCAACGTCTTCTCAGCACAGTTGAGCCTGAGGACACATTCATAACTCACCTCCAGTCTGGCTCTGTCTACGTCTTTGGGCACCCTGTTGCGCCCCCTGGTGGTGACAATGAGGGCTTCGTAGGGGTAAATCTGCAGGGAAGGAGAGGCGGCGATGCTTCATCAGATTTCAGGGACATGGTAACTTGGATTATTCAACGTAGAGGCTGACATGCTTGCATGGAATTTATTAGTGGAGTAATTATGTTAAAACCTTACCTTGTACTCTGCTGGGAGAGAAAAAAACAGAGTCAAGTCAGTACAAGAGAAGAAAAGCAGCTTTGAATTAATTGCTTCAATCTAATAAGTGTTAGGTGATTTAAATTTAGATTAAATTACCTCTGCTTCCCCAGTTGACCTCACTGGCACTGTCGTACTGGTACTGGTAGCAGTCTGCACTCTGAGGCTGCACACGCATAAAGGGACAGTTAAGAACAGCCAGATGGACAATACATTCAGTTTTCTTAAGAACATGTAAGACACATAAAAACCTAAAATCACGTCATGTGTTCCATGCTGCAGTCTTACCCTCTGGAGGCCATTGCGTCTATATCCTGGCAGTGAGGCCGACTTGCAAACGAAATCTAAAACACAGTAAACAGATATAAAATAATTCCAAAAGCAGTTGCTAAAATCTTCATCCAGTTTGGTACATTAAAATCAGATAACAGTGACTTGACAATGCCAGAAGATGGCGCTCATGACTAATGCAAAAATCCCAATGTTCCAGATGTGTGCACATAATACTGTGCAAACAAATTCATCAAACATTTAAAAGCAGCTAGAGAATATTAATATAAATGATAAACTCACCAGTGTCAGTGTTGTACTGAGAGCGTGGAGCTGTGACATAAAGAAATCATACAGTTATGAATATATGTTATCTTCCTTATTGCACAACAACACAAAAGCTGCAGCATCTCTAATCTTCCCCGCTCTGTCCATCTTATTCTGTAATTTTGATTAAACTCCCTTAAAATATATTCAGAAAATTGCTGAAGAGATTTGACAGCCATCTGTCGAGTTTGAGTCTTAACAAAGAAACAGAACAGGAGCAAGTTGGGCTCCCGTCAAGGCCTGGGAGGAATACAAAACATCAAAGTGGCAATAAGGCAGAAAGAGGCCAAGACTGGTTCAGGGGGAAAAAACTGAAAAACATACAATCACACCGGCACAAAAAAAACAGACCACACACTCCCACCATCTAATCGCACCACACAGCTTGTCTGGTTACAAGCCTTTGTTGCCTTTCAACCGCAGCCAGCAGAAGTCCTGGTTCGGTTGTGTTCCCTCCCATCTGAGAAACGGCTTTAATGAGAGATCTTACCGCTCATAAATAAAACAGGATGTGGGACACCAGCTGTGAGAGCGAGAGAGCGAGAGAGCGAGAGAGCGAGGAACACGCAGCTACACGGACTGACGGATGCATAGATGGAGACGTAAGAGAGTAGAGGGCAATTTCAGGAGAGGGTGGAAGGAGAGAAAAAAGATGAGAGGTGGGGGAAATTGATGGAGCAAGGAAGTATGTAAAGGGGGGGACATTTGGATGGAGATGAAGACGGACCAGTGTCTGAGCGTCAGAGGAAGAAACAACTCCGCCACTATAGGCTGCGAGACCAGCGGAGCTTACAAACAGAAACAACTCTGGTGGATTCACATCTGGCATGTGTGAACACCTGGTTGAACGCTCTGTAGCTTAAAATGCTCAGAATGATCAGATATCCTCAAAACGACGACGGGACACATCTGGTGCGGCTGCCGCTGCCGGGGCCACAGCAGGTTTGGCAGCAGCTGTTCTCCCCTCACAGCATCTTTCCACGTCAATAAACCATCCAGCCTAAAGCAGCCATGACCCTCTGTGACCTGCATCCACAACCCGACGCCCTGGCCTCAAACCCAGATGACAGTATACGTAGGGGCTCATAAAAAGGCTGCACATTAAGATGTGGTAACTTGCAGGAACAGAGAAAAGAGGGAGAGGCATAGGGGGCAGGGTGGATCCTTACAGCCGTTGACGGTGTTGTTGTATGCCGTGGTGCTGTAGCCTGTGGTGTTGAGCGCTTCCTTGCTCCCGCAACGAGAATTCCTCGCGCTGCCCCAGGGGTCATTGTCATAGGAACCAGATCTGGCTTTCATCTCCTCCTTGAGGATCAACCTCCCGATGCCACTCCCAATCTGGGTGCAAAGAGAACAAGGAAGAGAGGCAGACAGAGGGGGGACAAAAACGGAGGGAGACATTAGGGAAAACTGCTAATTTAATGTAGGGTGATTGCAAAGATGGTGAGAGAAGCAACTAAAGAAAAGGAGGGTAGTTTAAGAATCATACGAAGAAAAGGAAGTGCGTTACTTATGGGTGTTTCTGCGGAGGGGCTCTTCTTCATGATGGAGAAAGTGAGACATACAATAATGAAACTCTTACTCTTTGAAGACTGTTACTCCAACTCTCTTCATCTCCACCTGTCGAGAAGCGTCTTCTCGGCACACGATAGGCTGAGCGAGCAAAGAGATGAAAGAGATTCCCTTGGTTGAATATAGAGCTCAGAGTGGAACGCAGTAACAGAGTGGGCGAGTGAATAAATGTGACAACACAGACGTACGAAGTCAACCTGCACTCCTACGGTATGTCTGTGTTTGGTCCAGTGGAAAATGCAAAGAAATGGGAGATAACTACACAGCTTGTCGCTCAAGAATCCGTTATATGATCCTTCTTACCCCTGGGGGAGCTGCTGTAGGGGTAGTAGTCACACTCTGACTGGGTGTATGGCTCAGGAGAGTAGGTGGACAGCCTGGAGGATCTGAGGATGTCCTCGCTGGTCCTGCTTTTGGTGGCTGCGTCCAAGTGATTGTCTGCGAAGAAAGGGATGAGTTAGGAAAGAAAAGAAAAGCAGACAGGACCAAAGTCTGGAAAAGAATAGCTGGGATTTTGGGAAATATGATGAGGAAGCTGGAGCAGGGGGAAGGTTACTGTAAAAGGAAGCAGGGAAACAACTAGCCTGTTGCTGTACAGGTCAAAATAAAATTACCCGAATACCAGCACATCTGAAGCGCTATAAATAACCTGTCATCATGTTTGAGTAAAGGAGCAATATGAGGCTTCTTCAGTTTTTCTTTCCTCCTGTGCGTCATGTAGGTTCTTGAGTAGGTAAATGGTCTGAAAAGTATTCGAAAAATGTTGGCCAATTAGCACGTCTGTAATTCTTTCTAAATAAGTCAGGTAAAGCCGGAAAGGAGTCGAACAATTCTCACGCACGGGCCAGCTGGCCAATCAGAGGAGACTGGGCTTTAACAGATGGTCATTCAATATGTTTTTTTTTACCTTAAAGTATTAATAGTGTAAAATAAACATGTGAAATTTACTATGGGATTTTCCGCTGAACGACGTTGTTGTTGTTGAACGTCTTAATCCTGCGTCGATGATGTCATTAGCGGTGCAGAGAAAAATTTGCAGAGCTGTGTCTGAAAGCATTTTTTTAAATTTCCTGACGAGCTCACTATATAGACCTCTATATAATAGTCACTATATAGTTAAAGTAGGGAAAAGTGAGTGAGTGGGGGATTTCGTACAAATCCCAAACGTTTCAGACAGAAGCTGAAAAGAGGACCTGCAGCAATGGACAGTATGAGGACAGCTGTGTGTTTTCTGAGCATCAGAGCACACAAACCCTTTTAAGTAATGACCCAAATCTATATTATGAACCTGAATATAAGAATAATAAAAAACAAGGGGGAGTAGCGGCCCCTTCTATGATAACTGACAACGTCACAGTGACAAAGCTACATGAAGTCGCTGTGCTCGATGTTTGAAAATATTTTTTGTGCTAGCTGTTTCCACATGCTCCTAGTTTTCAATGAAAATATTTTTGCAGCATAATATTTCCAATCACCCTGGTTTTGTATAGGAAGATATAAAATGTCAACCAGCCAGCATTACAGGTATTGCAACATGGATTTAGTTACTATTCTAAAGGGCTACATTAGCTGTTTTCCCTTGCTTCCAGCCTTTATGCGAAACCGAAAATTGACGTATCCCGACTCCATATTACTTCATATTAACGGAGAGACATGAATGTGGTATTGATCTTCTCACAAAGCTCTCAGCAAGAAATCAAATCCGTGTATTTCCCAAAATGCCATTCTATTGCCACAAGACTGTCACTGCAGTGTGTTCAGGAGGAAAATGTGTCAATGAACATCACAGCAGTGAGAGAATTACATTCACCCGACCAATCCACAGTCATCCTCCCCCCATTCCTGTCAGAGAAGATCAATATTTCAGCCAGCGGGATGAAATTAGTCAGTATTAACATGAGTTCAGTTACTGTTCGGCCCGCGGCACAAGGTGGCTTCATGAGTGGTGTGAGGCGATGATATTGATGCCTCTCTGCACTAAAGCACAGTCAATGGAAGTCAATGGGGGTGACATGCAGTGTAATGTCAGATGGATCGCTCTTCACTCTGTTAGCCATAAGCCATGCGGGCCCCGGTCCATGATCCATTGAATTCCTATATACATGATGCACCATGACACCAAAGGCAGATGTTCAGATCATCCTGTCACTGGACGTATGGTTATACAATATCCTGACACATGGGATCACAAACACCGACCACGCACAGACGGGACATATGAGATGTCTACTCCACGGACAGTGAGTGAAACAGCGAGAGGAGGGAGATACTTACAGCGGCAAGGTCACCGGGTAAAGTGGAGCAGAAGGTGAAGGGAAGTGAGTAAAGTGATTGGGCGCAATACAAACAGAGGTGAAAAAGAAAAAGGGAAATATTATTGGAGCATCCCAGAGGGAGATGTGACAGGGTGAAAGATTTGCTACCCGTACGGAGCTCAAGGACACACTCAGCAAAACAGTGGTGGTGTTATACAGTCTCTTTTCTATACAGGTAGCAAACTGGTTAACTGATTAGTACGCAACGGGCCATTGATGCGCACAGCAACTCCACGTGTCTGTTTGAATTTAAATCAATCATGTTTAGTGCTGAAACAAGAGGAAATAATAATCAGGATCTGTTCAGGAAGACATTAATTACGAGCAGGGATCAATATGACTGATGGAGAAGTGATGGCTGAAAGTCAGAGTTTTAACAAGGTTTGTTGATCTTGCTGTGTACAGCAGATACTGAAGGTTCATTACTTCCTGTGACACATTATGGCCGGTGATGTACTAATTTGAGCTGACTAACAACGAGGGGTGAGGGTGTCGAGGGGAACTAACCCACAAATACCAACACACACGGTACAGAGTAACATGCAGGACAACAGGTAAGATAAACGATCCTCCATCAGGGGATCTGAGCTGAGATTCCCACTGTAATGTGACGAGGGGGTAGTGAAGAGTGTCTTATAAATGTTTATACTCAGTGCACGCGATCCGGACTGCCAACCTGCATTTAAGTTTAATGACTTGTAAAAAGGAAAGAGGCAAAAATAGCGTCTTGTGCTAGCAGCGCTGCCATGCTAACTGACTGAACGACAACATAAATCCACACAATTAAGGAATCAGACGTCCCCTTTCGCACACTCGTTGTTTTCTACAAAAGTGAGCACAACAGTTGTCTGCAAAATCCTTTAAATACACAACCACACTATCCGGTGAAACACACACTGGTCGCTGGCTAACCAAGTTAGACTGAGGAAATAAAGAGAAGTCTCCACAGTAAATATAAATTCAAGTGGTAATTCATTTTTCCACTGTGTTTTGGTGCAATGCTTTGTTCTATTCTGCAGAATTGTGTGTCCTCAGAGCCAAAAGTACTCAACACTTGGCACGCCTGAGCAACTGTTCCTTCATTCAAGGCCTCTTCCAGCCCTAGCTGCTGACAAGAACCTGTCGTGCTGTGTGGGGTCTGCACGCAGCAGCAGGCGAGCACGTGTGTGGCTTGTGGCTCGCACGCTAAACATCGCTCCTTTACATTACTAGTGCAACACGTCCATTTAATCGTTATCATCAATTTTAGAACAAGTCGTACAAGTCGACCTCTGTTTGTGGATTTTTAGATCTTTTCCATTGATCACTTGTTCGGCGGCTTCATTTTCAACCACAACTGGGACATCAATATTAATCAATGCTGAAGCACAAGGGGCTGTTGAAGAACATCGACAGGTCTGTGAACACATCTACACGGAGAACTCAAACACAGCAGGACTAAACTGACAGCAGGACGGGCAGGCTAAGGCGGGGCTAACTGCACTGTACCCGTTCTCTTATAGATAGGAGGCTTCCCGTAGATGCTGGGGTCCCCTGCGGCTGAGGAGAGAAAGAGGAGATGAAGAGGTGAAACGGGGGGAGTGAGAGGATGAGGTGATGGGACCAAAGAAGGAGAGACGGTGGAGGTCTATGGTTGTAAAGGAAGGTAAAGACGCTGTGTAAGGGGAAGAATATGCCAGAGCAATTATGAGCGCTATAAAAAATACGACATAGTCACATTTGCACACCCCCTCCTTCCCACAAAAACTAAAAGTGACCTTTCTGAATAATTTGCATTAGTGAGTAATGGCTGAAGTAATCCTCCTAGGGCAGTAGAAAGAAAAGTCTACATGAGAGTGTGTAAGGCGATGAGGGGATGAGGAGTTCCTACCTGGTACATGAAAATGTTTAGGGGGCTGGTTTGTGGTGGGTGTGCTTGGCCGGCCCTCTTGGCTGTAATAAGGTGAACTCCTGCCACTCTCAGAGCCTGCAGCCAGCCACAGCCAATCACAGCAAAGGAAACGTGAGCGTGAAAGAGAGGACCTCGACACATGCAGATGAAAACTAAACAGCCCAAACATTCATTCATATTATAGAAGGGAACTTTTCCACTTGTGTAATGACAGAGGTTATTGATTTGCCTGTGGTTATTACAGTGTCAATGCACATGTGCAAGAGCTGTATGAAATGACAGCAACTGAGCGGATGCGTTAGTATTTTAAGGAGAAGTGAAACGACACTCTGCCCTAATTTGGCAGATTTGTATATACTGATATAAGGGCATATTTGTTGCCTATATATAAAATGAGCAAACTCTTGGACCAGAAAAGCTTTTTTAATCCAATGGATTTTGTAACCTTTAACCAGAACCATATTAGCTTCCAGCCCAATATTCAGTCATTAATTAAGCTAAGATAAATGGCTGCTGACATTAGCTTCACACTAAGCAGACAGATTTTCGAGTGGTATCAATCAGCTCAACTTATTCTCAAGCTAAATGTTAGATAATCCTTTAATTGACCTCTACTACAAAAGAGAATTCCTAAAATTCAAAAGACAATTATCAGCTCAGAACCGTGGTGAGTGCTGTTGTACATTTCACATTACAAAAGTCACGATCCAGTTGATTTAGTATGTTTATTCAACCGACTCTTGCTAAGCTCAGAAGTAACTGGCAGAAATGTTCCTCGACTCACCAGGGTAGACGTAGTGCTGTGGAGAGCGAGGCATGATGGGTGACATGCCTTGACGACTAAATGTCGGCGAGTCTATGTAACCTGGACTGGAGCACCGCCTCTGCCTGATATCCAGGCTGTCATAGTCCTACAAAGACAAAGAGGATTTATGAGAGGGGAGAGAAAAGCAAGGGGCAGCGGGGAGACAAATAGCTTAGTGACAGGTCCCAATGAGCTCACTTGTTTAAACTCGTCCTGTAAGTGCTCTGTTAATTACCCAGGGAGGAAGAATGCTTACCTGAGAATAGGGAGAGAGCGTCCCGAGCGACTGGAGAACCAGCAGAGAGAAGAGAATTGTTATTTGTTGTGTAGCAAAGGAGGGGATGAAATATTATACATCACGTGTTATCTTTATTAACGGGAGAAAAAGAAAAAAAAACTTTCCTCAATATATCATTTGTGGTGGAGTTCGCTTAATGGAACAAAGATATATTATTCTAAAATCTGTTAACTACTTAACTGTATAAATCTCTTTGGTTTAATCAGTGCATAAACCAACAAGTATATTTCACCTCATGCTAGGTGGTAAAAATATTTTGTAATAGGCCAGATATAAAAATGTATCGTCTGCATATTGGCAGCAAAGTCCACCATCTGTAAATTCAAACATAGACTAGAAAATGTACACTATAATGTCAAGCACATTATTTAGATTTATTTAACAGACCTCCCTTAGAACTAAGCATGGCTTTAACAGAAGTTTGGTGAAACAGTCATCTTGATTTTATGCCCCTATAATTATGTCCCCATGTTTTATGGACAACAAGATTCTCAAGCTGACAGCTGAGTAAATACTTTCAGGAACAGTTGTACCTTAGCAAATCATATGCCTTCCATCCAATTGACCAAATAAACATACAAACAAACAAAAATACAATAAATTCTTAGATTTTAAAGATCCTAAAAACCGTTTCTTCTGCAGTGATAAGACCAATGTTTGGCCCGGAGTGTGTGACAGTAGTACCTCCCCATAGCCGTAAGTGTCTAGCCTGTCATCAGACGTGTATCTGTGGTAGGGCTGGTATGAGGAGGATATGAGGTCTGGCTGTTGGACCTGGTATATGGCCTTGATCTTTGGCAGGGCAGCTAGCTCCTTATAATTTAGGATCTCATTCTCCATTCTGGCCTGGAGAGAGGACAAATACAGACATACATACACCCACCACAGACATGAACCACAGCAACAAGACCCAACATCAACCACATGGACAATGCACAGTAACAAAGTACAATGGAAACTCCACAAGCGATAGTGATGAAGCGCACACGCACGTCTGCACATGCACATGCGAAATTGGCACATGCACTCATCAAAATTACACATGTATACTGCAGAACCTGACAGCAGTGCAGGCTGTTGACCTTCGGGGGCTCAGCATGTATGACCATGTACTATAGCAAAGCAGAGTGAGGAGAGGGCGAGAGCATGCTTACACTGCATTCCTCCCTCATCCATCACCTTAAACAGAAAGGTCATTGATTATGAGTCGAGAGCAGGGCATGGCGAGGCAGAGAGCGCCGACTCCTGCTCGCATGCAGACAACACTTGACATGCTAATGCTGGAGACGTGCAGCAACACTCAACCAGCAGAATACAATTAGGCCGCGTTCCACATTTGACTGAAGCTTTGTTACCGCAGCCAAGGAGGTTATGTTTCCACCCCTGTCTGTTTGTTTGTTTCTGTGTTTGTTTGTGTGCTGGTTGGTTTGTTTGTTTGTCAGCAGGGTCAGGTAAACATTTCTGAATGAATTTCCATGAAACACGTTGGAAGGATGGGACATGGGCTAAGAAAGAACCCATTCAGTTTTGGTAGAGATTCAAACCAAGGAGCAGATCAAGGATTTTGTTTTTCACTTTCTTTAACACTATTTAAAAATGTTTGCTGATTTCTCAATAATTTAGTAATTTGGTGCGGATCCAAATACAAATTCTGATCTATTGAATTTGAATGTGGTTTCACAAGTGGACTTTTGGAACTGGTCTAACTGTGGAGTGACCTTTTTCTCATAAACCTGGCATTTTCCTTTTCACACAAATACACACGTGCACATGCCCATGATGTCTAGGTGAGTAGGTTAAAACTGGGAAAATTTGATGAAATATGAAAGTTAAATAAAAAATAAAGAAGCCTTTATCACTGAAGCTTTATAATTAAAAACAATTCCACAGAGTTCTTCATCAGAAGTTCAATCCTCAGGACGACCAATTAACGTTAACAGCACAGGACCGAAACCCTGAGGAAGATCATTGTAGACAACACATGTTGGTCTGGTAGAATTGGTAGTGTGTTAGTAATAATTTATTTCTTGCACTTTAATGAAGCACACTTATGTGATTTCATTTCCTTCCTTATGGACAATGTTTAAAATACAAGTGCATTGGGAGGGCCTACTGCTCCAGTTTGGCGTTTGATCAATATAACCCACTGGTGGCACTGCTTGCAAACTAAAGGGTTCATCTTATCCAGATTTAGCCGAGTTTAAATGTTTTACTACTTTCAAATATCAATACATTGATGATTATAGATGATGATCATAATTACTGAATAACACATGAATATGGTGTAAATCTTGGTTCGGCGATGAGAAACAAAATGGTAAAAAGAAGTAGACCAATATGTGTTGGTGTGTTTTACATTTTCCCACATGTTTTGAACTCCCGCCACATCATGGATGACAACAGAGCAGGGAGAACACAGACAAGTGAACAGGCGAAGGGAGTGAGCAGCGTTTCAGGTTGGTGCCAAACCACTCTGGCCTATGGGTAGTGCTCGTGTCTCTGGTGGAGCAGTTGTGCTTTTGAAGGGGAGGCTCGTGCCGGTGGCAGCTGTACAGAGGGCTAAAAGCTGCAGACTCACAGGTTACTTACACATATAACCCTGCTGGGAGAGCCCACTGACGAGCCCGGGGGAGAGATGGACGTCTCCGACAGGCGCCTGTGCTGTGAGATACAAACACACAAAAGTAGAGGTGGGGGCACGGTTTTGAATTTTATTCTAACATTTAAATTTTCGAATTCTGTCTCACCCTCAGTCTCCTCTCTGCTCTGGCTAGTTGCTTGCATAGTGGGTGCCACACCTCAAATCCTGAAGAAGAGAGAGACATATTGGTGTTGAGTGTTCTTAAATACCACACATTCTTCTACACCGGCACGTGTGTGTGTGTATGTTTGTGTGTCAGAGTGTGGATGTATTGGCATCGAGTTTCACCTGTCAGGTACATTTCCTCTCCCTCTTTAAACATCGTGTTACAGCGGACACAGCGGGCGCAGGTCGGATGGTACTGTTTCCCTCCAGCCTGAAAGACAGAAGACAAAAAAAGAGAAGAGAAGAGAAGAGAAAAAGAGGATTGTGACTGAACCATAGGACTGAACAAGTATTATCATTGTAAACAGCAGGCCAGCATCTATATATATTTTCTGCCATATATCACCTGACCACCATTGGCCTCATTATATATACAGACATCATTGTGTAGCCTGTAGCTGTTTCATCAGCATGCGGCAATCACATGATGCTCCCACCATCCTTTCTCCCCCACGCCATAATTAGAGCAAAGATCCCTGTTGGTCAGTCACATGAAGAAGAGTGCTGGAGCGTATGTAAGAGTGTGTGTGGGAGAGACAGAGGGAGGTAGGTGGCCATGTAAGTGAAGGACACATGAGTCTGATGCACGTCCTTGGACGTTCAGCGGGACCCTGAGGGACCACAAGCCAAAAACAATGGACACAGGGGAAATGGACACAGGAAATGAGGCAGTGGGATGTCACAGAGACGTGCCTGTCCATTAATCCGCTTCACTGGTGAGATGTCTCACGCGGGTCCGACGACTGAGGCGTGGCCCCCCGTCCCATCACCTCTACCTTCCCTGACACACCATTAGAGATTTTCTATTTATAGACGCACCGCTGACAAGAGGCCCGCGTCAAGGGGACCTGAGCGGCTTCATCCGAAACCCACCCAGCGTGTGAGTCTGAGTGTGTGCGGCGGTGTTATGTAATTTTCAAAGTATGTTTCCTAATACTGTCTCTAAGCTGCATTTTAAACAAGTACTGCTTCCCTCTGTCTGTCTCACGTTACCCTGAAAGGAAAAACCAGCAGAGGATGCAGCATTTCCGTCTCCTGTCTTCCGAGCAGCAGCGCGTTTACCGACTGGGGTCGCATAGGTATCAGCTCGGCGACTGCTGTTACCATTTCTAATGAGGCGCCCATTCTCCCCGGTGACATTAATAGGCTGCTATATTTATTGGCAATGAAGGAGTGAGGAGGAGGAGAAAAGAAGAGAAACTAAGAGAAAGACTGTTCTGTGCTGGTCTGTCTTCTGCTTCCTCTCTTTTTGTCTCCATGTCTCCGCCTTCTCTAAAACAGCTCGTTACACTAACAACCTTTGGCTCTGGAAAGTTGGACAGAAAAGGGAACAAGTCCAATCATCAACACAGTCACAGACAAAAACCGATTAGTCTGGTTTGCAGTGATGCAAAGTAACTGAGAGCAAGGTTGTACTTGCGTTGTACTCAAATACAACGCAAGTACAACCTTGATCCTTTGAGAGGTGACTATATATTTTAAGTTTTCTTTCACCTGAAACATGAAAAGCTGGAAAAAAATGCCACAATTTAAAGTACTGTCCCTTCATGTGACAATAATCACGTAGAGCTAAAACAATCAGTTGATTTATTGATTTGACCGAGAACTGTTTTGACAATTCTTTGTGTTATTTTTCAAGCAAAATGCAAAATATTTAATAGAGGAGAATCCCACACTTTCCATTTGATTTGTACCTCTGCCAAGGAGGTTCTGCTTTTGTCTGCATTTGTTTTTGTTAGTTTAGGATTTGCTTCCTTGTTATTCAGCAGGATTACGCAAAAACTACTTGACAGATTTCCTTCCTTCTAAATTTAGATTGATTATTTGAGAATAATGGATCTTGTTAATAAAAAAGTCTGACATATTTAGGGGACTGATATTTATGAGTGTGTGAAACTAGCTATGGATCCAAACAATAACCTGGATATAGAAAATCTATTAAGGTTAATAGGGGGGACTTGGCGGAGATATGCGTTCTCTGAGTGCCATTCTTGTTTCAATAAGGTAAATGTATTTTTTTATATTTCTGGGGTTTGACTGATGCAAATAAATCAAATATGTTAATTCTTTTTAAATATGCACATTTTCATCAAAAAAGTAATAGCTAAAATGAAACAAGGAGCCAGAATTAACACTGCAGCTGGGAAATTGCCAACCCATGATATCTATATATTATTGTTATCCTAAATGTAAATGTCTGGGGCGGGAGCGTGTCAAATCAATCGCACGCTGGATCTTAAAGAAGTGATATCATTATTATATCACAAATTGACAGGCGAAAAGAATGAATGCCAAGCACTCAAGTGTTTGCATGTTGAGAGAGAGAGAGAGAGAGAGAGAGAGAGAGAGAGAGAGAGAGAGAGCAAAAAGAGAGAGAGAGAGAGAGAGAGAGAGAGATAAAGGCTGAAATGTCCCATGTCTATAAATAGTCCAGAGAGGCTGACAGTCAGGAACAAAGCACTTTACACCAGACATTCTGACAAGCTATAGGAGCACAGGGACAACAAGGGCCGTTGTGTGTGTGTGTGTGTGTGTGTTTGTGTGTGTGTGTGTGTTTGTCTAGTTAGTTTGACTATGTCCGCTCCCTATTCTCAGGACCAAGTTGACATTAGACTCTCTCCAGACAATTGTCCAAAACATTTAATTAGCAGATGCACTTTATCCCTGCACTCATTATTTCCCCTTCACTTCTTCCCTTCGTCCATCTCAGCCTCTTCCTGGAATCTTCAATTTAAAATTGCTTCAGCGTAACAGCATGCAACGTGCAAATGTGATTTGAGTTTCTCAGCATCTCCCCTTTTCCTAAAGTTTCCCCTTCACTCTTCACTCTTTCCTCTTAATTCCTTTTCCTTTTTCTCCACCTCTTTCATGTCTTTTTGCTGCCTATTTTTGCAGGTCGGCCGTGATGTTGAACCAATAGGGCGGCTGTGGCTCTGGAGGAACAGAAGGTTGTCCACTAACCAGAAGGTCGGTAGTTTGATCCCTGACTCCTGCATCCTGTAGTGTCCTTGGGCAAGATACTGAACCGCAACTTGTGCTTTAAGACTGTATAACTATATAAATACAGTCCGTTTACCATAACAGTGAAATTGTGGTTGTGGGCTTCTGCTTGATCTCACCAACACACTGCAGCTGAACTTGTTTTGGTTTAGAAAAGCAGGACAGACAGTTTTTTTATCAGCCCCAAATCTTAAGTCGCTCCCTCCCCAAAGCACAGTGAGCATTAGACTGAGCTGAGGATGAAATGCGACTGCTCATTTCTGATAACACTATTTACACTCAGCTACCACAGTCCATGCAGTTTGGATTCTAGTATTTTTGTGCTGCTAAATCCCTGTTAGCACGATCTAATGTAGGAATCCACGCTTACCTCCAGAACCCTTCCACTGATGTATCTGCTGCAGGTCTCACATTTCACCCCGTACTGGGCGTGGTAATCTGCCTCGCAGTATGGCACGCCATCTCTGGAATGAAGAAAATATGAATGAAGCTGCTGTAGCGTGTCCAACGCACAATTAACCTATTCTGTAGAAAAAACTAGACAGGAAGAACATCAAAGATAACCATTTTAACAACTCACTTGCTGATGTATTCTCCTGTGAGGACCATGTTGCAGGTCCGACATCTGAAGCAGCTGACGTGCCACTGTTTCTCCAACGCCAGGAGAGACTGACCCTGCTTGATCTCGGCTCCGCATCCAGCACAGTCTGGAGAGAACAAAGATCAGGGTTTCCATAAAAAAGAATAGCGACCAAAAGAGAGAGGTGGCAAAAGTACACAATTCTTTACTCAAGTAGAAGTACAGATAATTGTGTTGAAAACGACTGAAGTAAATGATAAACATAGTGGATCTGAAATGTACAACAATTGAAAAAGTAAAAAATTTCCCTTTCTACCGGCTTCATGTGTGCAACCCAAACTGAGACCCATTTTACATTAGTATGTTCGAAAACTGTTTAACTTACAGTGCTCTTCCTTTATTTTTAAATAAAAAACAATAAACTAAAAACAGGGTTTCTTCACTTTCTTCCATGTTGTTACTCCTGTTCACAGACATAAGAGCCCCGCCTCGTCTCCGCGGCTGATTCTCCTCCCCTTGTCCTTTTCATTTTGTAATGAAAATGTAGACAGTACAGATATTTGTTTTAAAATATAGGCAGTAAAAGTAGAAAGTCATCAGAAAAAAATTATATGTAATATCTGATATCATATTTCTACTTCTTTACTTCCAACCTCTGCCAAAGGAGGAATAAGTTAAGAAAGGTAAAGGGGAAGAGTGCCAAGAGAAAAGAGGAAATATAGAAGCAGTAGAAAGAGAGCAATTGAGTGTGCCACGGTGTAATTGTACATCTTCAAACAGCCCCTGTGCTCCGAAGTGTAGTTTTCTTCCCCTTTGGCACTACCACCCCCTTAATCAATAGCCGGTCTAATGCTGGAGATTGCTGAGCTGTGTGTTCTCTCCACTGTAAGCACCGTTAAACATGACTGAGTGCAGGCAGGAAGCAGATATCACTGGAACAGCTTCGGGGCTAAACAATCGCATGAATTCCCCCTCTTATGAAGTGTATGAATGTGTCTCTGTGTCTACAAACACACACACACAAACACACACACACAGACACAAATTATTGCAACTTTCTCTTAGTGAGGACTTTCATCGGTGTGCCTAAACCTAACCGTCTTGGTCTGGAACCTAGAGATCCTCAACCTCTATATCAATGGTATATCAAGGACCCCTGAAGTGACACAAATAAGACCACAGACCACCATTTGACTATATTTTGCTTTAAATGTGTTATATAGAAAGTGCATGGAATCCAGGACCAAAATAGACATTTATGTCAGTGTGTTTCTCATGGATGAATCCCCTTTTGGCAACAAGGACCCTTCGGGGTCCCTGGACCGTACTTTGAGCAAGAGAGACAATACAAAAAACTAAAACCACAAACTTGGAAAACTCACGATGGCTCCATCCTGAGAAACTGAGCCTGAATATCGGAGATATGATTTTGTATGTTGGTGATATGGGGTTTGAGAGCTATTGACCGTCGTGCGTTGGCCAGTGCAGTGCCTTCGGCTCCCAATCTCAACAGTCGATGGACGAGGCAGGGGGGAATCATGGAGATAACTTAATACTCTCTTACCCTAAACTTAACCTTATTCTGACCCTGAAAGTAAATCTTAACCCTCAAACAGGCCACAAATTATTTCCCCTACTTTAACCATTCAGTTGTGTTACCTTTTTTTTTTTTACATATACTGTACACCATGTTAGTTTTTCTAACCCTAATTATACGCTCACTCTTTTATCATTCGTGTTTTCCTTTTATGGGCTCTCGTCATATTTTTAGGGGTTATATTATAAATCTAGAAAGAATAAATATAATTTAGACTTAAAACAAAACAATTCATTGTTTTATATGAGCTAATTTGTGCCCTAACCCAAATTCTAGCCTCAACCTTAAATGCAAGACTTAAACTTCAAACGATGCTTTGAAAATGTGAGGACTGGCCAAAATGTCTATGCTCTAAATGACATAAGTATAAGTACACACAGGTTTGTGCAGCTATCCTTGTTTTGACTTGATTCATTGTGGACAGCATAACCACAAACTTATCCATGACCAATTAATGTATAACCCTAACCTTAAACTAATCCCACTTCAAAACTCACCAGTAACCTTAACCAGGAGCTTCAAAATGATGTTTTGCCTCATAAGGACCAGGCTTTGGTCCCCATGATGTAAATACTGAAAAGAAGAGTCCATTTGTTTCTATTGGAAGATGTTTGGATCAGCTCAACCTTTTCTGACCCGGTCCACTGCCCCTGTGAGAAGCCTGGAGGCACAAGGGAGGCAGCACATCACTCTGCGCTGTCAGCCAAGACAAACTGTGTTTGCAGTAAAAAAAAAAAACGGCAGTGTATTGAGTAAAGTTTGCGCAGTCTAAATAAATCTAAGTGTCACTCTGAGGAGACGGTGCTGAGTCTATGGGCCTAAGGATTCAGCTCCAGACTGAGAGACACTACTGAGTCAGTATTCAGTTCCTATTCCTATTTTAGCCACAGAATGATATCAGTACTAGATCAACTGCAGTTATGCAACAGAGCTTGTGACCAGATATTATTGGCTATGGTAGATAAACATTCACATTGAAGGAGAGAGGACAGAAAAACAGCTGGCGCCAAACCCTAAAGGCCCCATGAAGTGAAAAATAAAGTTTCCTAAATTTTACACTTGAGTCCATGTGTTTATTGTTAATTTATCTGTTATATGTCAAATATGTGAAGAAAAAACAAAAACAAACAAATGATTTTGAAAGTGAAAGTATTTTTACATCAAAATCCCTGTATTCTTCCTTTATAAAACACAATAAACTGTTTTATGACTTGTCCTGTACTCAGGAGTGTACAATGATAATCCTACCTCCCTATGATTATAAATCCTGATCCCTGCCACTTCTACGATGTCCCATTCATTCATTACATCTGCAGGCAAAGGTGGCAGAGAGAAGTCCTTGCAAATTTAGCGGTTTCATATTTGTGTTTTCTCCCTGTCTTGGACTGTTTTCTGTATTTTGTGTAATTGGACATATTTGTAAATTTATTTCTGTGTATTAATGCAAAAACTAAGTGTAAGTCTCCCTTATACAACATCCTTTCCATAACACTTATTGTTTTCAGATGCGGAAGCAAAATACTCCCAAAAAAAGAACTCAGAAGTTACAGTAGTGCAAGTATTGTTTTAAAATATAGTTTCAACATCATTTTTCTACTCACTGGTTCACAGCTTTCTCAAACCTTCAAGTTGCTCTGTCAAAGTTTAACATGCACATGTCTTTGCAACAGCAGTAACTTCCTGCTTTTTACACATAAAAGATTTAGGGTAAGTCTAGCAAACAGCTAGATACAGGTAGTTACATTCAAGCAGGTTACAGTTATTGCCACAGTGAAGTTCCCAATATAAAATGTATGATGTGGAATGAGAAGCATTCCGTACATGTTTACAGATTTCCTATTTTAGAAAGTCATTATCCATAATTAAAAAAATCCATATTATTATTTATTTTTGCAATAATTTCGAATTGAGATGAGAGTCAACCTTAGTATGAGCACATGAATGAGACATGACACTTGATTAGGGTTATAACATGTAATTCCTCTGCTTCATCAGTGCGTAAATGAGCAAACTTTTTTTTATCTTTTCCACCGGGACAAAAATCAATTTCAGTATGTTCCTTCCCTTCAAATCCCTTCAAATAATAACTTGGCGCTTGGCAAAGTGCCTTTCCACCACTTTTCTATTCTCAGCGTCTATTTGCATTCTGCTTGTTTCACAAAATTATGGCGGAACCGGCAGTAGCAGCCAGTGCATTACATTAAGTGTCTGCTCTCTGTGTCCCGTCTCATCGACTGCCTCCTCATAAGGCAGAGTGCTGAACATGTACCTGGGGAGCTGTTTGGATTTTATTCTCCTGAACGGAGCGGTCGTGGAAGGACAGTTACTCACTGTCTCTCTGCCATCTGTTATTACTGCACAGCCAGTGAGCGGCCGCCTCCTGTCTGTGTGCGGCACTTCACAAATGATTCACGATTAATCACTTTAGCTCTTTTATGGGATAACACTTTGTCATTTTTCCTGCTTCGCACTGAATAGCAGACGTCTGTGATGCACACACCTGTATTCTAAGGCTGTTTGCTTCATTATGTGACCAGTTGTGCATCAGATCATCTGCAGGTTTAGCGTTGACAGTAGTGAATGAACGATGTGTCTGTTTGTGTTGCGTAATTGTCAGCTGGCACATCAGCTCGACGGGTCCGACCACTGATCTGACAGACACTTGATTAAGCTAAATGTGCTAAATGGGCCCCGTGGACACATCGCGTTAGACTCAGCGCAGTGCAACGCCTGGTGGCCCTAACCAGAGCGGACAGAGCAAGGCGGACGTGGGACTTACGGCTGGGCCCGTGGATCTTGATCGGTTCATTTGGCTTGACGAGTTTCTGCGAGCACTGCTGGCACACACAGTTCTTCCCACTGAACGTCACCCGGTCTCCAATGGGGAAGGGTTTACTGAGGAGGGAAAAAACAAATCAAGAGAGAAAGAGAGAGAGAATTAGAAAAAACTGAACACAATAGGATGTAGAATTACCGCAGCGATTCTGTGTGTTTACATTAAATAGAAGTGCACACATGAAAATAACAAATGGGTACTGGCAGAAACATGATTGGGGGACAGACAGGCCACAATCCTCCCGACACAGGCTGCATACAGTCTGCAAACATTTGAGTCGACGGGTTAATAGGACGTTGACTGTCGCGGGAGCACCTGGCTGCTCTGTGATTAAAGAGACGATAATGTGACGCTGCCACCGGCTTCTGAAAGGAAAACTGTCTCTCTCATTGAGAATGAAAACTTATTGGGAAGACTGTGTGGCATGCATACTGATCCTAACTGCCTCTTTCTCTATCCGTCTGTCCGCCCAGCTCACTCCTCACACAGCTGTTGCCACCAGGGCACTGTTTTCCACATCGCTTAGAAGCCAAGATATGGTAAAGAGGAGTAAACACACACACACACACACACACACACACACACATGCAGACAGGCAGACAACACGACAGCAAACATTTAATTTACCACTTCGTGGTACACTGTTTTGCTTCTCTCCTCCCTCTGCTTTTTCGCGACGACAGATTGATTTCTTTATGACCGGGGGAGGATGTGGGAATGAATGTAGAGCTAAAAGGCTTAGGGAAGGCTGTTTAAAAGACATAGATGGCAGTAATCCTTTTATTCCCCTGCTGAGGCCTGGAGCTGGACCCAAGGCCCAGAGGGAGGCTGAAGTCTCCAGCAGAGCTCACAGGAGGGCAGAGCAGACGTGTACACATTGAGAGATGTACATACGCACGCAGGGGTTAAGGCCTGGACAATATATACAGTGCAAGCAACTGTGGAGGCCTTACAACAACTGTCTCTGTCTAAATGTGTGTGGTCCCAGTATTAATAATGATGTGGGGACATAAATCATAATTAAATAACAAAATAAACTATAATGCAAAAGATGACAACGTGTTTAAGGTTAGGGTTAGGCTTAGGTTAGGTTAGGCTAGGGTTATGGTTATGGTTATGGTTAAGGTTGAGGTTACGATTAGGTATAGGGTTAGGGTTAGGTTTGGGTTTGCGTAATTAGGCAACTAGTAACTATGTTAAAGGTTAAGTCTCCAGAAAATCTCTGAAGAAGTCTGTTTGTGTCTGTTTGTGTGTGTGTGTGTGTGTGTGTGTGTGTGTGTGTCTGTGTGTGTGTGTGTCTGTGTGTGTGTGTGCACGCGCGCCTGCTTTCTTATTTAAAAGGAGAGCCACCATACATAAAACAGAAAGGACAAACAAATGAGCGGAGACATTTCAGCAGCTCACAAATTATACAACAAATCTGGTTTTACTGCTTCTTGTCACAACACTCTTACAGACCCCGGGCTTCAGATGCTCTGTGGAGGACAGATGTCCCAAATCAGAGCCAAAGTCTGAGTTAACATATGCTGAGCATTTAGTGACTCCAACCACCAGCAGAGTCATTACAATTTCTCCCTCTCTTTTCGTTCTTGGGTTCTGACTGATACTTGGACATGGTAAACTTTGAGTTGTCAAGTTCTTGGGTTCCTGAAGTGATGGAATCAGATCTAGAGACCTGGTTTAACTCTTAATGAACCTCAGGACCTTTTTGGGGTTTCCAATTTTTTTATACATTTAAATCTTTTGTTTCTTTCGAAAATGATAAGGAATATTTGATCACAGAAACATACATCCCTTAAACTACAGTCTACATATTTTTGATGAGGTCACACTAACCTTGACCTTTGACCACCAAAAATTGAATCCTATCATTCTTGAATCAAACTGAACTTTTTAAAGACATTTTTTTAATGAATTCCCCGAAGGTGTTCTTGAGATACCATGTTAACAAGAATGGGACAGCAAGACGTGTGTGGACCAATGGACAAATGGACTGATGTACAACAGTGTTTAAAAAGTCTTCAATGTATTGGATATTGAGACATTTCAATATTGAAAAAGGATATTATTTATTCCGGGTGCATTTTGAATTCACCCTTCAGTTGTTTGTATAAATGACAAAAAATAGAAAACCAGAGCAGTCTGAGTTTATTTTTGAGGTTTGTATCTGTGTGCACTTTCGACCAATAATAAATCTTTCACATGTCTGAGTGCCTGATCGTAGCTGTCGCAGCCTACAGCTCAAACTGAGGGCACAAAATACCATGATAGTGCAGAAAAGTGAGTACGGTCTGTATTTGAACTTGTCTCTACCTGTGTGCTGCTCTCACTCATTCAAGACCCTCTCGCCTTGTCAGCCTTTCTCAGCTCTTTAAAAATTCACACTGTTTACATATTTAATGCATGCTTTTTTTTAAACTGTTCACAGGAGTGAAGCTATTTCTGGGTTTAGAGATATGCCCTATGGCTTTGATCACAGCCGCTTCTCAAAAACACAAAAGGAAAAGTAAGACGCGCTTTCTGCCTTCGTTAGGAGCCGAGGCCGTGATGAGAGAGAGAAAAGGGGGACGATGAGGGAGACGTAAAAGGAAGGCGATGGGATGATGATGATGATTAGGAGCAGGAAGACGATGACAGGAATAATGAGTAGGATGATGAAGAGGAGGAGAAGAAAGACAGGAGGGGAGGATGAAGGGAAAAGAGGCAGCACAAGAAAGGGCCATGAGGGATGTGACAGAGGGCAGTCGGAGCAGGAAAGAGGAGATTCACCCTTCGGCCCCTTGCTGTCTCTTCCACATAAGCTGAAGCACACACATACACACGCACACACACACACACACACACACACACACACACACACACACACACACACACACACACACACACACACACACACACACACACACACGCCACTGTCAGCGCCAGGACTGCTCCACTGACTGTCTCCGGCCAGTTGGTGTCAGTTCAGTTGTCTCTGCCCACGGCTGCTGGGCATGACTGTGTGTTTATCAGCCAATGTCGAGCAGATACACAACAACAGACGAACACTAGTCTCCTGGAGCGAGGGAGGGAGGATAAGATCACTCTTATGTAAACCTCATGAGACAAAACCACAGGCAGAGAGGGAGGTAGAGCACGAGGAAGACGGGTTTTCCCCTCATACCATTCATGTTTATGCAGAATAAACAGACACAACTGTCTTTTTCTGAATGAAACTCAAAAGAGTGACACGGACAGTGAAGCGATGAGAAGGGAGGAGATGCCACACTGGGAGCTGACTCTTAGTTTGTTCAGGAGCGGCTTCACGTGAACACTGATGGAGGTCAGAGGAGGGATGGCCTACTTCTGCTCACTCCAGAGAGCGAGTCACCGGGCCAGCTCGGTCTCTCTGGATTGTGCAGAGACTAAGCAAAACGACTGCTCTGTCTTTCCAGGCAGACATTTGTCACAGACTACAGGGCAGTACAGATGAACAGGTGATGGAGTATTACATACGGTATAGGAGTGGGCAACATGGGGAAAATTATATAAAGATAAACATTTTCGTATAAATCAATACTGTTTATAATCAAGATCAATGTCACAACATTATTTATTTTGAGTTTAAAGACTGATTTTAGCTCCTGTGTGGCTGTGATTTTAAACTGTTTATGAGCAAACACTTTACAAATGTAAGCTCGATCAGTTATGTCCTATATTTCCTTACTTTTTTTCTATATTGCTACTGATAAAATTGATATCGCAACAATTGATTAATATTATTTTATTGCTGCAGTTACTATATGTAGACTGTTATTCTTGAGAATCAGAGATGCTAATATGGATAAGTCCTTTGCAAGTATTATCATTACATACTCTGTATAACGTTGTAGAATCAAGGGCTGTTTGTGGATAAAATAATCCTCGTGAATTATCAGTTTTTGTCTCATATATCTGACAAAATTGGTTGTCGCCCAAATTTGTACGTCAACAATTTATAAAATGACAATATTTAATGCAAAATGAATCTTTCAGCTCATTGTTTTGATTTTGTGTTCTATATCTGTCTCTCACTGCTGAAAATAATTATTAAGCTGCAAAGGAGGCGACATCACCAGGAGCCAGAAAGCTTTTGGTTTGTTACTTTGCAATATACAATCCCAAATTAATGCTTGCATTGCCCTCGTGTGGCCCAACCATCTGTAAGCTTGCACATGGAGTATTGTGTGTTTGTTAGTATGTTCATGATGTGAGTGTGCGTGTATACCTGCAAACACTGCAAACAAAGCACTTGGGGTGGTACGTGCGTCCCAGTGCCGAGACCACCTCCCCTGTGATGAAGCTGTCACAGCTGTCGCAGCGTGTACCGTACAGACGCTGATAGTCTGCTGTGCAGATGTACTCGCCCTTCTTCTGGAAGAAGCCAGATTGTGCAAGATCACAGTTACACACTGTGGAGAGAACAGGGGAGAGAGGGTGAGAGAGCAGGAAAGTTGAAACATATGGACAAATCTGTGGGTATCAGAAATGGAATTGCTGGCATTAAAATGTCAAAACACATCAAGATTTTCTGTCATGTGCAATTAAAATAAAGTTTAACAGAACACTCAGTAAGATAAGAGTCTTACATAATGTTTTTTCCGTTTTTTATATTCTGTCTCCGACCATATGTCTTGTGTTTTTTCAGTGTGAACAACCTCCTTTTCGCATGTTTGTGTGTGCACTGGTGCTTTCTTGTGAGTGAGTGTGTGTGTGTGTGTGTGTGTGTGTGTATGTGTGTGTGTGTGTGTGTGTGTGTGTGTGTGTGTGTGTGTGTGTGTGTTTGACGTCACACACTAGCTATTGGGGTAGTTATTCAGCTCCAGACAGTGGTGAGCCAATTTGCTCTGATGAGAATATAATGATATAATCAGTGGAAAAGTCATTTTGTGCTAAACAATGTGGAGAAAGAGACAAAACAACAAAACACAAGTTCCCAGCATCATCGGAACATCGACACCAGGCTCATTACGCAGCAATGGGAGAGGCACTGAAATCATTTGCTGTGTACGTGAAAGCTGAGCGTGTAGTTTGTGCAGTTTGTGTGTGCGTCTCTTTATTGTATACCCTAAGCAGACAATGTGCGCTACAGCACTTTGCCGTGTAATTGAGAGTGGATTCCAGTGAGAGTAACAGTATAGCTAAAAGGCATTTTCACGGATCACTGGCCAGTGTGGTTTCTGGTCTCTGGTTTCTACCTACACTCTGCGGCTACCAAGAGGAAGAGTTGCCAGTTATTGTGACCTTCGGCTGGAGAAAAATGCTATGAGCTGACACACACACCGCTCTGATGAAGGTCATATACTGTATTAACCAAATCCAGATTTCCGTGTCTGCATGCATTAACCATCCAAATCTCAAAAGGAGACATGATCATTTTTCTGTTTTTCTCCTTCCTCTGGTATGTTTTAGGTTTTTGTTTATTAAGTAGTTCGGCAAAGTTAAAAAGCCTATAGTCTGGGCATTAACGTGAGGTCATGGGACATCATCTGCATAATGCACGTTGAGTAATTAGTTTGTTTAATTACAAGGCCAAGTAAAGAGAGAGAGGTGGCCGTCAATTCCTCTGCGCACTGGAAGCAGTTGACCAATCATAGCAGAGTGGGCCAGCTTTAATTGAGTCAAAACGTTGGTTGGTTTAGCTTCTCTTAGCATACAGAACGTAAACATGGGGATACAACTAGCCTGGTTCAGTCCAGTGGCAACAATATAGCCCAAGGATCTAGATTTGTTGGATCTAGATAGTAAATATGTGCAAACTAGGGGATTTTAAAGATTTGATTTGAGTTGGTTCACCCTGCTTCTATTTGAAGACAAGTAAATCTCCTCCTCTCCGGCTGACAGTGTAGAACACAACACGGAAAATCAATTACTAGCCCTGCTGACCCTGTTAGCAGATGTTGTTTGGTTAAATTCAGCATTTATAAAACTGCTTCCATGCATGATGGGCTATTTTTTAGATCAATCTGCTATTAACAACCAAACGCTTGAACACAGGTATGCCCAGTGTGTGAGTGGTCATGTGATATGTGTTTTCAGTCACCCTTAGTAAAACTTTTGTATGGAAAGAGATCGCTTCAGTTTGAAACAGTTTTCAAAATAAAATGTAGTAGTAATGGATGTAATGAAACCTCACATCCTATTTGGCAACAAACAATCCTCAAAACCATCTCTTCACTGATTCCAAGGTATTAAAAATAGAAATATAACAGACAGAGAAAAAACATTTATTCATGAGTTTCACACTCAACACACCACCCGTTAATGAATTTAGTAAATAAACACAAATCACCATTCTGATTGTCGTGTAATGAATAAACTCGAATATCAACAACATACTGCTGACACATGGCTTCATACTGGTTCCGTTGGACTGGAGCTGCTGCTGCTACAGGCGATACTTGGCTCCCTACGGCCACCAGATTTCAGTGTTCGCTGGCAGGCCGAGTTTAAAGACACACACGTACACACACACACAGAAACAGATACACACACATAAACCCTTCAAAGGAGCTCATTTAATCTCAAGCTGTTTATGAGTGGAGCATATTGACTTAATGGCGTAATAAAAGATCAATGGGCCCTCACTTAAAAACAAAACAATCTCAGCTCCCACAGGAGGACGGAGACACATAAATCCATCCCCGATGAGATGGCACCGAGCGTACGCAGAGACTGGATGATGAAATGAGACAGTGTGTGTATGGCGAGATATGATGATGGATCTTTATCATTGTGACGGGTCATTGGCATCGAGGCGAGGCGGCTGCAGGAGTGCAGGAGTAGGTAGCAATGTGAAAGGCGATAGATTAAAATAGCTTGTTTATAAAAGTGTGTGTGTTTGTGCACATGCGTGTGAGTGTGTGCATGTGCCGACCACATTTCCAGATCGGCTGAACAATGGCACAGAGCTTGAAAAAGTGGCTCCGCGGCAGTTTTAACCAGTATAAGTCAGGCTCTAACCAGAAACCCAAATCACATGCTATCTGATGCTTTTATGGAAAAGGGGAATGGAAATTATTTCCGCATATACCGAGCTTTTTGCAATGAAAAAAAATCCTACGACTTGAAATGCTGCCTAGTGTTCTTTAAACGAAAACAATAATTTGTTGGAAAACTAAATTGTGGTCAGATTTACCACTATGATTTTCTCTGGCGTCTTTTTCTCATCTCTCTCTCTCTCTCTCTCTCTCTCTCTCTCTCTCTCTCTCTCTCTCTCAGAATTTCTTTTCAATCTGCGCTCGGACATATTTTCAAATGAGTGCTCAATTAGCCTAATGCACTTCATTAACATTCGGACGCCTGACCACATCACAGCCGACCGACTGGACCTGCTCCGGCTGGATGGTTCACCTGTTAGGGCTAATCGCATTGTGTCCTTTTGACCGGATGATTGGATGGATGCATCGCAAAGGACGTCCCCCTTCCTCAGTTGCTATAGGAGACGTAAACCTTCCACAGTTGCCCTAGAGACAGCCAGGTCCCACTATGAACGATGGGGTGGTGGTGTGATTAAACTGGTGCCTGTAAAAACAGAATGTTTTCAGGGATAACATCAAATGTTTCATGGTTTTTGTGAGAACCACTACAGACAAGTTTTACTTGAAAAATGAACATGTCATCTATGTCTAAAAATGTATCATTTGATAAGAAATAATGTGGTTCTGATTTAAAGGCAGGACATAATATTACCCTATGTAGTTTATTCATAAATACTGAGGAATATGTATTGTAAGCTGGTTTCAGACATGCATTGAACTCTGGTGATCTTATGGAGTTTCTCCAGAGGTGTATGTGTGATCGCAAATGTCCGAGGGAGAGCCTGCGGACAGGTCCCCTAGTTCACAGTCAGCAGAATCCAATGTGAGCGCACAGCAGGGGACCCCCCGCTGGACTCACCGCAAGCAAGTGGGGGGGAAATGCAGTCGCAGAAATGAAAAAAAACAAACCTTATCATATCTTCCTCACCCAAAGAGGACACAGATGAAGATGTCAACAGAGCCGACGTATGTCTCAATGTGATACAAACAAATACACGTACTCTCCGCAGCAGAATGATAATGAAGGTGAATTACATTTAACTGAACAATTGCAAAGTAACTTGTAATATAAATGTGCCAGAAAATATAATAGTGCAATATTAATAAGTAATAATAAATTAAGAAAGGAATCTATATAGGCACCTTTTGACGGGAAGATATACTTTAACTTCAACTTTAACATTACATTCTTCAAACCTCCCTCAAAGAGCCTCCACTTTTTGAATCCTGCTTTCAAACACGCCCTCTAGTTTTCAGCTCCTCTCCCTTCAGTCCATCAAGCATCAAGCAGAAGCTTTAAACTAGTCCCTCCACATGTTGCAGTTGCCAGTGCAGAGGGTGGAGTCGGGTTGAGGCCCGGTGTCTCCTCCGCTGCTCCAGAGATGTGGTTTGGCTTGGCTCTGAGAAGAAAGGTTTTGGTTGCAGCCTCACAACCAGCACCACATGATGCGGACCCCCACCCACAGAAACAACAGCCCAATGCAACCGAGGTAGAGTCAGAAAAGTCGGTTTCACTGTCCCATGATTGGCTTTCAGGGATTTATACTGTTGCAACTCGTGGGAAAGCGCACACAAATCATAGCTATGAAGAATTTTAATAATGAAAAGTTTTGTTTGCATGAGAAAGTAATGTTCTAGAGACACATCATCCCAAACTAAACATAATCAGCTTTAATAGACTAAACTGAAGGACTTCATTTCTTCTGTTTGCTCATTTTATGATCTTTCCTTGAATGCCGCTCTAATGAGAGAAACGAAAAGAAGCTGATTCTCCTTCATATCATAATTTTTTTTGGCAACGCAGGAAGTTAACATCTAAAGATTATAAGTCTAGTGATTAGAGGCTAGCATGTAGGCTTGTGCCTGCAGCTGTGGCCATTAGAACCACACTGATTAGACACCCACAGGGGGTCTGCATGATTTGGTATTTATCTCCAGCCAACAGACGCAATTAAAATTCCCATCTCAAAGTCGGCCTGGGCCGGAACCCCAAAATAGTCCTGACACCCCTGTCCCCTCCTCCCCTTTCTCTCTTTCTCTGTATTTCCTTTTCAAGACGCCTTCCAAGTCTTTGTGGCTCTGAAGCAAAAGATGTCCCCTTAATCTTAATTTGTACCGTCTGTTCTCACTATCACAGCGCGCATCTCCATGCAACCTCCCCTTTCTTCCACAGTCTCCCCTCTCTCCCTCAGCTCATTATGATGCTGTTAGGTCTTCATCATGTGCTATTAGGTAAATGGACATGCTTTGTCTAGTTCGTCAGCGTAGCACTGCTGCATATCCTCATGGTTTTAGTGCTGCTGTCAACAATATGCTAATGTTTAGTGTTTTCAGGGTAATACAGGACGGTACATACAATTTAACAGAGGGGACATGTAGCAGAGCAGTGACAGGTTTACACACTCCGAGACTAAATAATGTGTTTTCTCAAGTTGTGCCAAATCACAGGGTGGGATAAGAAGTGGTCGGACCGACAGGAAGAGGTGAGAAACAAAAGTCCTACAGTCCACACTGCAGCCGCCCTGGGAACCTGTTCAAGCTGACATAGGTTTGAGATAAATGCCATGAAAGCTAAATGCGGACTGATACTAACATCTTGATATTATATTATCATGTCACATATTTAGTTTAGCATGTTAGCATAGTAACATTTGACAATGAGCACTACAATGGAATATTTAAATTGCAGAAGTTAATTGTAGTTTAGCCAATAAGCCAATAATCCATTTAATAGATATTAACATATTTTATTATGAATCCAAACTATTAATTTGCTGGTGGTGCCAGAGGAAAAGTCAAAGTATCAATGAAGTCAGTAGGATACATCTTCTGGGGACTATGAATGACATGGCTGTGTGCCATTGTCATTCAATGATATGTAAAGCTAATTTACTGAATTATTGGAAAGATTGACTTGGTGATGGTGCTACAGCGGAGGCTCAACAAAGAAATAAGAATTAATCCTCGGGGGAACATGAAGGTGTGTACAACATTTTCTGGAATTCCACGTAATATCTATAAAGACATTTTGCTTAGAATCATAGATTTATACTTGCTCTTGTCGCCAGAGTAAGGGTCAAAGGATTGATGAGGGTCAGTGGGATACATTGTCTGGGGACCATGAATGCCATGATTGTGTCAATTCCTCACATCTATGTGAACCTCTTTTACTGTATTACTGGAAACGTTGACATGGTGCCAGCACTACAGCAAACATCAGTAGTTAAACAAAGTCATTAGAATTATTAAAGTGTGTACCAGTTTTGATTGCAACCCACGTTATGCTTATTATACTGTATATTTAGTTTTTTATTTTAAATTTTAAAATATGTAGTATAAATATTTCAATTATTTCAAACAAAACTAAAAAGGTCAACATCATGGTTTAACTAGGTGATAGAGTTCATACTCCGGGGACCAATAGTTGTTGATCTTAAAGTTTGGACCCAAGTGGTGGAGTGACTGACACTAACATAGCACAGCTGAACAGTGACACAAGGCATGAGGAGATGTGATCGTAGAAAAGAGCAAGAGGAGAGAGAGTGGGGGAGCGAGGCAGCCAAAGGCTAAAGCAGAGAGAAGTAATGCATGAGTGACAGGGTTACCCCAGCATTTGGCTGTGGTGGCTGATGGAGACAGATGGTTGCCCAGTGGAGTCTCTTCATACCAGCAGACCAGCCCTGCTGCTGAGGCCTTCAGCTTTTAACCCTCTGAGGGCTGATAAGAGACTCAGCTGAGGGAGAAACAGGCGTGGATGAGATCACAGACACACAGAGATAACCAAACTGGTGAGGGATGGGGCCTTGTGCAGCTCTGGATGTGCTGTGTACACATGCACATGTGTGTTTGTTCAAAACTGCACGGTTTGTCACTTAATGATCCTCTTTATCATTCAGATCTCACTCCTTCGCTGAGCCAGACACTTAAGCGGCTGCAACTCACTGGGGCCCACACACACACACTCACACACACACACACTTAAAGACAATAGGCAGTGCATCGGCCTGTGAAACTCCCTCAGGATGGTGCTGCTTCAGAGAGACAAGCGGAGGAATGATCCCTGTCATCTGTCCTGGATCCCGGAGAGTTGTCGGGTAAAGCACCGCCGCCCTCCGCGCTCCCTTCTCTGTCTGTCGGAATCTCTCCCTAGCAACCAGGCGCTGGTGTGGTGATTGGACCAGCGTACCAGCGGTTGCTATAGCTACAGGAAGCTCCCCTTTCCCTGTAACCCCCCCCCCCCCCCCCCCCCACACACACACACACACACACACTTTTTCTCTCTGTGCTGTGTCTTTCGTTCTGTTTCTCCTAATAACCTCTCTGTCTTTCTTTTTTCGTTTTATTCTTCATACTATTTGTCTTCTCCCTCTCTTCTTCCCACATGGCTTCTTCTCTATCCACCCCCTGCCTTCAGAGATGCTGTACAGCACAGTGGGTTCATGTTATTAACACTGAGGATGAGTGATGGGGCTAATGGTATCCAAAGGGAGGCTGGACTGACTGAAACAGGTCCACGGAGGAAGAGACAAAGCTGCTGCAATTTTACAACAGCCCTTGTGGGAAAACTCAGCTCAACGTGAAGCATTGGTGGAGCAGTCAAATATTTATCTGACCTCTGTGCAAATTTGTGATTCCCCTTAGAACTTTTATATCAGACATGGTCTTTTCTGTCTATAGGGTGCTGGGAGGTTTACATATCTCTGCCTGTGTTTTTTTTTCTTTTTTTTGTTTGAGCATGTGAGCCAGCTTGCACAGGGGACACGTGTCTGTATTGCCTTCGGTTTAAGCGAATAAGCCACTGACAGACTTCGCCGCATCTGCTGGAATCCTCAAGCTCCTATTATGCTTCGGAGGCCGGGGTAAGTGTGCTCACTATGTCATTGGGCCAGTATGCACGAGTCAGCCCGTCTGCCGGTAACACAACACCACATCGTCCGTACGCCACGCGCCCGTTGCTTCACTGAGAAGTGCTACATAATCCACAATATACACAACCCCACTGCCTTCTCTGTGTCTGGAGTTGATGCATCAAGCTGTGAGACGGCTTCTGTCTCCAGCTTTTTCCACAGACTTCTGAGTAGATTGCGCGGCTGCTTTTTTTTAATTTCGTGCTATGATCAGCTGCTGTATAATGGGTTCAAATGGGAGGTTAAACGCACATGATTAGTGATCTGTTTTTGTTCTGACTAATGCATGAGAGGGAAATTATGATAATGTGGCATCCGGAAGGCGATGTGGCTTTTATAAAGAGCGGACGCGATGGAGCTAGGTGTTTTTTACTCGCTGAGTGAATGTGTGCTCTCACAGCGAATCAGTTTTAGGCAGAGTGGTCATGATGTATCCTGTGGGGCAGAGTCAGCCCTTTTGAGAAAAAAGGAGACAGAAATAAAGAAAGAAAAAAGAGGAGAGGGAGGAAAAAGGGGAAATAACTAAGATTTTACGCCATGGTGGAGAAACCATGCACAAATGAACTGTGGCGGACACGATATCATTGGTCAAGGTCAATAACCCGGGCAGAAATGCTGATCCCCAAGAACGAAATCAAATGCTGAAACACACCCCAATCGCAGAGTTCATAAACACATCAGACAGACCAGGCAATTGACGGCTGACAGCAGATTGTCACTCCGGTGCGACTGTATAATACAGTTTAGCCATTAGCCTCCAAATCGCACACCGTGCCTGCCAATGTCATCCTGTCCTGAGATGAGAAATTGATTTCATGCTTGGTTGACTGTCACCAGGAGAAGAAGGAGGGGGGGGGGAGCGACAGAAAAAAACTGAGGGAGAGGGAGAAAAACTGAAAGAAAAGCAAAAAAGAGAGATAGAGTAGAGAGTAGTCCTGTTACTCAGCCTCAGAAAATACACAAGCGGAGCTGCTTATAAGCGGACAATGGTGCCACAGACAATACAGAGCTGATGGAGTTTATGAAGTTCTAAACAACATGCAACACGTTTGTGTGCGTGAGCGTGGGTTTACAATAAAAGCTTTGAAAAAACTGCTGGCTGTGCAGAGGCCCATGCAGGAGAGCACATTATGGGCAGGGATGTGGCAGAGCCTGGCTGCACAATAACGCCCCGTTGCCTCATGGGACGAGGAGAGCTCTCTGGAAGATGAGAGGGGGGAGGGCGGTCTGATAGGTGTGTTTAACGTGATGCTCGTCGATGACAGTTTTCCATTACTTTAACGAGGCCGCGAGCGAAGAGGCTGAGAGGAAGAGGAGAGTCAGACCGGTGTTATATTCGAGTGATGATGTAATGTTTAGGCGACAAACAGCACCCCCATCCCCCTTCGTCTTCTCCTCATGTCTGCTCGCTTCCTGTGTTCACCCCCCCCGCACACACCCTTTTTCTCCAGGGCACAGAATACAGCCTCCTGATTGGGTAATAGCACCATAGAGATGCTGGGAATATCCACCAACCAGGGCCCGGGTGCCCCCTTCACACCGTTACCACAGCAACCCTTCACAACTCACAGTGAGCGTGCACGTACGTATGGATGCGCACGCTCGTATGCATGGGCGCATGTGTGTATGTGCGCACTACGAGCTTGTGTTTTCATGTGTAACGGCGACACGTAGGGAGCATGTAACAACAACAGCCCTCCAATGAATAGACTTCAGTGAGTTTGACTGTAGAACAGCTTAGTGGAATGATGCTCATACAATGACAAACACAACTCACTCAGCTCATTCTCCTCTGACATGACTTATATAAAAAAAAAACTGCTTTGAAAAATAGCCCACAATAACTGAGTCTTTTTAAGTTTTATATACAAAAATATTTTTTTTAACAAAAATTGTTTTGTGCCTCTCCCCGGAATTTCAATGAATTCGTAAAGAGCTAAGTTGTCTGAGGTGTCGCAGCACACACACACGTCCGGACAGAAATGTCATTCCACGGCCGTCCTGAGCAAATTGAAACACTACTCAGGCAGCAAGTGCTGAGAGCGCTGGTGTTTAAGTGGAGCGGTGGTCTCGAACCATACGACCCGCTGGCAGAGGCACCTGTCTCAGCCAGCGGTTCAAACCGTGTGTGTGTGTGTGTTTGTTTGTGTTTGTGTGTGAGAGACAGCCGAGACAGCAGGATAGGATGGTGGACATCCGTGAAGCTACACGATGGGAAAATGAGGATTCCCACTCATGAGTGGTCGCTGGTGGCGGGTCGAAGGTGCATCTTTCATTAGACAGTGTTCCCTTCTTTAAATACAGATACATTTTAGGATAATATAGTGACATCCCAAATGCTTGCCTCTGCATAAGAATTGGCCCTGAAAGGTTTAAAACAGTTTAAAACACTTTGTAGCGTTCTATTAATGCTGTATTTATGTTTAACCCATAAATGTTGATTTTAATACCTTTGGAAATAAATGCGATATTAAAACGAGAAATGTATGTATTTCATCAAAGACCAGACACTCTATTAAGTTTACAGCTCAAAAGCACATTTAAGTCTATAGTATTGGTTCGATATAAAGCTGTAAACCTGTTTATTTGTATGTATTCACAAGGGTTATTTTTGACACACGTGCGTTAGGGATGATACATTTCAAGCAAAAATATGATTCACTGAGAACAAACCAACCAGTCTTCAAAGATGCCTGTTGAGTCCACATGTCCTCATGTGTTTTTCAAACTCATCTGAAAAGTACCCCATGACTCTCCTTCATTTAGAAATAGCACGAGAACACTTGCTTCGGGCCGCCCAGCAGCATGACAAATAAGATTTCTCGATTCTTTGAATTGCATTTTGCAAATGCACAGATACATGACTGTCCTGAGCCCCTTTCAGGCATTTAACTCTGTGCAAGTGTCAGCAATTTTGCACGTTAGGTCTGTGCTCACAAAGGACCCCAAGTTATTATTTCAAAAGTGTATTCCTCGCTGAACCAAAACAAAAGCGCATCTCATCCACCAGATCACAAGCCTCCTATAATTAACTTCAACAGTCATATTAATTTACCTTAATCTTCTCCCAGCATGAGATACATCTACAAAGTCCACAAATGTGAGCAAAGCTTAATTTTAAAGTTGAAGCTCATTTTAACCTTTGCAATCTTGGCTACAGACGTCCATCGTTATTTCTAGTCAAGTTTCATTTCTTGGACATGTGTTAAACTGATACACAAATCCAGTAATATTAGAAATACACCCTGCATTTTTCCTGTCATCAGAGGATGTACCACCATGACACCATTGTAGGTCACCTGCTCACCTGCTTACCTGTATTGCTGCAAAGACAGTCTCATTAGACCATACAAGGATACGAGGGAAAATCCGCTCTGAGCTGGCAGGGCAATAACAAGCTAACTTAGCAGGAGCCTAAGTCCCCTGCAACGCACCTCTGATCCTCTCCAATCCCCTCTGTGGGCTAATAGTAGCACTCAGCGTGTACAGTAGGAGACGGTTGAATGAGGGCACGCTGAGTATATCAGTCAGTGTGTAGTATTTGTAAAGACAAGATAGTTAGTATGCATTCTATTACAGGAACCTGAGTTCCACGTTTAACATGTCTGACCAGAGCCGCCCAGGCCCGAGGACTAAGCGAGACAACACCTGTTTTGTCTGATCACTACAGCTGTTTGTCAACTCTAGCCTTGGCTGTGTTGTGGTGTCAGGGATCTAGTTGCTGTTTCTTACCGGTGCAGGTGAAACACCTGACGTGAAAGTGGGTCTCCTGTACTCGCACCACTTCTCCTTTACAGACTTCCCGACATCGTTGGCAACGGATCGGCCCAGAGCTCCGCTCACCGCCCGTCGACCCTTGGTGATGAGAGAAAAGAAGACATTTCATTTTCTACGATGAAAGAAAAACATACATTATAAGCTGCTTTGTATTCAGCTTACTAAGAGATCTTACAAAGACGGAGGCTAGCGTTATCCTTCATTGTTTGTATTTTTGAACACAAGGTTTCACTTTTACGATGAGGACTTATTAGTGTGTCTGGCAACAAGTTGTGTTGTTGAAAAGTGAAGTTCTCCTAAATGGATAGATATGGACAGAACTATGAACATTAGTCCGTAAAATAGACTGTATATGGATGACACATCTCCACTTCCTCCCCCCATTCAGACGTGAGGCCTAACATCCAGCATATAAACGCTGACGTCTTCTGCATTAGGAGTCAGAGTCTGCTCAGTAGGGACGAGGGATGGAGCAGTGGTAACCAGGCCCCGTCGATACATGGGCCCGACCAATCATGAGTCAGTCTCAGCTGTCAATCATATCGTGATCCCAGTTTTTAGAGCATCAAACAATTTAAAACCAAACTTATTAGTAACATGAGCACTTGAAAAAATAACAATCTCTGAGAAAAATATATTCAGCGTGTCCATTTCCTATCAACTAACATGGAGCAGGCAAGGTTCCAGTTCCATCCAGTTACTGGGATACATATATATAAATTTATAATAACAAAAATGCATTGTAATGAAGTGATATTGGTACTGTTAATTAAACAGATGTGAACCTGATAAGACAACAGCGTGTTTCCAAAAATAATAAACACATTTAAGCTTAACAAAACTGAAGTTTTCTCCAATGAACGCAGCCATACACTATAGACCGTGTGCAGTTCACACACTGAGATCAGTGAATAGCTCTGTGGACACATCTGAAGCGGAGGTCTAACACCTACAGTATGTAAGCTGGGTAAGCTCCAGGCTTTCGCTCGCAATTTTATCTATTTATCGCACACTCATTTGGGCTAACACAATTACACTAACACACGCACACACACACACACACTGCTGCATCATGTCAGAGAGTGGATGGATCCACTTACCTCGTCATGCATTAGACTACATGTCAGACTCCTGCATTTCATTGATCTCACATTGTCAGGAAGGGAAGTTCTCACCTGCAGCTTTATCAGTAGGCTAATGGAATAAATGTGATTACGATGTTTGAAGGTCAAAGTGATTCATTTGATTTTGAACGAGTGGGGCAAATGTATCTAAGACTTCTTGGGCTCTTAGGGGCTCTTTAATAGTTCATCTTCTCCTCATGGCAATAAACCTGAATAAACAAGCAGAGACAACCAGGCTCCCAACGTCTCTTATACAGCCCCTTCTTCTTGAAGGAGCATCTGAGTGGTCCTAAACATGGAGGAAGGGGTGTAATGACATATCCGGCTTCATCCTTTTGATTCCCTACCAAAGGACTAATCTCAAAGGACTCTCTGCACTTAAAAACAGTGTGAGCAGCCTTTGCATGCTCCGAGCTCGACCACATCATACGCACGTTGTAGGCTGAGTGTGGGCATACATCCATGAGGGCAGGAGAAAATGTATGCATGAGTGTACTTGTTGACTTTCCTCGACAAGACAGAACTGTGGGCAATGGAAATATGCAGGCATGATTAATTCCCACTTCCAATCTCCTACACTCAAGTCTCTGTTGGTTCATTGTTTCGCCCACAATGCTGGCAGCACCGCTGGGACACACTGTCCCGCCTGATAAGTGCCCGACCACTGGTCCCAATAATGACACTCCCTTCAAACTGTGTTTTTTTCTGTGTGTTAAAGGAAAGCAGTCTTTTAAAACCAAAGGAGCAATTATGATCCCATCGTGTATGACTGACTTCCTGTGTGCAAACACCTAGTGGAAACACACATGACATGTATTTACAATGCTGACCTTCTGAAAGTGGGTGAAAATAAAACTCTGGCATATTTCAACATCCTCCATTTTCACGCCCGGGCAAACTTGTATTGGGAAAAAGCATTCATCAAAACTAGCCGAAGTGTTGAATGTAGATTCTGAACACATGGTTCAATTATACAGGAATGCAGTCTTCAAAGCAAAGATATTTTTTCTATTTTCCAACAAGTAACTTCTAATTAGTGAGCTGCTTATGCAACTCGTTGAAGCCACATGACAAAAGGCCATGAGTAAGCAGAGAATCCAGGTACACAAACAGCTCAGGAGCTGAAGCGTTACGCAACTCTGGCTAATTGTGTCAGTGTGGTTGTTCTTATTGAACGCAGCCAAGCTCTCCCCATCCTATTAGGGAGCTCTCGAACGAACCCTCCGTCCCCGGCCCCATGCTGAAATATTTACTCATTCCTGAAATGTTAGCCACCAGACTACAGGTGTTACCCACTGACTCCAAATCAGTGGCGATTGTCCCGAGAGAATACGGCCTCCAGCAGACAGGTGATAAGAACAGGGTCGGGGTCAGAGAGGCAGCCAGCGTCCCACGGGGGACTGAGAGGGTTTGCTGCTATTTCTGCCTCTGATCTGACAGCCCTGGGGAAGAGCATGGCGGGAGCTGCAGTCACAAGGGATGCTGGGAGATTGCTGGTGACGAGTGAGATCAGAAGGGAAAAGACTCAAAGGGGGGAGCAAGGCAAAGGCATGACTTTTTGGAGGAAAAAATGTGTCGCTTTCTAACACAGGTTTGCTTTTCTAAAGTTTTGCGTTGTTTCTAATCACGTTCACACGTCATCAGTTGTAATAATTAATTGTATGCATTCTAGACACAGGAATCTCAAGTAAATAATGTCCTTTGCACCCTTGGTCACAGTAATTAAGCTTCTTTTTCAGTAGGAATAAACAACTTACATTTTCCTAATCTAATGTTGACAATCCAAAGTGGAGCAGTTCTGCCATAAAGACCGCTTATTCATAAGACTATTACAAAGAAGTGACTTATTTAAAGAATATTTTGTGACAACACATGTTCAGCAGTAGGACTGTAGTTTTGGCAACAGGTCCGGTACCACTGTTACCCAATGGGTAAAACCCCAAAACGTATGGAACTTTGCAGGTTTGAAAAATGGACCCGTGCAGTACTCTTGTAAATGGTAAATGGTAAATGGGTCCTCTGGCATGCGGAATGGGGATGGTCAGTCATTAATGTGGGTGCACATTTTACTATGCAAACTTCTTCTCTGAAATATGCATCTTGTAAAAATGTGTCTTGGTACCAAGTCAAAAACATGAAGGATCACATAATAACCTGACCAACCCAGGGTCAACCTTGATGTTATAGTTCACACTTTGTCTCCACAACCCAGAAAGTGAGTGCACAACAATAACACATCATCAACAGCATCATCATTCCTCCATGTGTATCTGCACACAGGATAAGTTGTGAAGGCAGGGTTCAGAGCTTGGTACACAATCACTTGGTACACAATCACTGTAATCACTTATAAGTATAGAAGTATAAAATGGACTAAAGCAGACTTTAACATTACTGCCTGTGAAAAGTACTGCCTGTGAAAAGTAAACAAAAGATACAAGTAGCCTGTGTAGACTGCAGGATTGATTCGAACACAAGTATATTTGACTAGTCGGATGAAGATGGATGACTCGACACAACCGCCTGTGACAAAAAACCTTGAGGTTTATTTTCTCAAGAGACTGAAAGATGCAGTCAACATTCCTTCAGAGAATCGTGGACAACACCACTGACGCTACATCTAATCGGGGTAAGAAGAACATGTGTTTTTTTTATTTTAGGCGAGCATCCCCTAAATTATGGCTGATCAAAAACTACTCAAACACTGACAGGCAGCCTGAACCAGAGCAGGAGCATGAGATCGGCTGCACAACAACATGTCCTCCCTGTGTGCAATCCAACAAAGCCAAAGATCAGCTCTCCCCCTGCACTTCCCCCTGTCCCTTCTCCTCTCTTTATCTCCCTTCATCTCTGTCAGGACCTTGGGCAGGAACATTCATCAGAGCACTGGCAGTGTCCAGCGGCATCACATACATACTGTCACTCTACGGCGAGAGAGAAGGGTCAAACTGCTGCTGACAGTCAGAATGATCACTCAATCCTACCAGAGGACAAGGTCATGGAGACAGCAACCTCGAGGACACGACATACAGGATATGATGAATGACGGCTATAGTTTTGTCCAATTCACTAGAATAAAAACAAATCCTTAAAGATGAAACTGCCAATGATATTTCGAGGCACTCTCCAAAATAAAATTTTCTACAACTTTGGACAAAAATCTAGCTGAACACCCGTTTAGTTTCCACAAGACTGTAGCTGCAACTGAATAACAAAAAAACAGATTTTATGATGGTGTGTAAATACAAACCACTGGTATGAGCCTGCATGAATATTCATCTCAGCATCTGTGTTTGCGTCTGTGAGGGAGAAGAGCAGGAATCATACATGCAGCACCCCCCTCCTCTTCTAGAGCAGTTGGTTAGTGGGTCATCTATCTATTCACTCACAACCCCAACTACTCCTACTAGATTTCCATGAAATTCTAAATGAATATTTATGGTACCCAGAGGACCTTCTCTGGTGATTTACTGGGCTTTCTGACATCTTGTCCAGCACCATCATAAATTTTTTTTTCCCTTGACGATCACTTTGGTTCATGACCGGGCATCAGGAAAAACAAAAGGCCAGATTTCCGTCAACTTTTAATTTGTATACTTATAGTAGGCAGAGAATCCTTCTGGTTTTGGTGTCTTTTCCACAAACATTTTAGAGAAACCTTTTAAAATAATTATCATATTGCTTTCAGTCACTCACTGATGCCAAAGGTCACACTGTCTGATGACATTTATCGATCCATCTTCCAGTTCTTGGGACAAGCCGATCGATTTATTTGGTTCTACTCTATTTTAAGTTATTGACACATCTTAAAACATGAGAAATTTAATTTAAATAATTTATACATTTTAATGCGGCTGCGATAAGAAGAGCCAGTGGCTGGAAGCATTATGTTTTCGGATTGTCCATCCGTCTGTCCCATTCTTGTGAACGCGATATCTCAAGAATCACCTAAATATTCACGTGGACTTAAGATGATCTGACAACATTTTTGTGGTGGAAGGTCAAAAATCACTGTGACCTCACAAAGCACATTTTCTTGCCTTATGAATGTGATATCTCTGAAACGCCCTGGGCTTGGATTTCATCTTGGAAGCCAGAGATCAAGGTCGCAGTGTCTTCTCCATTCTCACATACAGCCACTCAGAGAATGGCCGAGTGAGCTCATGTGACAATAAGGAAGGAAAATGTGCACAACATTTCACAATGATCGACTGGGCATGTCGATGACGGAACGAATGTAAAACCTCGACCCAACCACATGAATGTTCCCGACATTTTCCTGTGGTTGCAAACACGTCTGATTCACAAAATTTTCTGTGGTGTGCTAACATTTGCTAAACAGCTCTAAACATTAAGCCCAGCTCAGGCGGATGGGTCTGGTTTTGCAGGTATTTGGTCATGAATATCTCCGGGGAATTCAGATATCAACCTCAAGGTGGCATTTAAGGAGAAGTGCTGATGATCAATCTTGAAGAGATCCACAATCTACTTTGCAAGAGTCCATGACATTTTATGACATTTAAACTTGGTCTACCCTAAAACATGGATCAATGCTACATATATAACCAGTAGCATAATAATAAAATAATATTGTACTGGATGGCTGTGCAGACAGGTCAAATTATTTTACATTATATCCATACAATTTAATTGAGTGCGTCAAATTCCAACATTAAAACATCTCAAGGCGCTTTGCATCATAAGACCAAGACCTTATAACCTTATGGATAAACCCAACAGTTCCCTCAAGCAGCAAGCCAATTGGCAACAGTGGAGAAACAAAACTCTCTTTCATATCACATGTCTCTATCAAAGGGTCTCTTTCATGCAGGACGCATCTGAAACACAGTGAATAGCAGCATGGTGGATAAGGAGCCGGTGCCAGAACAGGACTCAATGTGTGTCAAATCATGTTTACGGACGAGGATGTGACGCAAATAAATAAAATGTGTAACATAAGTCTAGTTGTTCTGAGACATTTTAATGAAGAATTTTTTACATGATGTATTTTTACTATGTTGTGCTTTAAATGGTGGATATAGAAAAGTCCAGGCTGGTTTGAGTCTGGATCTCAACGGTACATTTCAAATTTGAGAATGATTGTAATTCAGATAATTCTAAAGTTGGCGATATGACTTTTCGCGTAAGAACTTTTAAAGTCTTAACTTACTGCTTTAAATCTCTGTGATACGGAACTCTGTGCTCTACAGTGCGAAGGAGACAGGAGGAGAGAGGGGTCGGAGCTGCCTGTGATCTATGGCTCTGTATTTCTCCCCAGGTCCCTGAGCTCAATTATCAGTATATTGATCAACATGTGTTTTATCAGTCCCCCGAAATACACTTTCTGTACTTTCACTGTATCATGGAAACACTCTGATTTATCAGTTTGGCCAAATTTCAGTATTTCTTAGTGTGGGAATATATGAGAATGTTAAACCAAGGTCCTTTCAATCTGTTCTGTCTTGTTTGCCAGCCGGGCGGAAAAACAGAGAGTGACCAGACACACACAGAAACACACAGAGAAAACCCAGTGACCATGAGAGACAGAAGGCCCAGAAGATGAAGACAGACAGTCAGTGCTGTCTGTAATTACTCTGTGCATGTCGGTGGCCTGTGGGCTATCACACCTAATGCAGCGGAAAATGCGGCACACACTACAGCCTAACAGGCCAACTCATGACCAAACCTTGAGAGCATCTGAGGGGAACATATGTTTGCCTGAGAGGAGAAGAAGAGGAGAGGAAGAGGAGAGGAGGATGTTCTTTCCTCAGCTGTGTTGCCTCTAGCCAGAGTATGGACACATGTCACACCACCATCTTCCTGCTGTGACTCACATACACTGTAAACCACAGGTTGACGCTATGTTATTGATGTGCGAGGGGTGTGTGTTTGTGTGGAATCCTGTTTGAGCACATGCTTTTAAATCGTGAGCGTCCACATGCTCCTCCTCCTCTTCCGTCGGGTGTCAGCTGAGAAAAGCGTTCTGAGGCTTAACAAAAGAATTCTACACATTAACCTAACAATCCTGGAGCTGTGACGCCACACCATCAGTCCCCGGTGGAATGCACAGTGTGGCACGAGGACCCGGCAGTCAGGCAGAGCCTCTGTACCAGAGGGTTAAGAGCAGCGGATGAATAATGTAGTGCCAAACAATGACAGGCGAGATTATGAATGATGCAGGGACACCAGAGTTCTCTCCTGTTGACAGAGACTCGAAGGACAAGGAGGTGGGAGGATGGGAAGCGCCCTGACACCATCAGTTCCTTGAGCACCTGGAAGACGTCAACTCATAACTGGCCCTCATGACAGCTGAGGGACAGAGTTGGGGGGGATGGTTCTTCTTAAAAAGTGAGCAGTGAGAGTGGAGGCGTGCATGTGAGCGCACACACACCCAGCTGAGCCAGACAGGCCTGCAGGGGGAAAGCCCTGATTCAGCTGACAGAGGATCAGGGTCACAGTCAGCTGATACAAGGTCAGCTTAGCATCACTACAGCCCCCACCCACCACCCAACCAACCCCCGGCCGGTATGGGGTAAAGTATGACTGTGGCCCTCTGGGCTGCCATGTGCCAAAACTCCATGAGAGGACGGAGCAGACAGGTGGACTTTTATGCAGAGGCAGCGGCTAAAAGTCTGGGTGGTTTCACCAAGGGGGAGAGAGAGGGTGAGGAAGGAGGGAGGAAGATGAAAGAGGAGTGATGGAGAAGAAGAAAGACACATTTAGAGGGCCTGAGCAACAGCTGTCATATGTGGATGAGGAATACCAAAAATATCACCTGAACTCAAATACTACTTTGACCTCCACATATTCTTAGCCCCCCCCCCCCCCCCCCCCCGAATCCTATCTAACCCTGCTCCACTCGGCACACACGGATTCTCTCACATCAGCCTCGTGGATTTGTTTTGGGATAAACTGGTAAATTCTATAAGATTGCGAACCTTAATAATTACATTTTTCTTTTAAAAGGTTCATCATCTCTAGCCTGTTGTTGCCCACTGGATAATAGGCGTCTATTGTTCTGTAGTAGTTCTCCCCTCTGCTCTCACCTACACTGTATTGTCCCTGCGCGTCAAGTGGAGAGAGGAAAGCGCGCACGGATGGACTTACCTCTGGAACTCATGATGATTCTTATCTCAAACAAAGCGGATCAGGTGGAAATAATCCCATAAAGCAGGAGCAGATCCTCGCGGAGCACTTTGCTCCTCGCAAATAACAAGGAGGCCAATTATAAAGGGGACATCCAGCAAAACGCAGATGGTGCTCTTCACTCTGCTCCCAGTCTATTGGTGAGGAGGTGCACGCATGCAGCCACGCACACGGTTTACTAATATATATATAAAAGAAAAGAATCAAGGGATATTTCCAGAGGTGGTAAAAATCCAGATAAAGCTCCAGTTGTAGTGTTTTGGTCCGGAGGTGCGGATACACACATCACAACACAACACACCAGGTCACCGCGCTGCTCACTTCCACCTTCTCCGCTCCGGGCTCATGCCAGCTCCGCCGCGCGCGCGCTCTCCCTGGCCGTGTGCGCTGTCACCGCGCGCCCCGCACGCGCCGTCAACACACTGACAGGAAACGCTCCGCGGCCTCCCCTTTCAATATAAAACACGATCAAGTCGAGCTCATAGTGGACTTTAACCCTGAAAATATACAACCTTAATGCGTGTAATATGGATGCATAAAACAACATATAGTACCCTGAAATAAACACCTTCACCTCAATCAAGATAGTCATGTTCAATAGATAGTCCAGATTTGTGCATTATTTTGAAAAGGCCAAACTGGAATGTATTAGTTTGAATACCCCCTATTTATATGATTTGATTCAATTAATTTATTAAATTATGTTTCATGATTTAAAGATTAGGTTTTCAATAGTTGATACATGAATATTTATTATCAGTTGTCATTATATAGGTTAAGCCCAATGTACTCACAAGACAGAGCTAAATAAAGTCTAAAATGTATTATTAGGTAACAAAAAAAAGGGTTACATTCAAAATACTCAAAACACCCCACTTAAATACATAAATAGCAGTTTGTACTGATTTAATATGGAGATTCATTTGTGACAAAGGATGCTTTGTTAAGTAGCCCAGTAAAGAATGTTTCTCTGCAAATATTGTTTTAATTTATAATTAAAGGTTTACATCATGTACATATTCTCTCTACTTATATGAAATTCATTGCCTGCTTTATTCCATTTTTTTTACTTTAACTTGTTGTCTTGTCAACTTGATTTGACTGCTGCTGTTACAAGTTAATATCCCGGGCATTGGATCAGTGAAGCTTATCTTAAATTATCTTACCTCATCATATCGCATCTTATCTTATCTAATTTTATCTGATCTGATCTTTTTTTATTTTGTTTTATTTACTTATCTTTACACAATTTCTGTCAACAAATCGAATCTGCATTGCAACACCAGACACTAGTGACAACAGAACAGTAAAGTAAACGCTTGTACTCATCATGAAATATGTCCATCCATAAAAATGATAAAAAGTAATCTACTTGATGTCAAGAGGCTCCAGAGTGAAAGATAATGTGATTTTACTGTGAAAGTAAGGCTGCTCTACTTCCGGTATGGCTGTGTATATATGTGGTTACCTTGACTACTCTCTCCAAATCCGGAGTATAGGCGACGTCACTCTGGGCTGCTGAACGCTCTGAGGACACTATGGCCTACATCACACTGCAAGAAGTGGGAAGTGCTCCAAAGTCATTAGTCTCAGTGTTAATTCATATTTGACATGAGGCGAGACCAAAAAAAGTGTTTCACAATATCCGCAGCATTCTAACTATATTTAAAACGAGTAAAGACACCGTCATTTAATATGTCAGCATAAAAGTACTGACTACACTGGGAACCTTTATAGATATAGATTGTGGGAGTGTGGGCAGTCTTTCTGACTGGACAATGTGTTTCTGTTGTGGTGCTTGACTCGGCTTGTTGCTAAAACTATCATGACACCGCCCCCTTCTGGAAAATCGGCGTAAGCAAATTAGTTAATTGGATTATTGGAGAAGCAGACTGGGAGGCCCTTGGAGAGCAGAGGAGGTGAAGTCAGTAAGTGTTAAAGGACACGCTCCTCTGTTCTTCAACAGGGAATCACACCGTCACTCTGACCCTGTGATGAGCACAAGTCTGGGCTGTAGTAGTGTAGAGTGGAGGAGCTCAGGGGCGTCTGGGTGGAAAGATCTCCATCTAATGGTCAAACACGCAGCTGCGCTGAGCAGAAAACAGAAGAACAAATATTAATAAGAACATTCAAAAAAAGAAAGAAAAGATTATTATATTATATTTATGTATATATGTATATTATATGTTATAATAAGTATGATGAAATGCAGTTTAGCAGCCTTTATTTGCACTGTTACGGGGCTGTTTAATACATTTTCTCTCTCTCAGTTCAATCAATTTGAATGATAATAATAATAATGGAATAAAGGAAATAAAATACACATAGTAAGTAATATGAATATAGTCTCCCTCTGTGTTTGTGTGTGTGTGTGTGTGTGTGTGTGTGTGTGTGTGTGTGTGTGTGTGTGTTTGTGTGTGTGTGTGTGTGTGTGTGTGTGTGTGTGTGTGTGTGTTTGAGTATGTGTGTGTGTGCACGTGTACTATTTTATTAAGCTAACCAAATACCTTATCCCATGTCCTGAGGAAGCCCTGGTTTTGAAGCTTGAAGGAAGCTGGACAATGGAGGGATGTGACGGCCGCCTCTCTCCCTCTCTATCCCTCTCTATCCCTCTCTATCCCTCTCTCTCCCCCCTCTCTCTGCTGCCCTGCTCAGTCTTGTCTCCTGACTTCTGCAGCTTTGTGGATCAAGATGACCTCTGTTTGTTCTTTAAGCTGATTCCCCCCTCACACAGTTTCATACTCAGCTTCAGCATGGCGACCTGTGAGGATAAGGTGTGGATGTAACATAGGAAAAGCACATTCATGAATTCCTTCATCACAGCAAACATCATCGTCCTTGACAGTCTCAATATCAGGTCATCATTCTCTCATCTATTAATCATGCTGCCAAGTAAACATTGAACAAATGACACAGTCACCTTCATGAAATACTAAATGGTATAACAGAGTGAGTGTTTGTCTACTGAGCGGTGCCCCGGTCGAAGATGATTATGATCAACATGAATAATGATTGACAGCTTTCTATAACTTTCTTCACCTGGGTGTGGGCAGGTGTACGTGAGAGAGACAGTGTTCATGTAGGTGGCTGCCCTGTGGGGCTGACGTGCGCCGGGTACTGACTGTGCTCCTGTGTCAGGCCTGCGTTTTGCTTTTGTCCTCTGAAACTGATGGGGCAGAAAAACAGGAAGCTGGCTTTCCTGTGCACTGGAGGCAGGAGGCCGCTGGGTCAACGCCGTGCTGTCGCCGTCTGCGAGGGCGCCAGTGCCCCCTGATCGACAAGGGAGGCAAACATCTCCTGGTGTGTGTTATTACTGGAATACGCTGCATGGCCCAGTGTTGACACGACCCCATCTCCTCCCAATGGAAACTGTTTGACAACAAACATTATAAAACAGCAACACTGAGGACATATAACAGCCTTTTTATTTGACCCGCTGAGCACATGATACGACAACGTCACTGCCGCACTGTGCCACCCAATCTTCCGCTCTGTGTTTTTCTGCTCTGTAAATTGTTAAAGTGTCTTTTTGATTCGTGCTCAGGCCATGTCTCCATTATCTGTTGCAGCGATCAGCAATAGGCTGCATTCTTAACTAACCCTCTCAATCCTTGCCCTTTGTCCTGCCACATGGCCTGGGGAGGGACAGACACACACACACAGGCTCAGGCACCGTCCACCCTGTAATGCTAGACTGCTATCTCCACCCATTCCTGTCTATATGTAATTCATAGCTATTCAATATAACCACATTCCCCTGGCTTTCTCTACGTCCCACACACAGACACACACCGACGCACACTTTTGCAAACAGAGCAGAGTAACTGGTCTGTGTCCGGCAGCCTTGCATGGCCAATTGCATGATCACATGTGCATTGGCGGCTGATATTCTGCGTTCAGGGTGACTTTGTCACGGTGCACTGGAGGCTGGGGATACACAATCAGTTCCAGAGTTTATATTTAACTAAGTAGAGGGGGGAATAAACCCTACCAGAAACCAAAACACCGCAGGCCATGGGATTTTTTTATCTCCCCCAGATAGGGATGGACATTTCCCAGAAAATAAAAGAGATTGAAAAAAAAGGGGGTCACTGCCATATCCTGTTGTTTTTGTGGTGTCATTTAGCACATAGGGTTAAACTCTTTTAGAACATTAAGTGGAATGCTAGTGCTGTGAGTGTGACTCTATGATCAGGATGGAGGCTGAACAGGCTCTGCACCTTAGGAATGAAGAAGTGTGATTCCTCAGGTATGGACTGAACAATTGGAACCAGCTGATTGTTTGTGGCCTCGCAATGATCTGCTGCCCTCCCCTGAAGTGTGTCAGAAGAAACTGGTGTGACTGGTGTTGTGGAATGAGGAAATACATACAATACACGTTGCTTTTGATTCTAAATGGGAAGAGGTGTCACATGCTTACCTGGGTTTAATAGCTTTTACGAGGCAGAACACAAAGGTAACAATAACCTGACCTGTTTGCACCACTTCAGTCCAATAGACTCATACCTTTCCACATTTTGACAGTGTGTGTGTGTGTGTGTGTGTGTGTGTGTGTGTGTGTGTGTGTGTGTATATGTGTGTATGTGTATGTCTGTTTGTGTGTGCGTGTGTGTGTGGAGAGTGAGAAAAGGAGAGGGGGGGGGGGGGGGGAGAGGAGGAGGAGGCTGTACCCTAGTCCCAAAGAAATGATGGGAGGAGTTAACTGCAAAAAACTTCCTCAGTCAGTGACATGCTGTCTGGGATAGACTCTGAATCGCTCAGAGGGGCACACACACACACACACACACACACACACACACACATACAACCACACTCACACACATACTCACACACTCTCACTGGTTCTGCTTTTTCCCCTCCTGTGCTCTTTTGGCTGACAGTGGAGAATGGCGACAGTTTCAGCAGATGTCATGAGACACAATTCACCAGTTAAATGGTGACAAACACACACACACACAAATACATACATAGTAATACACAAATGGCACACATTCTGGCGCACACTTGAGGAATGACTTGAGAAGGGAGAGCCGAAGACAACACAGAGGTAAGTGCTGTTGTTCTTTGCTCCTTTTATTCACTTTCTTCTATATGGGTTAACACTGCTGTACTTTGTACTTAGTCACATAACCATGAAGTTGCTGTCAGGCAACAGGTTATAGGATGGAAGATATCATGTAGTTTCCTCATCAGGGACTTGTTAAGTTGTGTAAATGTCTCGAAGGCTCCTTAGTTATGGTTCTTAAATGTTTCTCTCTGTTTTGCACAAATGCCGGTAAGCAACAGTGTGGGAATCTCCCTGCAGGGAGCTCAGATCTGGACACACAGGCATGTGAGTGAGCTAACAGGAGGTTCGTCTAAACTTAGAGCCCCCCCAGTCTCATATTACTCTCCACTAAGTCCTGCACAGCATATTTCATATCCAAAAAGAACGGACTGCACAAATACACACACAGACCCACACATACACACTTACAGAGTCACAAACACCTCAAACAATCCATGCGTGTGGACACAGGCGGATACTGCTGACACCATATGTTTCTTATTAGGGTTGAATGTTATTGTCATGGACGGCCGAGTGTCACAACTCCAGTGCAGGCTTTTTGCTGTGGTTTCAGACTGGGTGGAGGTCAGTGATGGTATGTGGTGGCAGGAACCCAACAACCCGCACTGTGGCTTCACATGTCTGTAATCCCATCTAGTGTTTCTGTGAGACTTTAGTAAAGCTTCAGTCCTAGAGAGGAAAGGTTTCGATGCTCCAGCAGCAAGGAAACAACACGTAGAGCCACAGGTGTTCAGCCAAGAAGATACTGAGACTTACACAGTATCACCACAAATCAGACTGCACTGTTTGCTCAACCATCTCTGCATGTTTGAAAGTGGTCGTCACTGGAGAAAGCCGCTGGCCCTTGTGCAGCTCCCGGTGTTAACAAAGGACGAGCATGTGACCACACATATCAGCCTTGAGTGGTCTGAGTTTATTAGATTAGACAGAATCTGTTTTTCACTATGAGAAAACAAGCAGGGGAGTCTGGCAGAGTGTGGGGAAATGCTCCGAGACGCCTCCGGCCTGTTTACAGCTCAGATTCAGTCATGGCCATCCAGCCGACAAATAAACAAGATGAAGAGACTGGTCTCAGACATGATTTGAGCCACTTTGTCAGCGCCGAAGCAGAACGGCCAGGAGACGGATGAGGGAGAAACTTAATGCATTTTGTTTCCCAGCATGCGCAGTGATTATCATGCAGTGGCCGGGGATGCAAGTCACAAAAAGCCTCACGCGTAGAGCTTCTCTCTCTCAGGGTTCAAGAATGTTGTTTCTAACACGGCGTCAAATCAGTTGGTCTGCATTGAAAGGTTTTATTGTATGGATTCATGAGTTTGACTGAGTTTGGATGAGCATGTAAAATTCCTTAAAAGTGATGGAACTCTCCAAAATGTTAGGACCTTTAATTGGAAGATTAGATTTTATGGGCAAAGTGCTGCAAACCTAGAGTTTAACATTTGAAAGAAGTGGCCTATCATTAGGAAGGCTACATTATAAGACCTGTAGGATACCGTGTTTCTTGACTCAAACACAAACCTCATTAAGAGTTTTTCAAATCAGTCCACCACTGAGAAGGATTAAACTTAACAAATGAAACAGTTAATAATATATCTCCTTAACAGAACAATTTAAGAAAACACTAAAATACTTAATCTGATTAAACATGGTCTGCTTAACCTTAAACCTGGCTCATCAACAGTATAAAGAGAAATCAAAGTGACTCTTTCATTCTATTCCAATTTCTATAATTTCTCTAAAATAATAAAGTTTTATGTTCAATATTTAATTCTGTGTGCAAATCAGATGGAGATGTTTTCTCTGATACAGCAGCCAAGATGCAGTTTGCTTCTGTCCATCCACATTACATACAAAGGATATAGCTTCACCTGACAGTCTACTGGTTTAATTTGTGTGTAAGATGCAAGAATTATGATTGAGATAAACAACTTTACTGGATGATGTGTTGAAATATTTAATAAAAATGTTTCCTCTAGAGCACAATCAGCTAGTTTATGACTTTAAGTCAAAATATTCCTATAAGTGGTAAAATGCAGTGACATAGTAGACAAGGCTAAAAGAAAACAACATCTCATATAGGTTAAAATAATCATAGAATAAAGCCACTGAGTATATAGTATAAGCTGAATCACCAAGGATTGTAATTTTAACTGTTTTACCTTTTAACTATTTTTATTGTTTGATAAAATAACATAGTATAATCAGCTTTGCAGCTCTGTCTGCACCTCCAGATCTTCTTTAAAATGGCTGTGGCAAATAACCTTATCATAAGAGTAAAAAATGCCTGGAAATGCTAATGAGATGGACACTTCTAGGCACTTATCATTGAGGAAAAATGCCTTGAATTGTCCCGTCTTGGTGTTAGGGATGTACAATACGTGGATCACTTGAAGGCACTTTACACTAAAGCAAAATGCCTAGAAATATCCCACACTAGTGGTTACGGAAGTAAAATACGTGGGACACTTGTAGGCACTTATTATAGTAGCAAAATGCCTAGAAATGTCCTGACCAATCAGAAGGAGCCGGAAACTTATAGGCACTTATCATTAAGGCAAAATGCCTAAAAATTTCCCTCTCTTGGTATTAGGGAAGTACAATACGTAGGACAATTCTAGGCTCTTATCATAGTAGCAAAATGCCTAGAAATTTTTCGACCAATCAGAATGAGATGGACACCTCTAGGCACTTATAATAGTAGCAAAATGCCTAGAAGTCTCCTGACAAACCAGAATGAGCCGGACACTTCTAGGCACTTATCATTGAGGCAAACGTGAAAGTGTGAGGGGCTAATTCCTGGTGATGAATCTATAAAGATGAATGACCTGAAACTGCAGTTCCTTTCCGCTTTAGGGACCTTTAGTGAGTTTCAGCTCAGTTGTTTAACTGCCAACTTAACTGCTTGTGTTTTTCTTATCGCACTCATAGCGTGTTTTTCGGCCGCAGCAGCAGTCAACATTCACTGGACACATTGAGTTCAGTTTAACACTAAGCTTTGACAAATTTTGCGTCTAGTTTGTGAGCAATGAACAGCTAATGGGCCAGGGATTCCCTTCATGAGAGGATAGTGACCAAAAACTGAGCAAAAAGAGAGTGAATGTTAGATTTACATGTGGTGAATGGTCAGGAACAATACTTCTCTGTGTCTCTGGGGATGTGTAAACAAGCAACCGTTTCCTAGTTCACAATGATAATTTCAAAGGTGATGCTCTGTCATCGTTGTGTTAAAAAAATGAAATTTGAATTGCCTGGATTGTAATACGTCATGGGTATGGGTTGTAATACTTTAATTAAACATGGATACTGTCTGTAATTTATTATGATGACACAGCCAGAACATAACACACTGCTCGCAATGTGGCATCATGTTCTATCACTAACCAGATGATTTGTTACTGCCTGAGTGAACACATTGTGCTGGATGAGTACCGGCCAATTACAATGTACTGCCACCAAACCACAGGCCTACACTGTGTGTATCGAAGAGAACATGATAATATCAGCTGTTTTTATCTCTCTTAAATAATACTTAGACATTTACTTTCTGAAAGGAGCCATTGTTGATAAGGCTGTTTCCTTTGAGAGCGATGGGTCACATAAGAGAAGCGACGGCACATTTTGCAGTCATGTGAAGGTGCTGACCTTCGTCATCTACAGCATAAAGGAATTAACTCATTTTAGTCATGGGGATGGTCTCCTGGTGTGCTGAGGTCTTATTATCATCTCTCTGTATGTTTCCCCTCTCCTGGCAGAGGGCAGAGTTGTGTTGAAGTGTGTGATGAGGATAAACTGATCCTTGATCTGTGCCACAACTCCCCCCCTCCTCCCTGTGACCTTGCAGCCTGTCCCTGCGTGGCATTGCCTTACAGTGGATCAGCAATACATTCTACCAGCAAAAGACTCACTCATTGTCTTTGTGACACACATTCTGTGCATATTTTCCCTGACCCGCATACACACACACACATCACAACTCTCACCGAGGCCTGCCCCCCCCACACACACACACACACACTCATACCAGTCGCAGAGAGTGCTTTATGCATTGACTGACTAACTGGGCAGTTACTGAGGAGAGAGATGCTGGTGGGAGGAGGGAGATGCAGACAGTGGGAGACAGAGGGATTACAGATAGAAGCCGACACAGGCCGATATAGAAGAAGAAGAGATAAGGCTTGCAGAGGGACAGAAGAAGAGACTCGTTCAGTAAACACTAACTGGTGGAGTGAGCAGGGCAGGAAAGGGAATACAGAAATAGGAAGGGAAACAGGGCTTGTCCAGCAGAGAGGAAGAGAGTGAATTGTTGTTAAAGAGGCTGGGGGGGGGACTGATGGGATGGCATTGATCTCTGGGAGCTGCCGGCTCTTGGGCCAGATGGCGTCTTGTTGCTGCAGACCGCTGCTCCACTCTTCCTGCTGTGGACCGCTCATCAAAGTCTGCCTCTCCTCCTTCACAGGTCGGTCCCAGCCTGCTCTCTGTGCTACCACAGTACTGTCATGCCACGGACCCCTGCGCTCAGATAGACAGGAGCGTGGGTCTGTGTGCATATACAACATGGGTAACACATTTAGCCAAGAAGGTAAACAGGGCATGGTGTGTAACTGTACCGTAGCAGCATAACTGTGCTCGCGTTGACCCAAGCAGTCCTGTTGGTGCTAACTGTGCTCTGTGTAGTAGGATGGAAAAGAATAGGCTGTTGTCTTCCCCAGCCCTAATGTCATGTTGCGCTGTGTTGCCAAGTTGTGCGCCCCATTGTCTTGTTGTGAATGCTTTGTCTCAAGATAACACTGTTCTGTTGTGGTTTTGCACTGACAAAGCATGTTGACATTAGAGAAATGTGCCATTTAAATGAAAAGTATTATTATGATTAGCATCATTTGGTTTTCATATGAAGCAGTATTTCCGAAAACATGTGACTGTGCTCTCAGGAGTCAGGGGCAGGACAACTGTTTGAGCCTGGACGGTTTTCTGATGTCATTGCAGTTGTGGGTGTGTGTGTGTCTGTGTGCGTTCAACGTCACGGTTTTACCCCCCTTTACCCAATTAACACTCACACTAAAAAGTTGCTCAGACCTCCAGTATAAACTGCTACGCCCATCTACCCCAGTGACATTAACTCTCTCTCCCCTACCTGGATGTTTTTTTTTCTTTAAAAGAATAGTTCAACATTTAAGTGTTTTAAAAGAACGTGAGGAGATAATGCCACTAGCTCTGCTAGCGTAGTTTAGCTAAAGACTGGAAACAGTCAGGTACACCTGATGCAATATCCGATAAATACCACAATATTAAAGATATAATACGTAACAATTCTTGTGTATTTACATTATCCAAAATGTTTCCAAATGTTTTCTAACCCAGAGAAATCTCAAGTTGTATTCCAGGTAAGAGGACGTTGCTCTTGCTGATATAACTTTGGACAAACTATGCAAGGAAAAGCATTATGCTAGCTAGTTGGTTAGTGCTAGCTAACAGTCACTCGTAATGGATCATGATTATTCATTTTTCGTTAGCTGCATTCAATTATTAAAACTTAAACAAATGACCAAATCTCTGAACATGAATTGAGCCAAGTCGTGTCCGGTTTTCAAAGTTTCTCATTGGCGATGGTTGTGAAGACTACTCTCATAAGTTCTCTAGCAACTGAAGTTACAATTAGTAGGTTTAAACATCCTACATGTATGTATCCTTAGTTGTTAAACGTTTCGTCATTCAGAAAAGAAACAGTCCAGCATATAGGCTAACCCCCACCGAGGGTGACACTGTGTTTTTAAACTACATCGCATAATGAGCTTCGGAATTTCTGTGACCTTTGGACCCAGTTAGGTTCCTTCTGACTAAATGAACGCCCAGCCAACCTGTTAAAGTAAAACTTTGCAATGGTGTCAATCTCCTCATCTGCAAAACAGTGAATATATTTCCCCAAATCTTGAACTATTCTTTACCATATTTACAAAATATTTGAACCGTATGAAATTTTATGTATGTCATGATATACTGATTAAAAGGGAGTAAATGCGATCTCTTTGTCCAGGTCTAAAACTGATTTGCCTTCCTTCTGACAGACATCTCTCCTGCTGAGCTGGACGCTCTCTGGAGGGAACCACCGTACACTCTCGGGGGAACAAATGATCCCTTCTCAGGGAATGACATCATGACTCAAGGTAACGTGTGTTGCACAGTAAGGTTATTCTGGAACGTCTGTCACTCGTATTATCACAGCAACTCATCTGCTAGTTTGGATCACCAACATAATGTGAGGCTGATTTAAAGACTGAGATGTGTTGTGGTCACAAACTGAGGAAGTGTTTGGGACATCCTCCCTGCACAATGGAACAATTGAGGAAGTTCATCGCCTCTTTACAGCTGTAACCATACTATAGGCATCCACCTGACTGATATTTATAGATTTCCAACTATTAAGATCAAGTGCTGAGGTCAAAATTAATAATGGATGAGATTAGACAAAACCCCAGTGACAAAGTAATTCAATTAAACTATGTAGTGCAACTATCTTGACATCTGCCTTAGAGGCTATGTTTTCATCTGAATTTGTTTCTTTGTCACTGACCAAGATCACACAACATTACAAACTGGAAAGTTTCTCCCAAAACTTGGTGGAAGGATATATTACAAGTCAGGGAAGAATCCACTAAATTATGGTTGCATTTTTCGATGCAGATCTAAATAAATATCAAGATCTAGCAAATTTACATGTGGTTTCATATCGTTGGGCCTTGGTGGACATATGTGCTCTCCTGACTGCCGGTCTGGTTCTTTTATACAATCAATAGCGTTATAAAACCTCCAGGTTAAAATTGAATTAAATAAGAACCTTTTAAATATAGCATGGGTGGTTTCAGTGAAAGAATACTTGAGACTATTTTCCCTGGGCTGTGGAGGCACATCGAACGAGGAAAGTTAGGAACCACAGATTTAATTCATAGGTTTAACCTGTTCCATCCGACTAAATACAGACCACTGATTTGTATGTTTTCATAAATGCAAGAGCAACGCTTTCAGTTTTGTGTCATCTGGTAACATTTCCAGTTAAATCCCCTCACCAGTCTGGAACTTTCACTGGGATTGCAGCCGGCTTTGAACAGCCCTTGAGATGAACCATTTTGATAAAATTGTTTCAACGCTATGCACACCTGTCTATCAAAAAAACCTAAATACAGTTTGCTGTTTAGGAAACACTGGCTTAACCGACTAAGAGTGTGAGTTTTCTACCTTAGCATGTACTGTATGTTCTCCTCTTGCCCTTGAGTCAGAAAAGATGACAATCTTAACTTGATCTGTTGGATTTCCTCCTGAATCTGTCGTCCTTCAGGTGGAGGTGAGGAGGAGGATGGTGTCGTGGTGGAGTCAGGTGAAGGAGAGGTGGAGCCTGAGAGCTACTGGAAGAAGAAAGAAGCCTTCTTTAGAGGAAGTACTGTGTCACTGGGAGATAAGTTCTCCTCAGGTACATCTAATGACGCTCTCACCACAGTCCATATCCTCATCTATAACGTACATACATCAGCCAGTCTAAACTACTTACACTTTATACCCAGACCTATTCCCCATGCATTATATTTTTGCATAATGATGAAGCACATTGCTCTGTCTACTAATGTTTTACTCACTCAGCAGTTTAGCTCCATCCATCACGTTCCCCCAGGTTCTTCCGCTCAAATGGATTTAATTGGCCATACAGAGAGTCCAGTTAGAGCCTAATAGCAACGTTATTCCTCCAGGGACCAACATTGTGCTCACAAAGCATCTCGAGGAAACATGAGTGCTCGTAGGAAACCTTTATGAACTCTTAAAAGTTTTGTCTCGTGTTTTAAGAGAATTAAATATTTCATTATTTCTCAGTGATGACAGATGGAGAAAATACCATAACTTATTTGAACAATTTTATTGAATTAATTAGAAATATGTAGTTTACTATTTATTCTCGTGTTCTTCACATGGTGGATGATGCAGTCCTCTGTCTTGTTCCTTAAGGATATTTCTTTTTTCATCAAAGATTATTCGCATTAGATTTGTTTAATTTTGAAAAAGTGTAATTAACAGAGGTGGTTCTTGTCTTTTTCCTTCTCATGTAGAAATCGTGCTGTTATTCACTGGGCGGAGGCGCTCCAGCGTGAATCCTGACCGAACCCTGCAGGAGGCGCTACGCACACGACTGCGAGTGGTGGAGAGCAACAGCCAGGACGTGATCCAGCTCTTTAAGGTGAGTGCTGAATAACTTAACCAAGCTGCACTAGTTTCTGATGTCATAATAAAGAAGTAGATGAACTATGATTTGATAAGAGCCTATATAACACCGTGTGATATACAGTATATACTGTGAGTGTATTTTTTTTATGGAGATGGATTGTTCTTCAGTACATGATAAATGAGGCTTTGTCTCTGCAGGACTTGTCTGCACGTCTGGTGTCTGTCCACGCTGAGAAAGACAGCTTTGTGCTAACATTCAAGACTGTGGAGGAAATCTGGAAGTTTTCAACGTACCTAGCTTTGGGTAAGAAAGCTTTGTCTTTGCTGTTCTTGAAGATTGGAAGTACGTTGTGAAATGGTGACATACTTTTGGCCAATAAGCATTCAGAAAGCCACTGTCACTCAAATCTGTGTATCTTGTGATAAACTTTCAGCTTTAACTTTGATTGATGCTTATTTGATCACTATTAAGTGTTGTAAATGAAAACACAGCGTTAAAAAGTTTTCAGGGCCTTTAAGGACCTGGTACAAATTACCATTTGCATTCATTGTCTTGTTTCTGACATATTAATCATCACATTGGTTGTTGTATTTACTGTGGAGTTGTGTGTGCTCTTTCTCAGGTTATGTAGCTCGCTGCTTGGAGAACTTCTTGAGTGATCAGTCCTTCTGGCTGGACCCAGAGCTGCTCAGCGACCTGGAGATCAATGTGAGCGTGGATGAGGAACATCTGGCTACTCTGTACCTGGGACTTTTACTGCAGGAAGGTCAGTAATACTGGTTCAGATTATAAATTGAAGATCGATGAGTTTTATATGAACAGTTTGAATGAATTATTTTCACTGAATCTATCATCCAAACAAGTTATAATCTCTCTGACTCAAATCTGAACAGTGACTCCTAAATGCAGACAATTGACGACAGGGACAATCCAGCATTTAACAGAAACCAGCTGCTGCTGTGATCCCATTACTATTAAATAGTTTTTCACTGACCCCAATTAACACTGCTTTTTCTATAAGCTATTCTGAATGTCTTTAGTCGGGTCGGATTATCCGTGAGCCCAGAGAACGATTTACAGCAGTCAAGCTAGAATAGCCTATGTTGAGGTGGAGGGAGAGGAAACAGAAGTGGAAAAAGGGAGCTGGGCTACGCGCTAGGCTAAAGGCAAGGCTCCCTATATATATATGTTTTTACGACAGGGGAAATTGGATATACTACCGCTTTTGGCAACAGAGGTGCAAAAATCAATTAAAAAAGTTTGTTGTACGAGCTTTAATGTATAGCCCATGCTTTAATGAAATGTGCTTTATTTTATTCTACTATAAACTTCTAATTACAAGTAAGGTATGCGATTCAATAATAATTTTGTTATGGTTGTATGATTGAATTAAGATATAACTGGATATCACTGAATTTGAGTAATTTGTTCTGTTTTCTGTTCTATACAATTAGCAGCTAAAGCCAAACTATTATACCATATGCCTCCTGGAATGTGTATTGATTCCCTCCTGCTTGGTTTACACAGACATGACTCATTTCACCTGAGCATTTCCCCTAGGCAAAACGCTTCATGGAAAGGTATAAGGACTGCAGTGCTGGCAAATAGTGATGGGAATTACATTAAGGGAGGTTAAATAACATCCATCATTTGCAAGTGACTGAATGAGGGCGCAGCAGTTTGGCTGGTGCCGTTTTGCTGATCTTTAACTTAAGTCCGGTGACTTTTATCAACACAAAACCACTTTCTGAAAATACTTCAGGTGTCTGGGTAAGCACGTGTTTGCTTGCATGTGGCTGTGTCTCTCTGCTGATTCGTGTTCACGTGATTCGCTTCGCAGGATCCTTCTTTGCAAAGGCGCTATTTACGAGAAGCGAGGAGTATGAAGAAGAGGAAGAACAGCTGTCGTTCAAAAAGAATGACTTGCTCATGGTGAGGGACACAGGGCAGGACAACATGCGGGAGGGCACCATGCTCTCTACAGGAAGCCACGGCCTGGTGCCAGTCGATGCCATGCAGCCACTGCCCTACCCCTTCTACCAGTGAGTCAATTTGTTCCTTGCATTCGTTGATTTAGAAACAGTAAGACTAAGACTTTAGGCGGATTGAACTGAGCTCAAGAGAGATGTATACACTTCGATGGGCACAGATGTGTTAATCTGTACTTCCTGTTTGGTCAGGTGGTTCCTGAGGAAGTACCCAGGCTCTGCTGGATGCTCGCCAACAGAAAAGGAACAATTTGAACATCCAATCGGTAAGGTCACACACACACATACAGAACTATATGTTTACATAGAAGACTCACTGTACTGGACAGGCACTGCAATGTAAGCTGGGACATGGATCAAACTAAAGAGCAAATTACTTTTTTTCAAAGAGGGTTTTGGTCATATTCTGTAGTTGTTATGACAATTTTTATCCAGTAAATTTGGTTTTAATATGTTTTTTTGATCCCATAAAAATGGGTTGAAACTTCATGATTGACAGCTGAGACTGACTCATTATGGGTCAAACATGTCTACAAGTAGGACCTTGCGACCGCAGCTCCATCCCGTGATCACTGCTGTGGAGAATCTGGTATTGTCCCGAATCACCTTCTCATCCGACAGATTTTTTCAGATTAGTGAGAGATTTCGGAAACAGCCTCTGGGTCCAAATCTGCAAGATGGCAGTGCTTGTATCTGGGATGTTTTGGTTTCATTTCTGGACAGAGGGAGGAAGAGGAAACACGAAGTCCATCTTTTCATAGAGTCTATGTTACAAACTCACAGATGGTGAGAATGTCCCACAACTTTTGCGGTTTCCCTCAGCTCCACAGAGAATTTTGGCCTTTTTAAGTTCTTTCTATGGTTTAGCTCACTTATGCTCTTATAAAGGTTTGCTCCATTCGCAACAGGCAGCTGTTTTGAATTTACAATAATTTACTATTAATGCTTTGTTGGGAAAATAAATCATATATATGTGGCACAGTATAAAGGCATTGAATCGCGTACACATATTTCATGGCCATTTTTTTACATGTTTATTTAGAAAATCTCATATCTTGTTTTTGTCCTCATCTCTGTCTCCTCATCATATATCTCAGTCACAGGTTCCTGTGTGGCAGTGGTTGACTACTGTCCACTGGCGCCGGATGAGCTCCAGCTGAACCAAGGTGACATTGTGGAGGTCCAGGGTCTGCTGGTCCGAGGTCTGGGCGTGTTCATAGGAACTCACACATCCACAGGACACATTGGTTTTGTACAGAAGGCCCACGTCAAGCCTCTGGACACCATGGCCTTGTAAGAAGCTCCTTTTTTTGTTGTATAATACATGATTCGGCTTGAACCCACTGTTGTGATGATGTTGTGCGTCATTTTAACTCTGAAGCGCTTCATCTAAATAGACACCACATTGGCTATCACTTGGTTATTGTCTCCCACAAATCTTTGATGACATCCCATTTACTGTCGCTGCAGTCTGTACATGATGGAACAGGCGAGGAAGTCAGGGAAGACAGCTGAGGTGATAATGCTGCCTTTGTCTTTCCTGCACAGAGACGGACAATTGGTCTTTCTGACGGCGGAGGAGAGGGCCAGCCTGGCTCAGGTTAACCCGTGCAGCTCTGAGCCAAGTGACTGTGGCCTGCTGGAACGACTCTTCTCCTCTGACATCAGCTCTGTGTACAGGCTAGGTAAAAACAACAACTGCCCTGATCAAGAGATACTCAAGGGGGCTGTGCTAGAACCTTAACTAAATCATAGATCTTGTTTTGTATTGGATGTGCAGCTGATGTTTGTTTCTTACATAGTTGCTGCATTTATTCTGTGAGTAACTGAAACGGGACAGTGTTTCCAGCCCTACTGCCAACTGGAAGAGTGATGCTTAAATTGATTTACCTTGTGTGCCTCCAGACAGACTGGACGAGACTGACTTCCTGTACATCAGGAATCAGCCAAAACACGGTAATGGTTTTAAAATCACAGCGGTTAGTAAAAACCTCAGTGGACGTCTTTGCTCTGCTCTGATAATCATATCTACTGTTTCTGTCCTCTTCTCACAGAACATAAGGTTTCTTCGAGCACGCGTCAGAGTGTCTTTTCAGAGCGGAGCGAGAGAAGTGGAGGGACGCCCCCGGAGCAATCCTCCCCACGTGCCTCTCTCTCTCTCTCCTCCCCCCGCTTGTCCCTCTATCGCTCCCAGAACCCTCTGCCCCACGAGGGCGAGCACCTGACCTTCGCCACGTTCAGGGAGCTGGATGAGTTCCAGGAGGATCCAGCTCTCTTCTCAGAGGAGAACAGCTGGGAGGTGGAAGAGTCTGAGATCAGTGACCCCACGCTGACCCTGCTCAATCATGAACAATTCCAGGTCAGCAGACTCTTAATTCATCACTTCATTAATCATTGAGGCCCAACGATATTCCTTTCTTGCTTTCTAATTGTATGTCTGTGGTAGATAAGGTAACATTAAAGATGCTCTCAGACATGCACTGAACTCCAGACATTTTTCAGATGTTTTCTGTAAGAGCTGTTTGTGTGAATGCAAATGTCTGAGCCAGTTGCACTGGACATTTTCCAGAACTACAGTAAAATGTCCAGAAATTTCATCGAGAGTGTTCGGGTGTTTTAACGTTTTCAACATGTTACAGACTCAAACCTGAAAAACAAATATAATTACAAATATTTCAGGATGGAAAAGAGGAGCCACTTAGACGACACAGACAAAGATGTCAAATTTGCAGGAAAACAACATTATAGAGCTTTGGTGATAAGGGCGTACACCGATGTCAATGTAATGTACACACAAACATGTGATTTCTGAAGCAGAATTTTTACGTCATGCCTCCTGCATTTTTTATTCAGACTTCACCCCTCGCCTGGATGTTCTGGACATTTTCCTGTTGTTGTGAACACGCCTCCTGCTGCATTTTTCATGAGTGAAAGACAAACTAAAGAAAAGGTCCAGACCCAGTATTCTGGAGTTCATGTCTCTAAACAGCTCTATGGAAGATAAATATGGTGCCTTATGAAAATTAGGACATGAACAACTTCGCTTTCTTGCATTGTTATGACTACATTATCGAAATAAATTATCACTAATTAAACCTGTGTGCACATATGCAACAGTCTCTCCAACACCACCTTCACTCTTAATTTTCAGATAATTCATAATTTTATTTTTATGGCCTGTAACTCCTGAACCTTTTCAATGTCCAAAATTGTTTCCCCTAGTAGTTATTAAGGTCCTTAAAGGGTTCTAAAATGTTATGTGGAAAATTTGAGTGAAATAATTCAGCTTCTAATCAAATAAAAGCATTTCCCTTTAATGTGTAATTGAATTGTGCAGTGAAAAGACAAAATAAGTCCCATCGCAACAGAAGCTCATCTCTATTAATCTAACAAAGTGTTTTAACAATGATCTAGTTACTTTTCCTGTTTTGTCAACCAGATCACATTTTTACAATCTCAGCTTTACCACTGAAATCAACCACTATTTCCACTTTGGTTAAATTCACATTTCCAGTCTTACAACGAGAAGCACTTTTGGGATTATTTTAAGGATAGGTATAATTGCAGGAACGTAAGACACTGTTTATTTTGTTCTTTGTCCAGGAGGACTTCCTGCCTCTGTATGACCTGCAGTATTCCTTCCTGTGGGTGACCTTCAGCGGTAAGACGGAGGACGAGCTCTCGGGTCACCTCGAGAGTGTCAGGGAGTGCGCCAAGAGGATGGGCATGCACTGGGCACATCGCCGGGCATGCTTCCTCCTGGGAAGGCTCTGTGCCAGGAAACTAAAGCTCTCACAGGTTTGAACTTCACCTCTTGTATTAATAGGTGTTATATTTACACGCTTACTTCTGGCTTGATGTAATGTAAGTGATCAATATGCAATAGATTGTGATTCACATCACTGAGGTCATAGTATTAAAGCAGATGTGTAGTGTATTCTAATGACTACTACTGTTATTTTCCCTTTAAGCGACAATAACGTGAAATGAACATGAATGCACTCAGGCCTGCATATTCACATCTACATCTACACAGTGGTCCATATCACATAAACACAAATTATCCTTATGTATGCGAGTGGTGTTGTTGTTTGTTGTTTTTATTGGGCTATACATTGCTTTGAGTCTCATAGGCAGGAATAATAAAGTATCCATCTATCTATCTATCTACAACATGGTCTGCATGACAACTTTGTATTTTCTATGTTTTGTAAAAAGATTTGCCTCCGGCTGCACTTTATAAAATAATTTGTAATTTTTACATTTTTCTTCTCAATCTGTGCTAAATAAAATAAAATAAAAAGTCTAAAATCGATTGAATTGTCATCACAGACCCTTCATGTGTTTCCCTCAGGCACGGGTGTACTATGAGGAGGCTCTGAGCGTTAGTGTGGACAGTTTCTCTGACACGCCACTCCTCGTCGCCCTCTTCACAAACCTCACCTCCATCTACCTGAAGCAGCGCATGACAGAAAAACTGCCCCAGACTCTGGAGAAGGCCAGTGCTCTGCTCCTCTGTCTCCCCGGCCACACCTTCACCTCCCTGGACGAGGTGGAGCTGCTGATGCTGCTCCTGAGGAGATCCGTGGTGATGGGGGACAAGAGCCTGGAGGCTCGTGTCTGCTACCTCATCTCGAGCCTCTTCCTGCTCCTCAAGAAGACCGACGACGCTCTTCCCTTCATTGAGAGACTCCAGTTTCTTTCTGTGACTCTTTCTGCTGCTGAGGGGCAACCCATAGTTCCCCTGGACCTCAACTGGCTCTTGAGCTGGCTCTATCATCGTAAATACATGCCTTACTTAGTGCTGGCCTCGCTGAGCCTGGACTCCAGGAAAGACCACACCCTCCACGATGCCTTCCAGAAGATTGAGTTGTTTATAAGGAACTCTGTTCGCCTGAACCCGTGCTGGAAGGAAGGAACCTCATTGCTCCCCGCCCAGATTGTGGTTTACCTTCAGCAAGCCTTGGCTCTAGCAGAGCAAGGAGAGGACATGAAGACCCAGAGGGACCTGTGTTTGGGCTTGGCCTCAGTCTATCAGCAGTATAATGCTCTGGACAAGGCGGTACGCTGTGCTCAACAAGCTGTGGAGATGGGCAGCCACATTAATGAGGAGGAGGGCTTTGAGGCCTCTGTGCTGCTCGGGTCGTTGCTGGTGTTGACGGGTGAGGCTGAGAGCGCCAAGAGTGTCCTGCAGCCACTGCTCTCATCACTGCAGGTAAAGCTGACGCACACATGGTAGAAAAAGTCATCGCTATCTGTTTCTCAAATGACATCATGTGTGTCTCTGTGTGGGCATCCCTCTTCAGGGTACAGACAGCCCCACGCAGCGCGGAGTGATCCACAACCTCCTGGCTTTGTGTCTGAGGCGACAGGGTCGTGTCCCGGAGGCAGGATGGCATCTGCACTCAGCCCTGATGATCTCCAGGGAGAGTGGGAATCAGAGGAACCAGGCTCTGGCTTTGGCCAACCTGGGCTGCCTGGCGCTGGATGTAGGGGCATCATGGGTAGCAGAGCGTTTCCTTGTCAGGTAAGATATCTGTTTTACTGTGTGTGTGAGTAAATGTAGACAGAGGGCGCAAACACTTATTTACTGTGATGGAAATTGTATCACCAGATCACTGCACCTTTTTCATGGGCTGTGGGAGAGCCCCACAGACGAGGAGCACGTTCAGACCTACCTCTGGCTGGGGCGGAGCTACAAAGACAGGGGGAGGAGACAGGACATCAGGGCGTGCTATGAAATGGGACTGCTAATTGCACTACAAGCCAGAAACCTGCACAGTAAGTACTGTACATGAAAAGGTAATATTAAAGTTATCATACTGAACATTATTACTCCTTTTAAATCTGACGTAAACAGTGACATCCCCTTAAACCCTTTGAGGGAAATCTCCTCAACAAAATTTTCTTTACTGCAATTACATTTTCAGCGTCGAGTTGACTTGTGAAGTAACGCCCGCATACTCCTCCTACTGGTTAACTTTGGACTCACGTGCTTTGTACGATTATGATCAAATTCTCAGGAACCTCTGATGACAAGTTTTCTGTCTGTCTCATAGGTCAGATGGTGGTGGCCAAGGTGCTGAGTCGGCTGTATGCCGACATGCTGCTGTACGGTCAGAGCATCGTCTACTACGAGCACTGTGTGTCCGTGTCCAGACAGCTGAAGGACAAGAGACTGGAGGGGGAGTACCTGGAAATCCTCAGCAGCCTCTACCTGTCACTCAACACAGAGAGGTGAGAGTCTGCCTCTCCTCACTAACCCCCTTATCTGTGATTTTTATCTAATTTTTGTTTTGTTTTGTGTGTTGCAGATCATCACGTAAGTCGCTCGACTACACCAAGCAGAGCTTGAGGATTTCTATTGATTTGGGCAAGAGAGAGGAGGAGTCAGAGACCTGGTTACAAGTGGGACGGATATATTATCTCATCCATGAGGACGAGCTGGCAGACATGTACCTGCAGGTGAGGAGTAGGGAATAGATGACAGTCTGTATTTAAAAGGGGGATGACAGGTCTCCAATTCTTCTTATTGTACAAAAATTAAGCTAAAATATCTCAGGTGAGTGCTGCCATCTTGAAATTTTGAATTCACTTGTAGCCAGAGTCTGCAAAATAGTGATCGTAGTGTAGAGCCGCGGCGTTGAATTCCTACAGATATGAATGTTTACTTAGTCTTAGCTATCAAACATGAGGGTTCACCCAATTTATTGGCATCAAATGACTAATTAAGACCAAATTTATCAGAAAAATTTAGATTTGGCCGTCCCATGTCCAATATGCTAACATAGAGGAGTCAGGGATCATGACCTATACTGCAGCCGACCACTAGAGGGCGTTTGTGAAGATTTGGCTGCACTTTTGTGAACTGTCATGTCGTCGACCTATATATATATGCAAACTCTTTGAATGAAGTTACATGAAGGATGAGAGCATTGTTCATACAAACAATCCTTATTTCTGGGCAGCAATTGCGTGAGTTTCAAATTTTTTACAATAGACATCCAATCTGTATTGATAGACAGTGTAATTGGATTGACAGGCAGCAGTGAAAACAGCCCTGAGGATGAACGACCCTCACTTTGCCATGAGCATCTACGAGGAGGCGGGAGACGTTTACTTTAAAGGCCACAGAAATCAGATGGCTTCCCTGCCTTTCTTCAGGGTAAGAGGACACGACATATTTATCTGAAAGCTACAATGTCAAATGCCTCTTGACACGGCTGATAAGATTCAACAAATTATTCATATATCACTCAGGACGGCAGTCTGCCATTCGCACGCAGCATCAAGGACATCTACTCAGAGTTCCGTCTGCTGAGTAAACTGACTGAGCTGCTGATGAACCAGGGGGAGCAGGAGGAGGCTCTGCAGTACGCCACCTTGGCCGTTCAGGTCGCCAGCAACACAGGTACAGAACAGAAGCATGGCCTCAAGAAGAGTCAGCCCCATATGTCTGTTAGTTAAAAGGAAGATGTGAAGCTACCCGGTGTAGCTGATATAGGCTTATTGTTGTTTGTCCTTAGGTGTGCTTGTGAATGAGAGGACAGCCTACCACCGACTGGCCACAATCTACTACAGCCTGCAGCAGTATGAGATGGCAGAAAACTACTACCTCAAGTCCCTGTCCCTCTGCCCCCCGGTCCTGCAGCACCCCACACAGGCTCGCTATTACACCAAGGTCTACTGCAGGCTGGGAAATATCACCCTGCACAAACTGAAGGTACAGGGGACCAATATATTTCTGAACTAGAATTGCACGATCAAAGAGAACACCTGTGAAATTCCATTCCTCACAAATATAAACACAAGAATGTATATATATAAAATCAACTAAAAAAATGCTTTCTGATACGGTGGTTTAACAAAACTAAAATGATAAAATATTCATGATAATTCTTCAAGTCAAACTATTCAGGAACAGTGTAAGTCGCTAAAAGTAAATACATTTAATTCATATGATGAAAAGAAAAATATAGAATTGCCCAATCCTGCAATGTTAAAGAAAGTGGGGAGAAAATCTGTGATCCGCCCCCTGATCAGGAAAAACATTTGATGGTTTCTTCTTTGGGTTATGCCTCACCCCTCCACAGAATTTCATGGAAATTGGTTGAGTAGTTTTTGCGTAATTCTGCAGACAAACTAACAAACACACACAAAAATATAACCTCCTTGGTTGAGGTACTAAATACATTCTTACTAAACTGGGAGCTGTTTCTTCTTTGTTTGCCAAAAAGAAAGAAAACCCTTTTATCACATGCTAATGCACATCCTAATAAAATGCTTCCAATCTTGGCAGAGAAACAGTGTCATTTTCTTAACCTTCATCTGTTTCTTTTAACAGAAAACATAAGGGATCAAACCCTAACGTTTTCCAATGTGAACATGAGCGTTTGATTTCAATGGGACCTGTTCTGACCACTGCACTGTGCTCTTTGTTCAGGATGCTTTTGACGCAGTGGGATACTTCCATTTGGCTCTGGCAGCAGCCCTGGAGGACGGCGCTCACCCCGAGGCCCTGTATGTGGTGTACATGAAGCTGGCGGAGATCCACGGCAACCACATGCCCGACTCTCAGCTGTGCCAAGTTTACAGAGACAGAGCCCAGCGTCTGAAGAGAGTGCTGGCCAGAGAGGGGGGAGGGGGGGACAGTGCAGACACCGAGGCCGGCCAACAGAGGGAGCAGGACGTTGGACATACAGACAGTTTGAATAAGAGAAACTACATCTTCGATTCTATACCTGAAGATGAAATGTGTGAACTAAGCACGGCCCCAAGGACTTGCATGAGGCATGCGGACAGAAAGATCAGTTGTATAGACACTAATATCGGAGATGCTCACGGGAAAAACGATCCCAATCAACATCTCCCTGACACAGACGGCCCTAACCTGGACGGGTGTGAGACGGACACCATCGCCAGTCAGTCTTACAGCGACAGCACCTTCACTGGGTCGTATGATACGGCGAGGGAGCAGATCTCTGACTCCAGCAGCTCCACCGACACACTACAAACTCAGAACCTCGATACTGACCACAGCACGACCAGTCAAATGCCTGCTCACTCCACCGATGACATCACAGGACAAATGGACGCAAGAGACACCGATCCTGACATTCAGGATGAACAAATCACACATGCTTGTGCAGATCCTGTTAAAGAAGATGTCAGCGTGACGGACATGCAGTCTGACGCTGACCACACGGAGACTGTCAACATGAAAGCAGATCTGACTGTAAGTGTGGACGACTGCACAGAAAAGGATCATCCCGAGACTGGAGACACAAACACACGTGCTTAGATGTCGTCTACATTTTCTCTTCTTCGCTGACATTTCCTTCGTCTGGTCACACGTCCCCTGACCGGCGACCTCACTGCAACGTTCCAGCCACATGGCCCTAAATGTAGAATTAAAGATGATGTCTATACTGTAAACCTGTCAGAGATTTAGTCGATTCAACGCATGTGCCTTTTTGTATGAGATGTACAGTGCACTGTGCTGTTAATATATGATTTCTCTATTTTATTTGTATCTCTGGAAGATGTGACTCAAACTGAATGCTTTTTGTTCACTTGAATGTGACACACATATAGTGGCCTTGACGACACTCATTAAATCAAATAAGCCAACACAGTCAATCAAAAACAATCTTTCTGGCAGCTAATATAATTAATAGTGTTTGAACTTTGTGTAGTTTTAAATTGATTTTACTAAAACTGGTTCATTCGTTGGGGACTGTGTTCTTCTGAGGATCCATACCCATTCGGTGTGTGAGCCAGTGTTTACGGCAGCAGGGTGGTGTATGTGGGCTCAACTTAAAAAAGTAAAGTCACATCCCACATTCAGCGTAATAAAGGAAGATGTCACCTGTTAATCACTGTGTTTTGAGTCATACTGGACAACAATCTGTGACACAGAGGCATGAGCTATAACAGACTCGGATTTCAGAGGAAATATATGCTCTTGAGATCATTTCAATGTTAAATTTCAATGATATATTATATTTAATGATAATATAAACATAGATTGTATATAAAGAGATTTATATTAAATAATCTACATACAATCTTCCGTAACAATGATTTTAAATGTAATGAATAGCTGTATATGTCGCGATTGAGATGTGTTGACCACTAGTAGTCAATTAAAAGTAATTTACTTGATACACATTTAACAGTCTGTTTGCAAAAAGTGTTTTCCAGGTGACAAACCAGAATATGATATGAGTGGTACTTTTAAAGTCACACACTCTTCAGTTGTGATACACATTTAATAACTGAATAACTGAATTTCTTGAAGGAAGCACCAGAGTCTACAGACCCATCATGGAAGGTCGAGCTGTTTTACTGCAAGTATTTTTTATTCTTTTTAAGACAAAAGCAAATCAACAACAAGATCTTATTTAGTTCAAACATGATGTTTGATACACCAACATATGATCAGGATCTGCAGATTAACATGCATATGAGATTTCACAAGGATCAGGCATGACTCCAGCCCACATCATTGCAAAGTGCCAGATAAGCTTCAGCAGAAAAAAAAACACCCTCTCAGGCGACTGATGAAGACTTGATCAACCTCATTTTGGAGAAGAGCAGAAGAACAGTGAGAGAACAGTGAGTTACTGAGACACAAACACTCCAGCACCACACCCTGAAGTCTGCCTGTGTCACATCAACCTGCCTCTGATGAAATAAGCAGAGCAGTAGAGATCATGATTCAGTGCTGTTTGTACAGGGGGATTTTAATGTGGAGGACGTTGTTAGAAATCTGATCTCCCAGACTGTGAAGCACAGACATTAAGGAGTCATTTGTTTAGATTTGTCTGACATGAACTTTCAGGCAGAGCCCGGTTAGTTGGGTCATTTCTTCAAAGCACCACATGAGAGAGCCATTACATTGATTTTGTGCTTTGCTGTAAAAGCCCTAATATGGTGTTGTTCCTCATTTGAGCCAGAGGTAGGCAGTGAAAGACAACATCTGGCTGCAGCCTGCATTACCCCAGGCTGCAGCAGCCTCTTACAACAGGTGAGAGAGAGAGAGAGAGAGAGAGAGAGAGAGAGAGAAAGATAGAGAGAGGAGCAAAGAAGAAACAATGTGGATGATCACATTTTGTTCCTGGGTTCACATCAACATCAACAATGACGCAGAGCTTTCCATTGTGCTGAAAGCTCTATGCCTGTGACTGTTAGATGCAGTTTTTATTAAAATATTTCACAAATTTCCTAATGAATAGACAATACGCAGCAGACAATGGTCACGGCTGTGACCTTGTTTTCATGTCCAATAATGATCCAGTCAGACCCTCTCTTTCAAACATTTATCATTTAAAAAGAAAGAAAAGAAAATAACAAATGTGTGATTCATTTGGGGGGAATATTACTTTTTATTCACAATTGTTATAAAAATGGTTGTGATCCGGCGTTTTTACATGATTATCTTGAAAACTAAAATTTAGCATAAACGTCCGGGTCAAACAGGATGTGTGTTAGACCATTCCAGAACATTTTACAGATTAAATCATTAATCTGAAAATAAAAATGTATTAATCCGCTGAAAGCACACTGTGAACATAAACTAGTAGAATATATCACTCACAGTAATGTCATATTTTGAAATCACCAGAACGTCCGGGAAGGAAACTTTCACATTGGAACTCTTTTTGAACCAGAGGTCTATGTGACGTCTTCATAGGATGTCCAAACAACAATCCCTCAACGTCAAAATGTATGCTGGGATGTCACGAATAGAAATGGCAGGGTAAAGCAAGGAAGTAAAAGTGAGAGTTCAGGCGGGGGGAAAAGTGAGAGACTGCTGAGGATTGGATTGTTGTAACCCAATGAGCCAAAGACAGGAATGTTTGCATGCATGATCTGCATGTTAATGTTGAAGGGCTCCTGCTCTCAGCCCACAGCCGTTAGTTTAACACAGGCTGAAGAGTCAGGCTGTGCCAAAACAAGCACGGAAATATTCTTCCTTTGTAAGTCTTCCCATGGTTACTGTTAAACGATGTGTGGAGACAGGTTCATGCTCTGCTCTCTGTTGAATACTTGCATGGAGCCACAGAAGCTCATTTACATCAGCAGCTAAGAACGGGAAATTCTCTCTCTTGATCCCAAAAACGACTCCAATAAACACCATGTGTGAAGCCCAGAGTGTATACAGCTACACTTTACCTGTCTCGTGTGTTTAAGTATAGGAGAGAGCAACTGTTAACAGCCAAGAAACCTAATAGTTAAGTAACTTCATGAATGGTCTGTTTCACAAGAGTTTTTCTTATGACTTCCTCCTAAAACAAAGCGATGGTTTGTGCCCGTTTCTCTGAGATAACATTGTCAGACAAACAAATTTGGAAAACAGCACTGCATGCGAGAGCGCTACAAGCGAGGAGGGAGCATGTAAGGCTTAAATTACATTTCCTGAAAGTACATGAGGAACTTTACTTTCTCTTTATTCCTCTTTGGTGCAAAAACACGCTGAGCTCTTGTGACAAAAAGTTATAAAGAGTGTTTGACAGAGTACAGAGGAAAGAGACTGTTTCAGCCTGGGTTACTATTTGTTTTAATTTGAATTCACTTGTAAAGCTCATTGACTATTGCATCCTAAGCAACTAAGGATACCTTAATTGAAAAGATTAGCATAACTGTACCAGCTGAGTGAGACCATTTTCTGTCACATCCAAAAACAAGTCAGAACCCAAATGCGGATAACTCACAAGGACAGGAAACAAAGTTTTCAATTTGGACTTAGCAAGTCGGAGAAGAGGATGGCAGACAAAAACAGCAAGGGTCCTAAAACATAAAAAAGCAAGGTGAAAAACACAAGATGAATAAGGGGGAACAACACACACTGGAACACTCAGTGTTGATGAGGCCAACTGGCGAACAGGAAGAGGAAACACATGGATTAAATTCACTACTTGACAAGACTCAGGTGAAACTAATATGATTGAGGAAGGTGATCATCAATGGAATGAAACCCGATAAAGACAGTGGGAAAGTGAGAAGGACACACAGGGAAATAAAGCTTTAGAGTAAAACAGGTACTCAGGTAAAGAACTCAAAGAGCCAACAAAGATATAAATACAAAAGCTAAACACAAGGAATGTTAAAAAAGCAACAAAATGAAAAGCCCATAAGGTAGAAAGTCTTTCTAAAAGTTCGAGAACAGAAACACAATTCCAAACAAAGACTCGCAAGTTCACAAAAAAGGTCCAAGAAGTCTCCAGACTGGAACTTAATCATGTAAATTTTCCTGAGCTATATCCCAATTCAGTGGCTGCTTCATTCAGGGGAACCACAGGCAGAGCTGAAATGAGACATTATCGTCTACAGAGGTTTTCCGCGATCATGTCACCAGCTTGTTGCTGTCGCTTGGCAACAGACCTGCAGTTGGACACGATGAGAAAGTTTAAATGCCCCTTGCCCCCCCCCCCCCCCCAAAGCAACGAGGTGCATACGAAGGTTCCAACACAAAAGCTAAGACCTGGGGACATTAGTGAGTTACAACAGTGCTTCACTGCATAGTTTGCCAACAATATAAAAAAAAAAAATTACAAAAAGACAGTGATTACACCACATTTTGTAGCCACCACTGTCTGGAACGCGGGGTGAAGAGGGTCAAAAAGGAAAGTGACAAATGACGGAGGAAGACAAGAATAACCTTTGATCCAGCAACAACAACATGATGAAAGAATCAAAGCCACAGCTGGCTGTCTGGATGGACTCGAAAAAGGAATGTGCAAGATACTAACACAGACTTTTACAATGCTTCGGTTAATATGTTAAAGTGTCCTGTGACTGATGTTTGGGATTGCAAGACAAATGCTTTGCTGCACAGTTTAGGACCATAGAGGGTATATAAATATGGACAAAGCATCTGTACATATATGTACAAAAATGAAGCCGAAATTTCTCTGATACGTGTGCTGCCATCTTGCACTTTTGATGTCATTTGGAACTAGAGTCTGCGTTGTAGTCATCGTTGTGTGTAGCAGCAGTATTGAGGTGGTGCCAATACAAAGTCAGTCAGTCTCACCTGTCAACAGAGACATGTCACCCCATTCTTATAGGATCAAATAACTGAATAAAACCAAAAATATCAGATAACATTTGAACAAGAATGACCGAAAATGACATAATCCGTCTTTGAACAAATTTAATCAATGAATACTTTGACTTCTTAGTTTGGTCCATGTCCAATCCACTAACATGAAGGAGGCAGGGTTTACGACATATACTGCAGGCAGCCACCAAGGGGAGATGGAGATGATTTGGCTTCACTTTTTGGGGCCGTCATGTCGTCCATCTTTATATCCCATCTGTTTAGGAGACACGCTCTGCCACACTCTGCCCTGCCCTTCTCCATCACTGCTCTCATTCCCTGACAATAATAACTGGCTTCTTCATCCTTCACTGTGTTAGTACATAAATGATTTATCCCATCCACCCCGGCCAGCACAAACTGCTTCGTTTTCAGTTCATCCTGTCATGGGTGATTGGAGAATGTGTGCTCTGTAATATTAAGGAAAGGTTACTGTCTAAACAGTATATACGCTGGCCAAGCCCTTGTATAACCTCCACGAGATGGAGGTGAACAACTACAGGGGGCTTGTGATTAATGTTTGGATTGCAGTATTAACTGTACAGATTTTCTCCAGGAGAGGTTCCCGTTGATAGCATGTGTCTCCACTCAACAGCCTTAACCTAAATATGAAGCTGTAAAAGTCGGAGCTGGTTTATGGGTTTGATAACGTCTCTTTTAAGTAATTAACCTTTTTTTCTTATCTAAAAAGTGTTTATTAATGCTAATTAAATCTAAACAGATTTTCTTTGAAAGGATTCTATCCTGTTCAAACCACAGGCATTGCAAAAATGCTGCAGTCTGGCTTTCTGTTGGAAAAATAATCATGACTAATGGTGCCATGACAACTATGAGGAAACACCTCATCGTAAATGGAGTAATTTGTGTCCATTTGTCTGATATGGCGGCAGCTGCTGACATGAGTCTGATGGAAAGCACTGGCCACGCTGGAGTAAGATATGTTTTAAACATAACTCATAGCTTCCATTCCACATGCTGCGCTCCTCTGTTGAGTCAGGGCTTCACTGTTGTATACTTCTTTTCTCATCGGACATTAACCATAAGCCCACAGAGAGACCACACACACCTACTCAGACACATTTGTTGTTGGTTTCCTCTGCCCTCCAGCCTCCCTACATCCATATCCGATGCGCCATATTAGGTTTTCATTTACTCAACCGACAAGCATCTCTGTCTCCTATTTGGCAAACAGCGAGAGCATGACAAGGAATTCTGGGGGAAAGGACTGTGGTGTCAAAGAGATAAAAGAGCATTTACATGGTGGTCGCGAGCAGCATGACAAGTCTGTCAGTGACGGGTCAGGACGAGGAATTTCCGCCCTTGATGGGACACTCCAAAAAAATGTGACTATCGTTCATCTTTGCATTTGTGTTTCTTCTCAATGGGTTAGGGTTAGGGTTAGGACTTTAAAGGAGCGATGGTGTTGGTTGATAAATTTGTCAAAAGTCAATTCCTGAATCTTTGTGAACAATATGCATCAAGTAGTAATCACACCTTAAACCAAACAGCCCTATACTGCAGTATTACATAGGACACAAGGTTGGCTAAAGAAAGTTGCAAAAACGACAAAGCCATCAACAAATTAAATTGCTCACCATTAAGAATACAATACACTGGAGCTGGCTAAGGCAAATAACATCAGTTATTTTGTCAAATAATTGAGCCATTATAGGAAAGGAAGAAGAGGACAGAGCTTATGGGCACATTCTAAATGGCGTTATTACACAGCAAACTCTCTGTATCATCTGTGTTGACGTGCCCACTTATTGACACTTAAAACATAGGTCCTCCACTCTGACACCAGCAACATGGAGAAAATAGAGGAATACTTTTAGAAACATCCGGTTGACACTTGAAATTAAGCGGTAGCTCACAACAGTCCCTGCTGACTGTCCGTACTTAACGTGGTCTGTGACCACCCTTACAAAATCCTCTTGACCTCATGTAAACCGAAGCCAGAATGCATTTTTCATCGCAGAAAACCAGTAACAGATGTATGCAGTTATGAGTGAGAGTCTGTTCTGAGGAGCCGTACATACTCTACACAAATACAATGGACAGCCAATGTGTTATCCGCCTTTGGTCTCAAACATCAGGAGCCACTTAAACCTCATTAACTTCTGAAAATGCAGCAGGAACAAGTGGGTAAGAGATAAGTAGAAATGTAAGAAATAAACCGAACTAGAATTACTGCCCTGCGGCTACATGCCTCTGCCAACCAGTGCAGGCTCTGTCCAACTACATTTCTTTGCCGGACTCATATGAGGTCAATGTGACCTTTGACCTTCGACAACCAAAATCACTTCATCTTCGAGTCCAAGTGACAACTGGTCAAAATGTGTAGGATTTCCCTAAAGGCAGACCTGATATATCAGGATCAAGAGGTTTATACATGTTTATGAAGCCACCATGATCTTTGACCTCCCAAATCCTAATCAGGTCATCATTGAGTCGAAGTGAATGTTTGTGCCAGATCGAATTCCCTATTGGAGTCCCTGATATATCACATTCACAAGAAAATGAGGTAACTATGACCTTGACCTTCGACATTCAACAACCAAAATCAATCAGCTTATCTTTGAGTTTAAATTAACATTTTTACAGAGTTTGAAGAACTCAAGTTGTTCTTGGGATAATATGTTCACAGAGCAAAAATGTGCTCTTTAGTTTCTTGAAAAAAGTGCCTGGGTCAGAAAGTTCTACCAACTTCTGGATGAATCAGGGCTAACGTTACATTTGTCATCATCTGTCTTTTCAGTAAATACCCCGAAACAATGTTGGAAAATAAGTAATGAAGCCCTTTTGTAGCCATAGTAATTATGACAGGAGCAAAAGGATGAGGTGAGGTCAGGTGACATTGTTATATCACAGGAGTACCGTCTCCCTATCAGGGCCATAAACAATAATAGATTAGTTGGGCGGTCTGCTGTTTCATTGCAGGCCAGAGAGAAAAAACTGGAAATTCCTTGTGGTGTCCTTATCTGTGTCATGTGGTTCCTCCTCAACAGTTCTTTGGGATAAACTGAAGCTTTGGAACAATTTTCCTTTCTGTGGTTTAGCTGCTCTGAAGCATCAACAAATCAGGCATCACATATTCCGTGACTGAGGTTTCAAGTTATCATCTCACTCGAAACCAACCTGGCCAGTGTAACATTATCTCTGTTAGAATGAAGACTTGTGAAAGCTGCTTGTTGGACATCTTATGACACATTTGTCCTTGTAACTCAAGAAGTAAATTTTAGCTTTTTCATCACTGTTAGTGCGTCCCCCAACCTGCAAACATCGACTTTTCTACAACAACAAAATTATAATTTTTCCATTTCTCTTGAAAACCACGTCATTCCACATCAACTAGCGAGTGTTTCATTCACCCTGACTCTCGCTGACAGGCATATAGCCTGAAGGGACCACCCTGAAGGACATGTCAGTCTACTGTTTGTTGTTATTTCATTTTATCACCAAAAAGAACTACTGTTATAAGAATTTCACAGCAGAGTTTATTTTTCTGTGTTTATGAATCGCCTCGTGGGTTGTAGGGCAGATGTTCTCCATCTTTGTTATACAGCAACAAAGTCCACAAAGGGTCGGGTTGGATGGATGTATTGGGATTGTTGTGTTTTTTTGGGAGACCGCTGTTCAATTCCCATTTCCAACAGTCAATGATAAACCTTTACCATGACCACGATCGTTAACCATGTGTGTACTAGTCTAGCCATGGAAACAAAGGTTAGTGAATAAAATGATGTACAATCTAGAAAACATAATAAAACAAACTCTTACATAGAAAGCTATGACCCAGGTCTCAGTGGTACAGATGTTAAGTGGCATTAAAACGTTCTCATTGTGTCCAATGTCAGCTCTTTTGCTAGGCAACAGCAATAAGGGTGAGACGAGCTGGTGACGCTGATCACGGAAAGCCTCTGTAGACAAGGCTGTCAAATTTCGGTTCAGCCTTTGCGGCCTACGTGGCCTACGATGGAGGCAGTCTTTGTGGTCTGGACAGGTTGCGTCCTCTGAAGGGTGCAGCCCCTGAACACATTCAGAGCTATAGAGTCCACCTGTTTATCAGCAGTACAGTCCTGCCCTTAGAAGACTCAGCTAAAATGAGATGTTACTGTTGTGACTGGATCTTATGATGCTGTAGAAGAGGAGGGGAAAAAGGAATGTGTGGAATGAGTTTATCCTGCTTTTTGTCCAAAATGCATCATTTATTATATGATTAACCCTTGATCCCTCCATCCCATATTGGGTTCAAATCACCAAAGTCACATTTATATTATTGATATTCTGTGAATTGATTCTCACTGCATGTCATATGACCGTAGATGTTTTCTTTATCAATAATGTATTTCATTTCCATTATTTTGAGAAAGCCGTCAGGGCAAAGAACTGACCCCTCACAATTCACTCAGCAATCTTCAAGTCCTACAAAACAGAGCATAAATCAACTGAGTGTCCTCATACATTCAGAGCTAACATACGGTCGACTGCAGGCAGGAAACAAAAATTCGCTTGACACAATGATAAATGAGAACTTTGGGATAATTGCGATTGGTTTGCGGTAGCGACGAATAGCATCAGCGTTGCATGTGTGAGAAGTAAAATATTTTTTAAGAGGTGAAGACATTTTCTTTGGCCATAAAAACTGACTAGAGCACATCTCTGGAGTACATAGTTGCTTTTATAACCTCAGGTCGGGTGGAGCCAGTTTTTCAGGACGGGCCAAGCTATGATTTGAGATGCGCATATGCATGCTCTTAAATCCACAGACGCATCCACATGATTTTAGGCCCGAGGGAGTGAGGGGACAGCAGACATTGTGGTGCCTTGGTCAGTGAAGTCACTAAAGGGACTTAGCGACTCACCAGAGACGACATTTTCACATGCTCACACCCTGTGTGCAGCATGTCACTGTCATGCTTCGCATATCTGAGAACATACTACCAAAACAGACCCCTTCATTCCAGATAGTGTCCCCCTATTTGGTGCTTTTAAATTATTTTTACTATGTTTGAGTCAACATGTTAGGTGTATGAGAATATAAAGCCCTGAGCCCAGAGGGGTTGTAGTTTACAAGGATTTCAGTACGCTGTGAAGGAGTTATTGCATGTTAATCATACTCCCATAAATGGTACTCCTTAAAATTTCATGATAGATGTTACCATGCATGGGCTTATATGCGGGGATGACACTCTGTTGTTGGTGTAATAACATATTTCTGGAGTACATTTAAAATAAGGGGTTTTTAACTTGTGGATTACATATTTCACTTTGATACATTTAAGTCAAAGTCTTAAGAGTAAAAAAAACTAAAGGGTATAGTTAGATTTAGGTAGTTAAGTATTCGATTTGGATCTAAACTCTTCGAGTTTGATATATTTCCATATGTAAAATAAATTCAAAAGATACAAATCAAAGTTGCTGAAGGAGGGTTAAGGAGAATTGCTTATAAACCCTCATGGGCTTGATGCAGAAGATTACAGGAAAAAGGTTACAACACTGAATATTCAAATAATTTGCTCACTAGCTACATTTAATGGGGGAAAAAATGTGTCCCATGAAACCCCTTCTACTATGTAAGTGCACTGAATCAGGCCCAACTCAACTCTAGTTCATGCAAGTTCACACACACACACACACACACACACACACACACACACACACACACACACACACAATGACAAATGATTGGGTTATAATAATTCAAGATAGATAAATATCTATAATGTATACACAATATGAAAGGCCATAATACTTGTATGACAAATGAAAGAATTGTTTAACCTTGTCCTAACACAACAAACCATAAGCTGCAGCAGCAGAGAAGAAGCTGCCGGTGGTTCTGCAGCATCATGATGTGTAGCTGCTGGAGGGGCCGCTCCTCTCTGGGGAAGGCATGACCCTGGTTGTATACACAGAATGAAAAGTGCCTGACTGGTCTCTTTTGGTATCATTATGGGATCAGCAGAAACTAATGCATATGCACCTGGTAGTCTAAAACTTTGCTTTTTATTTAATGTTTTTAAAAGTGTAGTATATGATATTGACCACAATTTGTGATGTACTTAAACTTACTATATCTCAGTACATTTCTACACAAGTACTGTTGCTTATTCTTTGGTAGAATATCTTCCTAGCAGCAGAAGATGTATTTTTACGTTGATACAATTTCCCACTACTCTTTTCTCCCCTGATGGTTTTAAATCTCATTCTTCAATACAACGTACAACATTTTCTGTCAGTATTGCTGCAGAGAGCATGTGACAGATCTCACACACTTATGTCTGCACGGCTTTTTGGATCAGACTCAGTGCACTTTTAGAAGTAAAACTGCATTTTTGGAAAACTTGAAGTTTAGATGATGAAAGCCTAAATGACGGTGAAGAGCTCTTGTTTGGAAAAGTGGATGCATTCACACTGCAGATACGTCTGCAACAAGGCTATGTTCAGATGTGAAGTTCAACTGCAGGAGGGAGGCATGAATAATGAGCTTCTGTTTTACTGTGTAAAGATTCAAAAAAGGGCTTAAAGCTGAAGCCTCAATTTACATTTTTCATAGGCTGCTTTCTCTAATTCAACGGTCACAGTTGCGGCTGCTATCTCCGTCAAGCTTTCGACTCTCGTAAAGCACCACTTGCCTGAAAATCTGTCAATATTCATAGTCCTTTTTTTAATAATACATCTACGATGTCAGACAGAGGCAGACATAAGCAGTCTTTTCAGCCAATAGCTGCCAGTTTCATTGGCTGAAATCGCAACTCTTGTCTGGCAATGCCATCCCTGCGGATAAAGGCCGTCACAGTTCAGAGTTTTTGTTTTGGTTTCCCGGTGGCGGAATGAGCTGCCAAATGCTGTCAGATCTGCGGTGTCCTCGAACTTCTAAAACCTGAGAGCACCTCCTCTCGCAGCACGCTAACTAGCACTTGAGGGATGAAATCAGGACTCCTGTAGCATGCAAAAGGTCAGTACAGTGCTTTATTGTTTATATTTTAGAACAACATGCTTTACTTTTAGCATTATAACTGGACAAGCGTTCAGGATAAGGACTAAAGATATAGAAGTATATAAAGATGGAAGATGGAAGACTCGTCCCCCAATCCAGAAATGAAGCCAAAATATCTGGTATCTGAATGCTGCATTTTGTGCTGAAGCCAGTATTTGGAACCAGAATCAGCACAGTGTTAATCAGGGGGATGGAGCTGCAGTATCGAGGTACTGAAGATACACACGCTCTGCCACTCACGAGTCAGTCTCAGTTGTCAATCATGGCGTTTCAAATGAAACAAAACTTACAGGAAACATTTTAACGTGAACAAACATTAGTGTGATAAGAACAACCTTAAAGGAGGTAAACCATCTTTGAGAGAAATTTGCTTGATGTGTACTTAGACTTTTTAGTTCGGTTCATGTTCCATTAGCTTACACGGAGTAGGTGAGGTTGATGACCTATACTGCAGACAGCCACCAGGGAGCGATCTAAACTCTTTGGCTTCACTTTTGGGGAGCTGTCATGTGGTCAGTCTTTATTTACAGTCTATGATGTGGATTTGCTTCACCAGTTAGTTTGGAAAATGTAATTGTAGCTGACGTTACTGGAGTGTTAGTTATTCATATCCCCTCAAAAATTCCTAGTTATCTGACATTATGGGTAAATACTAAGTAAAGCTATTTTACATGAGGCTCACTTATCCTGACAAGTCCCATCAAAGTGTTGATGGTCTAAATGCACAACATTCTGTTTAGTCTTGTGTGTCAAAACTGTAGAAAGAGTGGGAGAGAAATAGAGAAAGAGACAGAGAAATATTACACAAGGTATTTTGCCTTCTGACATACACACAGTCATCACATGACTTATAAAGTATTTTTTGCCTGTTGACCTAATTTTTGGACCCGTGTCCGTTATGTGAAGAGAGAGAAAAGAGCAGTGAGGCTTATGAAAGCAGATCATAGAAAATAAATACTGTTAGCTTTCATTATTGTCTGTTCAAACTTATTTGAACTCAATTACAAAAGTCATTGGATGCTCGTGGTCTTTGATCGCAATGCATTCCTAAGCACCCTGCAGTCAGACATGCTCTGCCACACCGAATTTTCTAGACAATTATCTGGAAATGCTGCATGTGTGACACAAATGTCAGAATCAAGTGAATATTAAACAGACTTTAAGTTGCAATTTCCCTGACAAGCAAATAAACAAAACCAAAGGGCGACAACGTCATGAGGATCTTATTGTATCTGCCTTTTTACAACACATTTTAATATGCAACAAATGACTGAGATGTTTGACCTACAAAGAGCCACCATTAATGTGATCAGTAACACCTTCATCCTCAATGATGAATAATGAAAAGGACGTAGCCAAGCTCCATCCACACACTAGGTTGTGATCTAGTCTTGTTAATCCTTAGATTGTTGGTGTTCATATTTTATGCTTGAAATAAACATTAAAAAAGCTTTTTACTCCTGCGGCCGTGCCAAACATCAGGAGATTTTTATGGCTCTGTATATCTCTACTGTCCCCAGCACTTCTGGGGTAGAATGAGGTGATCTCCATAATCTATGGTTATTTGGAGAATTGCAGTCAGTTTCAAAAGGAGAATGGAAACAACAGAGGACTGTGAGACTTGATGTCATTGTACAGGCCTGATGCTTTCATATATGTGCAGATTTTGCGGAGTGGCATTAGTATTTTCAGGATTTTCTCCTGCCAATTAAACCCCGGTTATAATCTCAGGAAAATGTTTGTAAAATTCACAGCGAGCGAGTGGGTCTGCTGATGATATTTTCTAATATCATCAGCATATATATGTGCGGCTCATATGTGTTATGAGCCGCTGCTAATGTCCAAGTGCTATAATAAATAAAATACAACATGTAGTTTACGCAGTGGAATTTATTCGTTATGTCCCTGCAATCTCTACACAGGCACGACCCCTTGCCTGAATTTTCTGTATATTGTCCTGTTGTTGAGAATGTATCTGCTGCGTTCTTCATATGTGAAAGGCAAATGACCAGAAATTTATCGACATTATGTGGATTTCATGTCTGCAACCAGCTTTAGTGATTTTGTTTGATATTTTCCATATTTCTGGGTACATGTATCTGTTTGTAATTTAATATCTGTTCAGTAAGATTTTTAATTATAAACCACCCGCAAAAGTGTAGGCACAATTTTTGGGACATTTTCCTGATTATAATGTTTTTTTGATTTTATTTAGTTCATGTCATGTCTGAAACAACTGTGTATTTCCTCACTAACAGTCATAAAGGACACATGAATGAGGACGTTACACGCAACATGTACATAATTTATTTCAATACAAATGTTACTTACAGCACATACACATTTGCTTTTTCATAAATACCACAGGACACCACATGTAACAGATTTTCCTCACCTTAACGAACAGTGAAAAAAAAAAAAAACTGTGCGAAAATAGCTTGCGAACATCTAGTAAACATTCAGCTGAGTGATGACTTTCTCACTCTTGCAAGGAAATGGGAAGTTCACATATTAAAGGTTTGACTTGTCATGTGACGGCTGAAGCGATATTTAACTTTCATAGAAGATTCACATTTACATACATCGATTTATCAGAACAGTGCAGAATCAACGAGATGTCGCAGCGACCGTTTCTCACGACGACTTCGCGTTGAGTTACAAAAAGGGGAAAATATTACGTGACAAGTCCACCGGCGTAACTCTTCAGCAATTACTTATAGTTCAAACATTGTTTTTTTTAAATACCACAAATGTTTCATGAAAGTGCTACACAGTGCTGCTGTAAGTGAGTGAACCTCTTATCAACGTCATGGGGGAGCTGTTCTTGTTCAATGGGAGCAAAGGTGAATTAGCGAGGATTGCGTTAGCATTAGCCAACCTCAGCCCTCATCGTATCAAACTGTGTCAATCAATGACATAGATCAAATTATTTTACAATGACATATCTCCCACATTTAAATCCACTCTCTAAGACTTGTCTATAACAGAGAATCCACTTTAGAAAAACCTTTATTTGAGCAGAGCAGTTGTTAAAAAGGCTAATCATGGGCCAGACTTTGTCGAGTGCATCTCTAGGCACCAAACCATCAGCTGTACTTGGAATGTCGTAGTGTAAGCTAATAATTCAGGACTCATTGCACATAACTACGCGGTGTCCTCCAGCAAGAGGAGGTAAAGACATGAGTTACATTCCTTATTATACAGGTGTGTCGATGAAACAGTAACCGTGAATCACTGTGGGACAGCTGAGATGTGAGCAGAGGCCCCTGCCAGGAGGGAGCAGTGTGGATTTATAGTTCACAACCGGTTCCACTTGAACGACCACAGATCACTTTTGAAAGGAACCGTCACCAAAATCCACGAAAAACACATCACCACAAATATATAGCAAGACATGCGAACCATAGCTTGGAAAGTGCTTCTAAAAAAGACGGATGGTTTGAATACAGATCTTTATTTTAAATCCTGTGACTCGTTAACATTATGCCAATGCATCGATTAATTCAGTGTGAATAAATACAATGGATCTTGGTCTAGAATCCGTTTTGTGCTTTCTGCTTTACTGTACAGTGGAAATGCTGGAAGGGGTAAAACGAGTTGGAGAACATTCGCTGTGACTTTCAACCCCTGAATTTACTTTGCTGTAAATCCATGCAAAAAAGAAAAAGATCAACATGCCGGAAGGCTGGTTTTTCACAGAGCAAACACTGACGTATGATGATTCTGTATTTACGTCTGTCCCTGAGGCCTGTGACAACAGCGCTGACTGAACAGTGATACAGTACATGGAGATTCCTCTGAGGGAACTAAGTTCACAGTTTTGACCGTGTCCGCTGATCTAACTCCAGAGGCACCATGGACAAAAACACAGGTCACTGACACCGTTTTAGACTGGCAGAGAAACCCTGTCCCCCAGCCCCCCTTCCCGAGTAGACACATTTAGCAGGCTGTCACTTTAATCAGAACATACCGGAGATTGCCAAACTGACGGGGGGGAAAGGGGGTCACATCTATAGCAACACCTCGATGACTCCTCTACAGAGTAATGGCACTGCAAACCAGTTAGTGTGAGAACAGCGGATTGACTTCTCCACATAAAGACCAGCATGCTAAGTACCCATTGTTTGCCGAGGTCGAGAAGCCACCTTCCCAGGAGCCTGAGATCTTAAGCCAGGTGATTACAGAGAAAGTCTCATCACAACCTGCAAATCAGTGTTGTTTTTAGTCGGGGACTTATCTGATTCTACAGCTAAACAGCAGAGATAATGGATTTATTTGTGTTAATTGTCTGGGCTCAGCTGGATTGGGGGCATTTCCTGAAGACTGCACACAGAGAGGGGTCTGAAGTAGAGTGACTGAAACAACTGGAACAGCTGCAACTCTGCTCAGCGGAATAATGAGTGTCTTATTCAAACGTAAGACAAATTTCTTAAATATCCAGACATCCGTTTACAGTGTGGAGACTCTGGGAAATATCAGGGAGCAGTAACGAAGGTGCACCGGCTTTTGTCTGCTCTTCTTATTTCTTTTTTCGGCAATGTGTCTCAGCCTGGAATTTTGTTATCACTTGGCTGATTGGCCACGCTGTTTATTATTGTTTATGGTTTGTACCCTTGTGCCATGGCTAAGGAAGGAGCTCTCGTTTCAGTAAACACTGTAGATTCTGAAACACAGAAACGACAAAATCTGATAAACAGAAATGGTTTGTGCCGCAAAAGGAACATCTGTTACTGTTACTGGCACCAAGTGAGGACAGGAGTGATTATTAGTTTGCCTTATACTTATGTAATGGCTTTATAATGTACCAAATATTAGTTTTACTTAATGCACAGAAGCAAATTCTCAAGAAGTGGGGAAAATGCTTGCAGCAGTTTTCAGCTTGCACCAGTGAGATGTAGATAACTGTGAACATGCATATATCTGGTGCTATCTGCTGGCAGCAGATGCTCCCGCCATGCAACAGGCTGGAAAACACCAGAGGCGGGCCTCACGACATTACTGAACAGTGAGGAAGGGGGGGGGGGGGGGGGGGAGAGAGAGAGAGAGAGAGAGAGAGAGAGAGAGAGAGAGAGAGAGAGAGAGAGAGAGAGAGAGAGAGAGAGAGAGAGAGAGACGGGTTCTGCCACACCTATTGTTGATCATCTTTTTCTCAGAAAACCCATTAAAAAAACTAACTTGGAAAGCAAATGAAGCCAAATTATAGTATTTTAATTGGAATGTATTTCTTAATAAAAACGAAAATAGAACCCATACTACTAAATTTGATCCTTCATTACTCCTCCATCCATGCCTACTTGGTGTGCTCAAATGGATTTTACAGAATCATTTCAAAATATTAAAACGTAACTAAATTGTCAGATCTTTCATCAACAAATTTAATTGGAGCTAGATAATTGGCTATTACATAACCCACAGACAATTTATTTGGGTAAATGAAAATTTGAAAAACTGCCCTGGTATAAATGAAGTTGTGTGAAGTAGTATATATAGTCAGTTAAGAAGTGATGAGGTAGATGTCAAATGTAATTGATAAATGTAACCAAAGAAAAGGTGATCTACAGTATCTGTTTGCTGTGTTCAAAGAGTGAAAAGAAGTTTCCTCTGCTGAACATAGTTGTTCTGTTTGGACTGTATAGAGCAGGCTACACATACTCTGCCAGTTACTTTATCTAACCTTACCTGCATTGGTCAGTTGGAAAAGTTTATGAAAGCAGTGTAAACATGTCTGGATCAACTGACGAGTCAGGGCTCCAAGTTTACAGGACAGTCGTAACAGTCGTTGGGCCTTTGCTGCAATTCCCATTTGGGTCCATCACTCTGTCCATATCACTGCAGACCCCCGCACCTTGCCCCACACACCCTTCATTTGGGTCACTGTCTTCCAAGCTGCCCTTACTCCTCCCTTGTTGCTCGCTCTGCCAACTGTGCCTGTTGTAGACATATCCATTCACGGTCCCAGGGATGCTGAGACGGTTCCTCTTCATGCAGAGGATTTCCTTGAAGGCGTACCTGAACTCAGGGCTCCGGCAGTAAATGAGCGGGTTGAAGGCGGAGTTCGCGTAACCTATCCAGTTGAGTATCCTGAAAGTGAGGTCAATGCCCTCCACCTTCCATATGGCCACCACCACATTGAGCAGAAAAAAGGGCAGCCAGGACAGAGTGAAGATCCCCATGATGATACCCAGTGTCTTCAGAGCTTTGTGTTCACGCAGACAAAACTTAGCCTTCTTGTTGGCGCGTCCATTATTGGCCTCCAGAGATTTGAGGGTGCTGTTGTCGCTGTTGTGAAAACGTCCAACGCTTTGGTCAATCTTCTTCAGCTGGCGCTTGGCCTCCTGGAAAACACGGCTGTAGACAAAAACCATGATAACCAAAGGGATGTAGAAGGAGATTATGGAGGAGGTGATGGCATAGGCCATGTTGGTATGGAACTCGCAGCAGTCACTCTTCTCGATGCAGCTCTTAGCTTCCTCATCGTCGGATATCCACCACTTCATGTGGATGGGCAGGAAAGATATCAAAGCAGCAATCACCCACACCAGCACGACCACAATGCGAGCTTTGCATTTGGTCAGGATGGACTGGTAGCGGAAAGGAGAGGTGATGGCTAAGTAGCGATCTATGGCGATCACACACAGGGTCTCGATGCTTGCAGTCACACAGAGCACGTCGGTCGCTGTCCAGAAGTCACACCAGAAGCTACCAAAATGCCAGGTGTTAAAGATGATGTAACAGGCCCCAAAAGGAACCACGACAAGACCCATGACCAGGTCGGCACAGGCCAGGGACGTGACGAAACAGTTGGTGACATTTTGGAGACGCTGGAAGCGGCCGATCGCTGTGATGACCAGGATGTTGCCAAAGACTATGCACAGGACGAGTAATGATATGATCATGCCCAGCAGGATCTTTGTTGGCTCACTGTAGCCACCCTGATGTTCAGCAGAGCCCGACGACGAGTTGATCATTTCAGCACTCACATTGAGGTACACTGGGGGGGTTGTGCTACCCATCTGAGGACACCATGTGTTAACACACAGAGACACACACACACACACACACACAGAAGGAGGTGAGGATCTAAATGTAAAAATGGCCTGATGAAAACAGATATCAACACTGTTCACACAGAACTTAAATGCTCATATAAAGCTAGTAGTAACAAATGTGCAGTGATCTGCCTGTTTCAATGTTCAAAATAGAGAAAAACAAGAATTACACCACAAAACAAATAAATTACATCCTGTTCACAAAACGTGCCAAACAAAAAAAAAAAATACAAACCTCCACAGGTTGTCTTGTTTCGTGCCTCCCATATAAAGTAGAAATGTGACTGTTCAGGTCGTTCCAGTAAAGTGTTCCATGTCACATGTCCCTACTTTCTACTTCACCTTATTTTCTGTCCACTCCACTGTGACTTTTTCTTTGAACTGGTCTACTCTCTTATCTTAATCTCTGGGTGCCTCACTCCCTCAGTGCCTCCGTAGAGCGGTGTTTCCTCTAATGTGTCTCCCAGACTATTTGTCAGAGCCCTTATAATGTGCTGTGATGACATCACGGCCAGTGCTCAGCCAATCACACAGCCAGCCTGCGGAGGGTGCTGAGCGCTCCCGACAGTTTGAACACACTGTCCCTGCAGCTGCTGCTGCAGCATGGCTGCATGAGACGAAGACTGCAAACACAAGAAAAGTATTTCTTCTTGACTTCTTTTTCGCAAACATATGCTTAAAAGGTCTTCATTTAGAATGCTTGTGTTATGTGCAGTTGTGCAGACCAAGCACTGAGGGAATGGTACAGCTCTTGTCTGTTGGTCTGGATCTTATTAAAATACTTTCTTTGACTCTGAGAGGAAACAGTTGAATGCACAAGTGATCCAACTGCCAAGTTAAACCATCTTTAGTCTATAATCTGTGATTTAATGAGAATTTAACTTACCATTCATGTTGATTAGTAGTAAAATATATACTCTAGCACACATACAAATAGGGAACAGTTAAGCCTTTGCAGATGCTGTATATGGAATCAAAAACATAATCTGAAAGGTTTATCCAGATAACACACTTTCACAAACACTGCATCAAAAAAAAGATAGAGGAAGTTTAGGTTTTGAGGACAAATTTGCATTTTTATTAATACAAAGTTCATGCAAATTCTTCAACATGCAGCTATTCATACGGAGGAGTCTTTTGTTTGTGTATCTAAAATCCTATTGAAATTGTTTGACAGACTGCAAGAGGCAGAGGAACGAGAACAAATCAGCCACTGTGAGATGCAAATGTTTTTTTTCTCCCTGCACTAAATAGCTATCACTTTGAGTATGTCCGGTCACAGCTTTTTGTGTGCAAACATTAACTGGGTGTTTATCTAAAAACCACATCATCTAATTTAAAGTGAGATAGCAGACTTCACTAGAGAACCGGCTTGTGGAAAGGCTCACATATGCCACAAATTGAACTCATAGATTTACTATGTTGACACAAACAAACATTGGACACAGGGGCGGACCCAGGGCTGGGACACTGGCCCCAGCTGAATCCCAGCTGAATCTGACTGTGTTTGTCCTTTTTCTTTTTTCTTTTTTACTAAAACTAGTTACAAGCAATAAACGACAGTTTGATAAGTATTCAAATTTCAAAATATATTCAGTGATGTGTGGCTTTGTTACAGAGCTAACGGTTACCAAGGAATGACTTCAATATGCATCTTATTGAATCAGGAATTGTGCAGGGATGTTTGACATATACTTGGCCCCTTGGTAAATAATGGCTCCTTTTTGGTCCCTGATCTGCCACTGATTTTACAACAAGTTAGGTCCCTGACTTCTGCATTATGCAACAACTGTGACTCACTCTACTGCAGTAAAATGATCAATACTCTTCAATCGTCAACCAATAAACACATGTTAATTATTCATCTGGTTGAGTTATGATTTCGGTGAAGTTCCCTTTGATGATAATCACCAGTCGCACACTTTTATTTGAAATACAGTTCATGTGGGGTCAAACAAAGTTCGAGAATATTGTCTTCATTATGGTACTGAGACTAAATCATAAAGAAGCCTTTGAGATACATAAGGAGATGTTGCTAGTTCTCTGTAGAGGCTTTACTGTGTATGTGTGTGTTAGTGAAGACATGTTCTAACCTCACCGAGAAAGCAGAGGTAGCTCCCAGAACTCTGACCTTCCGTGGATGCAGACGCCACCGGCACTGAGCCTCACCGATGTATCTGCACAATGAGCTCTCACACAATCCGTATGACCAATGACGCAACAACATATACCACCAGTCAATCCACATAGGATCTCAGTACTCAGAAGTCAGTTACATGTTCTGGTGAAAAGCATTTTCTATGATGCACTTTTTTTGGTTAACAGAAACGAATACAGCTGCGATTCATCTATTGCTTCCTGTTGTGATTTCTCATGAGACTACTAATTTGGGGGAATTGTGACTTTAGTTTACCCTAAAGTCAGATTCTTCCATGTCTTTAGTCAAAGTCTCAAAATTGTAATTCCTACTGATGGTGACTTTTGAAACCTCAGAAATAATTCAAATGTTTTGATGACCCGTCGACTATTGCTGTATCCTAACCAGTAGACTGTGATTTTCACACGTGCCTAAGAAATAACTAAATCTGCCTTTTCCCTTTAGGCCACAACTGAAACACTCCTTTAGCTTACTCTTGCATCAGTGAGGTGAGAATGTAAACCATGCAGCAAAGATTAATGTGGTATTTGCTGAGTGGCCGCCCATGATATTGTGTAAGTCTCTCCTGTGCATCCTGTAAACCCAACATGCTTAGCCTCACCCTGACACTTGGATTGGAAAGATTGCTGTTGGGTCTTAGGACTGATTTAAAAAGAAAGTCAAACTATAGTAATATTGGAAATTAAAGTACTTTTTGGACAACACTTCAGTCAACTGACAGTGATGCATGCACCTTTATACTAATATAAATGTAACTTCTCCACAGTGTCCTGTTTTGGAAAGCGGGAGACCGCATGTTCAATGAATCACGACTGGCTTCCTCAGTCTGTGACATCTGTCTTCCTGTATCCTGTCACTCCCAGAGCAAAACCATTTCACTTTTGTATAACCCCCCCTCTCACTGTCGTGGATCCTGTCTGCTCTTGGATATTGTATATTGCTCTGTTTAGTCAAAGACTCTTGCAATAAATCCATCTCCTCTACACAAAATCTCCTGTTGGACTCTCCCCTTTCTTCTTAAAAGACAGCTGTGATGTTGACCTGTTGACCCATCAGCACCTCCCACCTCCCCTGTATATTTTTCCTGTAATCTGAAAGGAACAATACCTGGAGGCATTGTTCGTCCAGGGAAAGGCTTCAGGAGCCTGAGGGGAAATGAGAAAATCTAAATACTCAAACTTGTTTCCTCCAATGTTAATGCTGGTGTAACCTTTGCTGCAGGGCACATTTGCAAAAATAAAGATTACTCCCAAAATAAATAAATAATACTTATTCAGTTTCATGCAGAGTTAGAGGAGAGTATTGATCTTTCATATCCGTGCAGTCGATATAAACCTGGGACCAACGGCTAACTAGCTTAAATTAGCATAAAGCCTGGGAGAAGAGTTACACTTAGTCTTTGTCTATGGTTTGAAATGCACATAAACATAAGAGTGGCATCAACTTTTCTGGGTAAGAAAGACAAACTCTAAACAATACACAGATTGTTAAACTAGTAAATTAAAAAGGCAACTATTACATACTTACACTATAAAAAAAACGGTTATATTAAAAGCCAGAAGAGTGGATCAAACATATTTATGTTTGCTTAACTAATACCAAAAATATCAGCAGTGTGACAGCTGTTTAGTTCAGTAGGAGACGTGAAAATATCCTGAGGTATTAAAGTAAAACCCCGGGAGAAAAAACACACAAAAGATTTGTTGGTGTACTGTATATGCCATTCCACTCTCACAACTAAACATCTTCTTATACAGTTGACACCATTTTCAAAAATCAATAAAAACATCAGAAAAAGCTTTTAAAATGTATTGTGATTATAATTTTAAGATACCTCTCTGCTGCAAACTGAGCCGTCAGCTATCCATTCAATCTCTGTCCGATTCAAAGAGTTATTGTCCAAGCAAATCATTGCTTCATTGAAACAAAGATATTCCCCTTGGGATTAATGCTAAGCCTGGACCACTAATTGGTTCTGTGAAACAGGCCCCTGGGGGACTGTGGGTGAGGTCAGCCAAAAAACAAACGCGTGTACGATCATCAAAGATCCCAAATGTTTCTCGAGTGATTCAACAATAGTGCGTCCTTGTTGCAAGTGCAAAGTATCGAAGCTGGTGTTGCATGTTATATAATAAACAGAAAGATTAGGACAAAGGCATTTTGTCTATTTCAATAATGTGAAACTAAGCAGTTAAAGATCAGGTGAACGAGTCATTGTTCCATTAGTTTGCCCCAATAAAGTTCAGCCGGAGGAAAAGGTTGTAAAAATACTTTAATGTACCATCCAACAAACTGGGTTGTGGCTTCCAGAAAGAGCTAAACATATACAAAAAATAAATACAGGTTATTTGTATTGGGTGTGAACAATGTAACACTTGTGTTACAAAGGACACTGCCATGTTTTAGTGTCCTATCACAGAAGATCAAGCAGTTTCACAAGGTATGAAACTGTTTCACAAGGGTTGAATTTGCTTCATCATCCTTTTCTACTCTCCTCTTTTAAAAACAGCACTATATTTCAGCATGGAAAACTAATAAATATTTCCCTGCGTGGCATTGATGACATTGAAAATAATATTTATGCCAAGGGTCATAAACTCTGATGAAGTCAGTAAGAGAGGGCAAAATCCCAAAGTCCTTGGCTTGACAGAGAAATGGCTGGTCTCGTGGGAATCACTGTATTTATCTGTCTTATTGATTGTGACACACAAAGAGAAACACTCATAGATAGAATTAGGCTTATTATCAGACACCTTTAGAAAGGTTAAAGGTCAAATGCTGGGATTGACCAAATTACCTTTTTGGTTCAGCAGAATTTCCTGTTGGATGAGACGGTAATTCTGAAAATGTACAGTTAGGTCCATAAATATATATGTATGGCACCCCATTTTTAAGGGACCAAAAGTAATTGGACAATTGGATGCCCAGCTGTTCCATGGCCAGGTGTGTGTTATTCCCTCGTTATTTCATTGACAAGGAGCAGATAAAAGGTCCAGAGTTCATTTCAAGTGAGGTATTTGTGTTTGGAATCTGTTGCTGTCAACTCTTAATATGAAGTCCAAAGAGCTGTCACTATCAGTGAAGCAAGCCATCATTAGGCTGAAAAATATAAACAAACCCATCAGAGAGATAGCAAAAACATTAGGTTTGGCCAAATCAACTGTTTGGTACATTCTTAAAAAGAAAGAACGCACTGGTGAGCTCAGCAACACCAAAAGACCCGGAAGACCATGGAAAACATCTGTGGTGGATGACAGAAGAATTATTTCCCTGGTGAAGAAAAACCCCTTCACAACAGTTGGCCAGATCAAGAACACTCTCAAGGAGGTAGGTGTGTCTGTGTCAAAGTCAACAATCAAGAGAAGACTTCACCAGAGTAAATACAGAGGGTTCACCGCAAGATGTAAACCATTGTTGAGCCTCAAAAACAGGAAGACCAGATTAGAGTTTGCCAAAAAACATCTAAAAGAGCCTGTACAGTTCTGGAACAACATCCTATGGACAGATGAGACAAAGATCAACTTGTACCAGAATGATGGGAAGAGAAGAGTATGGAGAAGGGAAGGAACTGCTCAGGATCCAAAGCATATCACCTCATCAGTGAAGCATGGTGGAGGTAGTGTTTTGGTGTGGGCATGTATGGCTGCCAATGGAACTGGTTCCCTTGTATTTATTGATGATGTGACTGCCGACAAGAGCAGTAGGATGAATTCTGAAGTGTTTTGGGAAATATTATCTGCTCATATTCAGCCAAATGCTTCAGAACTCATTGGACGTCGCTTCACAGTGCAGATGGACAATGACCCAAAGCATACTGCGAAAGCAACCAAAGAGTTTTTTAAGGCAAAGAAGTGGAATGTTCTGCAATGGCCAAGTCAATCACCTGACATGAATCCAATTGAGCATGCATTTCACTTGCTGAAGACAAAACTGAAGGGAAAACGCCCCAAGAACAAGCAGGAACTGAAGAAAGTTGCAGTAGAGGCCTGGCAGAGCATCACCAGGGACGAAACCCAGTGTCTGGTGATGTTTATGGGTTCCAGACTTCAGGCTGTCATTGACTGCAAAGGATTTGCAACCAAGTATTAAAAGTGACAGTTACATTTATGATTATATTAGTTTGTCCAATTACTTTTGGTCCCTTAAAAAGGGGGTGCCACATATAAAATGTGTTGTAATTATTACACCGTTCACCTGATTTGGATGTAAATACCATCAAATTAAAGCTGAAAGTCTGCACTTAATGCACATCTTGATTGTTTCATTTCAAATCCATTGTGGTGGTTTACAGAGCCAAAATGATGAAAATTGTGTCAATGTCCAAATATTTATGGACCTAACTGTATGTGGAAAGCCTGAGCGGAATTTTTAGCTTAACTTAACCCTTATTGAAATTAAACTAATGCATTCATGTCCTTGTGAGGATTTAATTAATGCGTACTCTTTGACTGTTGATGGGGACAGATGATGGCGGTGGTACAGTAAATAGAGATATAAATAAATTAACAGCTCCCTTTTTTATCTCCCTTTGTGAAAGTGGTGGACTATATATTTATATGTGGACCATCACTGAGCTGCCAATGTTATCAGCCACCTATATGAGTTTTTTGAAGCCATTAGTATTCATGGGATGGAAATGAGGATACTGGACCATTTTTCTCATGAGACCTGCTGCTTCAGTCCTCAGACCGTGCTGCTCCTTGCACATATCTGAGTTGAGTATGCTTCATCCTTTATGGCTCCATCACTGTAACCTAACAATTGTTACTTTTACATTTCATTTTCATTTAGCTGAAGCTTTTATCCAAAGCAACTTACAATAAGTGCCTTCAACCATGAGGCTAAAGATTTTTTTAAAGATACATTTATTGTCTTCTGCTTTTGTCCCATCTGGTGAACATCACAGGACACACAGAGCAGTGGGCAGCCATGCACAGCACCCGGGGAGCAGATGTTGGGGGAGTAAGGTGCCTTGCTCAGGGGCACTTAGACAGTGGGGGTAGGGAGAGTGCTCTTTGGACCAGATCCGGGTGTTGTCCTGGAAGGTATGTTGTATTGTCACCGCGAGGAATCGAACCAGCGACCTTCCAGTCCGATTTCTGCCCATAGTCCAATTATTCGGCCACTAGTCCACCGCCTCTACAAACCCGGAACAACACGAATTAAGAAAGACAAACCTCCCCACTTCTACAGTGATTTACGTCAGTGTGAAGGAAGCTTAACCACTAAAAGAAGCGACTCCATCCTCTCACAGTAACTTAAATGTATATACATCTTATATTAATAGCCGTTTTCTTGAATGGTTTCTGTCCTCTAAAGCCACGAGCAGGGAGCCTTTACAGTGAAAGGGAAGGGGACAGAGCTTTCGTGAGATCTTTATGTTTCAGTGACACACTCAAGTGGAGGGGGGTCACCATTCCTTTGGCAGTGTGTAAACGGAAAACAGATGAATGGAGGCACAAGCCCAGTAATTTATCACTTATTTGTTACGCTGTTAGAATGTACGACCCTCAGTCTGACTCTAGCAGTGATTTACGCGCACACACACAGACACACACACACTTGCACACAGACACACGCACACACAACTGTGAAGGACTGTGTCAATATCCTTGGCAATTAAGATGAGATGGCAGCGTCAGCCATCCCCATCCCTGCCAGTGTTTTGTTTACAGCCTCAGATTATTAACAAGCCCATAAAAAGTGACAAAATCCTCAATGAATTTTTAAATTGTGTGTGTTTATGGGGGTTTACATGTCTGCATTACAGATGCATGTGTGAAGACAATAAACTCCACTGTTACGTATCTATTGACAATCTACTCACTGCTATTTACTTATATAGATTGGCAGATATAGATTCATTGTTATATAGTCCAAAGCAAGGTTCATGTCTTTGTTTCCATATTTACATTTGATCGGGTTAGTTTTGGTTCCACATTGTACTGTAGCGAGCACACTAAAGACTTTTGTCTGACAAATGTACTTCCTCTCAATCAACATCACCTACGTGGGCTATATATTGGTGCATCTGAACAGTTCATTTCTTTCAGTATGATATTACAGTATCACCAACTTGTACGCGCCAAATGAACATCCTTGTCATTCAAACATGATATCATAGGATGTGAAAACGTGAAGCAATCCTGCTGCTTCTGCTTTTTTTATTTATCTATTGTTTAATGATGTCCCAACTTCCCGCAATTGGTCGGTAAGTCCTAACTATCAAAAAACTAGGGTTCAGCCTGATCTGGAGCCAGACCGCCCTTTAGTTGTACCAAGTTTTGGTCCTTCAGTCTTGACAGTGGTCAGAGGCACCATTCATACATGTGATTTTGGTTTGGACTAAAATGAAAGGTCAGAGGGTCCAGGCCAAACAAGGTAGGTGTGAAAGAGCCCTTCGCCAAAAGGTCTAGTGAATCTGCTGTCACCAGGCCTTTTATTTTCTGCATCCCTACATTTTTCATCGTACAGCCACACATGTGAGGTACCGATATGAACGGGCTTAATCTGAGAGCTGCTTTCTCAGTATTTTGACACTTCACCAAAAATCCAGACGGTCAAAGACAATGGGTCCCAACAGGCAAGGCTACATATCAAATTCAAAATGATTCATCTTTGCCCTGTCATTCTTAGGAGATCTACAGTAAGCTGCATTTTATTATTGTCATACTTATCTGGAAGTTATAACGGGCCTGTGGACACACATATTCGCAGCGATACAAAGACCAGAGCACTGTGAACATCAAGTGGACTATTGAGTTTGAAATATCTCCCCCACGCTAGATATATTGTGTGCATCTATGTCATAGAGCCTATTCATTTCAGCAGCTGTTGTGACGGCTTTAAACATGCTAGCACAGCTGTGTTGGATCATCCACAGCGCTGTGTGCGCCCACATTGAAGAACATCCATGGAATCCAGAATGGTTTTACTAATCATAATTAAACAGTTAAAGTAAAGAACACTGATATTTTTATGAGATTAACTTGTTTCTACTGAAGCACAGGTTTAGCCAATGTTTGGTCATATATCAAACAACTGTAGGTGAGGAGCGATTTGTGAAAATAAGCATGGGAATCTGAATTACCTTAACTTTTTGTCATAAGAAGAAGAGAACAATGATATAATGGTATTCATCTCAACAGCTTTTGTCCCTTCTCTGGTTTCATGTTACTTTTATCTTTGATATAGGATTATATAAATTGTGCTTTTTAGTTTAAGAATTGTAAGTCTTTCGGTGGAAAACAAATCCATGTCAATAGCCCAATAACAAGAGATGTTTATGACACTTTTCTCCCACAAGAGGTGGTTGGATAAGTTTTTTAGGAATCCCTTAAGATTTAACACATAGAGAACGATGACCATGTTCACTCTCTTTTTGACTTGATGGATTTATCGATTCCCATGAGGACAAGACCAGACCCATAGCCAAGACTAGGGTTTAACTCAACAAACTGAATAACAAACTGGTTTATCATTAAATGATGACTCAAAATTAGATTTTCTTAGTGTCGATCACAGCAAGATAGTACGGAAGAGGATTAGGGCCACTGTGGAAAAAACAAGTGAGTTCTGACTTATATCTCAGAATTCTGACTTTTTTTCTCAGAATTCTGAGTTTTGACTTTAATCTCAGAATTCTGAGATTAAAGTCAGAATTCTGAGAAAAAAGTCAGAATTCTGAGATTAAAGTCAGAATTCTGAGTTTAAAGTTTACATATATGCAATGTAAACTGTATTGCTCATAAAAGATATAGAAATTACATAGATTAAAAATGATAATATCACAGTTAGATTAGTTGATAATCTGAGTGAGATATATAGGGTGCATATTGCACACACTACACTTTGATGCTATCTCGATAATGCTACATTACGACACTATAAATAATACTACACTTTAAACTGGCAGATGAAATGAATAACCCCAATTTTGTATATTTTCCCTTGTGGATGTTTGTACTGTAAGTGTAGAGTGAAAATCTCAACATCATTGTCGACAATATTGAGAGCATAAGTGATCTGACTGAGAGTCATAATGCAAATGCATTCTCCGTGTTGACCAGATCTAACGGCGACTAGCTAGCGGCTCTAGCGAGTCTTTTGATCATATCACTGGTATAGATTGTAGAGTGAGGTCCGGGACCACAAACACACACGACAGCACGTGGCAGCAACAACAGTGTGACAGAATTTTAAAAACATTTTCATATGAACTTAATGACCATGGACATCATCACAGGGTCAGAGGGTCCTCTGTGCTACGTGGTTGGCAGAGCAGGCAGTAACAACCTCTCTGTCACCGGGTTTTCCCATGCACAGTTAAAGCCACTCAATCTGGTGACAAATCAACTGCACCCAATCTTCTGACTGAGGCCTGAATATTCATCCTGCGATGTTTTGAGAGAGGATTTCTATGCCTGTTTAAAGATTGTAAAACTCACTGAGTAACCGGAATGTTTTATTATTTTTTAACCGTGCGTTCCGGTGCAAAGGTGCTGTCGTCCCAAACCATCTGCCGTCTGCGTTTTTGCAGATAGTGTTTATGTTGCAGATGAGAATTAGAGGGAACTTATGTATTGGTATTGTTTCCACGCTGTTAGTTCTGTGCCGACTATGATTGAGATGCTTGTCTGTCCTCCAGGTCAGCGGCAAAGGCGCACGTTCATGCACAAAACAGCAATTTCAGAGGGTAAGAATTTGACTCAGCAGCCAAGACATAAATGAACACCCTGACGCCAACTTTGCAGGTCAACAGCCCTTATGCAGCTTTTGAGGACGTGGTTGATCAGCTGATAAAAGCCGACTCCCTTCAACGACGTACACCTGTGCAGCGTAAAGGAGATAAATGCAACATAGCTGTTGCCCCACTGCTGAAGGCTAATTAGAGGCCATTATCACGTAAAGACTTCATTGTACATCATCTAAGGTTAAACTAGACAGGGCTTGTGTCTATCCCTGAGAGGAGATCAGCGTTCTGGTGAATTTATGCCAGTGCTTCCTGTCTGAAAAAAGACACAGCTTTGTTCATTTCCTTGTCAGTTTACGCATCTGAGCAAAACAGAGAGAACACGTTGTCTTCCTCATCATAAATAATCTTTCAACCATCAGGACAGCAGACAGACTCAAACACATGCACACACACACAGACATGACGAGAAGACCGCTGCATTTATTTTGTTATATTTAGGACCAAAACAGTCTGGACCATAATGAAAAAAAAATTTGAGAGTTCAAAACAAGCGGAGCATCACAGCCAGGGAACCTACTGACACTGCAGGTCCCTGCACAGATTTACGTTTTATTTGCTGAGAGCTGAGCTGACGACCACCAGACCACCAAATATCCTTTGTCTACCTTGTCACTGAGCTTTCCCAGTTCACGGTAGAACTGCAGAACTTTTGACTTTTCTGTAAAGACATCTTCTCTCCCACCTCGTAAGCCAGCTGTGACTTCACTGACTATCAAACAGAGAGAGGAAGGAGATAAAACTGATTAGCATGTTGTTTAATTTGTGTTACTGGTTTCTGCAGCGGATCCAAACCGCTCTCTTTCATCCTGTGACTTCCTCTATAGACTTTTCAACAAATGCAGTGTACTTGTTCAGGAAAGGTCTTTCAACATTTGTTGCTTGCCAACTTCTCAATGCAGAAGTTGGTCAATCAGATTCTATGTTTATCTCCAGGACATTTCTATTTTTAGATTTTTTTTCCTCTGTAGCTGCTGAGTTCTACAAAGATGTGTCAGGCTGGGATAAAGCATTAAATGTGGTCTTGGGCTGAAAATGTGTATAAAAATGTATATATAAAATGTTATCATCCGGATGTTATAAAACTATTTTAATAAATATTTAAAATAAGTAAATACTGTAACTCTGATCTTTTATATTTACAAACTGCTACAGCTTGAATTAGTTCACAGTGTGCTATCTTATCAATATGGTCTGAAGGAATCGACAGTAGCAAGAAGTACCACAGAGGTGTTTTGGATCACTTTTGCAGAAGCCAATGCATCATAATCTAGCAAGATACAATGCAACAGGTGTGAAGTTGAGAACAAGATGAAGCCTGTGTTCAAACATTGGTTTGGTCCTACCCATAATGCAATAATGTAGAAATGATCCCACGTCAAGATGCTCTAAAATCTACATCTCTAACTTGTGGGATGTCTCATCCCTTGTTTCAGGGTTCAAAGTACGATCTGATCTAAAACATTACTCACTTTCTTTGTGTGTTTGTCAAGAAACACTTCACCGACATTCTCTGACATGTGTGTCTAAAGAAAATGAAACCTTGTTCCCTCTCAAAGCACACAGGAAGTGTTGATTGCTAATCTTAGGCTGCTAGACCATACCACTGGGAGGTGTTCTTTATTTTTTCTGCCTCGCCTTCACTTCTAGTTCCTCTTTTCTGCTGCATGGAGACAGACTGTTCGGCACTTATCTGATACCACCCAGAGGAAGAAGCAAATTGAGGTTGCATAACCACTTAGGGGCCATGAATGAGGTCAGTGACTTGCTGCTACAGTGTGGCTGGTGTCAATCAACTGTGGCTATTTTTTAACAATACTTAAACTCCTTCATTCATCCGACTGGTCAATCTAGCCTTATTATATTTGAAACTGTAATGCAGATGTGGTATGTATTATTTATATGGCTCTGAGGTACAAAGGGGTAAATCTGAGTGTTTGAAGTCTGTGCCACACAACCTCTGGATAACCCTGGACCACATGCTCCTCACCCAAAATACGTCAGCTCACCGGCAGCTTGCTGCTTGGTAGAGAACAAAACACACATACCACAGTGTCATGCTCACCTCGCTTGCAGAGCCTCTCTTCAGCAACTCACAGGAGATTTACTGGGCAACACAAAACCATAGAAACAGCAATTATGGGGAGTGAAGCCCAGTGTTCTCAAATCACCTATTTATGGAGCATGTGTAACATCTGCTATCTGCAACACGTGTATTGTCTTCCAGTCTGGGTATTTGCTCAACGTTTCTTTATTATGCTTTGCTGAGAAGACCTTTAACTTTCTGTTCTGTAGTAAAATCTAATATTTTTGAAATAATCAGATCCAACATCCAGTAAATGTGCTTGGTTTATTAAGTGTAGTTTGTGAAGCTGCTCCTCCTCTGTAATTTTAAGCCATTTGCAGACAAACATGTTTTGCATTTTATATATGAAGAACGCAGCAGGATATTTTTGGGGTCCGACTCATTCACAACAACAGAAACATTTCCATGGAGGAGGCAGAGCATGATATGCAAATTCCACAAATCAGGAGATTTAGTTTATAGCACATCGGCAGCAACGTCAACCCTTATCACCAAACAATATAAACAAATATAGTATCTCACGTCACCTCCGCTTCCACTTTGTCAAACCCAAGGGTCAGACAGAGAATTGCGTTTGAATAGGTAATAAACATTTGATGCATCGAACAAGGAGAGCAGAATGAAATGTTTAGACGGAGTTACAAGGTCAACCCGGCCCTCTTCCAACTCAAGTGTCTTTTTTTTTATCCTGGTCACGTCTTCTTTATTTGACCAGATGATCATATAAAAAGGTAAATTACCAGCAACATAAAGTGATGTACTGTGTCCAGCTATTCGTCTTGTTAAGAAGAGGATTAGTGACCATCTGTTCCCAGAACGTATTGTTCACAATGTTCGGGTCTAGGGCAATAAACAGTTGTTAAACATAATAAATAACAAGGCTGAGAGTTAACAGCAATGTGAGTTGCTCTGTGAGGGTGTCTTATGCACAGCAGCACTCAGGCCGATGGGATTGTCATTGGATTGGCAAGTCATAAACTGAAGATTTCTTTCGAAAATTTGACTTATTGATGGCACTAGAGGAAAAGTTTAACAAAGTTCATGTAATAACAAATCAACTTTGAGGGAAAATGAATGCGTGCATTGAATTTCAATGCAATCAATCCAATAGTTTGAGACATTTCACAAAAAAACAAACATCTGATGCTTACTATAGAGAAAAAGCAGGATTTAACATCTGGAAATCTGGAATGTTCTGTATAAAATTTCACGCCAATTCTTCCTACAGTGGGATATTTCTCTCTGGGTAAAAATCACAGATAGATCAACACTCAGACGTGGATCTACAGACCATGCAATCTGCAGAGGATTGAAATAACAAGAAACGACAGCACATGATTTGATTGTTTTTGTGTCCTCCATGATGGATTTTCTAACCCAAACTTAACAAGTCCAACAAAAATGTACACTCAAAGGCAGGAAGGAAGCATCATATTTTGACATGACAGGTGAGAAGCACTGGGACACAGTTTTTCAAGAGGGAAATGAAAGACATTTCATTTGAACTGAGCTGCATGGTACAGAGCCAGCTTGGGGCAAGATTGGAAAATGTGACTGTACATCGTATATTTTTCGGATGACTTTTTAACTTACCTTTTTGCAGGGTGCATTTGTATGATACATATCACCACATCACTTTATATATAGTGTGTGTGCATGTGTATTGACTCAGAGTGGGTAACTTGATTCCAGATTGTCAATTTCTCATTTCCTTCTATCTACACCTTGGCTATAGAAGCTCTTATGCATGGCAATGTTGTCTTGGGTCAGCCAAAACATTGTATGAAGAAGTGAGAACCCTGGGAAATATTGGCTTTCATATGGAGCTGTGTGTGTGTGAGTGTGTGTGTGTGTGTGTTTGTGTGCAAGTGAAAAACACAAAGACAATCGGAAGAATAGAGAGACAGAAGAAAAGAAAGGACCGATCTTATAACTTATGTCAGGTTGTAGTTAACCAGCATGTGACAACATTCCCTCATTCCTTGGGGAGAGGGAATGAACCCATCATCTCAATGGTCTGCCATACATCGCTAACACGTCAATCTGTTTCTGTTGTTGTGCAGCACCATCTGGTTTGCACTCTGACCACAGCATTGATTATTCTCCTTGTTTGGAGAGAGATAGGGTGCAGTTGGAGCCTCATATTAAACTCCTTCCTGTTGCCAACAGCCTCTGTAACTGGAAACCATATTTAGCGGAATGGTGACGTAAAACAGTTAGTACAAACGCTGGGAGTCGGAAATATTCACACATGACACGCGGGCAGACACACACACACACACACACACACTCACTCACAGTTGTAAATGCTTCCGACAGGATCACAGTTAGCTGCTAATCTTAGCTCTGGTGCAGTGAATGGAATTGTGTATTGACTAAGACCCTAGACAAGGCTTGTCTAGGGTAACTTGCTAGGGTTAAATGTCACTTCCCGTCAGTCATTCTGTTTCACACACATATATAGTAACAATTATGTGATGTTATTATACAGTTATGATACTGTCAGCTCCCTATCAGTAAGATTAACTTAGTGTACCTGTTCATCTTAAGATACAAGGTTCTTTCCAAAAAAAAGGACTCTTGATGCAGTAACATATTAGTGAAAAACTAATGTATGCTGTCTTCACAGTATCTATAACCCAAGGACAACTGGCTGTGAAGTTAGTTCAAACTAGTTTCTGTCAGGAAACTGAACCATCAGGCAATTGTTCCAACATGCCAATTTAAAGCCTCTCCCTTATCTATTTATATTGAGTGTTTAGAAAGAAGGCTTGAACTGGCTCAAGACACTCAAGCATTTCATTTTTGACAAGGATACTTAAAGGAAGAATAATATAATATATAATAAAACATTCTCAACCAAATCTTGACCCAAATACTTAATCATTTAAGTGTTTATACTTAAATATACTTAATCCATTTTCTACCTCACTTTGCAGGAAATGGATGTCGAGGTAATTCTAGAATTTACATGCTACATCATAATGTTCAAAATTATTTGAAGTAGAATTTACAAATTGAACTCCATATTGAGTATTTGTTGGACAATTGACTGACTTCAATCAGATTTCACTAACATGTTATCATCATATTAGAGTTTCTGTAGTTGTTGATAAATAATTAAAGTCAGAAATAATAAAGGCCCTTGAATAGATTCCTTTGGAACTTGGTCATCCTCAAACTTTAAACCCAATGATCTGGTGTGTGCTCTGATAGAGTTTATGATGCTAATGCATGGGTAAGATTTGTAAAGTTTGCATGGTGAAACACAATTTCTTAAAGTTTCTTTGCAAAAAGAATACCTGCACCAAATAGGAGGTATCAGATGTTCATCTGGTTCAGGTATATACAGTACAGCGTTTTTAATAGGATTCACTGTATAACATGTAATTGACAAAGGCAGATATACAACATACCCCATCCCTAAATAACCAGCACTTGTCCCACGGGACTTTGTAAATTAACTGCTCACCCTGGTCAATCCCACTGACTTCAGAGAGAGTGTGCTCTGTGATTTTGGTTTACAATTAGAGACACAAAACGAACACTCTGCAGTCGTTCTGGACCAGAGATGTCCGTAGCAACACGTACAATATATAAAGCAACTTCATTGTCATTAAAAGACGCATTTCGGCTTGTAGACTGTATCAAGGTCTCCACTGTAATTGTGGACACCGACGAGAAAGCACAGCTTCAATGACAAACAGCCCTGCTGAGAGGTCCTCTCCACTTTGTTTGCTCCCGCTGACCTCATTGAGCACAAGTTGCAGATGGAGAAGATTGCTCCAATTTCAAGGAACAGCTGAGCCCCGTGGTTTTACCCACTGAGAGGGTCTGCCATCCTGCACACCACCACACTAACATGATCAATACTCCTCTATGAGACAAATCATAAGCAGGCATCAGATACTGTGGCCTTTCGTGCTCCCCTCTCCTATTACCAACCTCATCTCTCCTCATTACAAACACTATCCGCATGAGCTCGGAAGTTTCAGTGATTAGTCTAAGCATTGTTCCTATTGACAAAACTGAAAGCTGTTAACAAATAAGCACTTAGTGTCCTCTTACCCTTATGAGCTGGGTTTGAATTAACAGATGTTAGTTACTTTAGATGTTAACATAAATATATGAGGATTTGCCAAAGTCAGTGCTTTTTATAAGAGCTTCAATTAAATGAATGGCAGCCAAAACAGTGACATATTATTTAGCATTTTTTTAAATATTTTTATTTGTTTGACATTTGGATCCTAATATCATTTGAGGTTGCATAGTAGGACCTGAAACAGGTTCTTCAAGTGGTTCAGATGCATGGTTCTCATGCAAGAACACAGTGCAAACATGACTGTGGATCGCAGGATTATAGCAGTCGCTACAAATCTGTGGAATGTTAAAACTTTGAAAGGCTGCACTGGTTAAGCCTCATAAGTTATGTCTGCACTCTACACCAAAGCTTGTACATTGAGGAGTGAGCTTGTAAACTTTGTAAATTGTTATGTATAGATTCAGGTTTCTCTCTCAAACAGTTTTTCAAGTTTTCTCTAGAGGAAGCACATAATCTAAGCATGGGTGTCTGCATGCTCACAGGTTTATGACAGGTTTACTATGCTACACAGTGTAGTACACACTGCACTGTTATTAAAAAATATTCACAGTTATGATTTTTAGTCAACTTAAAGGTTTTGACCAAAAAACGTTGGGTTATAATCTACTTCTGATCTGTATCTCTTTTCATGTGGAGTAATGTGGGTATTTTTTCGCCTCACAGTCTAAGCAGATAGAATAGAGCAGGAATGCTTAACTGCTCAATTCTCGGTAAAACCTTTTTTCTGGCCACTAAAGTAAAAAACTTTTTAAAGATTTTAAGATTTTAAAAGGCTTGTGCTTTAGGCAGCAGAATGACAATTTGTAGCATGTGCATTCTCATGTTTTTTTTTCACGTGCTAGATGTGTCTGTCACACACTCGTAAATGGCAAAAGCAGGTAGATGTCAACACTTGCAGCAGTTACCAACATACCCATCCGTCAGCAGTGACTGAACTCCATTCCAAAAAGCATATCTTAAACTGACATTTTAAAATGAACTCGATTGTCAATACCTATAATTGCAATGTGTGCACCACCACCAAAACATACACAAAATATGATCTGATATTTTTCATCTACAGCTTAGACATGGATTGCATAATCATTAAGGCCTAGACCTTATAATGTTATGATTTTGCCCTTAAAATTAAACTGAATTGAGAACTTTTAATTATATATATACATTCATCTTTTTGCCATTGACTCTTTCCTTGTGTGGGACTTGGAAACCTTGTTTAGATAAGTTATTATTACTATTATTATTGACATTATTAGTGGTAATAACTTACTTTTTCCTTTAATATTGACAATTATGTATATTTAAATATTAATTTTTTCAATTTATTTTGTTTTATTTAAGCAAGATAACTGTTTCAACCCATGTGTTAATGCTCCAAATAAAAGAATATCACTGTAATGGAGTATTTATCACATCAGGTTGCAGATGTTACAGGAATAATTTGGGAATATAAAGTCTTTGTGATCAAAGCTTTCAATACATAAATTTCACAATGTCAGATACTAACAGGTCAGAATTGTATGTTGCATGTGCTGCTAGTGACTGTGCGAAGGGAGTCCACCCTTTTGTTAACCCCATAATTTTCTCATCAATCTTTCCATAACCTTATTTCCTTTAGGCCACTCTCAGTTCCTCGACCCACCCTCTTCTCTTGTTTTCTGGCCTTCATCATTCACAGCCCCGGTAAGAGTCATTCACAGTTCCTGTCTGGTCAGACCTTGTGAATGGGAAACACAACTGGAGTCTCTACTGACTCTGTGTTTCTTAAATCACGACACAGTCCAATGTTTTCAACCACTTAAGCTTTGATTGGAAAACAAAAAAATAAAACAACTCCTAATGCTCTGTGAACATGTCATATATTAATTTGATATTGCACCTATTCATCTAATCATCATTCTGAAATGTATGAACATTATGGACTAATGCCAACAGAGCTCTTCTCAGGGTTACTTGAAACCCTGAGAATTAGGACAACTTTTTTGGAGCAAGCTTTATTTTTCCCAGGCAGTTTCCCATTGTGCTGAGCATACAATTAGGCTGATGCATGTGATTAATCTGCTACAGGCAGTGACTCAATTTCTCACCAATGTGATTATCTATACAATTTAAAGGTAGGCTCAAAATCAGGAAAACAACTAGAAAGAGAGGAAAAATTACCACAAAACAACCAAAGGCGATGCTATATGATTTGAGGAAACACAGAATCAGGTAATATCTCTTTGTTCTTGTCCGTATGTACGCCTTTCCTCATCTGTGCCCAGGGGACCATTGCCCATCCATCCAGCCATTGTGGCTTATTATATTTTATATAATTAATAATAACGAGTTAAGGAATTGTGGAGACAGTTTAATACTTGAGAGGAAAAGCAGTGCAGAAAGAAACAATGAAAATGAAACTACTTATATTGTTAACATTATTGATTTAAGCCTTTGACGGTTTATCTTCATCTAAAATAGGAGAAAACAGATTATGTCTTCACATGTTAACACAAAGAATTTATCTTAAGGGACAGTGTCTTTTCTTCGGTTGTAGTTACGTGGTGACTTTCATCATATCCTGACTTTAAATAACAATTACATTTCATTATCATCTTGTGCCCATGTAAATCATCATTATTTCTAAATCTACATTATGAATCTAATAGACTTATTGTGATGGGGAGCAGGGAAACAGCAGCTCGTACAACCTCACCTCCTCAAGTGTTGTACAATTTGTTTCATATATCATTAACCTTTTCACTAGTTTCACAGCAAATGTCACCGCCTGGCTATTCACAATGATGCAGGAAACACTTGATCAATACATGTGAAAATGAATGGCCTCTGAACCTCCATAAGATACAGTTATTATAAGTCAAAGCATTTGTCCAATGACTTAAAAAGTTCTGATTAAATATGATTTACAATTATTATTATCATGACCACAGGTGTATTATACCCTTTAGAAATTTAAATAAATGTAGTATGTTATGCTAACAATAAGGAGATCAAGTTGATCATGAATCTTGTTTTTTTTATTTTACATTAATAACATTCATAAAGTGACAAATAACTCGTATCCCTTTTTTCTTAACATTTTTTCAGTTGTTTTCATTCAATATTACACTGATAACAAATAATGGAATCAACACTGGTCCCAACATCAGGTTTTGATAGTGGTTCTGGAGGAAATGTAGGAAAGTGCACAATTGTTTTATTAAATCGTTAATATAATCTCATTCATATAAAAAGTAGCCCTTTATGGCTTCATAAATCTTCCTTCAAGCCTTGTCTGTCACTCTCTTGGCGGTCACACTTTTTTTTTTTCAATGAGGACCAAGAGGAAGCCCACCCACAATCCTTTCAGCAGATGGAAGTAACCTTTCCAGATTGTCCCCGCTGGAGCTATAATTATCACAGCAGCCCTAGCTGTTAGTGGAAGGGCTCAATCAGCCCCTGAATACCTTGCCAGGTCACTCTGTGACGCTGGTTTCCCATGGCCGCCCATCATTACTGAAAAAGACAAAACCTTGCATAGGAAGGAAAATAGATAGGGCTCCCGCTCACATATGTACAGCAGGTGAGTAAAGGTCAACCTACATATTGGCATAAGTGCAAGATCGGCCACTGATTAGAATTTGGTCACATTTCTTATTTATTTCTTCACTGATTTGCTGCTGGTCTTTTACTTTCGACAAGGGGAAGAATAGATTTTTTGACAAATATACTTAAAGTCAATAACAAAAGAGCAGATCAAACTGTATTCCACCATTGCACTCTGGAGCTAGAAGGGAGGTTTTGTTGACAACAATGTGTCATACAGCTGGATCGAAGCATGACAAACACACACAGGAAACCGGCAAAAGGATGGGCAGATTTGAATCACTCTCTCAGGTCCCAGGCGTCCTGAAGGAGCCTTGTGTGGGAACTTTGTGGAAAGTTAGTTTGGCGAAATAGAGAGGGAGTGAATACTGTGTATAATGTACCAACTGGGTGGTTTAAAGGAAGCAGAAACTCATGTAGATATTTTTGCCTAGGTCTGCTCATGTTTCTGTCCAGAGAAGTTCATAAGAAATAGGAAATAGACCGATTTAATTTGTGCTTTGCATGGATCAACTGTAAACTGGTTTCTTATAGCCTGTCATCATCAGTCCCTCATGATGAGCATGATACATTACTGCACTGTTATATGTTTACCGCTGGCCGATGCCTCTGGAGAAGCAAATTTGGACCGATGAATCAACATTGACACTGTACACTCTGTACAATCAATATAAAGAAAATGTTCTCTCATTTACAAAAAAAAACTTCAGACGACAATGCAGAATCTTGTATTTCCCTGCCTCATTATGCCTCAACCATAACTCTCATTGCGGGGTCGGTGTGGCCACCCCCCAAAAATAAACAAGATAATATAAAATGAATAGTGATGTTATTATTTTTTGACTGTTTCATTGTATTAAGGCTTGTGCGGTGAAAAACTCTGATTATAGCCTTTACTGTATCCAGTTGGCCCTAAACTCTTAAGCGAATCAAACATACACAAAGTAAGCTTTAGGTACTGTACGTGTCCTAATAACTTCTGTTTAGTATTGGTGTTTATTGTTAACGTGTAAAGTGAGTGAGGAGGGAGAACATGCAGCAGGGCAATACAGCACAGTACAAGGATGCCAGGTCAATGATCTGTGTCTGCCGTCACTTTGAAGCAGCGGCGGGAATAATTTAGCTAAAGCTGGTCACTCATCAGCCCATGCAAATAAGTCCAAAGCTAGAAGTTCCGCCTTGCGTTTGTCTGCCTCCGCGACCAGTGTCCGTGGCATATAGCTTTCACATTAATATGAAGTCACCTTAATCTCCGACTGATGAAATTTAATTGTTAAATCTGTTGAAAAAATTCCCTTTAAAAAATTCCCCACAGGCAGACTTCAGATATCCAGACAAAGAGGCAGGAAACAGTTTGTGTTGCCACTGTGACATTGACAACCCAGATTTAATTAGAACAGTCTCTGGGAAAATGTGCCACATGTGAAAGGATTCTCTTGAGCTAGACCAAACTCTAATCAGTTCATCTGTGTGTCCCAATGAACATTTTACGAAATTTGAAGAAATATCCTCATGGCATTCTTAATGTATCGTGTTCACAAGAATGGGACAGACATATGGGCAGACAGACAACCTGAACACAATGCCTGGGGCCATTGGTTGTCTCCACCGCGGAGGCATACAAATGTGACTCCTCCCCTGCTTGACAAGCCCGCGCCTTCATCAACATGACACAGTCACACCCACAAGAATGACAGATATGACAGATGAGGCATCACCTGGTTGTCAAGCTAGGTTCCAGAGACAATGGTACAACCACATAAGGTTGGTGACAAAGGGTTTGCAATGTGAGGCAAGTCTGAGGAGCAATGCTGCATGTGGAGCTCTGGCTGAGCCGTGTGAGAGTTTCATGTGTGTGTGTGTGTGTGTGTGTGTGTGTCTGCTTGATACTGCAAATTCTGTACACATGCTTGGCTCCTGATTGGGTGTTGGAATGTCTATGTGTCTTCACGCCTGCATTTGAGTGGTGTACAGCATCGTGTCTCCAAATATCTGGGCACGTGATACTAGTCCGTCACTTACAGATACCCTATGAATTTCAATGAAACCTTGTATAGTACTCCTGAGTATTCCTGATAGCTGGCAGTTCAGTCCAGGACAGCATGGGGCCAGAATTACTCACAGACACAGACAGAAAGCCGTACTATTTATACCGTAGGCTACTTCCCTCCTTATCACATGACAGCACTGGAGAAAATCTGGGCATGTATGCTCTTTTAAATATTTTCTGTAATTTATGCACTTTGAAGAGCAAATTAAATTTTCAAGTAAATAATTCTTATCATAACTGATTAGGGTTAAGCTGAATAGTTATGATAAGAATTATATCAAATTAAATAGTATAATATTTACCGTATATACATGTTTATGTGCGCACACACAAATACATAGTTATATTCCTATACATACTGCATCTATATACATTTAAATATGTATGTTCATATATTAATATATATGCATATATTATATATATATATATATTAACACGTGTATACACATATACATATAGGTATATACACACATATTAAATAAACACAAGTATACATTTATTTTATTGTAATAATTTATTTGTCTATGATAGAGGTGCAAAATAGACACGATCTCGACGCTCAGTTATGGAAATGTTTTGTTTTTTTCCTGAATTCATTTCTAAAAGCAATTTATTAGTTTGGGGTCCTAGTTTATCCACCTGCAACAAAAGCAAAAATGGCCACGAAATATTAATAGAAAAGTCTAAAAGTAAGTTTGGCGCAGATGCAGCACGAAGAAAACATTTTCTTTTACTGCAACGTTAAGTACCTAGAAATAAAGGCAGAACCTTTTACTGTTTGTCTTAGACCCAGGGGCCTTGAGTGTTGCTTTCCTTAATATGTTTTTAACAAGAAAGGGTCTGACTTACATCTTGAATCGGTCTTTTATTGATAAAACCATATCTGTCAGTCATCACCTCTGTCTGAAGGCTTCATTTTAGTATTTATAACCTGGAACACTATGTGAGAGGCCGAGGGCAGGAATAGAAAGGTGTGAACAGGTCTGGCTGGTCTGACGAGAGCCAAAATACTACAACAAAGCTTTTGGGAAACGTACACCTCTGGAACATTCAACTGTGTGCACATGGGACAGGTGTGCAGAGGCCATGTGTAGGGACTTGTGTACAAACTGTACATATTTGTGCACACGTACCGTATGCACCAGCAAAAGTCAACTAATTCAAACTGTGTTAAGCATGACATTGCTCACAAATTCATAAACAGCTGCAGCTCCCAACTGTGAGGTTAAATAAATAAAAAAAATCATTGATATCTGCACTTGATTTAATGAAGCCAGCTTTGAATGTATGCCTGAGTGAGGCTCTCAAATTGGAGAGTGCTCTGGTAATTGCGTTGCAGAGATGCTCTCTTACTGCCTGCTATCTGACTTCCTGCAGGTGTCAAGCAAGGAAGCTTTAGATTGCTCACATTTCCATTCAACATGGTAATTTATAATAATTATAACTTTAGTTCCCTAAAAAATAAAAAAGCTTATAAAGTGTCTTTAAAGAGAGCCAGGATTCTTTACATGTGTCACTAGCAAGAAGTTTGCCAAATGAGAACTAGGAAAACCTCCATCTGCAAATAAAGGTTTTCTTAAAGGTTCAGTGTGTAGAAGTTAGTGATATCTAGTGGTGAAGTTCCATGTTGCAGCTGAATACCCCTCAACTCAACCTACCCTTCCAATCATGAAAATGAACCGTTGGTAGTCTTCAGTTGTCATAAAAACTCAAAATGTGTTTAGTTTGTCCAGTTTGGGCTACTGCAAAAAAAACATGGCGGCCTCCATAGAGAGGAGCCCCTCCAGATGTAAATATAAAGTATTTAAATATAAAGGACCCATTCAGAGTTAAGAAAACAACAATTTGTTCAATTTCGAGGAAACACACTATTGAAAACATCACTAGGATTAGTTTATATTTAGTTCCTGCCAATAGATCCCTTTCACCTAAATCATACACACTGGACCTTTAAAAGATGTGAGATGTGAGTCATGAAAGAATAACTTAGTTTAATGTGGGTGTTTTATTCCCGGACACCCCGTTGTGCCCTTTGGTTTTTCTAGCGAATGTTTAATGATGAGAATCAGCTGCAGGAAAGTCTTTCTTTCTGCAGACTGGACTGGAAATACAGATACGCCATTTGGAGGTAAGTAAAATAGGTTATGCAGGGTGACTGGCACACGTTGGAGAATTTAGAGAGGTAGAGAAGTGCACTTGCATCCTCTTATTTTAGTAAAATTATTATCTGTGTGTAAGCATACTGTTTACTGGGGAAATTGTCTTAAAAGGGTTTATACTGGTGTTGAGATCTCTTCAACTCTTCCACAAGCTTTCTTTAACTTATATGGATGTGTTTCTACGCATGAAGATGACTCACTCTCTCCATTTTCACTCACCTTTTCTGCTCAGGCGCTCTGTCTGGTTGCCATGCTCACACAGATGCACCCAGAGAGCAGGAGATTCGGAGGAGAAAAGCCTCGGTCTCGTTGTCCTTTACGTAGTGGGGGGGGCTAAAAAGCCAAATGAAAAGAGCAACAATTAAAGACTCCCTGGGCAGAGCAGACAGTCTGCTCAGAGTTCAGGAAAAGGGGGTCTCAGCCATCATTTCAAAGTAATATTCTTTTAAATGCTGCAATCAGCAGCAGGATGAGGGGCACAACATGATTCACCATCTAGCTCCCTAACTGCCTCATCATCTTAATGCGTACGTTAAAACGAGACACTGGTGAGAAACCAGCAACAAGGAAATAATAAAAGCCAAGAACGATTTTCATTTTCAAGTAATAGCCCAGAACAGCAACAATTACCAGAGAACAGACGACCTGTGCTGCCGTGGTCCTCCGCCTCCTTTTAATTACCACAATTACAGACAGCAAAACACTGTTAGCTCAGTACTGAAACATCAAATCCTGATCACATGACTTTAACTCTCCACTAGCTAAAATCTTAATACAATATAATACATCCAATACAGTCTATGATTGCGAGTCTTACTTAATATAATTGTATGCACCTTGGTTACAACTGTTATAATAATTTAGTGTAATACTGAGCACATTTAAGCTGTGATTTCTTGCTCATCCCAATGCGCAGCGTTGGATTGAAACTGAATGTAAATTAAACTAGAGTAGCACTCAGCTGCATGCACATCTCAACCAAGTCAAAACAGACCACTTATGAAAAGATTTTTAAATGGAATTGCACAACTTCAGACACATCCGTCCTCTAAATGTTTCTGATTATTTCCATCAAGATTCATCACACGTTTGCACATATTATATTCATATTCATGATTTACTGCACATCTTATAGACTTGTTTATTCATTTTAGTCACGTTTCAAATACTGTCATTTTGTAGGTTGTTTTTTTTTGTTGTCTTTTGTATTTAGCCTTTTTTCCTTGCTCTTTGTGAAATTGCCCTTGACATGCTGTTGTAATACAATAATTTCCCAAATTGGGATCAATAAAGTACATTTATCTATCTATCTATGACATATATGTAGAAAAATCAATTTAAATGTGAAAAAATGCCCCTATCTCACTATGTTAAAGAAAGTCAAATTCTGCTCCGCACACAAAATCTAATTGGTTTGTCTTTGGATCATGCCCCACCCTCCCCAAGTATTTTTGTGTAATCCTGCTTACCAATAAAAAAAACAAAAACTGACAAAAGATAATAAAACATACGACCAGCACCAGTCACTTTTTCTTGGTTAATGTAATTCATAGAAATTAACTACGAGCAGAGTACTCAGAAATTACTCCCTTGTACTGTAATGAACTTTAAAAAGGGGCGAGTCACATTCATGAGAAACGTCCAATAACAAATTAATTCAGTCGACAAATCAGATCAGTTTATAACCATTTTATAAACAGTGGCTACGTAAAGGGTCAAAACAGCGGACATTGTTTTATATCTGCTGCAAAAATATCAAACGTAGTTTTGCTGTAGTCTACTATTCATTTGAGTGAGATAGAGGTACATTTGGCCCTTTTACATGTACTGAAACTTCTTACCGGAAAGGTTAATTTATTTATCTTTCTCATGAAATCGTAAGCTATGGGCCAAAACAGCCTGAAACAGGATATTTATGTAACAGATAGGAGCCTGACCGTCTTCTGATCTGATGATTTGTAAAAAATGCTAGAGGAGTACATTCCTCCATTTGTCTGTGTAAACCTGACAAACAGCATTTATCAAGATCAAAATGTGGATTTAGAGCATCTCAGTTTAAGCCCTGAGTTAGTTCTTTGAGTACAGCAGACTGTATCTTGAACTACTTTACACAAAAAGCCGGACAGAGAGGTCTCCTTCTGTCCTGCCCTTCTATTGAGCTAACAAAGTGGTCAGGAGAAGAATGCACGAGTCGGACGGACCACAGACATCAGGACATGGGATAAATATGTGTTTAGTCACAAAGGTCTAATCGTTGCTCTTTTAAAGTCCGGTCTAGATCTAGATCTCTTAAATTTCCTGTGCACTCTGATGCCACTGAAAACAATTGCATAACGCACATTTCAGGACAGAATGGATGTCAATAAATCTCCGACAAAGCATGACCAATGGGACATCATCAAAGAGGCCATGGTCCTATCTGTGTGATGAATAGCAGGAACAGTAACGTAGGAGTAACCTATAGCTCCACCTGGATATGGCCATTGTTTGAGTCCTCATCCAGTGTGTTGGAGTACGGAGTCTGAACAATAGAGAATGCGTCACCGACCAACGCAGCACTGCGGATCACTTATGAGATAATTGAGTTCATTAAAATGTGTATTTTGTTAGTTTGGGTTTTCATTCGTGCTAATAACACTAATGTACCAACGTTGTGACACATGGCTAACAAGAAGTCTGACAGGGTAAGAAAAGCAATAACCGGGTTCGTCAGACTGATATGGAGGAGAAAATGAGAGCAGGCCGACACAGACCTCCTGACTGTAATTGTATATCTGAACATCGTTTTAGTGGCTCACACTGATCTTTAGCAGAACATTAAAAACACCTGCCTAATAGTCTAAGGTTCGCACTTTGGCCAACAAAACGTCTCTGACCCACTGGGGCCTGGACCGGCTCTGCAGGTGTTCTGTGGTGTCTGGCACCAAGGCATTAGCAGCAGATCCTTTAAGTCCTCTAAATTGCTCAATGGTGCCGCCATGGATCAGACTTGTTTTTCTAACATATCCAACAGATGATGGGATGGAATGAGATCTGGGCCATGGTGTATCATTCTTATCTTGGATGGCATATTTGCAAGTTTGACCTATATCAGACTGTGCTGATAAATTAAATGCTGGCCGGCCAAGAAGAAATAGACCCAGGTTGTAATAAATTGATTCATAGTATTACTCCTACTGCTGGCTAAAGAGGTTAAGGCTATGTGCAGTGTGTATCGTCCCCTGCAGCAATAACAGAGTTTTAAAACTTCAGTTGGTTTGAGTCAGTGTTTCTTTAAACACAATATATTGCCATGCCCTCTGCCTATTTATTGAAAGATCATGATTTGAAAACAGTCATAAAACCTCTTAGCTCGGCTCTTGATTGAAACTTTTTGTAGCCACAATTTTGGTAACACTATGTATGGCTAGAGAGACAGAGAAAAAGAGGTTCAGTGTTAAGGTTCAGATAAGCAGAGTCGTGTGTTATTAGCGTTGAGGGGCTGTTTTATTATACTGCCTGTCACTTTACATTAAACATGATGGATGTGACCTTGATGCTTGGACCAGGTGCTGCAGTGTGTGCAGCTGTGCACCACTTAATGAAAATGCACCGAAGTATTTTCTAATCTTATACTGTGAATGCCATGATGTAAATCAAGAGGATTGCCTTTTTGATGTATTATTTTCTGAAATTAGTCAAATAAATTATAGCTTGACATTCATGAAGTTGAACGATCTCGGCACTAATCCATTTGAGTGTTAGCAATTCTGTCATTTGTCAACTTAAATACGAATGAGTTCAGTGACCTGGCAGTGGAATCTGTCCGTGGCGTACCTGTTGTTGCATTTGTGAAGTTGTTTTTCCTCACAATTAGTTGGTATGTAGACATTAGATCATTCTTCAGTCAACACATGATTTTTAGCAAAACAAACCTTAAACAGCAGCCTTACGCTCCGCTCCGCATCGGCCAATCGGCTTGCTGCTCCCTCAATGCGAGCTAAACACTTGACAAAATCCTTACTGTTTGCTGTCCTGGTTCCCAAATGGTGGAACGAGCTCTCCTTTGGCATCAGGACAGCAGAGAGTCTACAAATCATCAGCGCAGATTAAAGACATCTCTTCCAAGTATAACTTGGTTAAGAAGATGATGTCTAACAAAGCCTTGATTAAATCTGGTGTTTTTATAAAAAAAATGATTTTTATATTTATTCACTTTAGTTGCACTTGTATATGGCATTTACATGTAGCACTTTTTAGTCTGGCTTTTTTGAAGACATTTGTACCTAATTTGTTCTTGCTGTTCCGGGTTTATACCCTCATGGTTGAATGCACTTATTGTGAGTCACTTTGGATAAAAGTGTCAGTTAAATGAGATGTTATGTTATGTAAAGTAACATCTAAAAGTAAAGCATAAATATATCTTGCTTTGTATAACCTCCGTTCAGTTATGCAAAATGCTTTTATCAAGCATTGAAAGATAAGCCCCCGTCTTTTCACCCAGGTCGCTTTGCCAAGATTGCAGGTGATAAATAATGCAGCTTTTTAATTTTTATTCAGCTGGAAGATGCATTCCCAGAACCTCTGATATTAACGTTGTGTTCCGGAAGAGAGCTAATATAATTAAAGCATCTGGGAGCTCCCCATCTCCACCATCATCTCTGACGTGGTGTTTATGAAAAAGGATGGAAAGGGATAATAGATCCGAATCCATCTGCTCGCTCACCTGCATATAAATGGGAATATTTAGCAAAGCAAAATCTGCATCCCAAAGACCCTGTGAGTGGCAATAATGACAGAGGTTGATGCACCAAGTCATTTTCCTTCTCTAATAACGTCTAGAGCATTTGACCTGGAATAATAATGAGCTAAGTTTACAATTTAAAATAAAAGTACTGCATTATCCTCAGGTAACATTTTTATTTTTATCTCTGTATGGGTAATATTTTTTCTCTGTATATAAAGACTGAGATACAAATATATATATATATATATATATATATATATATATATATATATATATATATATGTCTGTGTTGAGTTGAGCTAACCCAAATAAAACTGGATATTAAATTACAAAAAATTAGACGACCAGCTCCTGTGACTGTAATGGTCCACTGATTGAGCACCATCTTCTCAGGAGGCTGAATGAAAATCTGAAATCGTTTGGGGTGGGTTCACTTTTTAATTATCGTCTCTAACTGTTAAAATAATTTGTTTGTGAAATGAGAAAGTAAGCAGGAGGTCTGAGTGTAGTTTGATATATTTGGATGCTTCACTGTTGTGTAGGTCTACACTAGAGTAAACAAACACAGCTCAGACAAATCTTCCAGTAGCATTAAGTAAAGAGCAACACATTGTAAGATATACCAGAGTCCATATTTTTATCTGCTTTATCTGCGTCTGTTTTTCCATACAAGGAGTGGACAGTGCAGGAGATATTTTCCAAGCTTGTTAAATGATACCAGTTGATGTGTATGACAATAGTAAAAGATAAAAGTAGTTGGCATCATATCTCACCAAAATATTCACCATCATTAAGATAACTTTTTGATTACCATTGCCTGATTTTCTTTAAAACACTTCCACAACAATAATGCATCATGACATTGTATTTATGCAGTGCCCATCGCTTCAGCATTCCAGCTGGCAAGCAACTAGCATCAAGCTCACTCATGCTCACCAAACCTCGTCTAACACTTGACGTTTGCGGAAACTCTTCCTGTGTTTATAGTTCCAAATGATTACCAATCGTCACCAAATATTAGTCATAGGTAGTTTCTTGTCTGTAAAAATGACACTGCTGCTGTACGTACACAGCCAAGCTGTTCACTGGATGTTACCCAAGTGCTCTGACAATGTGCAGCCCTCGTCTTGTCTGTGATCAAGACAAGTGGACATTTCACCACTTGCTTTAAACAGGGCTGTGAACCATACCAGATCCAGGCAACTAATCAAAAGTGGACTAGAGAGACCATGTAAGCAGCTATTACCAGGTGCCAGTATAATGGAATTCTGTGGACCATTTGTGTCATAACTTTGGAGGAAGTGGATGTATGATGCAAGTTCCACGCAGATGGACATACCATGCATCCAGAGGCAAATTAATGGCCTTTGACAAGAAGTAATTCTACATCTTCATTTCTATGCCAGGACAGGACTATGGCATAGCATGATATGTTTCAACCGGTGTCGAAGAAGGTGCAGATTTGCCAGGATCCTATACCACAAGACTCTGTTTGGCAAGTTTAACTTAAATTATAGGTCTCCACCTCCTTGTGTTGAACAAAACTAAAGCCAAAATATCCTGGATACAGGTGTCGCCAGTGGGGTCTGCCAACGGGGGCACCGAATAGGGGCACGGGTTAGAATGATTCCAACGCCCAAAATTCCCAGGGCACCCCTGCCTGCCGATACACTCTCGAGTCTCGAGTCTCATTTGTCAAAACCATCTTTGAGAATATTGTATTTAACATCTAATGTCACGTTTTAGCTGTGGCCAATTTGTTAACATGCAGGATGATTTGGCTTCACTTTTGGGAGTTTTCATATCGTCCATCTTTATAAACAGTCAATGGTCTGAACCAGGTAGCTGATAAAGTAGTTAGAGCAGAAGCATCCCCATGTCTAACGTAACATCACACAGTTAGAGGATGTCTGTTTTGGAGATAACAGTCCAGGACCAGTCTGAGAGGAGAAGACATGGATATTCCCTCGGTGGGGAGCGCTTACGCCTGATTGGGCAGAGAGTATGTTGATCCGGGTTCGGAGGCAGAGCGCTATCGGAAGAATAAATTGACAAACTGGCAGAGCCAATATGAAATAGAGGTCACCATACATATTCTGTAACTGAACAAATATATTTTCCATCGCAGTGGGATGTAAAGGAGTAACAAAGAATGCAATAGGAAAGAGGTAGAAAAATAAATATTGACATCGTAATAAGCTGAAACGGCCATCAGCAGAGTTCATGCGAGTTCCTCAGAACTTGCACGAGTTATGACCATGACAACATTAATTTTTTTTTGACACAATGTCCTGAGTGTTTGAAATACCTCAGATGTTTAGTTTTCTTAAAATATTTTAGTTTTTCACCCTCTGCATTTAATCGTATCTAATCCTGACAGAAACACTAAATGGATTTCCATGTGAAAATTGTTGTACCCATGTATAAGATGAGGTTTAGGAAAGTATTGTGGTGTGATATTTTGAAGATGTAATGCGTGAAGCCCATGTAGTTTCCCATGTGAAACATATGGGATTACATGTGGTCAAATGAAAGGAAACACACAAATCCACATGATCACAGGACCAATGGAAAATGTGGACATGCAGGAAACATGTAACTGGACTAAAATGTCAGCCCCATGTTTATGGCCTTGGTACAGCACTCAAATCCTCTCTACAAAGGTGTATTAGTTGCTGTTGTCGCCACAATGAGCAATTGTTGCACGATGAGTCACAATTGCCCACCATAACCACGTACTTTATTTCAGGGCTGGACATTGCAAGGTAAGGAAATTTACTGAGGGGGTGGTTGAACATTTGTCATGTACAGTCGGTAACAACACTTTGGGACTTGTCACATGTTCAAGTACCTCTCTCAATATGTCTCTTTACAGTTACCTCAGTGGGATGTTTGGCCTTCGCTGAGCAGAATGATGTATTTGGAGAGTTTGACATTCGAAGTCTGTTCTGAGGGAGAAAGTTTAACACGTGCCGGGTGTATTACTTCATGAGTTTGGGGCCAATCGTGGGCCATGTTACAAGTGTGAATCAAAAACCCCAGGACACACACACACACAATCATGTCTCCCCGACTTAAGGGGACATTACATCGATTTCCTGGAAACTTTCTCTTAACTTACCAGTTGTCTAACCCTGACCCTAATGTTAGAAGAAATCGATTTTTGTCCCCATAAGGAAGACCAGTCCCCATGATGTGACTGTGTATACAGATGTAGGAGTAATATCTGGACTACAGTAGTTTGTATATGCTTGTAAGGACTTTGCATTGACTTCCAACAGTCTAACCAAAACCATACCCCTAACCTTAACCCAATCACAAGTCACATCTGACCCCTGACCTTATGCAGGACTTCAGAAATGACGTCACACTGCTGGTCCTCATGAGGTCCAGTGTACCTGACAAGGACACACACACTCGCACACACAGACAGACACACATTTCTTTCAATAAACACGTTGGGGTTTAATGTCATTTTATCTATTTTTTATAAGGAAGGTCAGATGTTAATTACTTTATTACATGTCCTTTATTACATCACGAGTTCTTTAAAAATCCTTCAATATGTTAAGAAAAAACGATGATGTGTTGGTGGTGTTGTTTTATTTAAAATCATATCTGGGATTGAAAATTTGTTACATATCTAGGAGACAGCGTTGCCTAGCTACCAATGTTTGTTATGGATGTACAAATTAAATGAAATGTACTTCACCAGTCTATTGAGCAGATCCTGTAATTATGCGGTTTGTTTTGATGTCCACTTGTGTGCTTCTATCTCAGTTTTTGACCAGTGTTTCCCCTTTATGACCTGTTTATTTCAAGTTGATTGAACAAAGAAAGAAAAACATGTGTCATTTACTTTAGATTCAATCAAAAAGCAAACTGCACATGTTGGTGGAGTTCGGGGTCACTGATGTAACTACTGTGAAATCTTTCCTGGAAGGGCCTCAGTTTTCAAATAGTTTGGACGTAATCCAGCAGGACCTCTAATTTCCCCGGTTGAGTCTTTTTTTTCCGCGTCGTCGCTCAAAGTGTTCGCGGGGCAAGAAAAAGAAAACAATACCCAGGCATGACTCTGGCTTTGAAGAGGCTGCCTCGCTGGACGTTCGACATTCCACTGGCACAACATCACAGCTCTGCTTTTCCCCATATCAGCCTGTGCAGCTCCGATAATACAATGTGACCAGACCAAAAATAGTCCATTACATTGATTGTGCCCGCTCACACTACCACCATGTGCTCATCGTCCCCTCTTTGATCCCAAATTGCACCTGATTGCATCTAAGATAGGAAGCACTACCTTCAATCAAATGTAGTGAGTCACAAATCATCTATAGACCGCTTCTTACTGTGTTTCTTTCTGTCATGCAAACCAAACTGTCTCTCCAAACATGTACATGCCGGGTGTTTGCCATCACTCAACAGGTCTGTCTGACAGGATTGTTTATTTCACACGTGCTTGTCCCACTTTATGCTTTTTCAGGCTTTGGAAAACCCAGCATATCGTTTAACAGCACATATTGCTTCTTTAAGCATTCATTTCTTTGGTCCAGCTGACATAAAACACATAACCACATCTCCTGCACGGTATAAATCATAATATGTATTTTTCTACATTCAATTTCTCAAAACAGCTAGCTGGCTTATATAGCTATTTTCCTGTGCTTTTCACTGCAAGTAGCATTCACCCTTCCACACATATTCAGACAGCGTTACCACATGCCCAACTTTTCAATCACACATTCACACTCTGATGGAACAGCTATCAGGGCGAATTTGGGGTTCAGTATCTTGCCCAATGAGCATTGAGCCACCTTTAGGTTAGTGGAGGACCCGCTCTATCCACTCTATACCATGGATTTTGTCGACTTGTGTATGTATATAATCCAAATTATTTCCATCAATGTTCAAACATTGACATATAAGGGATTTCATTCAGGGCTACGGAGCGATGCATTTGGTTGGCCGTCTCGGGCCTAATTTCCCTTTTGCACATGTGTCATGGTTGTGGCTGCCAGATGTGGTCATTAATGGACTGTTGTTAACCGATCTTGGCTCTATTTGTCAACATAATGTATTTTAACCAGATAAATAATTTGAATCATTCTCTCTTAATATCAGGGAAACAATCTAAGTAAATGTCTTTCACCACCTCTGGGGCATCTACTTTTAATGTGAAACAATATTGGACTCATTAACAAATTTTTTAAATTTCTCCACACGATTCTAATCTTTTAACAATGTTATGTTTTCACTTGTTATAACACATGCATATTTTCCTAAGATATAAAGAAGGATGAAACAGTATTTTCAGATTCTGACAATGTAATCAAAACAACATCCACTGACTGAAAATTACACATAAAGAGAGAAACAAACCAGGGTTCAGTAGAAGCCTGATTCTGCATACTCATACACAGGAGAACAAATAGGGTTAAATAACCCCAGGCTACAGATGGGATTGCTTTGAAGTCAACCTTGACATCAACCAAAAAGGGGCTGACTTTTTATGACTTTATAACCCTGACAGCTATGGTAAGGCTGTGGTATGATATTGTGCACATAGTGGGATGAGTTGATCCATTTTGCCTCAGATTTCTCTGGCTTTAACCCGACTTGCACTGAAAAAGGGTTCCCAGGCAGGGCGCCAGGATTCCCAAGGAGAGTCCAGACATTTGCCTTGTGCCACTAGGACCCGAAAAGACCACAACACATTAATCACAGAAAAATTACAGGAGAAGAAAAAAGGGAAAGCGATAGTTATGTAGAGCTTGGCTTCGTGCCTATTACACTGGGAGATAACAAACAGGCCAGAGGTCCAGTCATTGGAATTGTGACTCGGTCGGCCGGCTGAAGTCACTGCTACGGGCAGATGCTGAAAATAACACTTTCAGGGAAGTGATTAGTGAGTCGCTTAGCTTATTTGTCCTCTTTCCATTTTAAGTTTGCATGTTTTATGCACACACACAAACACAGTCGCTGACCTCATGAGACAGACTGATAAAGTTGTCAGACAGAAACAACCACATGTTGTGCATGAACCCGCTCCCCTTAATGTGACAGTACCACCCACAGACTGAGACTGCAGAGGCCAAAGCTCGAGAGAGAGAGAGAGAGAGAGAGAGAGAAAGAGAGAGAGAGAGAGAGAGACTTTATAATAAATGGCTACTATCCATATTACCGTCTTGGCTAAAAGCAGGACTGGAGTAACCTGGTAGTGGTTAATGCAAAAAATATAAAGTTAATGTAAATAAGGTTATGTTTTCTTTTTCCACTGTGTTTGTCTGCCTGTTTCTTACTGAATGAATGCAACTCTCTGTGCTATGGGTCAAGGAAGACCCTATTCAATTTTTGTGTTGATCCAGAACAGGGAGAGGTTCCAGGAATTCACCTTATTTATAACATTGGAAGGTTTCTTACGATGTTTTCACAAATTTTCAAGGCAATCAAAATGGATCTGGATGGAAAAGAAAACGTAGGTATATGTGCTTCACTGAGTGCAGTGCTTGTTCTGGTTATTTCTACCTGCCATTTAACTTCTTGTAAATCACAAGGCTCTTGGAATTTATAGCAAGTAAAAACGGAAGAAGGTTCCTTAATGCTTAATTCCTCCTCCTCCAAGCAATTACCAAATTACCAATTATGATTTTAATGCTGTCGTCATGAGCGATAACAGCATTGATGTTCACATGTCCCAGGTTAAGCTAAGGAGTGCTAGTGGTCTTTTTGTACAAAGTTTATTCATCTTTAACGCACTGAAAGCCCAAATCACACTAAATTTGACACTGCCCTTCCTTGGGCCCTCAACAATATACATATCAGGCGTGAAGCAGATAAGATGAACGGTTTTCAAGAAATCCATTTCACACCCAGACAGATTCCTGGAATTAGTTGATAGATTTTACCCTGCCATATAATTTCCTGTCAAGTAAAAGACACTCTACAAGAAAATGGAGGAAGGCTATTACATACTTTGTCTTCATTCCTCCTCCTCAAGCCAATTCTAAAATACCAATTCTGATTTATAATATGTTATAAGATATCAGTCATGGGATAATGAACTCATCCCCTCCCAGTCTTTATGAAATAGATTTCAGTCTGCACGACTCCCCGTAATAACCTTTTGCTTCTAAACGCAAAATAGAAAAATCCATTCCCTAAACATTTCCTATAGTGTTTCTGTATTCTTCACATGATTGTTCTCGTCCGTTGAGAAAATCGTCACTTCTCCTTGAGAATCCTGGTACAAAAACGCTTTGTCAGACACAAAGGCCTCTTCGTAGCCACACTATCGGGCCATGTGACAGACACTTTGATCACATTGATCCTTCTCAAGCCTTCCCCTCAAGAAATAGAACTGTATATTTGCAGCTATAACTGTAGTAACTTAAGGAAAGTGACTTTGCTCCAGTGTGTGGTGAGAAACTTTACAGGCAGTCTGGGAAAAATGTGATATAACGCCTCAGAAATTCCCTCCACCAACCCCTTCTCTCCGGCAGGCTACCCCTCACTGACCCCGTTCTTCTGAGGGGGGACGATAAACTACGCAGCACCAGCCGGTATTTTACCTGAAGGAGGATGATAGAGGGTGTGACACAGTCAGTAATTACTCCTCTGCAAGGCTCACATTAAAAGTTGGTGAACTCGCTCATTTACTCTGATTCCGGGGCTTCAGGTGTTTGTCCCCTTCCTTTTTTCTTGCTCTATTAATGATTGAATCTGAAGTGAAACACAGGTATTTTATTGAGGAAGTCAAATACAGTGTGAACAGGAGGTGATGGATGCATCAATTTATCAAATCTGTCAAACAAAGGACATAGAGTATAATTGAAATAGATTTTGACCCTTTTTTTGTTTCGGCTGGACAGGATAGTTTATCATTTTATTATTATTATTATAACTATAACTTAAGACTAGAAGGGCACTCAGTAGAGCACATATGCCAAGGCCCAACGGTCCTCTTATGACATGATATTAGCATTCACTAGATAAGAAATAATGTTTGATTTTCATCGAGATCCATGAGTTATGCTCTGAGAAATCCAAAACATGTGAACATATTGTAATAATGATCTTATAATTTATTTTCTTTATTTTTCGCCCAGATACCAGCCTGGCTGTTAGGATGGCAATGATGGCATTCAGCCAATCGGTTCACCATATTTTCCCACTCTGAAATACATCAACAGTTGATAGCAATGATGTCTATACTTGAAATCCATAGTGAGAATGAAACTAGCTGACTTCCTATTGAGGCCCTGACATTTCCTCTAGTGCCACCCTGAGGTCAGAATTTCCGTTTCTTCCATTGTTTGGTTCACTTGCACAACTCTTAACATTGAATTGATCTAATTAGCATAATACAGAACTGCTAACGTGTCCGGAGCCCTTTCCTCTTGAATGAGGATGAGGACACATTTCTGCTCAGAATAAGAACAAGACGTTCATTAAACTAAACATCCTGTATGTAGCTTGAGAGTAGAAGAAGAATGAATGGGAATTAAATAGAACTGTTTCATTTATTGACAAGAGCTCTTGAAATTATCCTTCAGTCAAGACACCTCCGGATTTCAGACGAGCACGACACGGGAAATTCCTCACTTGAGTTGAAATTCATTGTTATTAACACAATAAATCTGGATATGTGTTGATGGACGGTTCACCGCTAAGAGGAATGTAAAGACCGGCAACTACACTAAAGTCTGACATCCACAGGCAAAAACACCATAAATCTGTGAATCTCCATCTTTCCTACAAATATTTCAAGAGATTCAACACACACACACACACATACACACACACACACACACCAACTTAGCGGCAAGACGTCCAACCAAATCAAGTCAGATGCCACTGCGGTCTGTTCGTACTGAATCTGCTGATGTTCAGAATCACAACTGATTCAGTCAGTATAGGAAAGAGGGAGACGTGCTTTTGGCCCAGGGTTCCAGACTCCACCACTTTAGATGACGTGCACACACACACACACACACACACACACACACACATCCACACACACACACACACACACATAACCATCTTCTCGTTTTTCCTTTTGTTTCCCCACTTTCTCTCCCTCACACAGATGAGATCGTGGCGCTGTTTTCATTCCAGCTGCTCCGGTTTGAGGGCATCTGGGAGACGTTCCAGTGAATAGCCCCAGATCACAGGCTCATGCGGAGCCTGCTGCCCAGCCGTGTAATTCTGTAACTCTCAACAGCTGCACAACATCGAATTATGACACTTGACCAAGGACATCAGCTGCACTGCATTAAATGTGAATCTGTGCTCTGCAACAGTTCACATGTTCCACAGTATGAGTGATGTGGAAATATCGCTCAGATACTGTGCTGACTGCATGATTAGTCAAACCACAAGGATTTAGGAAGTGTGAAACTTCAAACGCCTGTGATCCTCTGGGGACATCTTGTGGTCAGAAATGAGTACTACACAGAACAGATACATGCAGGAGTCTACATAGATATATTTTACTTAGATCATATTAAAGATCAGAGTACTGATGTGATCCCAAACAAAAGTAATGCATGATCTAAGGGCTTCTGAAATATTGAATATGTTTAAGTTGTGTGTTTATAAAGTATTAAGAAATGAAATGGGAAGCTTTTTAAACCATGCTATGTATTTGGAGTTGAGGACCCAAATGAATCATGAATGCTTCCTTGAACTTGTTTTCTGACATTAAATTATTTTTATTTACCCATATTAACCAAATACAAATTTCATTCCTTACCCGTTATAGACATTACTAGATGCTTTACTTGACTACTTGAAATTATTGATCTCACCTGAAGAGTTAGGGGGACGGAGCCTTTGAAATAAGGACACCCCGCCCAAGGAAATAAAGCAGGCTGAGTGACAAGTCTCCTTTGAAATAAAACTGAAAACATATTTGTCTTTTACTGCATTTTATACCTAATCCTAGATTTATAATTGTAATGACTGGTTATGCTTAAATTCCTGTCACAATTTTTTGTTCTTTTATTCTATTATGACTGTGATTTTATTGTTAGGGCAATTTGAAGTCCTGCTAATTTTATGGGTTCAGTATCTTGCCAAGGACAATTCAACATGCAGATGGGGAAGAGTGGGGATTGAACCACCAACCTTCTTGTTAGAGAACGACCACTCTACCCACTAGGCCAATCCTCACATTAACATAAAGGATTGGATTACCTGATCAGTCCCATGATAAACTAAGCACAGGAAGAAGATGGACAACTTATTGTGCGTGTGTGTGTGTCTGTGTCATTCTATTCTGCTTTTGATACACATTTCATAGATAATCATTGTATTTTCTGCTTTACTACATATATTTGACAGCCTTACTTAAAAGTTACTTTTATATTTCAGGATTTTAGTTGTATATTATTATTTATGTGTTTTTACTCCCGTTTTTATTTGAGAGGTACTGAAGCATCCAGTTAAAGGCGTGTACTTTCCTTCTTTCCTTCTGTGCAAAATATGTGTGAAATCCTTTTCAATGTGCTTTTAAAAATCTATTCATATAATACACAAATCACACATTTAATAATACACATGATAATCTTCCACAAAAGGGAACGAGAGCCTACGTTCCCGCTCGACTCTGACTTTCTGTAAAAGCCACCACAAACCACGAGGCCAAAAGTTTCATCACTGCACTGCAGTACAATTCAGAAGTGATATACAGTAAGGTAAGCTAAACAGTGTGCCATACAAAAAGTAATTCGTGATTATTTAGCAGATAATACAATGGATACTTTAGTGAAAAGTACAGACAGAGAAATTCTAACCTCAAGAACTTGTGACCTTTAAACCTGATGTACTTTTTGGATACAAGCAAACAGTGGTTCACTCTGACTTGTTAACACATAAGGATATAATTACTAAAGGAAAGCTGTTAGTGTGTGTTTTCAAAACTTAGACAAGGGCATGGCTTAAAATCGCTACTGACATTTGTGCCAGTAGTTTTGTGGTTTTTAGTTATGTATTGTCGTGCACCTGTGTCTGTTGATGTGCCGTGCAATCCGTGAGAGATGTGGAATGTATAGTATGTTGGGTCATGGCGTCATTGGTGGTCTGTTCTAAATTACTGCTATTTAACCATTTAGAACAAGTCACACAGGAGTAGAGATCAGAAATCCAGGGCTTTGCCTGAACACCTTCTTGGCTTGAATACTTCGTCTGACATATTCATGCCTCCATTCATTTTCTTATCTCAGGACATTTGCCCTTCTGCCATCCATTTCATATCCCTGCTGGGTTCACTGGTTCCAACCTCACGTAGAGAAACTCTAAGGATGACGGGCTGTGGGTGTGTTACATCTTTCATAATCCTTGTGTTTGTGGTTTATTTTCTTTACGTACTGTTTACACCACACATCACCTAATTGTTCTCATAGAGAGAGAGTTTTGTGTGGCATCATCACACCACATCTTTCAGTGATGACACATACACACACGCACCACTAAATGGCATGTGAACCAACAGGTATCTGTGACATCAGAGTGATACTGTAAGGATAAACAACATGGTAGCACATATTGGGATGATGTCACAAGTAAAGTTCCTATAAAGATTACTGAGAAAGAACGACACATAGGTTTACTGTTTCATCTGACATGCTAATCTATTTAAATCATAGGGGATAAAGATAAATTAGAAATTAAACAAAGCGGATCAGTAAATCACAGAAATACCTTCAATGTACATCCTTTTTTTTTAACATTTTTCATTTAATATGATAACTCCCAAATAGGACATTGTTTATTGTGAGGGAAATTTCCTTATTTTTCTTCAAAAAAGTGTCTTAATACACATAATAACTACTCTGATGTTTCCAGATAACAATGGGAATGCACTGACATCATTATTTTGTATTAGAAAAACAGCTGACATACCCACACCCACACACACACACACGTCATGTGTTGTTGTCCGTTGTTCAGTAACAGAGGACGTTAAAACATAACTGAGCTGTGTGATGTAGGGAAATGGCTCAGGGGACAAATAGGGAAATAAAAAACTTAAACAAAACATACCATAAGTGTTGATGCTTTTATGCCGTGCAATATTCTTATTATATGGCAGCATCTGACGATCTTTGAAAAAATCAGAACGATGCTTTATAATCTATGAATGCCAAATAACCCAATGACAAACAAACAGTAGTTACCATCAATATAGTGGCATCACTGCCTAAATTGGAGGTGAAATCTATTTAGATCTAAATCTACTTGCTTATATTTTTCAAATGGTTTCTTTCAAAGTACTGGAATTGGGTGTCTGCACTAATAATGAAATCGGCTCCATAGGGCATCACTGTTGCCATCGTGTTAATGACAGTCTAGTTAGATATTAAAGTTAATTGTTGTTTCGCACAGATTTTTGATAATACTACAAGTCTACAAAAGTGCTTCTGCATTAAATTACCATTTGCACTGAATGAGCTTTCATTCTGAGGAGAGTTCTTGTTATTGTTGGTGGATACGTGCAATAAAAGGCTGTGGTTCAGGGAGACTGTTTTCCCCAGAAAATTCGAAGAACTAGGAAATTCTGGACTATCTGAAATGTCTTAAAAACAAGAATATTCTGTATATATTAGTTACTAGATGGATAAGAATTAATTTAAGATGGTCATTTGTTATTTTCCTATTGTCATCATATTTACTAGAGGTTGACGACAGTTTCCAAGTGTTAATCCAAAAAGTGTTCCTTTGCCAAAAAGTGATCGCCATTGCTTTTATGTTTTGTATTGCTTCCTTAAATATATTTAATCTTGTAAAAAATGACTGGATTTACAGTCTAGGGCCTGAGATCTAATAATATAGTGTCGTAAAAATATTTGCAAAACTATAATTTCTTCATTTTTATATATTATCCATGCACAAATCCTGTTAATTACCTCTGACATACTTCTAAGTGTGAGTTTATTATGGCTGTTTGATAAAGCAATAAAAACTGGGCAATACATCTCAGAGAGAGGTGCAATCAGTTTATGGAAGATGATCACTTTTTGAACACAGTTGAATGTCAAAATTCTTTAAGCAAGGACGCTGGAAGTGCTGAGGGGGCTTCAGCCCTCCCCCACTAACTACAAAAAAAAGGTGATTAAACATTTTTTCTTTTTTTAACTTTTCATTTTGGGCAAAAAAAAACATATGTGAATAACATAGCAGTGTGTATTATATATTTCAAAATACATATTTTTACAATATTTGATTTAACTTCGGAATATTCCGTGTATTTTTAGTGTAGCCTGTCTTACACTGACTGTAATGTCAGACGCAAACTAAAAGGATGTCAGAGGAAGTAATAGCGGATTAGATTAGTCTTAAAAACTGTTTTCTGTCTCTTTGTTTTAATGGCCCTACAACATGTTCTAGAACTGGATTACGAAGTTATCGACTTTTCAAATAGAAAACAAATCACTCCATTGCTGCACTGTATTTAAAATGATGTCAGCTGAACGTGGCCTGCAGGTGTAGTTACACGTGATGTCCCGTTAACCTGACATTAATGTTGTTATCTATGGTTTTTTGATGAACGTATGATAACATTCCACATATCAATTAGGGCAGAAGATCATTGTATTACTTCTGTTTTCGTAATAAAGTGCAACAACGAAATCAATCCGTCACAAGGACAAAAGCACCTGTGTCACGGGGACGTCTCAAAGTGATGGACTTGGCATCTAAACCAGGTAGTGGCCGCCATAGATGGTGGCCGCAATTAGGTCACGTGTGAAACGGTTTACACACGGCGCATGCGCAACGAGCGGTCCTGAAAGTGAAATTAGACGCGTCAGTGCCAACATGAAGGTAAACACACAACGTGAGATCCAGGTGAAACCATAGACCGTAAACAGGGACCAGTTGAAATGTCTAGTAATAGACGCGTGAGTGTGGTGCGCGGTGTTTTATGGAACGTGTGGTGCGTCCATCCGCCGCCATGTGGAAGTGAGGATGAAAACTTCTGTGAACAGAAGCCACGTGTGTGCGGTTCGAAAGTGAAGTCTGGACTTTTCTTCTCCAGGCGATGCGGGGAAGTTTGTTTGTGTGTGTTTGTGGGTGTGGGTGTGTGTGTGCCACTCATATAAAAGTCGACCCGAACTGACAGAAGCGCCATTGGTTCCGGACATCAGTGATCAAGGTAAGACCATTCTTTCTAACTTTATTTGTTTATACAGATGTGTTTCAATTCAATTCATCATGTCGTTAAATTCATATAAATTTGAATAAACAAATTCATGAATAGTAGCTATATCATGAAGTAGATGAGGCTTCATGCTGATGTTATTCATCAGCTGTTTCCACTTCTATCCTTGTGTTTTGTTAAGGATAATGTGATGAAACGTTTCCTGTAAACGTTCCTAAAATATCAACTTGTCTGGTGTTAAGCCTATAAGCAGGTTCTAGTTAAAGTTCATTTTAAAAGCTAGATGGATGAAGGCATTACTATTTTTTTGTTTTTAAACTTGATATAGGCTATAATGTCGGAATAACATCTCTTGATTGTGAATGTTATAATGTAAATTAATGTACATGTAATATGTGAGCTTAATAATTCTATCTGCTCTGACTTTCAGAAATGAACATTTTGTGTTTTGTTTATTGGTTTTGCTTCGTTTGTTAATTTACTGTTGCTTTGACAGTGTTTGTGTTTATGATTTATTGTTGAATTTATGGACCTAAATAAACTCATGCAGCAATAGTTTTATGAATTTTATAACAGAATTTTTATTTATTTCATTTTAGGGTCAAAACTTGACTGAGTAACAAATCTTGACTTCCTTTTTTCCCTTTATTTCCTCCCTCTTTTTTTCCCTTCTCTTATTTCCTCTCCTCTTCACTTCTCCTTCTTCCTCTCATTCAGATGAAGTTCTTCACTTGCAGCATCATCATGTCTGTATTTCTACAACTCTCCAGCCCAAATCCTCTGGGCTTTTGGACTCTGCTCCCCAACAGTATGCTTTTTTTTTTTTAATTTCCATTAGAACACATTACCCCAATGTCATATAATATAAAATTAACCTTTTGTTTAATGGTCTTTGCTAGTTCTGGTTGTGGAGGTGAACGGCGCTCTGGGCCAGCAGCCCCTGAGCTGCCTGGGCTCGCCACAGGACGGGTCGAGGAAAGACAACAAGAGTCAGGACATTATTTGGAAGAAGAACGGAGTAGTGGAAGAACAGAGAGGAAACTCGTACTCGGTGGAGCTGGAGGAAAGTAAAGGAGGGGGCAACTACACCTGCCACCGAGAGGACGGATCACTGGTCAATCACACTGTGGTTCTGATCCAGGAAAAGGAAACCGAGTCGAGGAAGATTGTTGAAAAAATTAATCAAGGTACAATCTTATTTAGGATGTGAACATTAAACAAAAATTTTCAACGGACTAATCGCCTTTGTCTGACTTTTTCTAATTAGGGGATTACGTGCAGTGCTTGGCTCAAAATTACAACGGAGAGTTTCACTGCTCTTGGACGTGGCACAGAAGTCGTGACGCCAAAGTAGCATTTATCGAAGTTTGGCGGTAAGTTTGCTAACTCTGTGAATGTTTTCTGTTTCCCTCTCTGGTATTAACACAGTCACTCATATCAATGACAGGGACTCATATCAGAGCCGAGACTATACAATGACAGCCTTTAAGGAAAACCACCTCCTCATTGGGCTGGGCAATTAAACAATATCAATGTCAATAGCTATATAACGAAAGTTGGAATTATATCGATATATTGCATGTACATTGTGCAATCACAGTGAAGAGGAACAACACATTGGATCTGCCTCAGATTTCGAAAATGGTTTCTTTAAACTTAAAATAAATAATAATGTGACATTTATGGTGATACTTATCGAAACAAAGTATATTTAAGGTCTTTGGAACACATGTTGTGTAGAAACGATACAGCTCTAAATGCTTTTGAATGGTAGATGTTTTGCTTAGACAGCGCCTCTATCAGTCGTCTGTTTTTCAACAGCAGTTATCAAGAGTTTCATCCATTTTCTATTTGTTGCAGCGGTTCTAACGACGGTGACACCCAGTGTTCTTTGGACACCAGCACCCAGCGCTGGACGTGCTCCTCAGGTCAGAGTAACTTCAGCTGCTCAGTCGATGAACATGGACACGGGATCTCCTGCCGGGACGAGCAGCACTGCCCCTACGCTGAGGAGAGCAAGCGGATCTTCGTGGCTGTGTACATGTTGACCGAGGACTTCCTGGTGGAGAACTACTCTCAACAGTTTTACCTGGCAGAGATAGGTGAAACATCTCTGGGAGACGTTTTCTGCAAGATGCTTTCTTTTTGAGCTGTTTTCATCTCACTCAATCTTTTCTGCTGTATCCCTCAATAGTGAAACCTGACATGGTGAAGATCAGTGAAGTCAACACCACGATGATAGAGTGGAGTTACCCGAGCTCCTGGAGCAGTCCCTACTCCTACTTCCCTCTCACGTTCGAGATAGCACAGCTCAGGCAGGGATGCAAACAGTGTGGGAACCCCTGCAAGAGAAGAGAAGTTAGAATTATTACATTTCAAACTTACTGCATTTAAATGCATCAACTGACAGGAAAAGCCCTGAATTTGTAGCTGAATCCCACATTTGAAAGGGTGAATATGGAATCATGTAATTGACTGATGTGTGATTTATATTTCTTAGACATGGACAGTCCAATCCCCCGACATCTTACAAATTACATTCAAGAACAGGCCCAAGGCTGTGTGTGTCCGAGCAAAGGACGCTCTCTGTGACTCCCAGTGGAGCGAGTGGAGCCACCTCAGGTCAGTGCCCCCTAGTGGTGCAACACGGCACATTCAGCACTTGCTTCCCTTTTACTGTGTATACCTTCTGTACGTAGCTGCCGTTCTCTGCCATAGTGTCATAAAGAGAAGTTTCCCTGCTGGATCTGCTGTGGTTTGATCGAAAATAGCTCTGTTAAAATTCTGTAAAACTTAAGCGAGTCTTGCTCTTCGAAAGTAAACTGCATTATAACTTGTTTAACTGATCTGCCTCTCGTTTTAGGACTTTGTACCCGATAAAATCACAGCAATAGGCCAGAGGGTTTTACCTCCATTTGGTTTGCTTGGCTTTTGTTTGGGAATTAAGAATTGATTCAGACTTACTTCGTTTTCTTGTCTTCTATTACAGATTGAGGGGAAACGAGAAGAAAAAAACATTGGCAATACGGTGAACAAGCGTAACAGAAGAGCGAGGATCCAAACACTGGACATTTTTTGACTTTGTTTAGTTTAGTTTATTTATATTATTTTATATATAACTATTTATCCTATAGTATATAATTATGTTTTTAATGTGTAATTATAAATAATGAAATAAAGGGAAATTCAACATCATTTGATTCACAATCAAAATCCTTGTCCCGGTCATAAGTTATCCAAGAAATCCAATGAGAGGGTCTGTTCATGGCGACTTTATTCATACTTAAGAGCAAAGTTTTCTTTAGCACCAAATGTGTGTTCACTCGACTTGCCGAGGGTTCTGCTGTACACTCATAACGGCCTCATGTAGAGACCTGAGCAGTTGTTTCTCTTTCGCCAAACAAACAACAGGTTTAAATGTCATCAGCTGTCCCTGAGTTCTTCAGGTCTTTCCCCACAACAGGCAAGTGAGAGTGTGGCTTTTTGTGGGAAAAACAACTCGACAACAAATCGCTATCTGAATGATGAGAAATACACGTTCCTCTTTGATATTTCATGGTGGGATCCCCTTCAGTCTTGCTCTCACTGTCATTCACACGTTGCTACCATTTGCCAGATGTACCTTTTTAGAGGAACAGTATCATCATGCACCTGTTTTGATATAACCACTTCTTGTTGTGGATCAGGTGACAAAGCTGTCTTTGAAATTGTAGCATATAAACGAATGTCAATGAGTAACTGGTGTAGACTGCTCATGCTCCCTGAATGTACAGTAATATGTGAACTGAGCTCCGAGGCAGCGTTCTTCCTCTAAATATCCCTCTGAGGGGAAACAGGTACCCAGTACATTGACATTTAAATGTTAATAGCAGGGCATTGACCTTGTGATTAACACAAGTCCTCTCTACAACCAGAAAGTTGTTCTTTCTACAGCAGAGGAAGTGGGGACTCAACAAACTTCTTCAAAAAACATCTGATTCCCACAAAACTTTGGATGAGACATGGTCCAAGAAGGATTCCATTAAATTTGAGCACAGATCCAAGGATTTTTGGTCACCTTCTCCAATGTGGAGTACATTTCCCAGATTTGCACAGATTTCCCAGAAAATAATTCATGAATCTCGAGGAAAAAAATCTAACATGTTTAGGGGACTGATATTGATGTGTGTGAACAATTTGGTGCAGACCAAAATAACAAATCTGGATTTATTCAATTTAAATGTGGTTTCATAAGGGGGCAGTTGGGCCTTGGGACTCAGCAGAGATATGTTCTCTGCTGAGGGACATTCTAGTTGATTTAGCTGTCATTGGTCAGTTTCAGTAGCTACGACTAGCTAAGATTATTGACTGGTCACCTTTTCAGAAAAAGTGCTGTTGACCTTTGACCTCTTATCCCAGGCTATGGCCATAGTGTGGACAGGAGTTATGAGCAGCTGTGAAGGCATGAAAAAGTTATCACAAGAGCTCTTGAGGGAATAAATTCAAATTAGGTATAAATGTTCAGTTTGACTTAAGCCCTAACTTGTTAGAATGTGGTGGTCAAAGGCCAAGCTCACTGTGACCTCACAAAATGTAGGTCTTGTGAATTCATAATATCAAAACTGGGTTGAGGAAATTTCTTCAAACTTGACCCAAACATTCACTTGGACTCGAAGATGACCTAAGTAGAAATTTGAGGTCAAAGGCCGAGGTCACTGTGACCTCACAAAACGTGTTTCTGGCCTCTTAAACACGAAATCTCAAGTTAGTCATCAGGGAAATTGAAATCAAATTATGACCAGTTGTTACTTGGACTGAAAGAATAACTGATTTCAGAGGTCAAAGGTCACACTGACTCCATATGTGTGTTGAAATAAATGTACGAAGGCTGAAACTGCAGCGGTCTTCTCGTGATTCTTCTCGTGATCCCTTGTATTATCCCATTAATTGGTGACCATTTACACTGGGGACCCATTTGTGGATCGTTGGTCTAGTAAGAGATAATACTTTATCAAGATTAAACCAGACAAACAAAATAAAAAATTCAACTACCAATAATAACAATCCTTTTGCCCCCTCTCTGAAATCGATGTAATCATGCATTAACAGGACTAAATATAATTTAGCGGTATAAGTAAATATGCCAGACATGAGCACTATGAGAAATGTTGCATTGTGGTCTAAATCCGTATCGGTGTTGTTTATTTCAAACTGATTATTACAGATTGCAGAGGATTCTGAAACATATTTAATGTCATGCAAACTGTGGTAAAGGGCACTCGGTTGTTGACTGTGTGCCTGCTACTACTAATGACAACATAATAAGTGCTTTGGAGAGAAACCAAATCCAGTGGAATATTACTTTATGAGAACTAATTACCCTTCAGAGGGAAAAAACACAGCAGTTCCAAACAGCCGGTTTTTCACAAAGTGAGTATTCAGATAAGTTTATTCTAAAATTCCACATCACATGAGAGAAAAGCTCCACACCAGCAGAAGAGGAGCCACCACTCTTTCCAGTACTGGTTTTTGTAACTCAGATGGAGGTTGTGGTGAACCTTCTCTTCACTTCCCTGTCACAGAATGAGGAAGAGGGCACGTGATGTAAGCACTTTCAGGCTCCACACATTCTAAACCTGGCAAATGTGACCTTTAATATTTAGTTTTATTGCTTTTTATCTCAGAGGGCACTTGACACATTGTTGGGAAATGTCCCTAATTTTGTTCTTTTAGTTCCCCCCCTGTACATCGAGTCAAACGCAAGAAAAATGTGATCTACTATAAATGTCGTCATGCAGCTGTGGGGCATAGTTGAAAGTAAAACTCCTGACTTTATAGTTCATTATATCTTAATCTGTACGTCTGTACACGGCGTGCGGAAAATTTTAAATGATAGAGCTAATCATTGTAGGACCGTTTATCTGTATGTGTAGTTCTTATATTAATAAGTTAACAGTAAAATGGGTGTTGAAAAGTTTGCAATAGGGCTGCTACTAATGTTTTTTTATTATCAAGTCTGTGCACTATCAATATTTTTTTCTTTTTTGTTATAGTAATTTATTGAATTTTTTTAAATATTTATTTATTCCAAAACATTTATCATTTAAACATGCTCTGATTTCCCAAAACTTAAATTCACAAGTACTTATTCTTCATTGTCATGTTTATCTGATCAACAGTCAAACATGTTCAGTTTATAATCCCTCATTTCAGCTCTAGTTTACAGTTTGTTTAACGGGACAAAGTGATACGAGCAGAAATTAATATTTTACCTCTCTTCACATTGTGAAAAAGAAGAAGCTCTGCTGCTAAAGACACTGAGACAGAAGCTGCAGCGATGAAGATGATTCATTGAACATAGACTGGGGCTGAATCAGCTTTGACCTTGACTCCAGTATCACTTTGAAAAGATGGTGTGTGTAGCTTTTCTTTTGTGAGCCACACGGTTTCACTGGCACAAAAAAAAACATGCATGTGATTAATATGGGCCAAGGGACAGAATAGTCATGGGCTCAGTCTTAGAAATGACATTTTCTACCATCCTGGCTCTTTGCAGTGCTACCACCAGGAGGAGATGCAACATCTTACCTGTACTTTCATTCCTGCAGTGGCACCCTTTCTTGATTATAAGATTCTTTTATTAGTTATTTTAATTGTTAAATGGCCCGATCCCCTCGATACGTCTCTGAGCTTCTCTGCCGACGTTCAACCCTGCAGATCCCTCCCATCCTGTGACCAGCTGCTGCTGGCTGTGCCTTGGTCGAGGCTGCTGGGTTTGGGCGATGTTGCTTTGTCTGTGTGGACGTCATGGACCATTTTACAATTAAGTGATCTCACCTCGTAGATGTTTTTTGAGTTAAACTGAAGAACCACATGTTTTCTCAGGCTTTGAGTGTTGATTTTATTCACTTTTCAGCCTTTTACTCATATTTCATTTTTTTTTCTTTTTTTCTGTACTTCACTTCACATTGTTTTGAATGTATAGCACCACAACTTTGGTTGTTATTAAATGTGCTCTACGAATAAACTTGACTTTTTGAAGCAGCTGATCTGAAGCAGTCTTGGAAATTCTGGATAAACTACAGAGAAAAGTTTTTTTTTAAATGTAGTCAAAGGAGAGTTTCATGTGGCCAGACTTTTACAAAAGAGAGAAATGTGAACATGATGGTCTTTTGCGGAATAATTGATCAAATTTGTCCTTAACCTAAGCCATAAGGGGTTTATGTCACAATCAAATCACAGACATATCATTAAACTTTACAGAAGAAATTATGCAGATCCTGTTATTAAGAATAACTGCTACGGTCATTTACTAATAGCTTCAATAAATACAGGTCTCTTATTTTTGATAAAAATAAATGTCACTGACTTGAGCTGAAGACAAAAGCAAATGTGTGAAGGAGCTGCCAGTCAACATCCCTTTGTCCTCATGGCTCACAGGCCAAATAAGAAAAAACGAATCATTAAGTCTAAAATGTGTGATGCCACATCAGCATGAGGAATTATTTAACTCAAAAACAGAAGTTCAGACGTTTGGTCAGAGAGAAAGATCCACGTTATCGTTGCCTCCAAACCAAATAATTTGGCGGAATTATCTTTGTACTTACATAGAAGTTGACCTCTGCCTTCACTGGGTCGGACAGGATAACTTTTTATACCCATCACTGACTTAAAAACTTGAAGGAAGAAGATTATTCAGAAAACAAAGATTTATAAAGGCTCTGGTGATTTCTTCTTAATGCTTTGGATTTCAATTTGATGGTGTTTAGTAGCTGCAGGGTTAAACTGAATCCACGTGATTTATTCTAACAGCTTACATGATCAATTACATACTGAACTTGTTCTTGTGAATTTACGGCCTCGTTGACCTTGTCCACATTTGTTGGCCGCATTAATTAATGGGCACAGACACACAGCAATTTGGACAGATGGCATTTATCTGCATCTGCTACTTACTATGCAACTGCTACATTTGAGAATTAAACTGACCCGGGTGCTGTTTAATACTGTAGATTGGGTCCTGCAGTGTCTCTTTGAGACCAGTAGATGGCAACATTGCACTAAACAACAGTTACTGTGGCGGTCTGCTGGCTCCTGCAGTGACCTGCAGTGAAGTGGAGGAGGTCATCGCGAGGAACCGCTGCAGATGTGTTGCTCAGCAAGTGAAGATTTCAAATTGAATTATTAAATCATATTATTTATTACAAATAGTTTGAATATTTCCTCGTTTTCAAACCGGGTTTGGTTTGGAAAAAGAGCATTTCATTTCTGTTCCGTGGCGCTAAAACATCCCCTCACTTGTCTGAACACTCATTATAACATAGAAATGTTATATTGTGGAGGTATCAAGGAAACCATGCGGCCATATCTTGTCTACATATTTAAACAGTTAGCTTCTATATTTGTCCCCTTTTAAGTCGACCAGGAAGCATATTGTGAGACATAAGGCCCATTCTCATTAGCATATGCCTGGTCTTTTACAACTAGTCATTTTTATGAGTCTTCCATTCAATCGGACCATTATTATCATCAGCTCAACCTCTTGATTTACGGGAACATCTGCCGGTGGCGCAGGAGGCGCGTCTGCGGCGCCCACAACGCATTTCTGATCAGTTACTTCAAAATGTCTAATAGAGTTATAACGCAGCGTATTTTTAATAGCCTGCCCATATGTGGACACTTGAACATAAGTCGTATACATACTCACTCACACATATTTATACACACACACATACACATACACACACACAAACACAACTTAAGAGCCTTCACACGGCGTGCGCATTTCCTGCCAGAGATACCGTGCAAACCTTCATGTCTGGCTGCCATGGAGTTAAGTAAATCACAGTATTAACGTGGATGGATCATCGGGGGCACCAAATGACATCTCTGTTTTTGGATACCGAGCCGCTGATATGTGGGCTAACAGTGTGTGTGGGTGCATGGGGATATAAATACATGTCGCCCCCGGGGGCCCGGGGTGCAGTGCGCGTTGGCCCGCATGCCGACCAAGGCAGCCAGACCCTGGCTGAGAGACCCGGCCACAATCAAACAAATGTGCTGAAGGATAGCTCCGACCGTGTGTGTGTGTGTGTGTTAGTGTGTGTGTGTGTTAGACATTTTATCTCACGCTGTTTCTTATTTATCACTGTTTATTGTGTAACGTGGTGGGCTCACATTTATCCTTCCACAGCACGGAGACATAAATAAACAGCGATAGACAATGATGAGACGGTCGCGGGGTTCGGTGTCCAACCTTGACCGTTTATGACATTTATCAGACCCCGCAACCAGCTCAGCCTCTCGTGTCTGCAGGCTGCAGCCGAAGAGGATGAAGGTTTTAATTTTCTATCCAAGTCAAGATCATTAGAATTAAAAATTATATAATTTTGAGCCAAATTTTGTGATTTCTTTTTCATTTTGAAGGCTCTTAATTGCGCAGTTTCATTGATGCGTAAAACCAGCAGCTCCAACGTGTAAAACTCACTCAATTCAGCAATTTCTTGATAGAAATCTTAATTTTCAGAGATAGCCCCATGATAAAAAAAACAACTCTTGTCCTCTCCACTTCATTATAATTAACCAAATAGCGCTTATTGAACACATGGCCCCTGACAATTCGATTTGACAATTTACAAATGTAATGATGAGAGAAGGAAACCAGGACTGATGGAGAACATGAGCAGATCTGTAACATCCTCACTTTTCAGCGCACACGTGCAGCTTCACGCTTCCCTGAGCGACCACGCACGTTCTTTTTTGTTACACCATATTTTGTCTTATTATTGTTTTTGTCACTGAGTTATTCTGGAGTGACTGCGATGTTTTTGGACAGCAGGAGAGCGCTCAGTTTATCTGTAATCCTCATATTTATGTTGGATTCAGCACTTAGTCCCGCAAGATTTATGTAATGCTTCTAATCAAAGCTAATTTCAAACCATCGGGCTGTAACAGAAGAAAAACAACTGCGAGCCGGCTGCCAGCGTGAATGTGTGTGCGTGTTTGTGTGTGCGTGTGTGATTGTCTGTGTGTGTTTGTGTGTGTGAGAGAGAGAGAGAGCTGAAACTTTTCTTAAGCTCATAATCTGTCGATCAGTTGATTCTCCGAATGAACAGTTGGATTGCTCAGCACAGTCTCATTCTCTTCTCAAGAGGAAAATAAAACATTTAAATTCCATTTTGTGTTAAAATAAAGTCACATTTCTTTTTCCTCGTGTAGAATCAGTCATGCACCATGCGAGTAAATTTAAAATATGGCCGTTCATGTGGTGATGCTGAATTAATTTGACGAGCAAAGATAAGTAAACACAATTACATTTTGCGCGCAAGTGGTGCAGACATTCCTCATTTTTCTCTCATTCTTGCGCGTAATGATGAGACAAAATGTTTTGTCTCATTTTGTAATGATCGGACTCGTGTTGTTTTGTTGAGAGATGTGGGAATATTTTCATATTGATGTTTCAACCACTCAGCAAGTGTCTGTGGTCAGACTGCGTGGATTAAACGCACGTTCTCCCCTGAGCTACGCGTTTGATAGTTTTGAATACATTAATTGTCAAGTCTAAACACACACAACGCTTACACTCACACACACACACACACACACACACACACACACGCACACACACACACACACACACACACACACACACACACACACACACACACACGCACACACACGCACACACACACACACACACACACACACAGGCACACACTGAGAGAGACAAGAACACACCGCGCACAGGCACAGCTTCTGACTAAGTGGCCGGGGCGGGACCCATGCGTGGGACGAGGCGGGGACAGCAGGCAGGCGGGCGGGCGGGCAGCGTGCTGGTCGGGTTGGTGGACAGCTGATTGCCCGTGTTATTAACTGTGTTTGGAGAGGAGGGGGCGTTGGGGGGCGTTCCTGCTCGGCCTCGCACAGACTCCGCCTCCAACACCTACTAGTTCTCCTCCTGTTTGGCATCCCAGAGATGGTCCAAAGTGATTCCTCAGGGAAGAGAAGGAGCGCAAATCACCGGAGCAGGGAGCTGACAAGGAGCGCAGCGCCGGGACTGCCTTTTTTTAATTGCGCGTAATCTTCCGTCTCATCCATCTGAGCCGAGGACAGGACTTTGTAAATAAAAAGAACCGGAGGGGAAAGCGTTGACTGTTAGTTTTAAAAACCTGACATTTCGCTTGTGTTCCTGTCAGCGGCAGCACCTTGATCCGGGGGACCGTCGCCAACTCGGCGCAGCCTCTCATCCTGCGCTCCCCCTTTCATCGCTCCTCATCTTCAGAGCTGCTGCTGCTGCCTCACTCCTCCGCCTCTTATTTTTCCTCCTGGAGTCGCATGAGGTGCCGCTAACCCTGGATGCTGACAGACAGCTCCCCTCTTCCCTCCGCGTGTCGCATCTTGTGTTTACTTTCAGAAACACACGCGCAACTAGACGCCAAGTGTAACAGACCACGCCACTTTGCTCCTGTGACAGCGTGATCAGACAGACGCGAGCAGGAGGGGAGGCAGAGGAGAAAGACGAAGAAGGAGGGCGCCAAGGAGAGGAGGATAGAGAGAGTGAGGGAGAGAGAGAGAGAGTGAGTGAGAGAGGGACAGCGACAGCGTTGAAGGTGCGTTTTGATGTTTGGCATCCACGAGAGCATCCAGAGGAGTGGGAGTAGTATGAAAGAGGAGCCCATGGTGGCCGGGATGAACGCCGTTCGGACATGGATGCAGGGCGCCGGGGTGCTGGACGCCAACACCGCCGCGCAGAGGTGAGCCATGAAGCCGCCGTGGCGCTGCGCTGACACCGGGGCTTGCTAGGAGGACCGGGAGAGGGGGGAGGAAGGGAGAGAGGGAGATGTGCGGTGTGGATCTCTGCGGAGCGGCTGCATCACTCCGGGGGCAGCGTGCGTGCGTCCCCAGAGGACGCGTTTGTTTGATAACCTCCTATCCCGCTGGCTTTATAAGTTTTGTAGCCCAAAGTCCAACATGTTTTAAAGCTGTGTGAGGCTCTAAGTGATTTAGCACGTTTGTGGAAGAGAAACACTTTTTCCTCAAAGCACTTTTTAAAAGATTTAAATGTAACTTTGCTGCGTGGAAAGAGTTTGTGATCATGGTTTTCAGCTCACTTCAGTTAGGCTTTGAGTGTGTTACTTCTCACTCACTGCATGCTGACATATTTATCCATATTTATAGGTGCTTTTTTATTAACAAATAAAATAAAAACACGTAATTAAGTTGGTGAGCTTTGAAATTTAAAATAATGCCATAATGAAAGCAGTCAAAATTATGCCTTTCGCGGCCTTTAGCGCCTTGAAACCTCAAAATAAATATTTTATTTTATTTGTTTAATTGTTGTTTAAGTGCGTTTTTACACACTGGGAGCAGTTTTTAATTAAATGACACGTAGCCGCGGATTTTCTGAGAACATGTAGTCGAACAAAAACTGGATTTGAAAAGCGTATTTCTCCTACATGGTTGTGTATTTATTATCAAATTGAATTAATGTGATTTTAATTGGTGACGTGGTGGGCGCCGCTGCGCTGTGCTTGTGTCCGCAGCGGAGTGGGTCTCGCTCGGGCACACTTCGAGAAGCAGCCGCCCTCCAACCTGCGCAAGTCCAACTTCTTCCACTTCGTCCTGGCTCTGTACGACCGACAGGGTCAGCCGGTGGAGATAGAGAGGACCACCTACATCGACTTCGTGGAGAAGGACAAGGTGAGTTCATACATGATTTCACCATAAATAATAAAAAAGAGACAGTCTTTATTTGCGAGTGCATAATAAATAGTCCTGTGGTGTAAATGGTGTTAGTGACTGATGACTGACAGCGCTGTGGCCTGTTAGAGTCACTGTGATAAATGAGCAGACGCACTGAACTGAAATCTGCTCTGATGTGATTTTAACATGTGGTTTCCTCAAAGTCTCGCGGAGACGTTATTGTTTTTTACTTTCCTTTCTAATCATAATCACAAAAACCCTCAAATATAATCTAATTCAGACGCATTTACACCATCAAGTGCATGAACAGAAACTTGTGTCCCACTAATGATACTGACTCAGAGTTTGAACCCATATTCCTGAAGGTGCTGTCAGTCAATATATTTAATAAGCTCTTTTTAAACACTCATCAATCTCAGCGTTTGCAGTGTTTTATTGATCTGTTTGCGAGAGGCGTTAATACTGATGGTTCAACTTTTAGACGCTTGTTTTATTCATCGCCTTGTTTACTATTTAGCACTTTCAAAATGTCCTTTTACTGTCGGTCAATATTTATGACACATCCATCACTGCGCTGTAATTCACTGCAAATAACAAACGTTTTAATTATTTATTTTGTGTTTTTAGTCTTCTTAAATGTCTGACATCATTAAAAATTATTTGTATTTTTTAAGTAAACGTTAATCACGTTTTAAGAGAAGTAGGTTATTTAAAGCTTAAGAAGTTTTAAACTTTACAGAATATATTTTGTCGAATGTAAAATACAGAAAGGGTTTTTAAGTTGTGCACCGATTTTTTTCATTCTTTCTTTCCGGTTGTAAATTGATTAAATATGAGTATATTTTCAGTTAGATTAATCTAACATGTTTGTCATGAGAAAACGATAAAATAATAATTATAGTAATAATAATGAGAGGCTGCGGCCGCGCACCGTGATCGTCCCAGGAGGAGCTGGTTCGCGCTGACTCTGAGCGAATGTGTTTGGTTTGATTTTCATAGGAAACGACGGGGGAAAAGACCAACAATGGGATCCATTATAGACTCCAGCTCCTCTACAGTAACGGTGAGTTTGGGTTCCACCGTTATTTTATGGAGCAGAAACAAAAGCAGAGAGGCAGATGCGACAAAGCAAAGTGAGGAAACTCAGGAAACAAATGTTTTACGAGGTCAGATCGTTTATCTTGCCGTTTTATTTATTTAACTGAACTGTTTTCATGAAGGATAGGTGATTTATACGTTTAATAAAATGCTTTAGATGTTATTATTTACACTTTATTATTATTAATATTACAGTTACGTTTTATTGAAATGTTTTACTTTCTGTGGAACTATATCTTCTCTGGTCAACAGCCCAAGGCAGCAAAATATAATTCTTAACATCCTCTTTTTTAACATTTTTATTTTTAGCTTTGTTGCCTTGATTGAATAATTAAATTATATTGATTAGAATATAGAGTGTGTGTGTGTGTGGGGGGGGGGGGGGGGCTGTGTTGTTTTTGTTCTTCCTGTTGTTCCACATTTCCACAATTAAGTTCTCATTAAGCAGTTTTAGAGATAAGAATCAGCAAGATAAAGAAGGTAAATTAAATGTGCTATAGTTCCAAGCAAAGTGTGACAGCGAGCAACACACAGTGGGAGTCATTAGGACCAGTTTGTGCTCATTGAGTTTTCCTGAAGTGGCTCACAGGGGGAAGTCAGGATGAATAAAACTTGTGATCTGAAGCGTCGCCTTTAGATGTGACATGAGATCTGCCAGTTGCATTTTAACCGTTCCTCTCTCCCTCTCCCTCTTTTTCTGTGTGTGTGTGTACGGTGTGTGTTTGTGTGTGTGTGTGTGTGTGTGTTTGTGTGTGCGCGCGCAGGGATCAGGACAGAGCAGGACTTGTATGTTCGTCTCATTGACTCCATGACTAAACAGGTAAGATGTTCTGCTTAACTACGATACTTCCCAGAATGAAAACCCTGCCATCAGCTCACTGGTTTTGTTGGTCTGAATGTTGGCCCCCACCTCCAGCCGCCCTCTCCTCCTCTTGCTACCCCCCCCCCCCTTGCCCGCTGCATGCCTGTGTCTGAGACCCTCAACTTCCGCACAGCACAGCCGCCTTGATAAACGACCTGTCTTACCTGTGGAATACATTTACAGAGGCCTAGAAAAGTAGAGGACATGTGTCCTCATACTCTGCTGTGCACAGCAGCCAGTAAGTGGGGACGGTGTGTGTGTGTGTGTGTGTGTGTTTGTACAAGCACCCCGGCAGTATGTGTGTGTGTGTATGTTTGTGTGGTGTGACTGCGTGATTGTGCACATGCAGTGTGTGAATATCTCAGCGAGGTGCAGAGGCAGTTGTGTTAGTGTTGTGAGGGAGACAGTGATGCATGCCAGCTCACTCTTTGAGGACCTTGACCCTCATTTCCTCAATGTGAAGCAGAACAAACTATCCCACAGTCGTGTTATGGCCAATTCAATCACACAAAAGAAACACAGAGCAGCACATGTGTAGGGTGGCGCACACTGAGGGAAAACTGCAGGAGGAGGAATTCGATAACGAAGAAAAATAAAGCCTCTTCAGCTCTGTTTTGATATCAGGTCTTTTTGTTTTGCCAATTCTGCCTCTAGTGCCATTAGGCTTGAAGAGAGTTTGCCTTAGAATGAAAGGAGTAGGAGGGGATGTTGTTTGTGTGTGCACATGGATGTGTGCATTTGCATGTTTATCACTGTGTGTGTGTGCGTGTGTGTGTGCGTGTGTGTGTGTTTGTGTGTGTGTGTCCGTGTGTGTGTGTGTGTGTGCAGGGTGATCAGAGCCCTGGAGAGCATGTTGAGTGGGGTTGGAGGGGTAACCAGACTAGATTTTTGGACGCTGTGCTGCATGGACCAGATGGTGAACTATACTCCAGTCTGGCAGTCCAACTGCTCACTGTACGCCGCACATAAACACTTGGGCCTACACACACAAGCACAAATGCACACGCAAGAATAAACACACATGCACGGGCACACTCACACACACACACAAATAATTTCTCTGTTACTGTCTCTGTCAGAACTGAGCGTTCCTGTTCAGGGGGACTGGATTCCCACGATACACACATTTGCCAGATTGACAACACTACTCCCAGATGAAAGACACACACACACACAAATACACACACACTCACACACACACACACTCACATACACACTCACTTTCTCCTCTGTTTTTTATTTGGGTCTGCGTTGTGCTTGCCTTTTTTTCTTTCAGCGTGCCACATAAATATAAATCATTTTCATTTGAATTTTTCTGTAATTCTCTTCCCTCTTTAGGCGATTATCTATGAGGGCCAGGACAAAAATCCAGAGATGTGTCGGGTTCTGTTGACCCACGAGATCATGTGCAGGTAAGACAGAAAACCAGCTTACGACGCGCTCTTTATTTCCCCGAGTGTAAATGAAGATGAATGTTTTACTCACGTTGGGACTGTCTCTGCTGGTGTAAAGAGGGGGCAAAGACATGAGGAGCAGGACTAAATTACAATAGGAATCTTATCATTCTCCTCAAAGTGGGTTGGGGAGATGTGCCCTGGCCTATTTTTTTGTCTGTGTGTGTGTGTGTGTATCCTTCTCATGTTCAGCTAATTAGGACAAGGAAAAGCTCATTACTCAAACCCATCCTCCTTACTCTGTGTAATACATGCAGTTTGCTGTGTCCTGACAGTGACTTATGTGCAGACTCGAATTACACATAAAATACAGACACACACATTCACCCACACTCGCACACACGCAGGCACTCACTGAAAAGTAGGAAGCATTTAGAATCAATGAAAAGCGTCCGTAAGTGCATCGCACAGCTCCCAGTGACCGTCCCTCACAAAGCCGCCATGTAGAAATACATGTAGAGGTGCATGTAGAGAAATGGCCGGTGGCAAAAGTGTAGCCACTTCCTGGTTATCACACAAGGCAATTTAGACCACTTGTTTTCATATGCTGCAGGAAACGGTAGAGATCAGAAATCTGATCTGGCTCTCCAAGCCTCCTGTCCTGAGGGACCCAAGAAAGCACAGAGAGGGGGGGTCAATCTCTCCCCCCACATCTCTCACTCACTTTTGTGTGTGTCTCCTCCCATACACATCCAGTAGATACACACGTGCTGTCAGACACAGGTACACACAGACACGCGTAAACCGTACCCACACTTTTGGGTGGGTGTGTGGGGGAGACGTCTCACAACACATTGTTAAATTGTGCTGCAGTCAAATGATTTAAAAAAAAAAAAAAAAAAAAAAGGACTCGTCACATCAGTATGCAGCCCCCTTCTACCCAGAATGCACTACTCCCCGGGTCCAGTGGGACCACTCTGTGACCCACTTCTGAGAGCGAGAGAGAGAGAAAGAGGGAGGCAGGATAGAGGGAGGGGACCAGAGCTGAGGAAAAATAGAGAACATAAGATGTCTGGTTGTGTGATGTCTGACAGAAATGGAGCTAACCTGAGCCCTGGAGGCTAATTCAAGTTTGTATCCAGCTCCCATACAAACGGGCTGTTTTTGCTCTTCCCTTCTAAACTTTGCCTAAAATCTCCGGGCTGATCTCCCCGGCTGATCTCCCCCGCTGTAGCACCAGAGCCCCGGTCTTACCTCCACAAGCCCCGCAGAGATCCAACTCATGCTGCTCCTTCAAGAGTCTCACGCCCTTTAGCTCCTCTCTCTGTTGCCTGAGTTGTACCTTGTCTTGCTCCCCGTGTTGTTAACATCATGGCATCTAACTCTGCTTTGTCTCTACCACCCCCACCCTCCTCCTCTTCCCATTCTTTCACCCCCCTGTGCAGCCGATGCTGCGATAAGAAGAGTTGTGGCAACAGGAACGAGACCCCGTCAGACCCCGTCATCATCGACAGGTAAGCAAACTCTGCCCTTTGACCTCGGCTGACATGACGCTGCGCTATCATGGCAGCACGTGTGGCTGTTTCTGAACAAGGGGAGTGAGTGTGATGAATACATCGGCGGAAACTTTTGCAGAAACACTCTAAGTCCACTATCACAACAACATTTTATTTACATTTCCAGTGAAGTCAGCACATATAGGTTATTTTCCCACGTGTGATTTGGCGGAGGACATGTAACCTGCGGGCCTAATAAAACAGGCCAAGGGATGTTCCCATTTTTTGCAGCCATAATCATGTGCGAGCAAAATGTTTGAAACAGCAGTAAATAATAATCCAGGGTTGTGTTAGTGTGTGTGAGTGTGTGTGTGTGTGTGTGTGTTTGGAGGAGCAATCACTGAGCTGTTGAGCTTCAAGTGAGGTCTGACAGTGTTTGTGCGGTCGTGCTGATGACTCCGTTGATGAGCGTTATTGGCTGCAGCCTGGTGTGTGTGTGTGTGTGTGTGTGTGTATGTGTGTGTGTTTAAATCTCACTGTGGGACTGGGTTAGTTTATTGACGGTTGACACTAACACACTTTTTTCTTTGAGCACACACCTTTCCCCTTCCATCATAAACTACCTCTGACTGATCTGCAGCCGCTCACATGATTTATGGCCGGTCGAAAAAAAAAAAGAAAAGAGCAGCCCTGTAGATTTACAGTGTGGCTGCGCTGTGTGTGCATGTGTGTGGCACACGTGTGGACAAACGGGGTGAGAGGAGATTATTTGTTTACACTTGAGCGTTTGCTGAAGCGTGCAGATTTAAGGCGGCTCCGCTCGAGACGGGAAGATGAGCTGAGGTGATCTTCCACAGAAAAGTCACCGTCTCTGTGCTTTTGTGTTATCAGGTGAATAAGTAGGAATTGTGGGTGATTCTGGTTTGATGCTCGGATTTGAATTTGTCACATTCACGTCTGTTTGTGTTAATGAGGCGGTGACCTGTGCTATCTGATGAACACAGCTGTCCTGTTCCTCGCTGCTGCTCTGTCAAATACTCTTTACCTGTGTATGTATGTGTGCGTGTAAGTCTTGTGTGTGTGTGTGTGTGTGTGTGTGTGTGTGTGTGTTTGTGTGTGTGTACGGGCGCCACCCTTGTTCCGCTCCAGTGAAGCGGAAGGCCTCACCTCAGTGCTCCCTGAGACAGCTGCACCCCACCACATGGCCTCAGACAACACGCCTGCCCATCACTCTGTGCCATCTTTCTGATTTCTGTTTCCCCGTGTGCATACTTGTTGAATTTCTCATCTGTGCCCCCTCCATCGCTCAGTCTTTTTCGGGGGGGGGGGTTACTGGGTAAACTTTCTCCCTCGCAGTTGTCCCGCACTTTTAGAGCGGAGCCACCTTGGTGAAACAGGCTGCCGCAAACAGCTTTTCTTTCCCCCACACCGAGCATGTGTTGTTGGACGCTCGCTGGCGGTATTCCCCCGGCGCCCTCGTGGCTCAGGTGTGAGGGCAGCATTAACGAACAACAAATTAGAACAGGGGGGGGGAGGAAAAACAACAGGAACATATCTCCCTTTTCCTCTCCAGCGAGCGCTCTCTTCTGGACACGAAAATAGGTCAGGTGAGAGGAGAGTGGTTGTGGGGGTAGGTAGCTTGTTTTAAAGAGTGTGGGTTGGGGGATGGGGGGGGGGGGGGGGTGAAGAGGTATAAGGAGAGGAGGGTTTAGGCGTTCGCTCGTTTAGTACCACTATATTCTTGGCAGTTGTAATAATCAGAGATTCATACACAAACAAACAACTGTGAGGCTGAAACTGACTCAATTACCGCGAGTTTCCCTCCTTCAGATTCATAAAGAAATATCATCAGCGCTCGGCCCCCTTTCCACCCTTGAAGTTATTTAGTTCGTTAAATAAGGGCTCGTTAGCCCTCCGCTGTTTCACAGAGATGATTAGATTTTACAGCCCTAATTAGCCGGGCTAGCTCTAACTCTTCTGGAAGAGTAATGGGTCTGATTGCCTAATTAGCTCCCTCTCGTTAAAGACGGGAGAAACAGGCCACTGCAGCAGAACCGCAGGAACGAGGGAAAAAAAATAAAGTCAGCTAATGAGAAACTTATTTGATTGTTAGGAGAACAAATCTGGTAGGGTGTGGAATCAGCGGCGCTCTGGGTACTGTACCGGCTCTCCGGGAGGATCTCACTCTCTCACCGCTGTGTGCATCTCGCCTCCTGTTGAAAAGAGAATTTGTTTGGGCTTGAAAGCACCGATGAGGAGCGACGTGATTCCGATTTTAATTATGAAGCGTTTGTTTAGGCCCACGATGAGAGGAAAAGCACTTAGATTTTTACTCGAGTTGAAAGAAACATCCCTCCGCGTAATGTCGTGCTCCCCGGCTGTTTTGGTTGAGGCCTGTTAGCGGCCGAGGCAGCGCTTGTGTTTCACAAGAACTGTTGTCATCTCCGACCGTCTCAGATGAGTTTCAAAGCCCATCTGATGTGAATCAGCTCGTGCCGGAGATGAAGACAGCTCTTGCCATATTTTATGTATAGAATCTCGGAGGTGGTGAGTGTTTTGGGAACTTCAGAGGGACCCTGTCGGGACATGTTGCGTCTGTGCTCGACACTGTGCAGGGTGGAGGGTGGGGGGGTGCAGCTGAGAGGTGAGAGGCTCCCGTGTGCCTCTCCATGTCATCCCCAAGGGAAGCATGTGTGGTCCACTTTAGCCTCTTACAGCGGCAGGATAATATGAGGGGAGCCCTTAACCCCCCCACCTCCACTTCCACCTCTCTTCGCAGTCCTGGTGAGCGTGGGGTTAATCATATGCAGCCACTGCCAGTCAGCCTATCACGTGCCTAGATGGGCCTCAAATCACAAACACGTTTCCCTCTCACCCATGTTACACCTTTGCTATCTCTCCACATAGCCCCTCTTAAATCTGCGCCCTCTGACACGGAACTGCTGTTGTTAATTTTCATCCATGTAATTGTGGACTAATCTCTCGGCCTTGCTCGCTTTGGGGGTATGACTGTCCCTGCGGCCCCGTGTGTCCTACCACCACCTGTGTCCTGTGTCCCTTTCCTGCCCGTCCAGCTCCCCCAGGCCTGCCGCAGGGTGTCCCCGCCGGCAGGGAGAGCCTCTCTGGAGGAGGGGGAGAGAGACTCTGTGTTACCAGAGATAAGGATCCGCTGGGTTCGCCCTGCATATCCCATGATCCCCATTTCCAGTCACAGCGAGGGGAGCGGCGCGGCGGTGGGGTTGAATTTACATGCACACAATGTTGTTTCAGGTTTATTGCTGTTTTTGAGTGTGTGTTTGTGTTTGCACACACTCCTCGCAGCCCGCTGTTGATGTGGCCCATTTCCTCGCATGCCGTGTCTGTGCTTGTGTATCCGCGTCGATGTTGGTTATTTCCCCAGGAGTGTGTGTGTGTTGATAGAGGCCACTTCCTGGCGAGTGTGTGTGTGTCTTGAGTGAAGAATGTCGGGCAGGAAGTGCTCCTCCCGGGGAGGATGATGTCATGGCCGATGGCTTCCTGTTCTGCGAGCAGAGTGGAACGAGGTCTCAGCTTCATGGTGGGTAGTTAGCACTTGTGGACCAGAAGCACGCTTCATGGTTTTTGGTTTACGTCTCAGCTGCTTCTGGTCTGCACCTGGGTCATCACCCGATACATCTGGACAGAAAGAAATAAACTTCTCACCCCGTGTTTTGAGGATTGTTGCATTTTTCAAGCCAAAGTATTTCTTGCTGGTCACGCTCCGCCTCTTTGTCTCTGTTTCTAGTGGGGAACCCCATTATTGTTTTGGTAGTTGCGTTTAGATGCACTTCCTGGGGTGAGAGGTCATGTGTTGTCTTGGCTTGGCTAACGTGGGCTAGTGAATAATGTATGTCATTGACTTTATGTCAGTGCTGCCAGCCCCCCAAGCCGAGCCCACCCATGTTTAATTCATCCATCTCATTTGTGTGTGCGCTTGTGTATATGCACATGTGTTTGTGTGTGTGAGAGAGAGAGAGAGAGAGAGAGAGAGAGAGCAAACATGTATATGTGTGTGCCATTTAGAGGCCCAGTCTGCACCTGTCCAGCCATTAGCCTCCCTTCTCATTTGCATTTGATGCTAATGTGGTTTACTGGCAGTGCCTTCCGTCCCCTCACTGCAGTTTCACTTTCATATCCATGACTGTGTTATGGTGACAAGGTGAAAGCACACTTGCAGCGCAGTTATCCTTCATCTCTCTGACTGTAATCAGCTCTGATCTACTGGTTCCTACCCACTGAGGTCTTCATTATTTGCTTATCTTGCTTATGTTTTATTATACGCAGGACTCACCCTCCCTCCTCTATTTACCTTTTTTTAGCAGTTGAATTTCCTGTTGTTTCGCCAAGCACTAGCTTGAGATTTCCCTCTAAGACAAAGAGAAGCTAGACACTGAGTCACGAGATCCTGAGAAGGATGGAGCTCATCAGCGTGGTTCCAAAATTAGAAACCCCCTTCATGTTCTGCACAGAGATTTCCACTGTCAGCCACAATATTTTAACCATCCTAGGTAGACCAACCACGATCTGCGAGATTGTGAAACAATGTTAAATGCTCCTGTAGAAGCCACAAGTAGGATATCGATTGAGCTTTAGTATTTACTACCCACAATCCTCAGGTGTAATAGCAACATCTCTGATTAGTGGAGCTTCATGTTACCGTGGAAATGTTTACCACAACTGCAAAAATCTTTTCGGCTATGATCGGGTACATTTGGCTGTAATCAGAGTGTTCTGCATTACTATACTATATTACCAATGTTATACACATGAAATGCTATATTCAAGAAGAAGCACGCTGGATGTCGTTCACAATTGTTTATTGAATGCTTAGTTCCTCTTTCTTAACATAATTATGTGCACAGACTTGTACATTTGCCCTTTTTTTGCTCCACCTCAAATATTTTATAGACATGCCTCATTTCGTAGTTGGTCTTCTGGGTTTACGCTCTTTCTATATTTACATTTTTTGAAACGTCAATGGAGAAAATTAAAGGGAAATTAACTTACGGATCCAGAGCTGCACTAAAACTTGCGTTCACTGTTGAGCTCTATAATGTTGTTTTATCAACTTATATCATCTAACCTCAGCTCGTTTGGGGAGGAGAAAATGTGCCGTGATTTCCCCCTCCTCTTCACGCCTTGTGTTATCTTCTTGATGGGCTGTTTCTTTTTGTGCAGTCTTAGGAGGGACGGCTATATTAGATGTTACGAGAGGCTTTTGAAAAGGACCAGGCCCTGAGCTGGTTGTGGGGTTTGTGCAGGGCTCAGGGGCAAAGAGGCAGAGTTGCTGGCTCATCGATATGCAGGCAGAACTCCCCTCCCTCAGGTGCTGGCTGCCTCACAAATCTGCACATGCACATGCACATACACACACACGGATGCAGGTCTCACCCCCAGATAAACTCGTACACAAATACGTATGCAGATGCACGCATGCGCAGGCCTGACACTCCACAGGCGCGCACAAATATAATACACACCCTCACACATTGACCTGCAACACTCTGCATCTGTTTGGTTGTGTTCTTTTTTCCCCCCTGCGGTGGGACCCCCCACCCACCCCCAGGGCTGGAGGAAAGCTCGGCCCCAGGGGATGGACTGCTGTGCTGATTGACAGCAGGGAGTTTGGAGGTCGAGGAGCCTCTAAAACAGCGCTCCCTCTTTCTCTCTCATCCAGACCTTCAGCGCTCTCACCCCCACCGACAACTGGCTCGCTTTCATTTGTGAACACCCCACAATACAAAAAAAAAAAAAGCGCTGTATATACCTGAGTTTGTTTATCCCAGTATGAAATATCAAATTAACACAAGCTGTTTTTGTTTTGCGGTGGAGGAAACAATGAGAAACACACTGGAAATAAGCATTTTTTTTTTTTAAATGCTCAAGTTTGTCTGCGTGTTGCATTGTTTAATTCTTTCCCCCATTAAACTGAAAAAGAGCTGCCATCACACTTTATAGGTACTTACTCACGCTCACCAGCTGAATGCAGGTAGCAGTCAGTTTATTAGGACGTATAAAATGTAATTTGCAAATGTCGTTATAGGGGAAAGTTCTGACTTTCACGGCATGGGGAGTTTTTTGGCTGCGGCTACTGAAAATAGCCCGGTTGTAGCTCTATTTTCTCTGTAAACTGCTTTGTCATTACTGCTCAACATTCCCCGCTTGACCTGCATGGCCGCTCTCCTTGGCCGTCCCCTCTGCCTTTGTGTCAGTGTTTGCTCTGTCCCAGAATGAAGGGTTTCGGCCGACCAGAGCTGACCCAAATGAGTAGCGTCCTACTTCTCTGAGAGCTATTTAAGACATTTCTCGGCGTTGGAAAATTGCAGGACAAGGAGCGAGAGATAGAGATGGAAGAGGAGTTAAATAGAGTGAAGACATATTTACCATATGAAAGCTCTCATGTGTGACGTGTGAACATGTGCGGTGCTGCGAGTGAGAAAAGGAGCGACGTTTTCCAGGATTTAGTCCGTGACTCGCCCCAGAAGATGCGCTCAATTTGCTTTTCAAATGAGGCGTGAAGAGCACGAGTGTGTGCGCCTCTCTGTGTGATGCTATACATTTGGACATGCATGGTTATGTGTGTGTGTGTGTGTGTGTGTGTGTTAAGCAGGAGCAGGGCTTTGTTTTCTCGATGCTCTGATGTGTGTGGACAGTCTTGCGCAGGGTCCACTAAGTGCTCTCTCATAGCCAATGTGCTACGCGGCTGCCTGTGCTGCTGCTTGTAATTGAATAGACACACCAGCAGCACGCTCTCCGCTGAAGGATACTCAGGCGTCCTCTCCCAGCAGGCCGCCGAGCCACTGTGTCATCCAGCAGTATCGCTTTCTCAGACCTCACTGATTATTCATTGTTTACTGATTATCTTCCGCTAAGTGAGATCGCAGACTGTACGCGTCTTGCCCGCTCCATATGTACCCCCCCCCAGCCCAATAGCCGGCGTCTCACTTCCTCCCATCCCGTTTCCCTCCCCAGCCTCCTCCTCTGGCACTTTACCTCAGCGCCGTGGCCCAGGATGTTAAGTCCAGGTGTCCAGGATGAGTGCCGGTGACCCGCTGGGCCCGAGCGAGGTGTATAGTCTGTTGATTGTTTTCCATCAATCTGTCCAGGAAGAATGGATCGCTGGCCGGGCGCTCTGAGCGGCGTTCTCAGTTTCACACGCCACAATGGAAGGAAAACCTGCTCGCCATAGAGAGGAGACAGGGAGGGAGAGATATGGAGTGCGATTGTAGCGGTGGGTCTCTGCGACACAGAAGTGATCCTTTTTAAGAAGTTCTGAATAGGGTAATGAACTTTACATCAGGTTTAGGTTACCTTAAAACCACAAGAAAACACACACATAGGGTTATATGCCAACTACAGAATTGTAGTTTGCGTAGACAACCGGCTGCATCTTGGGTGCACATCACAGAACTCAGACCGTGTAGAGTTAACGAATTTGCATTTTGTAGAGGTCTTACACTGCCCTTACATCGCCCCCTACCGTTCCCTGTACGTACTGCATCTCGTGGAATCGTTGCGTTAATTCCCGAGGATGTGCCAAACCGAAGCTGCAAACGGACGCAGGATGTATGTATGTATCCGACCATAACGGACAACCGGGCCTATGACTTGTCAACTACTTCAGCATCAACCCCTGCTGCAAATCTGCTGTACGTGCATTGCCACTGCCCCTAATGCTTTGTGCTAAAACCGCAGATGAAAGACCGTTCTTCAGCAATTCACAGTGTCGACTAGTGGTTTGATCGCTTGTCGAGTAGTCTGTGAAACCCCTAGCAGCTAGTTAGTACCATCAGTAAGTACATCACCATTTCCAAGGTGAACTTTTTTCCTATATATGAATATTGTGACATTGAGCTTGACTAATTTGAGCTGTAGCATTAAGAGACGAAAGCAGATCTTCAAGGGAAGCATCTCTGCCGTACTTAAAAAGTAAAGCAGGGACGTCAACACGCAGACAATTATGGTCAACAGCATTGTTCGATCAAAGGGACATTATATTCTCACACTCCTAATATATTCTTTTTTACTTTGCATTAATCATCAGCACACGAGACCCAAGCACATGTCACCGTTCCACTTCAAAAAGCCGAGCTGGATTTAAAGGCCCGTGTTTGTGTTTATGTAAGTGACGAGGGGAGACAAAGTAAGGCGTAGGCAATCGACGGAGACACTTTGTTGTTTTACACCGCCTCACCCCCTTTGTGTGTGTGCGGCTCACGTTGTTTGTTTGTTTGCAGAGCGGCTTGACCTCGCTGAGAAGAATGTTCGCTCGTTTCCTTTCCCTCCCGTGTTTGCCTCTCTGATTTTCTCCATCCATCTGTCTCTCTTCTCCTTCTTCCTCCTCCTCCTCCTCTTCTTCCTCCTCCTCCTCCTCTTCTTTTTCTCCTTCTCCTCTCTCTGCCCCTCTGTCTATGTGTCTTTTTTTCTCTTTTGGTCCTCCCACTCAAAACTCCAGATTTAACTCTGGAGGTTTTTTTCGGTTAATCACACTTGGAATCTCCCCCCCCACGTTTGAACGCTCTTTCCTTGGCAGCGCGTTCTCCCTCGAACTCTGCGTATGCGGCGCGGGGAGAGTCACGCTAATTATCCCGGTTATTGGCTTCTCCAACATGGTAGCTGCGATTTACATGAGGTGACATTCAGTTCAAATGCGTAGACCTTCGCAACCTTTTTCTGGAAAACAATTAACAGCGCAGCTTTCTCCTCTGCCTCCCTCCTGTACCCTCTTTCTTCTCTCTCTCTCTCTCTCTCTCTCTCTCTCTCTCTCTCTCTCTCTCTCTCTCTCTCTCTCTCTCGCTACACACTACTCCCTCTCCCTCTTCCTCTTGGCTATTGTCTTCACACAAACAGGGAAGATTTACTGCCAAAAAAGAGTGAGGGTGTGCGACGAGGAGAAATTGTTAGTGCACACGCTGTAGCAAGTGATTACTTGCTTGTTAACTGACAGTTTTTCTTTTTGCTGGATTTTCAGAGGAGTTTGCAAGAACGAATAACGTGGAGACAGTATAAACTTTGCTTTTGCAGGATTGTACCTGATCTTAAACTGTTTTTCCATCTCCTCCAGTTTATCTGCCACTGACCCTAGAAAATTCACTCTCTTACACACACACACACACACACACACACACAGTACGACATATAGCCCACACACGCACGTGTTCAAACACAAAGACAAACTTACAAGCGCGCCGTTAATGAAGCGCATCTCTGTTCTGTCATGACGCCTGTGTTAGCATGACAAGATGTTTACACACAAAATCACGCCCGCGCCTCTGATGTGGGCCGGGATGAAAGAGACATGAGAGGAGAGAGGGAGAAAAAAAAAAATAGGAGGCAAAGCGGCGACGGCGAGCGTCGGGTATGGACTGCTTCTCTCGGTTTGACAGGAGGAGAGTTGTAACAGTACCCCACTGAGAGCCGAGAGAGAAGACTCGGAGAGATGGGCAGACAGACAACAGAGAGATACAGAGAGATGTACCTGGAGGAAAAATGTTCTGAAAAGGAAATCATTTCTCTTCTGTCTACAGAGGACTTCTCTGAACTCGACCACATTCTCAAATCCAGAGGAAAACAATTAGATGCGCCCGCTTCCCCCCCTTGTCCCGCAGTGTAGATTACAAATGAGCAAACCTGGCATTTATCACATTACTACAAACATTTATTAAAGCCGGTTCCCCTCGAAAGCTGCAGAGATAACAGTGGGTAATTGCAGAGACTGGCTCTATTAGTTAAGTATGCCTAATGTCACTGCCTCAGAGCATTAATGGACGCCGTAGTATTATGTTCCTGCGCTCATTACCACCCCACTCCCCTTCAAACAGATACACACACACACACACACAGCGTCTCCCCCCTCCATTGACCCTGCAGCAGGAGTCTGTGCCACTCTAATGAGAAATGGAAAACACGACTCCGCAAGACACACACACACATATATGGATTAACGCACACATGCACACAGTGGGAGCCATTACAAGGGGACAGAGGGGTACAACAGTGTAATCACACACGCCCAGGGAAACAATTGTGCCGTTATCAGAGTGATCACATTATAAAAGTTTAATAAACACCAAACGGCCTAATGGTGAATTAGCCTGCATCTGCCCTGTGTTGTGCCAGGCTATAATTAGTGATTTAACAGAGACAAACAAATGTTTTTTAGCTCCAGCTTTTTTCACAATAAAGCGACGGATTTCCAGTTGGACGTAAATTATCGTGTTTGTCCAGAATTAACAGAGAGCGTGTGGCGAGGAATTTTTTTCCCTTTCTTTTTTTCCATTGTTTGTTTTTTTGTGATCTTGACTCTAAGGCCCCAAAAATTCACACACACATAACACTGAACCACTGAGAGCGGTCCAGTGTTCTGGCTCGAGCTCGAGTCTGGTTTTCTAAGTGGCACTTGAGATGTGTGTGGAGAGAGGCGGATGGGTGCTTGAGACCGTTGAGGAGGAGAGGGAAAAGGGAGGAGGGAGGGGGGGGGGGGGTGGAGAGAAGAAAAGAACTGGGAAGAGATGGCGGTGAATGACGTGGAGTAACTTAGTCAAGAGGAGGAAATAAAATGACTCCTCTCCTGTGTTTTTTATGTGTGTGTGCATCTGTGTGTGTGGAGACATGGACATTAAATCAATAACAATTTATAATTTAAAATCACAAGGACCTATCACTTTTTATAGAGCCTCCATCCTGGCTCATCAATATTACATCAGGTCCCAGACTCTGCAGGGAGCAGGATGGTGGGAAAACGGCTGAGGAGCGAAAATATGGCTTTGGTCCAGTGTGTGTGTGTGTGTGTGTGTGTGTGTGTGTGTGTGTGTGTGTGTGTGTGGATGTGTGTGTGTGTGGGGTGGGGTAGTGGGTTGGGGGTGTTGGGGCATCTGCTGAGGTTGTAGAAAACATCGCTTCTAGCATACACAAATGTGCAGACGCATACCCTGCTTTGCGTGTGTGTGTGTGTGTCTGCATCTGTCCGGCTGCTTTTGTGTGTGAATGTGTGTGTGTGTGTGTGTGTGTGTGTGTGTGTGTGTGTGTGTGCTTGCCAGCTGAGTGACAGCTTAGTATTGATCTGTGGGAGGCCCTGGTGTCATTAGACCCAGTATGGACCAGCAGGCACACGTGGAGGTCAGGGCATGAAGTTTGTGTTTGTGTGTGTGTGTGTGTGTGTGTGTGTGTGTGTGTGTGTGTGTGTGTGTGTGTGTGTGTGTGTGTGTGTGTGTGTGTGTGTGTGTGTGTGTGTGTGTGTGTGTGTGTAGCAGTGTGGGGGGACCAAGTGTTCAGTAGTGACAGGCTCAAGCCTCTGAAAGAAAATCAATCGTGTCATAAGAGGAAGGTTTCCTCCAGCCTCCCCCCACTCGTTTTCTCTTCCCCCTTCTTCTTCCTCTCATCCTTGCTCCTCTTCCCCCCCCCCCCCCACCTTTTTCCTCTTTTTTCCCTTCATTCTTTTCAGTTGGGAGATTCCCCACAAACCCTCCATTTACTCTTTAACCACTCCCTTCTTCCCTGCCTTCCTTTTCATTTTTTTTGGAGCATCTCAGTTTCTCTGCTGAACACAGAGATAGCACTCACGGGTCAGGACAGGGGTTGCATGTGTGATGTGCAGATCAATCCGAAGGGTTATCCTGGCAAAAAGGAGCCATTAGTGACATAACTGATCCGGGATCAGCCCTCATTAACTAAAAGGGCACAGGGGCTGTTTGTCCAGATAAAAGAAATAACCCCCTAACCAGAGCCAATTCAACTCGGAGACCAGTTGAATTAATGGCATGTGTTGTTATGTTTAAGTTTTATTTCGCAAAGAAACTGATTTGAGACTTTGTTTAATTATGAATTCAGGCGGCTGTCCTTCAGTTATTTATTATTAAGCATGAGTGCACACACACACACACACACACACACACACACACACACACACACACACACACACACACACACACACACACACACACACCGGGCAAGCATCCACCTGTTCTCCTCTCTCGCCTGAGGGGACTAGTATGGTAGATAACAGTTTGAGTGGGCCTGCTGCAAAACACTAATCAGACCTAACACTGCCTAATTAGCACAGAGTCCGCTGATTGGCTTACAGCAATAATTAACACAGGTGAGAATAATTAGCTCCCCATAGACCTGTTTGTGCGTATGTATGGTGTGTGTGTGTGTGTATGTCTGTCTGTGTGTGTGTGTATGTGTGTGTGTGTGTGTGGGGAGGATGTTATTATGCAGTCTTGGTCCCCAGTGAGACTCAGGAGGCAGCGAGAAGAATCAAACTCATTACTGAAACCAGGCCAACCTGTGTTAGGTGCTCTGCTTTCCCACACCCAGAGAATTAGCCACAGAGATCCACCTCACATCTCTCCCTCTCTCTCTTCATATACTGAATATGTGTGTGTGTGTGTGTGTGTGTGTGTGTGTGTGTGTATACCTTCCTACTGTCCTCTCTTTTACTCTCCGCCCCCCCCCCCCTGATGACTGAAGGTGCGTTTGAGGAATTTCACCGCTAGGTGAACCTGTTAAGATAAGATGAAACGCAGACACGGGGCATCTTCCTATCATATTCTGTCTCTCGTGGTGGTCGGCTCTTCTCTTTTTATCCCCCGCCCGTTGCTTATCTCATCTCTCTTTAGAGGAGTACGGACAAAATACAGGGAGAAAAAGAAGTGTTGGCAAGCCCCGTCTTCATCTCCATATTAAAAGCTTCAGCATATACCATACATTCCCCCTCCCCATAAAACAGTATCCTTACACACTCCATGAACTACTACTTACCACCTGGCTCCATATGGAAGACACTGAATCATGCTCAGCCAATGCCTGGAGTTGCCTTCTCTAGAGAGGACGATAATGAGAAAGAGTGAAGAAGGAGAGACAAAGAAAGGGAAAGAAGAGGGGGACAGTGTTTTTCTGAAACTCTGTCCGTCGTTCATCCGTCTGTAAGCAGCATGGTGTCCTCCATCTCACTCTCCCTTGGTTATTTTTACCAAAGTGCCGCGTCTTTGATCAAGCTAACATCACAGAGGAGAAGACGGGCAGGCAGACATTGAGAGGGGGTTAATATTGGAACACAATTGACGGCTTGTCACTTTTAGCTCCGAGGCACCGACATCGCCAAGTAGTTAGTTAGGTTCCGGAGAGGGAGGTATAAAGGGGGGGGAAGGCATGCACACACATACACACACACACACACACACACACACCTCCAAGAGCTTTTCGTGTGCTAAATAAATAACAAGCGACGATGTGAATTGGTGTTTTCCTGGAGCGTGAGGCTGCTCCTGGGATGTATTTTTCATATCAAGACATTTTAGAGTGGTTTAGGAGTGCAGGATGTAGGGATAATGAAGTAACCCCCACAACCCAAACGGTGCACAAACACACAGTTTTGCTGTCATGCACACACACCTGACCACAGGTGCACCACAGCTTTAAAGCCAGGCACACTGAGGCCGACTCCCGCCCCCCCTCCCCAACTCGCTCTCTACACCAGTGTTCTCCACACGCCAGGGCCCAGGGAGGTGCCAGGGGCGACATCAGCCTATAACCATACACCAGCAGAGGCACAGTGGGAGGGGGAGGCTTATTGTTGGCTGACTGATCTCCAGTCTCGCACTGACAAGCCTCCCCGTGTTCGCTGGATTTGTTTTGTTGTTGCGTTCACTCCTGGTAAACACTTGCCTCTCAAAACAGGCAGCGACTGCCACTGTCACGCGGAGGCTGTCAAAACAACGCTCAGGCGCACATCATCGCGCCGAGCCGCTCGACACACAGACACACGCACCCGGTGTACGTACGAGCAAAATGGATGTACTCAAAAGGCGGCTAAATGCATATAAGAGCTGTTAAAGCGGTGTTTATGGGAGGCATTTGCATAGTGTTCATAGCACTTACACACACACTCTCTCTCCCTCTCTCTCACACACACACTCAGCGTGCCTTTCCTGATTTAAGAACCAAAAATGAAAGAAGGTTGATTGAGGCAAAACAAGGAAGGTTGTTTTTTTTTCTATATATTTCCTGTTTCAATAATTAATATGCATGAGTTTTATGGCCGCTTTAGATGCGATCAATTATTCATTAACAGCATGTTAATTGCATCCACAGTCGTGAATATTTAACCAAACACTAAATCAATGAGGTTGAATGAGCAGCAATATGGACATTTTGTAAGCTTTGCCAAAAAAATGAGGTTATATAGGCTGTAATGAAAAACGCCAGAGAGCAGATCGGAAAAAGGGACAAATGTGGAGAAGGAACTGGGTGACAGGACGAGTGGGGGGGGGGGGGCTCATGTTTAGAAAGCAGACAATATGAATAAATGCAAGGTTGTTGACTCGTAATAGTATGGTCAGTCTCTCTTTGCCTTTTCTTCTGCTTTCACTCTTTTTTATTCACATCCCCTCCTTTTTTAAATGGAGAGCATGTAATCTCCTCATCTGCCCACTGTAGCCAGCCTTCTTCACTCTCAAAGACTCCAGACTCCTTTGTCCCAGATCTTTGTGCGTGTGTGTGTGCGTGTGTGTGTGTGTGTGTGTGTGTGTGTGTGTGGTTGTGTGTGTGTGTGTCACAGCGGTGTCTGGACGCTGACATTTCTCTGCCTGGATAACCATCGCGCCCTCTGTCCCTCTGTCCCTCCAGCCATGACGCAGGGTAATGTCACCTGTCAGTCTCCAACTCCTACTTACAACCGCTGTCCCCCCCCCCCCCCACCCTCCTTAACTCCCCCACACGCAACAGCGCCACAGTCTGCCGCCCCTCTCACCCCCGACCCTAAACCGCTCCTCCATCCCTGGACCTCACCTGTGGGAGACAAAGCCCCTCGCCGTCCCCCTCGTCCCACTCCTTTTGTCTTCCTCATATAGGACTGCATATCCTCCCTGCTCTTTCCGCGGCCTTATATCCAAATGGCAACCTCACCCCCTCCCCTCCTCCCCCCCTACACGTTTACCCCGAGGACACCAGAATATTGAACGGGAAGACGGCGCGTATGCAGTGAATGGGAAAGTCAAGGGTTGGGAAGTTGACTTTTTGCCTGGACCCCGGTTGCTGTTCTGCGCCTGTTTTCAATTACTCTCCCGGCAGAGGCAGGGTGGAGGTTTATGCGTTATATGGGAATGTAATTGACTATAACTGCCCTCTTAACATTAACCAGGTGTACGAGCTGAGTGTGTGAGATTAGGCCCCAGGTCTTGGTTGTTGTGGTGTGCGTGCGTGTGTGTGTGTGTGCGTGCGCGTGTGTGAGTGTGTGCAGCGTCTACGCGGCTGTGTTGTTGTTGATGTATTTATACCCTGCTCCTGTGAGGTGCTGCCCATTAGCACCACATTTAAGTTGGTCATTTTTCCCAGTGTTTTTTTATGCATGTGTGTCTACGCGCGTCCATACTTAAACCAATTGTCCCTTTGTATAACTTCCGTCATGCATCTCCCTGCGTGCATCTACGAGTGAGTTAAAAAAACACAAAAAGGAGGCAGGATACAGACGCAGCCCGCTTCAAGGGGGGCCTGACTTTACAACGACAAAGTCAAAATGGGCCCATTCACAAGACTGACACACTGTGATTTGTATGTAGAGTGCTGTGCAGCCTGCGGGGCACTAACCCAGCGGCTATCACAGACACCCAGACCAGCGCAAGGGCAGGGGGAGGTGGTGGTGGTGGTGGTGGTGGGGGGGTGGGGGGGGGTAAATGTTTAGTTTAGGAGAGGATTGTGTATGTGTGTGTGTGTGTGCGGGCGGGGTGGGGAGAGAAGCATCAACAGGCTGTCAATCAAGCCACCGGCCGCGGCCTGTCACTCCTCGATAGAGCTTGTCCCGGTGAGAATGGGAGTCCCTGGGACCCTGAGGAGAAAAGGGGGAAGGAGGGAGGTGCGAGGGGGGGAGGCGGAGGAGGCGACTGTCCGTCTGTCTCAGCGACTCCGGCTTGATTTGATATTTGATAGCGAGCATGTGGCATTTGAATGCAAATCTATTTTGATTGTCCCTGCCGTCTGATAGGGTTAAGAGGAACCTATAGGGGATATGCATGTATGCATTGTGTATCAGACGGCTGGTCGGAGAAACAAACACACGCACACATACAAAATAAAGTGGGGGAATTATTCAGATGGATTGTATTACTCACCAATTCACTTGGATCATGACTATTTCCCTCTTGCAGCAATAAAAAGCTATTCAATTAGAATAAATAGAGAAGACAATGGGTCAGAGGTGAGGGGAATGTTTTGCCGAGGGATCCTCCCTGTTGGTTAAAGGGCTTTTTGTTTGTGTGCCAAACTTGGTCCTGTATATATGCATCCTGTACATGCATGTTTGAAAATATGAGATTGTGCAGGATAATTGTGTTCCCCCGCGTGCCTGCGGAGGATTGTGTTTAAAAGCAGGCATGTCAAGTAGGCAGACAGACGGACTGATAGACGAACGGATAAAGCCGGTATTACTGCAGTATGGAAATGGGGAGACTCAGTTCCCTCCCAATTAGAGCAGTGACTTCTGAAATGCCATAATACCCATTAATTAGCAAGCTGCTATTTTCTCAGTGATTTGGCTAATTAGTCTGCGAGGCTCTACACTATCTGGACCATTATTATTGGGTTGAAGCCATGCAAACGCGCTCATGTACACACACACACACACACACACACACACATACACACACACACACGTGTTCAGGCTGATGCACAAACACCAGCGCACTCACGTTCATATACATACCATACAAGGTGGAAGTGATACACATGCAGCACACAATTTCCCACAGTTGAGTGACCCTAATTTAAGTGACACCATTATGCGCTTCAGCAGCAGCATAGCCCAGCATGAGAGAGTTAATGGTGAAGAAGGGGATGTTGATGAACAGTTGCACTGTATCGGCCTCCCTCTTCTTCAAATGCATGCTCCTCGTGCAGTGTTATTATGTACAAACGGCAGCGAGAGGCCTCGTCCTCCTGTGAGGAACAACAGAGGAGCGGTTCAGCCCCCCTGTGATGACTTGGCATGTGTGTGTGTATGTGTGTGTGTGTGTGTGTGTGTGTGTGTGTGTGTGTGTGTGGCGCTCTCGCTGCCTCGACAGTCCATCAGTGTCTCGCTCTGGACAGACAGGCCACTGACACAGCACCACGAGGCCGAGAAACCTTTTCAATCACTTACTCAGTTTTCCCTCTCTGTCAGGTGGCAGAAAGCCGTGATTGATCTGTTGTTTCTCCGCCGCGTTAAAGGAGTGGGAAAGAAGTTGTGTTGGGTTTAAAGAAATTAAAAGGTCTGGCATGTGTGACAACCACTTTCATAAGTTTATTAATCATCTTCATCAATAATGCAGCCCCCGGTCCTGCTGTTGGTCGTCATGTGGGTTGTGTGTGTGTGTGTTTGCATGCATGCATGCAAGTGTGCGTTCACACTCCTTGCAGCCCGATGAACTTCATAAGTGTCCCATCACCACTTTAATCAAATTACTTATGAACCAAAATTGACAGTTTTCATTAATTATAAAGGATTATTCTAATTGCGATTCAAATTTATTCATTTAGAACAGACGGCATTCAGTAATGTTTCAGGAAATTTGCATATTAAATGGAGAGGGTAGGCCATTAGCTATGCTAATGTATGCATGATTCCTTATTTTGTGATTGGTGGGCCATATGTAGCAGGCTGGGGGTGTGCAGGTGAGGAATCTAGAAGGAGCTGTAATATGTTTGATAAACACAGAGGGAAGCAAGGCCAAAACACACGTGCACATCCACACACACAAACACACAGTGCAGAGAGCCATACGTCTCTGTTCAGTATCAGTCTCCCTCTGTCTCTCCCCTGTCACACATACAACACTCTCTGTCTCATATTTTCAAACTCTCTCTCATTCTCTGGTTTCATATTCCTCCCTCAAGACCCATTGGAAGGAACAACTTCTTTACCCGAGAACAAACACGGCACACTAATTAAGTTTCTGATTTCTGATCCTGCTGCATTTAGAAACATAACCTTGAGCCTGTGTACAGTCACAGTCACAGTTATGATTTAATACGGTGCTTAAATGGAACAAAAAGAAAGAACTTTTGCAAGCGGCACATTCATCGCCACAATGTATGGGGCCGGTCCCGGGTTGACACAATGCTCTTTATCAAGCTATATATAGTGGATGCATTATGCATTAAGTTTAACATGTGCTTAAATCAACACTGTTCAATATGAATACATCAGTCTTCAGCTGAGGTAGAGGGGAGAACAGTTAGGGTAAATGACTGCGTGGGGAGGCATGCAGGCATAAGCAAGCGGTCACACACACACACACACACACACACACACACACACACACACACACGGTCACACACACATACACGGTCACACACACCCTTCGGCTGTGTGGCGGCGTCTACCCAGGCTGGTGACAGGGCCATTATTCACTGGTCAGTCCCACGAGGGCAGGGCTTGGACTGGACAGGGTAGCAGAGTGTCCCAGCGTGGCAGGACAGCGCAGAGGTGAGAGGGACCAGGACCCTTCATTACTCCTATGGTTTGAGCGCCCGGAGCCCTCCCCCCTCCACCTCTCTCTCTCACTCTCTTTGTCTTCATCAGATTAATGGGCCAGGCCCGACAGAGGAAGTGTTTCAATCAGCACTGCCTGCCAAGCTTGTCCATCACCCAGACAGCCTCTTATTCATCATTGCTTTGATACACACACACACACACATAGACACACATACACATATGTTTATTTGTATGTCCCTCCCCGGTGCTCTGGTGCAAAGCCAGGCCACAGGTCCACATGTTATCAGGCTACAGGTTGTCGAACCCACTACTCCATTCTCCAGCGCTGCACAGATCTCATCGCCTGTCTTTCAATGCTCCCTGCGTGATTCCCTGGTTGAATTTTGAATGATCCTTTTCGGATGAAATGGATGAAACACAATTGGTTAAGTGTCTCTGGGACTTCTGTCCCCAAGCTGAGACTTGGAGCTCCGGCTCCGGGGGAAACGAGGAGCGATCTCTCCCAAGTGGGACCTCTCCCCGAGCGGCGAAGGCACAGCGCGGATTCCCCCTGACCCACCATCTCCCTCCTCCAGGGTCCATTTGTTCTGAGAAATATTTAACGACGGGGCAAATATGGCTGATATGACATGCACACACAACGAGCGGATCCTGACGAGGAGGATGGGACGATGCGTGGAGCGAGCCGGAGATGAATTTTTCAGTGCACTGAGATGTTCTATTTGAATAAATCATGACACTTAAGATAGACATGGGGGCAATAAAGAGGTGCTCCCTGTTACTTTCAGATGTACCACTCCAAAGGAATGGAGGGAAGTGTGTGTTTGTGTGTGTTTCTCTTTGTCGTCTGCCCCCGTGTTCCTGTGTGTTTCTGCATGTTTTCTTCTATGTTCTATCTTTTTTTTTAGTCGAGGTTTCTTTCTCTCCAAATCCAGCCATCCATCTTGTATTATATGGCACGAGAAACTGGATGTCTCTCTCGCAGTATATCTAAAGTGGGCCACTGCAGCCTGTTACTGCCTGGTGTCCGAGGCCCAGGGCCAGTCCCAGAGACAGACCTGGTTGTGGATTATTAATGTCCCCCCCTGTGGAGCCAGGCCCCTCCCCCTCCCAGTGCCCCCTTACACCCCTGGGGTCAGCCTGCGTGGCTCCTGGTGCAAGGCCCCCCTCATAAATCTCCCTAAATTAGTGTGTGTGTGTGTGCATGTGTGTGTGTGTGTGTGTGTGTGTGTGCATGTGTGTGTGTCCACGCTTAAACATATACTACAGGCAGGGAGACAGGTTACCATGAAAACAAGCCAGTCAGGCTCCTGGTTGAAGTGTCAGTGATGCATGGCGGAAAGGGCGAAAGAAAGAGTTAGAGAGAAAAAGAAAGAAAATGAGAGAGGAATCACAAGGGGAAGAAAAGAAAATACACAAAACAGGGGTTGGGAAATATATTTGATTTTCCGTCAGAGCCAGACTTCGCCTCTAGGTTTGTCTCCTATTCATCACTCCTTTCCTTCCCGTCGTAACATTATATTTGCGTACAAATATTTACACTTCATTTGAACCTGCCTCCGACTTGATGAGGATCGATTTACGGAACAAATCTTAACGCTTAACTGCAGAAAGTGCCGGGGTCTTCCATTCCTCTATACCTGTCTGGATTAGTTCAACATGTCCCACGGTGGTAGCAGGCGCGGGGAAGTGCTGTTGTGTCACTTAGTTAACCCCCGAGACAAATGGCTCCCCTCTGGAGCACAGTGAATTACACACCTCATGAAGCATATTAGGAGCCAGACACAGAGCTTTTCTTGGGGAGATGATCTGTGCGGCAGAAATGGATGGAGGGCGAGGAAGAGGAGAAGGCTGAGTTATGGCATCGTCAACCACTGCCATTTTTACAGCGTGCGGTGGGGAGAGGAGGGGCGGAGAGCAAAGAAATGAGGCGATGTAAAGCACAACGTGAAACGAAAAGGCTGAAATGATAAATAAAATAGAGCGACGGAGGAAGACAAAAGCACAGAGCGTTAAAGTTAACCATGTTGGATTGTACAAGGAAACTACTCTTTACCTCATTTGTGGCTAATGCAGGGAAATTATTAGAAAATATAAGAGAATTGTCCCTCGGAGGCTTCCTTGCTGTTTGCTAATCACATAGACAATCTTTATCACTGCAGTAATAATATTTAGATGCTACAGGGATTACTTAAAAGTTGTGTTATAATTGCTTTCCTTGTTTTGTTTTTTTTTTATGGACAGGGGGTGATTTTGTGTTTAATTGCTCCGAAGTGACAAATAATGCCCGTTACGATATGATGAAAGTGTGAGATCATTAAATTACCACGGCGACCGGCTGCATGTTTTTATTCGCTCGCCTTTTTTTTTTCTCGCCCATTACAAATGTACGCCACGAGGCTGCGAGAGGCCAAGCAGTTATTTACACAAATTCACTTCCACAGCCATTCCCGGATTTGGGGGGGGGGGGGGGGGGGGGGGGGGGGTAATTACGTGAGAGCAAAATGGTTTTATTTCATTTAATCCGGTCGCTGCTGCAATTTGCGTTGGTATAATATTTGTAGCTGTGGAGTTTGCTCCGTAAAACAGCTGGAAACCGGCAAGAGTCGCATATACAAGGAAAAGAAGGCAGAGGAGGCAGCGGAGAATCAATGTGAGAATCAATCCGGGGACAGTGTTGTCGATAGACTGAAAGTGGATGTTTTGAAGCGTCATATGCAGAGTTGAGCCAAGATGTTTGAAAAACTGAGGTTTGTTTGAATACATCTCACGACATAATGATCTACATGTCTAATTTAAAGACAGTGGCTCTAAAAACAAGATGTCACAATCAATATCTATATTGATTGCTTGATTTATAATATTTGTGTGATTTCTAGAAAGTAAACAGTTGCTCCTGAGGTCGTAAAATTGCTGAAGAATCCCAGAATCTTCAGCGTATATACGGACCTGACCTCATTGATGATCATACAGTAAATAATTCATTATAGAAATTAATGAATTATGGCATTGGCAACTGAAATTATTTCCAGTTTCTTTAAAAAACTGGATTGAAGGGAATATCTGTGCAGTTATACAGAGCAGTGGGCACCTCAACTGCAGCTGCAGTGGCCAGGGGGCACATGAAAAGAGTGTGGGGTAGTTGTTAATATATGCAAAAAGATGTGTTTAGGAGAATAATAAAGAAGAAATTATGTCCAGGATCATGATTAACATCCACACATAGGATTACAAAGTGGTGTGTTGCAGCTCTTTTGATTATTTTCTTCAAATCACAATATCCTTTAAGCTAAAAGCTAGAATCAGTCCAGAGATTTCCATGAAGGAAGTGAGCCAGGAAGTATAGAAATATGGAATAGTGAAGGTTAAACAATATGAATGTTCATATAAAGCTAATGGATAGTTAGTAGAAACAGCTCGTGTCACAGGGAGATGAGGGTATATGTGACGAAAACAGATTAGATTAGCTTTTTGATTGATTAAAAAACATGATAATAGGGAGCTGATGAAGAGAATTACAGGCGATTGTCATCTTTCTGTCCATATTTACTGGTCAGCTGTCAATCCGATTATCCATAAATCCCCATGGTAATCTCTCTGCACTTGCACATCAACACGCACACCCGCACAAGCCGCCCCCCCCCCACTCCCCCAAAACCACCACCGCCACCACCACCACGCTCTGTCGAGCCATGTTAATGTAGGAAATGACTCCAGTCCTCGCTCCTGGGGAGATGAGACAGGACACCGAAGAATCAACATGCCGCAGTTTTGTAACGTTTCCGTGCGGCTGACTCCAGACACCTTTAAGTCGTGTAAATAATGAATCAGATGATCCACGCATGCAGGAGATCGAGGGGACACGCTGACATATGGCACAGTGGAGGAGATGTGCTGACTTTCTCTCTTCTTCCTCCTCTTTTTCCTCTCCTCAATATCTCACTTGTCCCCCTTACCATCACCTCCTCCTTTCTGCCTCTCCAAACTCTAATATTTAACCTCCTGATTTGGTCACCCCTGACTCCGGCGACCCCAACTTTCCTCCCTCCACTTATCCATCATACATCCATCATGGATACCTCAGAGGAGAAGGAGAGGGACAGCTGGGGGAAAGAGCAGAGTCGATGAATTAAACAGGAGGCTCAGCGAGGAAGGTGGAGTGTATGTCGGACAAGTGGATGTAGTCCACAGCTGTCTGCGAGGCTGCTCCCTGACCTCGAGGAGATAAGAAAGTTGGGAGACCCTCAGCCTGTGGGGTCCGACAGCCCCTGGAAAAAAAGAAAAAAGAAAAGAAAAAAGGAGAAAAAACTCCATCTCTCTGCTTCATGAATTATTGAGATATTGGCCTACAGCTTCTAAAATATACAGGAGGATGGTCTGTCTCTGCTTTCCGATTTCACATGCTCTCCACCTTCTGTCTATCTTTCTATCACTTTCTCCTATCGCTTTCCTTCCCTCTTTTCACCCTCCCTCCCTCAGATTGAGCCTCTTGCGCCAGCGAGATCGTAAATCAGAACACAAACAAAGCTGAGTGAAGAAAAAAGAAAAAGAAAGCACCAGAGAAAGACAGTTTGTTATTCACATCATAAGAGGCTTTTTCTTCTCCTAGTCGGAGAGGAGCGTCTACCACTAACCAGCTGTCATGCATTTAAAAGTTGTCAGGGATAAATTCACGAGTTCTTGTGTTACATCAGATGCTTGTAATGCGCTCAGCAGTGGGCCGGCCCTTGAAATGAGACACAACTCCTGGTCCGTCCATTTATCTTCTCTCTTTCTTTTTTCAACCCCCTGGATGAAGCAATTGTCCAATTGTCCTGCTTACTGTGTTTCTCTTGACATCTCTCTGTGTGTGTGTGTGTGTGTGTGTGTGTGTGTGTGTGTGTGTGTGTGAGATGCGTCCGCTCGTGCATGATTATATCTGAGGCAGTTGGCTCTGAAACGCGCTGGCCAGTGCAAGAATCGCAGCCATAACAAATGAACAGAGGGGGGAGAAAAATAAGACATATGAAAGAAAAGCTGAGCAAAGGGGTGATTCTCTCTGTGGCTGCCGGAGATCTGTATTGTAAGCAGTTTCAGCTGTCAGCACTTCTTTGAGCTACCTCAAAGAGGGGGAGGAGGAGGGGGGAGAGGGAAGAGGGAGGGGGGGGCAGGAAATGTTGTAGTTTTACCCCCCCCCCCCCCCCATTTTTTCTTTCCTTTTTCTTTTTGAGGGTTCCTGTTTATTTGTACACGGCCCTGTTTATTTTCGCGGTTTATTTGATTTAGTTTATTTTCTTCTTTTTTTTCCAGACAGTGCAGGGGTTGGTGAGGTGGTTTGAAGAGATGTACACTACCCTGGTTACAGCGGTTTCACTCAGAGAAGAACTTGTCGGGCTCCGAGCCTCGGGGCGGGGCCAGGGAATAGATTGTCAGCCGTAACCCTTTTTTGCTGCTTTTCAGGCCTCCGGTGCACCCCACCACCACCGCCCTATACCCCCACCACGCACACACACACTCCCCCACCATTACTCCCCTGACCCTCCCTCCCTCCCTCATTAAGTATTGATGCGGGTAGCCATACTTGCCATCTCAGCCTATTAATAATGCATGGCAGGTGCTGTTGATGTGGTCTCTCGCACTGAGATTGAGGGAGGCAGGGGATGGCAACGCCGCGCTGCTGCTGCTGCTGCGTGGTCGCTGTAAAGCGCAACCTCCGTCGCACGCGGCTCTGTAGCTCGCAGGAGGGTGGGGTTGGGTGGTGGTGGGGGGGTCCTGCGTCTAACCCTGCGCGAGTTTATGGTCCAGCTGTGACAGCAGCTCAGGAGATGGATATGTACAAGGTAGCATCTCACTCAATATCCCCGGAGCTGTTTTTACACAGAAAACCGCCTTCGTCATAAACCACTGATGGATGAGGACGGTGTTGCGTACGAGCCTCGTCTGCCACGGCTGCTTTATTTATTTGTTTTATTTGTGTTTTATTGTGGCGGCTCACACTGTACTTTCACTGGTAGACAAATGCTCTGTTCAGTTGCTCATCTGTTTCTCTCTTTCTCTTTGTGTGTGTGTGTGTGTGTGTGTGCAGGTTCTTCCTCAAGTTCTTCCTGAAGTGTAACCAGAACTGCCTGAAGAATGCAGGGAACCCTCGGGACATGAGGCGTTTTCAGGTGCGAGGCAACCGTCTGTGCGCACACAGTGCATAATGGGCCCACAGTGGAACATATAGTGGAAAATGAATTGGATCTGCTGTATAAGACACATACTGTACAGAGGGGCTGAGCTCAACCTCCAGCTTGCAGGGCCACACTGACAAGTCTCTACTGCAGAAAGTACCTTCAGTTTGTCCAAAAAGTTTCTGCATTAGTTGCAAGGTGCTGTAATGAAAGATTTAAGTAGCTAAAGGGATCTGAAAAGTTACAAAATCTAGAAACAATGATGCTAAATTTAAAACACGACCTGTTAACGCCCCCAAAATAGAAAGTCTTGATGCCCACTTATTTTCAACAGAGAACATCCACCAATGATTTGTATTCATCACCCACTCACTCACTCACTCACTGTATCAATCATCTGGATGCACCTTTAACATCTAAGTAGATCAAATGCTGCCACAGTTCCCATAACTCTAATAATAATAATAATAATAACAACAAATAACATTATTTATGCGGCACTTCTCAAAACAAAGTGCTTTATAAATTAAAAATGTGATAAAATATGACAGGCGATGAAATCTGTCAATAAGACAAGATATAATACAGGATTAAAAACAAGTAAGATAATATAAGATATATAAATAATTATAACAACACTGGATCAAATGACAATATCAAATGTGAAAGGGTGAACCCGTAGCGATGAAGCCAAAGAGGATATGTGGATTATTTAGCACAACAATTCAGAACAAGATACAAACTCCCATACCCCTGTGAGAATTATTGTTTTTGAATTGTCTGGCTCTCATTTCTGTGTTTTCCCTCTTTCCTCAGGTGGTCGTGTCGACTACGGTGAGCGTGGAGGGTCACGTCCTGGCCGTCTCCGACAACATGTTTGTGCACAACAACTCCAAACACGGCCGCCGGGCCCGGAGACTGGACCCGTCGGAAGGAACGCCGTCCTACCTGGAGCATGGTATTAAAAAAACAAGAGCAAAACACCCAGGCTCTCAAGTCTCCCAACCGTGCAGCTTTTCTTTGTCTTCCATCACTTTCTCTTTCTCTCTGTTCACCCCCCCCCCCCCCCCCTTACCCCCCTCACCCCCTTTCTGTCTGGCTCCCGACTCAACCCCTCTGTCTCCACTACCCTTCTCAAAGCTGCCCTCCTGCTTTCTTTCTTATCTCTCCCCCCTGCTTCCTCTCCCGGATTCTCACTTTCCCCTCTCTTGTAGGGTTTCTGACTCGTGCTTAGAGAGGAGAGAGTGGTAGCGAGCGAGTCTCTCGTCTCTCCCTTGTGGCTTGCTCCCCTCAGGTCCCTGCCTCTGGGCCCTCTACTCTGCCTCGCATAAGCACTATGTGTCTTATGAGGTCTGTTCTGCTTAAAGCCAACACTGGCTTTATTTCCTCGGAGACCTGCTTTTATCCCCCAGCCCTCCGTCACTCCCCATCCCTCAGGTTTTCAAACACACCCATGCACACACACACATAAAAATGTCCATGCACACACACACATGCACACCCCTCTGCACGCACAGTCAGACCCAAACCTTTAATACTTCATAATGACATGTGCACATGATTTAGGAGCCCGCACTGATTCCCAAGTCCCTAATCCAGTTATTTTCTCATTTCGATTTCCCAGACATTGAATAAGAGAAACATATTTTTTTCTCTTTGAGGAGAGTCAACCTCAGGGATGATAATGACAAAAAAACTAAGAAGGGATTTACATGATGGCCTACAGTAGATTGCATTAAGATTGAATGTTATGGTTAAGTCTTTCTAATGACTATCCTCCAGAGGTAGGTGGACCAATTGTCCCTGCGACTGGTCTCGCAGACGATTAGGAAAGTTCACAAAGACGAGACATATTGGAGACGTCAGCGAGACTTGGATCTTTACACCGAGAGAGGAGTGCTCGCAGTACACTAACAGATGTTCCCTGTGTCGGAGAGATTTGTTGGGGAATTTCCTCTTCTCTGATTTTCTATTCTCCTGATGACGGGGGGTTGGGGGGGTTAGACAGAGGAACAACAGGAGCAAGAGAACGAGACGCAGTGGGTGGAGATGAGAGGACGGGGTGAAAGTGCACAAAGAGAAGACGAAATGACCGGAAAGATGACAGAAGTTTCTTTTTTTGTTTTTTTCTCCCCCCCCTCTTCCATTCCCTTCTCTCTCTGGTGTGTGTTGAGTTTGTGTGTGGGATACAAAACTTTGGGGGCCCATTTCAGGCGGTAATAGATGAGCGGCGCATAGATCTGAACAGATGGCGGTGAGGAACACCCCAAAGTATAATCCTATCACATGGATTCACGTTCCACCATCTGGTTAATCCACACACACACACACACACGCATAAACACACACATCCACACATGCACATGGAGCGCACATAATATCAGCGGCTGTGAAAAGGAGGCATCTTAGGCCATGATTACGGCCACAGATTGCTGCTCGGTGAACGTTGATCTCTGCAGGCGTATCGGGGGGCTAAATATCATTCCAGCTTGTTGGGGAGGATCAACAGAACAGGGAGTCAGGCAAAGAGCAAAGGCGAGGCTGCAGGGGGAAAAAAGTCAGCCTAGTCTAAAGTGGATTATGCCGCTTTACAGAATTACAGCATGTCTGACAAGCTGCATATCTGTTAAGGAGAGGAGCTTTAGCTTGTATAAACATGTATTTTCCCCAATGCTGCTCTTTTCTTCAATCACAACCGTAATCTTCAAGTCCATAATACCAGCAGATAAGGACAAAAAGCACATTGAATGCTCGTTATTGAAAATGCGGGGTTTATTGTTGTTGTTCCATGTACTTTGTCCGATAAGATATGAAGAATATGCTCCAAGAGAAAACACTGAAAGCTTACAAAACGCATTACAAGTATACCAGGCAGGAGGCGAACACATGGCCTGGTGTGGTCACGTCGTCAGTGGCCGTGGCGCCCGATAGAGCTACACGGATATATATATGGAGCAGACAGCTGAGCAGGAGCTAAGTGTTTGCTTAATGAAGGCGGAGTATTCAGAGGGCAGAGCGACTGTTGGCTGGGCTCTGCTCCCCGGTCGCGTGGCCTTTGATCAGACACTCAGCACACCTGACATTTACACGCCCGCACGCTTTGCCACGTGTCATAAAACAAGCGCAGCGCCGCCGCCCTCACATACAGGGCAGGGGTGATGTTTAATAACGGGGTGCGTATAATCACTCTGATTAGTATTCCTCGCCCGGCCCCCGACCCCTGGGAGGGAGGAGAGAGGTGATCTGTGTGTGTCAGTGTGTGTGTGTGAGAGAGATAGAGATGGAACGAAGAGGTGGGGACTGTACATGCTGCCGATAGCGAAGACCTTTATAGGCTGTCATTAGGGTTGTTAACGTCTAATCTATTTTGTCTGTGAATCCCTCAGCAACCCCCAGCATCAAAGCCATCAGCCCCAGTGAAGGCTGGACCACAGGGGGCGCCACAGTCATCATCATCGGGGACAACTTCTTCGACGGCCTGCAGGTCATCTTCGGAACCATGCTGGTCTGGAGCGAGGTCAGTCACCATCTGGTCACCTGGAGAGACCGTGTGCATATGTGTGCACCCTCAACACATTTTGAAATATTAAAAAGGCCTTCCGCTGCACTGCAAAGCAATGGTTCCCAATGGTTTTGTGGCTATGGGCCAGTTTATTATGAAGCAATCTCCACTTGCAAAGGAGCACTGGTGTGGGCAAAACAAAGAGTTTTTTTTTCTCCTCCTCAGATTTTGATTGGAATGATTTGAATACCTGGTGAAAGTATAGCTGCTTTCAGACCAAACATTTTTCCTGGAATGATCCAGAGTATGTGAGAAAGCAAGTATCCATGTCAGCTGCTTCAGACACTTTCAGCTTCCTGCCACCCCAACCTGTGTTTGTGTGAGCCCATGTGAGAAAAGAGCAGGAAAAGCATGTCGACGTGTGACAATGTCAGGACCTATCAGTCCTATCTGAAAACAGCTTGTTTCTCCAAGAGATAAGAAAACGCTAAAGCAATCCCTCAGGTTTGTAGCTATACAGCTGTAAAGCAAGTATCTAAATGAGCCGTCCAACAGATCATTTAGAGATTTTTATTCAGGGTTTATCAAAGTTTATTATTTCAAGTCAAGTGTGAATGCTAAACACAGCTGCTCAACTGTGAGAACAATGTAACCTGGATTGTGCATCATTGTAAACTCCAGATTCCCCAAATCTCAAAAGACAAAAATAAGAGATTAGATAAGAGAGATAAGAGATGCTGTTATACTCTATCTGTTAACATTTTACAAACTAATATTGCAATGTGGCAACTCAAATGATAATCAATAAATGAATTAATTAATCAAAAATGAATAACATCTACATGAGCCAATGTGAGAACAGTTTTACAATAAGAGCAGCAGCCTGGGTTCTCATTCCTCTCCCTGTCATATCTCTGCTCAGCTCTCTTCCTGTCTTTTATTATGTTCCTATCTGCCTCATTGGAGTATGTGCACACCCTACAGTATGAATCTCTTTGTACGGAGCATCTGCCACATGACTAAAATGTAAATGCAGTGTATGTGTGAAATTGAAGGTCAGCGTGCGGCGCAGCTAAACAGCTTTCTCTTTAGTAAAGAAATAATTCTATAAAAAGCTCCTATATTATCTCGCTGAGAGGTGAGCGGGGCCAAACAATAGCAGAATGAAAGCCTGGCTAAGTGAGCAATGAAAGGGACAGTTAGATCTACACACACACGCGTGCACATGCACACACACACACACACGTTACTGGCAGCAGCATTGATAGCTTTTGAGCGCTGCTAGCTTTGAGTGCTAGTTCACTGTAGCGTGCTGAAAGCGAGCACTCGTTGAGGTCTCATCTCTGTTTTGTCTTGTTACCGTTTTCCTTCAAAGACCCTTCAGCGTGCACAAACACACATGCATGCGTGGTGAGTGGGCTCATCAACCACACTAAGTGAGCGTGTTTCAGACACAGTGGCGCTTTAATGTGGCTAACGGCGGCGGGACAGCCTCAGCTGACAGAGACAGAGACAGGGGCAGAGTCGGGGCCTATTATACGTTTACTTATACTTTGTAACAGACGTATGCAGAGGAAGGTGTGTGTTTTATTCATAAACACATAACTGCTTTTGAACCCCCTCCTACCGACTCCGTGTCAGCATTGATAACCATCCCGAGCCTCACAGTGACATTGCCTTGGGCTATGCAGCCACCTGAGGGCTTTGGCGCTAACGCACCCTTTTCAGGCTGATTATACAAAGAAAGAAAGTCAAAAAGCAGCGGAGGAAAGGTCCGGGGCGAGCCGATAACAGTCCCTAGAGCCTGTGTTTAGATGTGGAGTTTCATTGCATTAATCTCTGTGCCCTCTCTGCCTCTCTCTCTCTCTCTCCCTCTCTCTCTCTTTCTCCGTATAGCTGATCACCCCCCATGCCATTCGTGTGCAGACTCCACCCAGACACATCCCCGGGGTGGTGGAGGTCACGCTGTCCTACAAATCCAAACAGTTCTGCAAAGGCACACCTGGACGCTTCATCTACACAGGTATGTTCTATTCTGTATACTCTAACGTATACTCTGAACTCTACTTTGCAATGTGTAATCATGTTATCAAAAGCTGTTACGAAACCCATATCTACCAATTTGCCATCTGACAATAATCCATCTTTACCAATGAAATCCTGGATTATAAAAACGACAACATATACATTTTGAATAGTTTAAAGAAAAGCTGCAATCACAAGCAAACCCTGCAACTAGTGGCTTTGAAGTGTAACTTCCCCCTAAGTTTTGGATGAATAAAAAAAAAATACATGCCTAGTTATTAACACACACACACACACACACACACACATGACCGATTAACGTGGTAGTTATCATTGTTATCTACCTTGTCTGGCTATGAGCTGTACAACTCCAGTAGCAGCACACACACTTTCTAACAGAAATTTTATATGAAGTAGAAGTTTTACGTGTGTTTGCCTGTGTGTGTGTATGCGTGTGTGTGTGTGTGTGTGTGTGTAGATTTGGCATGATTACATGTGACTTTAAAACCAGCATAAAAGGGTGACATCAAAGAGCTAAAAAAATGTAAGTGCGTGCAATATTTGCAACATCATGCCAAAAGAAGGTACATCGTAATTTTCTTCACTGTTTCTGGAGAAAAATGTACATGCTAAGCAATAACTGGACTCGATAATTCAGTGAAACAACGACCACTGATGAGGGGAGGAAAAGTGTTTGCTCTCTTTTATGAAGCAGGTGAAGGTCAGAGGGCGGTTTAACCTTTTGATTAGTGGGATTATTGAGATTTAACCCTGTCAAAGACGTGATTCAGAAAGGAAGAGGTCCGCGCGGAGAGAGTCCGATATTTTTCTGGAGCGCAGTGGCACGAATAGCTCCAGTGTTACATCAGACCATATCGGCGCAGAGTTATAGCCATGCCACGGAAAGAGCGGCAGGGAGAGTGAATGTGAAGCGGTGATTAACCAGTGCGAGGCCACAGGTCCCAGGGGAGACTGTGAATCACATAAATCTGTCTGTAATCTCAACCACTGATAGACTTAGGCTATAAGCTCCGGATGGAATTGCCAACATTTGACAAAATCACAATTGAGAGAGAGAGTGTGTGTGCGCTTGTATCACCGACATGTTTTTTTTTTTTTGCATGTTGTGTGTGTCCTAATTACTGTGCATGGACAAACTCCATGTCCATGCGTCACAATTATGACTCTGTGTTTGTGCACTTATGGGAAAGCCTGTGATAGGCTGCCTGTGTTTGTTCTTTACATATGCGTAAATTTACCCATGAGCCCACTCCTGCATGTTGACAAGTAACTGCATTACTGAGGCAGAGGGCAGATGGGTGGGCAGCCTTTGCCATGCCAGAGCTGTCCGACAGCCAGCGCTCTGCCAAACTCGTAGAGCTGTGTGTGTTTTAGTGTGTGTGCCGCGCTCTAAATGTGCCAGACATGTGGGAACCGTATGCATAATGGCCCTATCTCTTCTCAGCCCCTTCCACTCTTTCACCTTGTCACATCCACTTATTCAAAACTTGGTTCTTTGAACGAATTCATCCCGTCCTCTCTCTCCGGCTCCTGTGGAGGCTCATAGAAGAATCTCAACAGGTGAGAAGTAGCAAGAGGTCATCCACTGGGGGCTGAACGCACTGTGATGCTGCTTGCCAAGCCCTGGCACCCTCACAGTGACACAGTCAACCGTGTCGAGGCATAGATCCCAGTTTTACCCTTCACACACCTCACTCCAGCCACTGCTCTGCACCCTCAGCGGGTATTTGTACCTCTCCTACATGGAGCTTCCTTATCAGCTCTTTTTAAAAATATTACCTCCTCATATTTGGCGTCATGAACGCTGAGGCAGAAAGCAACGTGAGCACGAGCAGAGCGTTTGGACGGGAAATGCAATTGACGAGAGTGGTAGAGACGAAGAGGTAGACGAGAAAGAGGGGAGCGGAGAAAGATGGAGGGATGGAGGATTACCATGGGCCATGTTGCCCTCCTGGGTCTGTTTGGCACCAGTTTGCGCCCAGTTGCCAGTGGGTACTAATCATGGAGGATTGGCAGCGCCGCGTGGCAGCTGGCAGCTCGCACACAAACACACACACACACACATCGACACAGCCCCACGCTCACACACATACGCGCGCATGCGCTCCTACATTACATGTGCACACAGCATCATACACACACACACATGCGCACACTCAATTGCATTGGGGACAGCTGGCATTGCTAATCAACTTCTGCTGAGGAGAGGAAAGCGAGCAGCTCACAGACCTAATTAAGTCAACACATACCCAATACTGCTGCTACTGCTACTTTGCAAACATACCCGACACACACACAGACACACATAAACACACACACACATACACAACACCCATCTATAGGTTAACTCTCCCTCCCCCCATGTGATCATTGATACTCCACAACCAGCCATTGTTGAATGGAGAAAAAAAATCTGCTGTATAGTTGAGGACAGAGGAGACGAGCAGGCGACTTTGGGTGCAGAGGAGATTTCGGAGAGGAGCTATTACAGTAATGTGTCCTCTGTCGTCTCTGAGGACTCCTCTGCTATTAGACTTCAGAAAGCTCCAATTAGACTCATCAAAGGCAATTAAGCTCTCCACTGATAAGAATAAAAGAATGTTGTTTTTTTTCATTCACTGCTCTTCCTCTATCTTTTTTATCCCCTTATCCCCCTTCTGTTCCTCTCTCTGCCCTCTGCCTTATACCCACCTCTGGGGGCTTACAACTCTCCCTAATCTCCCCCCTCTCTCTCTCTCTCTCTCTCTCTCTCTCTCTCTCTCGCTCGCTCTCTCTTGCTCTTTCTCTGTGTCTCATTATCACCCCCCCACCTCCTCCCCCAGATGCATCTCGATGTTTGGTTGTGTATCACCGTTTACTGGATTGCTGTCTTTGTAGCATTCATCAGAGAAGCTCTCCCTTTTCTTTTCTCCATGCAATATAGAGTGATAATACTCTCTGTCACTAGGACCCGTGTGTGTGTGACACGGGGGATACTGGCCATAGATTGGGGGGCTGCTGATGAATCGCCCTTGTCGTTCAAAAGGCAATCCCTCCCTCCTCAGTATGCAGCCTTGTCTCCTTAGTGCTTCCGCCACAGCCTCTGCTGATATTAAAAGGCTCTGCTGGCTCACATTAAGGCCGGCACTGCGCACGCCGACGAGCATCCGCACGCGCGCACGCACAAACATTAGGGGTAGTTTTTCAGCCCTGAGTGCAGATTAGGTGTGTAGGAAACATCACTCAGTTGTGGCTGAGGAGAAGCAGGAGTGGCGGGGAGGGAAAAAGACAAAAGTCAAGAACAGAATTTAAACCAGTCAGGGAAGAAGCTGATATCTCTCTCCCTCCCTCTCTGTGTCTAAGGCTCAAATTAGTTTTAGGAGCAGAGGAAGGACTGTCAGTCACTTGCCTGTCATTTTATATACCACAGACCCTGGGGTGAAACACAGATAAAGCCACAGTAAGTGTTGTAAGCATGAACATGCTCAATAAAGTTAGGATTTATTTGATTTGGCTCTAATGGAGTGATGAGTCAGCTTGACACACACACACTAACACACACTCTGATCCTGAGCACTTTGAGGACAATTTTGTTGATATAATGACTCAAGTGCAATTTGTGTGATAATCAGCGAGAAAATCTGTCGCCTGCTTTGCTACAGATTTGAAACGATAACAATTGTTAACCTTAAATTTACAGACATGTCCTACAATCACGTGCACAAGTGATACACCTACACTCAGGCACGCAAATGCAGCGTGTAGTCATCTGGCAATAAAATCGGGGTGCAGCCGAGAGCTGGTCAATTACTCGTCCTGCTCCTATTTGTGAATGCTGGTTTTTATTGAGCTTGGGTGGAGGCCTGCAGTTGATTAAAACGGCCGGTCTCCAGCTGGAGACAGGGCCCGGCTCAGATAGCTGCACACGTTTACTGCACACAGCCTTAAACATGAGGAAATCCACACCTCTATTTGAGATTGAGATTAATTTTCTGCACCATGTGGCTTGTCTCCCCTCTTTAGCATCCTCCCTTCTTATTACAGCAGCATCTGCTCCATGATGATGATGTAAATGGATTTCGAATGTAGATTATTTTATACCCCCGCTGAAATGAGCAGTGTTCACCAGCGGGAATGATTTCAGTGTGTTTTCTTATATCTTAATCCAAGCGTACACTTTTCATCCATTATTTTAAAAGAATTTGCATTTTTCCCGTTTAGTATCCACGCTGTCAGGTATTGTTAACTGTCGACACGCACTTTTTTCGCAAGAGATAATTAGAGCTTAGATTGTAGTAGCATCCACACCTCCATTGATTTGTAGAATCTCTTTGTGACCCCCCCCCCCCCCCCCCCCCCCCCCCTCCATCCTCCATCCTCCATCCTCTTTCTCCTCCTCTCACAACCTCAGCCTCCTTTAGGAGCAAAAAGCTCTACTCATCTGTTTTCTGTATATGAATTTCCAGCCGTGCATTAGTCTCCCTGACATGTTCAAGCGATGCTTTATTTAGCTTGTCGGATTCTGCAAATAAACGCAATCTCGGGGTTTATGGAAAAATGGATAAAAATTAGATTGTATGGTATTGATCCAGATTGTGAGTAGTTGGTGCGTTTGTGTGTGTGTGTGTGTGTGTGTGTGTATGGTGGTTATGAGGAGGGGGGGTGGGGGGGGCAGCTCTCATCTGTGTGAAGGGAGGAGGGGGGGTGAAGCCGTAATTCAGGGCTATTGAACCCCCTGCCACTGGCGGCATCGATCGCCAGGCAGCGCTTATGAGATCACACCTGAGCACTGGAGACTGCAGAGGGGAGGGGAGAGGGGGGGGGGGCGAAAGGGAGGGATGTGAGGAGGGAGAGGGGAGACGAAGGAGAGAGAGCGAGAGGAAGACTGAGAGAAACAGAGGGTTGTGATATGATCAGCTCCTTACCCACTGTCTGAGGGCCTGTTAAGGTGTGAACATCAAGCCTCAGAGCCAATTACCTAACCCTGCAACTCCACTCCCACACAAACAGGCTCGGTGTTGTGACATAGGAGGAGAAGGAGAGTCGGCGTTACTGGACACTCGCTGTAGTTTCCCCTCCTCCTCCTCCTCCTCCTCCTCCTCTTTCTCCACCATAGCTTCTCCTCCTTTCCTGTGTTTCCAGGACGACTCCACCACTCTGACCTCTCAATTATCCCCCCCCACCATCACCATCACCCTCGACTCTTTACCCCCCCAAACACCCCCCCCCCCACACACACACACACACACACACACCCCTTTTACTCCTCCCCTGAAGCTCATACCTCGAGCACCCCTCCACCCTATAGCCACCCCCCCTCACCCGTTCATACACACTCCCCCTGCGGCTCTGTGGGTTATTATAGTGAAATATGAAGCGGTGTGGATTCTGGGCTTCATGAAATTTCCATGAGCATTGATCTGATCTGATGTGGGTGATTGCTAGGTGAATCCCTCCAGTCCAGGGCTGTTGCTCATCTATTCATTTATTTATGGCAGTTATGTTTTACTGGCTTTGATTTGCTCTTCTGGAGAGCGACAGCTAAGGATTATAAATATACCTGTATAGGAGAGTGTGCTTTGAATCCTGGAGTGTACCTGCACACCACTCCTCGTTCCAGGCGGGAGCGTTCTCTTTTTCTTTTTTTCCCCTCTTCTTCTCCTTCCAACAATAATTCCTATGGCGCCTTGTGAGATATCGAGCATAAATATAAGAGCATAAAATGCCAAGATAATCCCCAAAGAGACAGAGCCAGGTAGTTAGCGGTGTGCCTTGTCCCCCGCGTACACCTCCCCCTGGTTTATGGTCCTTGAAAATGAGCAGAGACAATATCACTTCCTCTCTCAATTACCAAAATTGTCTCTTTATTTGTAATATTGGTATCTGTGTATGTCTCCGGGTTTTCATGCTATTGTTCACTCGAGGCTCATTTGGCACATTGTGGAGAACTGATAAAAAATTCATCATGAAAACAAAAGCCGTTGAGACGAAAAGGGAGGATGTTGTCGGAACAATCCCCTCCTCAGACTGCAGGCCTAATCCAGGGCAAATCCTCCTTAAGGCTTTAGAGAGATCAGACAATAGGGAAGTAATGTCAAATATTTGTCCTCAGAAATAATTCATACTTTATTTGTTGCATGTGATCATCTCATTGTTTTGGCTTATTTTATCAGTGGACCAGCTGCCATATAATGTGTGTCGTTCTTCAGAAGTTGAGCCTCCTTCTGGCATCTCCGCTCCTACTCTCTCCCCTCTGCTCTGTCTGTTCCTCGAGCTTTTCACCTTTCCTTTCTTTCACTCTTATGGATTACTGGAACAGCCCGCTGGGAGAGCATGTCCAAATACCTTTGTGTTGCCAAAACAGGGCATCACCAATGCCTGCTCCCTTTGCTCCCTTTGTCGTTGGTGTGTTGGAGCGAGTGGCTCAGGAGGCGCCAGGGTGAAGTCACCAGAGGTCCAGCAGGACAGCTTGTACTCATAGCCTCTGGGGGCCCTTTTTCTGAGGGCCGCCTAGTCAGCCTGGCTGCTCAGATGTGAGGCGAGCGGGGCATCAGCCCTCAGGAAACGTCCAAGCTGCGACCCACAGGGGAAACAGACGGAGGGAACAGACACATACATGCGATCCTCATGCTTCATGGCTCCTTTTCTCTCACTGTTTTTTACACACGTGTACATGTAAAAAATCCAAGTCGTAGCCACATGCACCGTTCCGCAAAGTCTTAACAGAACTAAAGTCTTACGGGCTGCAGCCCAGTAAAGTTGTCATGACTGCCTTCCATGTATGTGTACTGACTCCCCCGGCAAAATACAAAGAAACTGAAGGGGGGTAAAAGACAGAGAGAGAGAGAGAGAGAGAGAGAGATAGTACACTAGAAATGAATTATGTGTAGAGAGCACTTATCCAACAATCCTCCTCTGAAGTGTTTGTACTATGAGCCTCAGATCTTCATTGTATTTATTCTAATGTTTAAATATTCATGGTAAATCTTCTCATATTCAATTACCGTAGCACGACCAGCATGCAGAGAGAGTGCTTTCTCCCTGCTGCCTGCATTATCTGACTCTGTGTGTGTGTGTGTGTGTGTGTGTGTGTGTGTGTGTGTGTGTGTGTGTGTGTGTGTGTGTGTGTGTGTGCGTGTGTGTGCGAGTGCAACTCTCTCTACGTGTGTGTGTGTTTAGCTTGTTCCCCGGAGCGATCAAGCCTTTGTTATATTGGAACCAGGCTCTGTAATTGCTTATATTAGTCGCTGATCAACGCAAGACCACAAGACACACACACACACACACACATGCACGCCCGATTCCCTGACAGTCTTTTTATTAACCACCAAAGCAGGCGACAGAGAGAGATTCATTACATCACAGGCAAACAAAGACACACACCAGACTTAATAGAGAACACCCACATTTGCAGCGTGTAAAACCGCGCTTAATTCAGTCATTTTCTGCCGTCAGTCGATTCTCCTGCTTTATCTCTCGGTTGCTCTTGAACATTAGGTCTTTTCATTATTAAGAATCAAGCATTAAACACGTTTTTTCCCCGTCTCTTTTCCCCCCTCACCATCCGGATCGTGCTTAGCGCTGAACGAGCCAACTATAGACTACGGCTTCCAGAGGTTACAGAAGGTCATCCCCAGACACCCCGGAGACCAAGAGAGATTACCCAAGGTACAGTGCCGCCGCTCCTCCTCATGTGTCAGTAGCCGTGCTAGTTGCCACATGCACTCATTTTATAGGAATTTGTCTTGGTAACACTGGTGCAGAGACATATTGACAACTTCTAGGGTTTCATAGCATATATGGATACACATGGCACAAGGGCAGTATGACCTCACGTACAGAGGGATGATTGTGTGTTACGGACAGTGGGCTATACATGACACTATGCAGCGTGCACATAAACATTTTATCATATGTTCATGGTCATTTTCTGCTCAAACAAACACTGTATTTGAGCAGCGAACGCACAAACAACTCTATTCATCCTTCCACTGAGTATAAGGTCATTTAGACTGGCAAAGTGGGAGAGAGGAAAGGGATAGATGGAGGGAGGAAAAAGAGGGAGGGAGAGGGGGAGGAAAGGAAAGGAGGTTGAGGGGAGAGAGGAAGAGAGAGGCAGAAGCAGGTTAGGTGATCCATCATAGCTGTCCAGTCTTACCTCCTGCTGGGTCAGTGGATCGAAGTCAACCCCGGGTGGACTTTATTACTTCCAGCACACACACACACACACACATATGCACACACATACACAGAAAGGCACATACACACTCCTCCATGCCTCTGCGTGCACACACACACACACAGTGCTCTGAAGTCACCATGAGGCAGAGATGGAGAGCCCAGGTAGATGCAGAAGGAAGATAGAGAAATCACTTGTCCTCTCTGTGTGTCATGCCTGGTGGACACAAGACTTGTCCTGGTGAGTTCTGGTCTTTAGCCTATCAACCCCCTGTATCTCTCTAAATATCTTTGTATCTATCCATCTCCTCTCTCCTCCTCTTCCTCCCTTTCCTCGCCGGTGTCTCTGTCTCTTCTAAATGAACAGCGGTAGCTGGCAGGCCCAGTTGTTCATTTCAGCTCTATTGATTTGTGCCTTTATTGAGGTAATAACAGTTTGTTGACCACACTTCTCTCAACCGTTGGCCTCAATCATTACAGAGAGGGGCACACACTGGCAACTTCTCAAGAAAAAAAAGCGTCCGTTCACGGCTACCTTGGCAAAGTCCCTTTGTGGCCGGCTGGCTGCTCTTCAGTCAATTTTTAATCGAGATGGGATTGATTGGGAATATAATGTATTCACGTCCAGTGGCACCTTTTGCAAGGGGATTCTTAATGAACCCACAGCAGGAAACAAGCAGGATATCTGCAAGGGCCTGTTCTATCTCTGTATGTTACGGTAATGATCCGGTGTCCAGCTGAAAACAGCCCCATACTGTGCTCTAGCTGATAGTCACAGTGAGGAGGGAGTGCTGGGCAGCCAGACTCGCAGGGTGTTTAGCCGAGGCTGCGGTGAAGCTGGGGGTCTGGGGCCAGCTAATGAGTGACCGCCCTGCCAGACGAGGCCAGGCGCTGCTCTGGATCAGGTTCCCTTTCCTGTTGACGTCTCTGTGGGCCTGACTTTTACGGGAAGAGACCCTGCGCCCAGGAAATGGTCTCCCCTAACAGCAACAGAGCCAGGGAGGCAGTGCGGCGCTAACCACATTTATCTGTTTATCAGAACGACTCTGGAGCAATTCCTAATCGTGTTTAGCTACTGGACAGATCCCTTCGCTAACGAGAGGCTGATAGGTACAGACAGGGCACAGGGACCACTAGAGAGTGATTAATAGAGAGCAAAGAGGATAGAAGAGGAGAAGAAGAAGAGGGAGATGAGAGAAAGAAGTGCGGAGGCGCAGGTGAAGAGGAGGAGGTGCACAGACAGTGTAGGCCCTGAGGACAATTTGTTTTTTAGATGAGGTAACTGATGCTCCTCGTGTCCTCCCTGAACACCGTTCCACCCCAGCTGGGGATCTGTTTGTGTCCCGTCGCCTCACACGTTCCTCATTTCCAACTCCTCCTCTCTCTCATCCTCCTCCCCCCTGCTCCTTCCCTCCCCACCCTCCCCTCATCCATCCATCCATCTATCTAGCAATCCCTGGGAGGCATGGGACGTCGAGGAAAAAGCAAGAGAGGAGGAAGCGAGGAGCAGAGCATACATACTAAAGAACCACTTACCTACCTAGGGCCTCTACATCTCTCAATCACCTCGAGCGGGCCTCCTCTCTGCTCTCCCCCCTTTCCGTCCCCCCCTTCCCCGTTCCTGCCACCCCCTCTCCTGCTTCCCCCAGATAGTGCTAGTAATGGGAGGTTAACACAGAGGCAGCGCTCCCATTATTGAGTGAATTTAGCACCTCGGACAGCGCTCTGCAATCTTTATTGCTTTGCTGACCCTCTCGTCATGTCCTGGCTGTGCTCGACAGGCTCCACATGTGCACGGCTGTGTGTGCGGGCGCGTGTGTGTATGATATGAGGTCTGATTGAAAGGCGGTGTGTCACGGAACAGAGAGCACACATGCTCCAGGGCTTGTTCACAGCGAGGGATACACTCAGGAGGTTACAGCGCACAGCGTGTGTGTGTGTGTGCGCGTGCGCGAGTGGAAGGGGAAGGAGGGAGAGAAAGAAACGATGGGGAAGGCTGGGGGGGGGGAGAGGGGGCTGCAATTTTCTGGTTGTCGCGCCTCCAGCATATATCCTGGCCCCGGCACATTAACTTTTAAAAAGGGTTTCGTAGGGCTGTAGGTGTCTACATCACACGCGCACATATAACGACTGCCTGGAGTCACACACTCATACACTCAGGGAGAGAGGAAAAGAATAGAGACAGCGCGGGGAGAGAAAAGAGGGTAAGCGGTAGAAAATGAGCGCCGAGGAGCAGCAACACCGTGTTAGGATAAATGTTTGATGTGGGAAATTCCACTTGGCGGTTTTCATCCGAGCAATGATGTTCTACATTTATCACACAAAGTGGATGCAGGACTATTCACTCGGATCATTACCGGGGTTAATACGGGGCAGGAGACGGGTGTGTCCCGGCTGACGAGGGGAGTTGTATAGCCGTCAACCTGATGATATGTTGTGTTAAATGAGATTGATGCGTGATCATGTGCGTTGGATTCATGATCCGGCGCTGACAGGTGGGAGGGGAAGACGTAGAAGATGGTTGACTGATAGAGAGATATAGGCTCATGTTTTATTCACAGATAAGCGTATCTTCCCTCTGCTCTCCCAAACTGCCCCAGCGAGTAACAAAGTGCCGGGACAGGCCCATTTCTCTTCCTCTCTCTCTCTCTCTCTCTCTCTCTCCTTCCTCTGGTTGCCTCCATCCTCCCTATCACACTCTGTTCTGCATTCACAGCATAATGCAAGAAGGGAAATGTAATAAAAGTGACTGAACTCTTTGAGCTGTCACACGCGTGATCAATCTCCTTTGTCTTCCTTTGCTTGATTGTAGGAGGTGATCCTAAAGAGAGCAGCGGACCTGGTGGAGGCCTTGTACGGCATGCCTCACAATAACCAGGTAAAGGCACACACACACACACACACAAATTAAAGCCAAGCATGTAGACGAGCCTCGATGTGTTTTCTCAGATTAAATTATGTTTGTGGTTAGGACCACTGGCAGCTTCAAAAGCGGTGTCTCCGCCGGCCCCGCAGCTCCCCGCTGTGTTTTCACACAAGATCTGGGAACCACAAACACACACATGGGAATTTGTCGGTTCTTTTATCAGCTGATATTCTGAGGAGGAAGGGAGGAGAAGTGCAGTGAAAAACTAAATGCAGAGGGAGGCGAGGAGGAGAGCAGGGAAGGTAGAGGTGGGGCTCCAGAGGAGGAGAGGAAACAAAAATGAAGGAGGAAGAGAGGAAGAGGCAGGCTGTAGATTTGATGAGACTGTTAATGAGCCTTTCCTCCATTTACTGGAACCAATCCCACCACTCCCTGTGACCACTGATAAAAACCACTCAGCCTGCTGCGAGTTTACATGAGCAATATCTGGAGCAGGGATCAAACATTCTCATGAGAGCATTACGCCTCCATCAAGGGCATGTTCTTCTCTTCTTCTCTGTCCTCTTCTCTTCTTATCTTCTCTCCTCCTCCTCTCTCTACTCTGGGCTTCACTTCGCTCCTCTTTTCTTCTGTTGTCTGTCTCTTCTCCTCCTCTCTCTTTAGTTTTTCCTCTCTTTTCTCTTCTTTCCTTTTCATCTCTTCCCTTCCTTTTTCCTTCTTCTCTACTTGTCCCTTCTCTTCTCTGGTCCTCTCGTCTCGCCCCTCTTCTTTTCCCCTCTCCTCCTCTCTCCTTTTTTCTTTGAAGGGACTGTTGAAGGCCCGACTCAGAGTGAAATACTTATATTACAAGATGGTGAACAGTGTACAGGCCTTTAGTCACAGATGGACTATTGGGGGTATTTTATATTCTGGGGGGACGGGGACGGGGGGGGAGACAGCTGCTGATTAATTAGAGAAATCAATTGATTGATCAGTTTTGTTGCTTTGTTTATATTTGTTTAACTTTTTTTGCTTTTGAGTGATGGTTTAGAGTGACTTCTCTTTTCCCTGCAATGGTCCAAGAAAACCTCTCCTCCCATCCCATCCCCTCCCCTCCCTCCTGGCTCTGTTGCTGACCACATCTCTCTCTTTCTTTATCCCGCATTACCAGGAGATGATTCTGAAACGAGCGGCCGATATCGCAGAGGCCCTGTACACAACGGTGCCAAGAGGGCACAACCAGCTCTCCAGTCTTGGCAGCGGCTCCGTCCATGCTGGCATGATGTCTGTAAACTCCTTCACTGGGTCGGAGGTCGCGCAAACGGGCAATCAGGGTGAGCAAGCTCAACGGGAAACGGGAGAAGTCTATCATCATGGGAAATGCGGTGCTGATTTATGTGTTGTTTTTTTCTTTTTTGGGATAGATTGTAAATATGAGTAGTGCGATAGGGAAATTTTATTTTTCACGTGGGAAATACAGAGAGGGTGATTTAAGAGCCCGTAGAAAATAAGAAAGAGCTTGAAAAAAATAGAGGAGAGGAAGAGGGGGAGGAGGGTTGGAGATGGCAGCAAGAAACAGGGAAAACTTGAGAGGGGGAACGAAAGAAGACGAAGGGAGTGAAGAATGGTGAAAAAGAGAGTCATGGATGGAGTGCGATGGAGAAATATGAGTGGGTCCTAGGGGTGTGTATATTAGACAGGGGTAGGCCCCTGTCTGACAAAGAGAGATGTGGGTGCAGTCAGTGGTGATTCATCACATGTATCAGGGGATGAAGAGGAAGACCTGCCTCTGGATGCGTCTCAATACTCACAATGAGCTTCCTCTCCTCTTCCTCTGCCCTTCATCCATCTGGACATTTCCTCAGATGTGAAGAAAACAACAGATATCAGCTTTTTGACTTGTGGCCTATTCTGATCTCCATCCCATAGCAGATGAGAACAGGGAATTGGTGGTACCTAATTATAGAAGTGGAGGCTAATACAGGTAGTGAAGTGCGGCCCTTGTTTGCACCAGAGAGTACAAATTCCTGATGTTTAATTCCAGCTGTGGTTATTTTTTCTCCAGTGTCAGCGTGTTTGACCTGAGATATGTATTTATAGTCATCGTTTCATCGTGTCCTCCTTCTGTTCGCCGCCCCTGTATGTAAAGCGGGAGGGAGACAAATGTTCTGTCAGAAATACTGGCTTCATTCTTTATAAATTACAAGAGGGCTGCAGAGGCCTTTTAGTGTTAATTGCCTTATCAATATATGTAATTTTGGTGAGGAGCCACTAAGGTTAAAGGCCACTTTTTTTAAGGGGCTGGATTGTCGACCGACCCCTCTCATATCATTCTTCCTCCGCTCTGTTCATTGCTTTCTCACTCTGCCATATGCTGTTTTTTTTTCTTCTTTTGGCTTATGAGTCCATTAGCCATGTAAGGAAACGAGTATCTGGCAGCGTTGCATGTAGGCTTTCTGGTTTTTTGTTTTGACTGCCATCTGCTATGCCCCTAACACCTATTCTTTCTCTCTCTCTCTCTCTCTCTCTCTCTCTCTCTCTCTCTCTCTCTCTCTCTCTCTCTCTCTCTCTCTCTCTCTCTCTCTCTCTCTTTCCCTGTCCATAGGTTTCAGTAGGAATACAAGCAGTGTGTCCCCTCACGGTTATGTCCCCGGCTCCACCCCCCAGCAGAATAGCTACAGCTCTGTCTCCAATAGCATGAATGGCTACGCTAACTCTGGCATGGCAACCTTGGGCACCTCGCCCAACTTCCTCAATGGATCTGCCGGCAACTCGCCCTATGCTAGTGAGTACATACACCACATCGTAGCTCTGAAAACTAGGTAGGGGTTGACAAAGGCTACATCCATACCACTACGTTTTAAATCATGGATTGGAACTAAAACAATCTGTCCACACAAACGTTTTGGCTCAGTATCAGTTTTAATCCCTATCCATATTGACATGCCTGAAAACACATATAACGTGACATGCAACTCACGTACGCTGGACATATATGTCCCATGCATGTCCCAGTGATGTTTGTTGGAAGGGGGTCGTGATATAGGAGCCTGACTTATCAGCAAAGGCTAGGTCAAAACCGAAAAATACCCAATCATTTAGCATCTCTAAAACTTTGGAATAGTGAAGATGCCATTCTGTCCATAATAGAATGGATTTGTGGAATGGGTGTAGCCACAAATCGAGGCAGGCAAGTTAGACATGAATGAATGAGAGGCTTTTGTACATGAAAGAAGAAGAAAGTCTGATGGTTATTGACACAGGGAGGTGGAAACGAGAAGACAGCACGCAGGGAGAGTCTTTCAGTTCAGCTGGCTCATCTGTTTCTTTAAGAACAGAGTCAAACGCAAATCCTCACTTTATTGGCCAGGGGAGCAGACCACCGAGCACCCCCCCTGACACACACACACACACACACACACACACACACACACACACACACACACACCTCTACATTAAAGACCCTTGATTAAATCAATAAACTAATTGCTAGAGAAGCAATTCCATTTCAGCTCTTTGATTCCTGGGTGTTAACAAGTATTTTAACAGGCTCATCGGCCCCACACAGACACTTTCAATCAATGGCCCCTCGGCCTGCCTTTGTAGGTCCAATTTTCATTAATTGATTAGTTAGGCCCCTTCATAAATGGATTATGACTTTATTGCGAGGATTTGTCAGGAAGAGCCATAAAGGCTAAGTGTTGGATAATAACAACAATAAAGGCAGAAGCAGATATCAGAGGGCAGGTGAAATACGACTCGGCTGATTGTAAAATCACTGAGGGGGAAAATGCTCTTAGTGTATTAGCAGACAAAAGACAAACCCGGGAGGGAATGGTCGGGAGGCTGTCAGGAGGAGAAGGGGTTTGGGCTGTGAAGATAACCTGTGGTCGAGTCTCATTTTTGCAACTTAGAAAGGAAATCCAGCTCACAGCTATTGTATATTAATATTAATCATAAGAATCCAAATATTTAATGAAATAAACGTTTATATTAAATGCTGTTTTGGTGTGTAATCTCACATCATTTAATCCAGAGCTCTAGTAATGAAATTAATCTGATCATTTCAAAGATTTAATTCCTGGACACACCAGCTTGAAAACACTAAAAGTGTGTGGTGACCCGCAGAGTTCATCTCTGGTGAACTTTAAGACAAAGGATTAAGCCGTTGACCAATAGCAATTGGTCTTGACAGTGTCACTGGAGAGTCCTAAATGGAGGAGGTTATTAGCTGAGTGTTGCCATCCAGTTAAATTCAACCTCCTTGTTAGCGTTACTTCTCTACAAACACAGGGGTTACAGAAAATCATGTAATTGTTCTGTACCCGGTCTTACCTTCCTGCTAGCAACAAAGCTAATGAGGTTTCTTAAGCTAAATGACAGTTAGCTTGCAATTCGCAATCACATTAGCATAAAGCTTCTTCCTTTTATCTTTCAAAGCTGATTAGAATGAAATTCGATCCAAACCGGAGAATAAAGTGTCAGCAGTGATGAAATATCTCAGCTCAGAGAAAATTCAAAGACTCTCAGATATACACGCTGTGTCCTAGGTCAGGAAAGGCATAGTCTACACAGCCCACATAGGCACACGCCAAACCCTAGTGAAAGTCATGTCTACCAAGGATTGCATCGTATTGAAACCTGATAATAACATTTAAAAGTTTACTCTTTAGGTGTATTAGTCACATTGTTTCCCGCATAAATTTCTTTAAAAAAAAATGTTCGTCAACAACGCGCGATAAATGATGGGATAGGTGGGCGTGAGAAAGATCCACATGTTGAAGCCTTTATTGCTTGGCGATTAAAGGATTCATTTGTCGGTCACGTTTGAACAAGCTTTCATAATTGGGAAAGCCATGTCGGGCTGCTGTGATGCAATTGCTCTTCAATTGCATCCACTGAAGGAGAAGGCTCCTTAATTTGACAGAGGTACTGTAATTATTTGTAGTATATTGAGCTTAACCTTTAGCAGTTAACTCGCTAGCTAATAATTCACCAACTAATCAAGCCCTAGAAACCCTGTCAGCTTCTACAACAAAATATGCTCCTAAAACAACAGATGAAGGGCTCAGCCATATGACCAATATCTTGTATCCGCAGACAAAAGCCTCTTACCACGTCTGAGTTTAGAGTTTGTTTAAAGCCGTCGACCGTCTCGGTATCATTCGACATGATTCTTGGTGGAAAGAGAGATTAGTGGTTGTTGAGTCTATTGTGGGAGCCTGTCCATGGTTTTGTGTCAGACTTCTCACACGCAAACTTCGTCCATTCAGCCATCTTATGTGGTGGAACATAAAGCAACTTCCAATTTATGGAAAACATTGCAGTTAAAAGCTCATTGTATTTGCAACACAACAAAATAAACAATAGAGCATAATATGAAACAATATATACATTCACACAGTCCAATATGAACACAGAGAAGCATCTAGTGACCAGGCAGCAGACACCATGTACTATCAGCACATTTGTTGTATTTACTGTTTATAACTGGTTCTGGAAACACATTATGGGTACAGCCCCCTGAGTTTGCGTGGAGATGTTTATCAAGTTGTAGTAACCCCTGAGCCGAGGATGAGTCATCAAAACCGACTGATCAAAGGGAAAGAAAATGCTCCGAGCTGTTTTCAGTGCTAGCTAAACACATTTTTGTCTTAGCTATGGAATATCTCCCTGCCAGGTGATTTTACTTATTAACTCAAAAAGAAAAAAGTCCCAGTTTAATGATCTGAGTCCAAAATATTATCCCTCCTACCATTGTCCATTGACCAGTCCCTTTCTGTTCATCCCGTCTTCCTGTCCTCTGCCCACGGTCCTCTCTCTAACCCCGTCTTACCCCCTCTCCGTCTTCACCCTTCCTGCCTGTCCTTCCCTGACATGCTCCCTCTGACCCCCCCTTAATCCCCTACCCCCCCATTGCCACCCGTCTCTCTCTTCTCTCAGTCGTCCCATCAAGCCCCACCATGGCCTCATCGACGAGCCTGCCCTCCAACTGCAGTAGCTCCTCCGGCATCTTCTCCTTCTCCCCGGCCAACATGGTGTCTGCAGCCGTCAAGCAGAAGAGCGCCTTCGCCCCTGTCGTTCGACCCCAGAACTCCCCCCCGCCCACGTGCAATAGCTCTAATGCTAACGGCCTGCAAGGTAAGATGTCAAAAACAAAAAGCCACCAGGCATTTATTTACATATTTAATACAATTTTAGCTGCTTATGTGGAAGAGATTGTAGTATATGTACTGAAAAAGTCAGGCTAGTTACTCAGAAACTTTCACTCTCCTGCTTTAATCCTGCTTTTCTCCTCCTTATGATAATAATAACTCACTTTTACCCCCCCCCCCCCACTTCTTTCTCCGATCCTCCTTTTCTCCCTCCTCTTCACTCCCTCTTTTTCCTTTTCTTTCCCCTCCTTGAACCCTCCATTCTCCTTCCTCATTGTAGATCAGTCTTTTGTGGACTCTAGCAAGTACTCATCAGCCAGCTCTCTGCAGGGCCTGGCCTTCTCCTGAAGTATGTTATCCCTCGCTCTGGCTCTTCTCTTTTTTCTCCCGTTCTTTCCACCGCACACTATCCCACCGCTCGTTTCTTTTTGCGAACACCAGCTCATCCTGCCCTACCCTTCCTTCTCTTTTCTGTTTTTATTTGTCGCTCTCGACTCGTCAGAGAGGGACAGCATGCCACACCATATGTGTTCCATTTCCTGTTTTCGCTTCCTGCTTCCTGCCTGCGCTTTCAGTGGGTGTCTCTATGAGGAGGAGGTGGTGGTGCCGGGGGAGGGTTGGGGCCTGTTGCGCCACCACAGGTCATTCTGTTTTCTCCCATTTCCATTCGAATGCAGCGCGGGGTCTGTTCGTCTAGGCAGGATGTTGTATGGTGTTGAGATCCTGAGAGAGAGAAATGATGGATGGGAATCTTTATCAGAGCCCCAAGCTAAGCACTTCCTCACTTCCTCTGTCGGCGTTGATGAGCGCTGACCATGGTGACCCAGGGGCTAGTGGCCACTGTGTGCTGATCACGCTAACACACTGACACACACACACACACACACACACACACACACTATTCTGTTAATCCCAGCAAACCGGAGACACTTAGGAAATAACCAGGGAATTAGTGGATTGAAGAGAGGGAGGGATCAATAGGCAGCCAATATGTTATATGAAAAATTCCTCCCTGTGATGGCTTCGGTGTAAAAATGGGGGGAAGGGAGAGGGGGAGGCGGCAGTGAGGAGGTGAGAGTAGGAGCTATATTGGCACGGCGGAGCACGATATAAGAAGTCAGGAATGTTAATAAAGCTCCCCGCGAAAGGCCCGCAGATTCCATTTCCATCTCCGAGCATCGAGCGGGATTTCATCACCTCGGTCATTCCACGTCACCGCCATGCTCTCTCCCTCGTGTCTGATTTACGGCCGGCGATTGCACGACGGCCTCTCACGCTGTAACTGCTAACAATTAACAGAGGGAGCTCTCGCATGAAGCTCATTCAGAAAGCCCCGCGAAGAGTTGAATCATGTCGTCGGCGCGAGTCAAGTTTGTGGCGCGGCCAAGGGAAAATGTTTTGATTTTCGGGGGCCACCGAATGAAGAGATAATGAGGGAGAGTCGTCTTTGTTCGCCAGATGCTGGAGCACATTGCTGTTATGTGACTGTTGTGATGACAGATGAAACCCAGCAATCACATGACTGACCCCTCTCTCTCTCTCTCTCTCTCTCTCTCTCTCTCTCTCTGTTTCGTTTTTTCCTCCCATTTCTCTTCCTCCCCCCCCCTCTTTTCCCACAAAGCAGCGATTCCCGGGATGATCGTTCCACCCATGTAGAGGAATCTGGGATGGCTGGAGATTTGGGATTTTTTTTTTTTTAAAGAGGAAAAGACACAGTAGCAGAGTCTGGCGAGTCTCTGCCATGCTCCGGAGCTGAACTGAAGGAAGTCAAGATAAGACGCCAGGACTCTGTTAAACTCAGGCCTTTCCATTGGGATTTCATCTGAAGGGATAAGGGGGAAAAAAGAAGGAACAGTCCGAACCTTTGTGATGTTATTTTCCTCTTGGTTGAATTAGTGTAGCTTCTCTGACATGGCCTCTCGTGGAGTGTGTAGAGACTGATAGTTTGCCCACAGTGTGACACTGACCTCATGAAAAGAGCATTTATTTATCTTTATGTTTATGCCTGTAAGGTTTGGCTTCGATTAGCGGAGGCCCCCCCCCCACACACACACACACCAACGTCTCGCAATCCATAGCTCGCACAAACAACAACAAAGTGTCGGTTTGGCCGTGGAGTTTACCTAACCTCTGTCACAATAGAAGATGCTTTCCTTAGCTCAGCTGGCTTTTCTGAAAACCACCAAGCAGCCCGCCGGCCAAATGGAGCAAAGGTCGAGAACACAGAAAAAAGGCAAAGAAATACAAACACGAGCAAAATCATAAACCCCTTAATTTTGCTGCTAATTTTCCCACACAACTAAAAGTGGTGTATCAAAATCTCCCTGTGCTATATTTTAAGATCAGAAACCATGCCTCTCTTTCTCTCTTTTCTTTTTTTCTCATTTAGTTTGTTTGTTTGACTTTTAATTAAAAAAAAAACTGTGAGGATTGAGCTGTTTGCAATATGCTTTTTCTGCTTGGCGTGTGAAGATTTAGCCAAAATTGACGTTTTGTCGGAGGTTTTAGCGAAAGACTTGAAAAGCCAGAGGATGTGTGAGTCCAGCCAGCACTGTACTGAAGGAGTCTAGCAAATATCAGATTAGAATAAATGCGTGATTATATGTGATATATTTTTGTACATAAAAAAAAAACCAATGTTGAATTTTTCATTTGACATTGAGTTTTCTTTTTTGTTTTTGCGATAGGTATAGTTTGAAATGTAAACATTAAATGTCTTAAGGCAGCTTCTCAATGCAGAAGATAGATTTACTGTGTGTTGTCAATATCTCATCTGCGAAACATGAGAAACATGGATTTGGATACAAAAAAGGGGATTCCTGTAAAATATCCTATAAATAATGTATTTATCCCTTGTATTTGTACATTGCCTCTCACCCCCCTCTGTTTAGTTGTGTTGTGTAAGTTTAATACAGTAAGTGAACATATTTCACAGTGTTTTGTTTCATTATTACTGTTGTCCCCCACTATTTAAATGTGACTTTTTTTTTTTATTCTTTTTTTTCTTGTTTTCGTTTTGTATGTTGTTTTGCATCGGTATACCATGCTTTCATTTGTTGATTTAAAACATGCCATTGTCTATTTTTGTATTATTTGTAAGTTAATAAAAAACAATTTCATTTTTTTCCTTTTGAAAATGTTTATTGTACGGCAACAAAGTAGCATCTTATTCAGAGTATTTGGTTGAAGTAGATTTTTTAAGAATATATACACACATTAATATATACTGTAAATCTATATCTTTTTTGTTTGAGGCTTTCAGATTGATACTGTTCTTGAACTGATAATATGCATGGGTTCTTCTCTTGAGTGACACTTTCGTTTTCTGTGCGTGGAAAAACCAAGAGAAGGAAGAAATTGCTCTGTGTTTTTTCTTTCTTTGTTTTTCCTCTTCTTTTCTCCCTCCTCTGTTCTTTCTTTTCCTATGTTATTTATGCCTGCTTACATACTGTATCTATATACTCTTTCTTTTCTTTTCTGTCACTGTAATCTTTACCAGCAGTCTAGATGCCTTAACAATGCAAACCCATTCTTCATTCAATCACGTGTACAGTTTTCTACCCTCACCACAATTGTCTATTGCCACAGAGGAATTCATGGGAACTTGGGGACAAAGCACAAACCCACTCCGTTTGGTGGTGAAGCCAGACTAGAATACAAAGAGCCATAATTCAACAATCACACACACCCTGATGTACTATAATACTACAGCGATGGCATGCTTTGAAGGACAGTCAGCGCTGAGAGGCCTCTCTCAGCTGTGCTCATTGCACTGAAGTGTTCACACAAACACTTTATCTTTTTGTTGTAGCGATTAAATATATCATTTCTTTTTCGATTAATGAAATAAGTTAAACAGCATGGTGGTGATATTTCTAGTTAACCACAGGATCACGACCGAGCGACGACACTGAGCTGTTTTATTGTAGTACAAAGGGGCGCACAGTGAAGACGAGCACTGTCACAGCACAATTTTACTCTCACACATGGAGTCGTACAGGTCCGACTCCAGTATCTGACAGTCGATCCCCCCGGTCCTCTCCTCTCCCTGTTTCAGCCTTTTGGACAATACAGCTTCATTACAAGCCAAACAGAACAAGAACGAGTGAGGAGGCATGAAACGGAGCTCTTTGGCCCCTCGGCCATTTCTGTAGTCTTTTTCTTTGTGTGTCTTCAAGCTGTTGCTGGACAGAGAATAGGGCTTTTCACTCTGCTTTTCTTTTCTAGAGTCTGGTTTTGTTAAGTGGGTAGAGAGGAGCGTTTTAACAGAGGCGCCTGCTGACAGACGAGTGTTTTTCAGGCACTTGGGTGCCTGCGCTGGCCTGGGCCGGGGCAGGAGGGGCCGCACCATATCTGTTTCAAATGAACGACAGAGGTCTGTTGTATACAATGGTTGCTTTGTAAGCAAAGTTCCATCCCGATTATAAATATTGGTAATGGGTGACAAAGTTTTGTATTTAGGTAACAAACAAACAAAAAAGATGCAAACCAAATAGCTGGTGTCTATTTTTTCCTCTGTTTTGTCTTTGACTGCAAATACACTGAACAGCTCTATGATATAAGGGAAGAAAAAAATCTACTGTATAGATTGTTATTGTTTTTGATGAAAAATGAGCTGTAAGATAACTTTTGGACTCACAATGTTGAATTAAAGTTACCTCTTGTCTGTGACCTATGTTGTTATTTTGTTATTTTAAAATATTATTAACATACGTTTCTGATTTGAGTTACAGCAACTTCATTATTTGCTTATATAGTATTTACTATACTTTAATGCATTGTAGATTTAATTTTGAACATTGACATTTCTTCCAGTCAGTCTAAACTCAATAATCTATAATCTCAACATGAAAAGACATATTACCAACATATAGAAACTTAAAAGCTCATATTTATAAAAAAAAAACATTCAGACCCTTTACTATGGTGCTCCACATTGTCGTCACCTACATCATGTTTGCTTTAATTATCCATAAGCAATGAAGCTATGAAGTGCAAGGAACAAGACATAGATCAGGACAAAGGTGTAAAACCATGTTTAAAGCTCTGAGTGTTTCAACAGTGGCCTCAATAACCCAAACTGAAGGATTTTCAAACCGGGAGTCTTCTTAAAGTTAACTGTCCCACTGAAATGGATAAAGGTAATAGAGAGGTGACCAACAAACCAGCTGTCACTCTAACAGAGACGTCCTCTGCAGCGACTGGACAACTTGCCGAAAGGACAATAGTCTCAGCAGCGCTCCATCAATCAGGACTTTATGGTAGAGCGGCTGGACGGAAGCCACACTGAGTAAAAGGCAGTTGACAGGACACTTGTAGTCTTCCTGACAGAAATGAAATGATTTTGAAAGGATGAAGGAAAATGATTCAAAACAAAAAAAAACTGCAAACATGCCAGGTACTACATCACCTGGCTAATATGATGTGCACTGTAAAGCATGGAGGCAGCATCGTCATATGAGGGGGGTTTCAGCTGCAGGGAGACCGGTCAGAACTGAGGGAAGGATGAATGCAGCCACAAATAGAGAGGTCCTTGAAAAAATCATGCAGACTGCAATTGTTCACCTTAAGAAGAATACAGCCGAGACAATGGTGGAGTTGCTCCGTCTCTCACTGTCCCCGAATGATACAGTCAAAGGTCAAATTTAAACCCCGGAGAACATCTGCAGGGAGACGTGAAGATGGCAGCTCACCAACATTTCTCATCCAATCTGAAGGAGCTCGAGAGGATTTGCCATGAAGAATAGGGTAAGCCGCCCAAATCCAGGTGTGCAAAGCCCGTTGAGACTTTAGCCAAGAGGACTTGAAGCTGTATCTGCTGCTGAAGGAGCTTCTACAAAGTCTTTGAATTATGGGAATGAATTATTTTGTGAGTTGGTCAGAACAGTTTGTCAGAACAGGTCATTAAGTGCAACCTTCATGGGCAAATATCGGAATTTCATCCTTTAAAATGAAATCTACAACGCGATAAAATGTACAAAGGGCAACAGGGGGTCTGAATATATTTCTGAAGCCGCTGTGCGGAGACCAGTGAGGATTTGTGGTGTTTATTCTCTTGCTTGACTGAAAATGTCACTGGCTCATATAGCTGACGGGCTGCTGACTGAGAATAAGAGGAGGCCTGGCTGAGAGTAATTCCACAGGTCAGAGACACAGGCCTGCGTTACCCCCCACCCCCCCCCCCCCCAGGCTCCTTCCTCTAATGAATCTAATTCATTAATGCATTACTGATGGCATGGTGAACATGGTTAGCCTGACAAGTTTCCTCCTAAACATATTAGTTAATGATGATTCCAAGGTTATTAATTGCGAACGCACCAGCCCACCAATAATTGAGTCATCATTTGCATACCCGGTCATCAGCAGAAAATTAATTTATTTTTTATTTTTTTGCATATCTAATTTGGAGGGGCCGCGATTGGATTAGCAGGAGACAACAGCGGATCCCGGGTTTCTGCTGACCTCGACGTGTTCCAGGGTCTCCACGGTGACTGGAGGCTTCCGTAACGCCGGGGGGGGGGGGGGGGAGAGAGAGAGACGACCTGGAAGCACTGATGAGTTAAGGGCTCGTAAACACCGTGCAGGCTTGTGTGTGTGTGTGTGTGTGTGTGTGTGTGTGTGTGTGTGTGTGTGTGTGTGTGTGTGTGTGTGTGCGTGTGTGCGTGTGTTTGCCTGCTTAATTGCCCAAAGGTTCACAACTGCAGAGGGCTGTTTATTTTTTATTTTTTTCCTCCCATATATCTAATAACGGAGCTGATAGTTGCTGACAAACAGTAAAGAGGGTTGGGGCGTGCACAATTTAGCAGTAAGAGGTGGGATATTGAATTATGGAGGTTACACTCTCAGTGCAGGGGAGAACGAGTCCTGGAGCCTAATGTTTTTGATTAGCGAGCCAAACAGTGTTGCAGTGCACAGCTGCAGGGATTCGCAACCCCCCCCCCACAACCCCAAACGCAGTTTGTACTTTTAACACACATGCACACACTCATAAATCATAAATACACATAGACAAAAGGTGAAGCCATTTTGCTCTTTATTTCCAGCAGCTTTTCAGGCCCAGATAGACTGGTCAGTGTGGGAGGAGGACAATAGGAGTGGAAAGGCCGAGGGCAGCGCGGAGCTGGCGGACCTCAGCCCTCTGGAGACATAACATTAAAGACGCTATTCCTGGAGAACCGCTCCTCCAGATAGAGGCGGCAGAGCCTTCGCACATCAAGAGAGGTGCTGTTCAGGAGCTTCTGTGCTACTAGTTGCCTAATGAAATATATTAATGTGCACGCTGTATTCCTTGCTCTCCCACTCCTCTTCGTCGTTCTCCCTTCCTCCCTCACGTTGGACACATGAAGGGAGGAAGAGCGGAGAGGCGTGTTTGAAAGAAAAACAGGAGTCCCCATGGGGATCCCGGATAAAGAAAGAGAAGGAAAGAAATAGAAAGAGGAGAGGAATGCTGAGTGTGAGTGAGTTTGGGAGGGGGGGGGGGGGGGGGTATTCAGAATGGAGGCAGACCTAGACAGTGAACAAAAGACGAGGAGAAAGAGGAATGAATATTAATAATATTCAGTGCAGGAAAATAGTCACAATGGACATCATGAAGAGACGTAGAGAGGCAACGGGAAGCAAGTTCCTGGCCCTACTGTAATGAATGTGTGTTTCCAGATGCACACGAGCTGCATGTTCCGCATCTGCGTGTGCACGAACACGCCTGCCGGTAGAAGACAGAGCATATCTGAGTGCAGGCAGTGTATGAGTGTGCACTAACATCCCAGGCTGCACGCTGGCGCTCGTACGGCGGCTGTGTGGGTCGTTTCCCACAGTAATTATCCCGGTGACTGTGGGTGTCTGTCTATGATCTGTGTGGTATACCTGTCAGAGGCGGCCCGGCAGAGCCCGTGCTTTATATTCCCCTGTAATTGCTGCCGCTAATTTACTGTGTGCGCTGGCCTAATGAGTAGGGAGGTGAGGGGCTGGGGTATGTAATGGATGTTAGGGAGATAGGGATAGAGAGATGGATTTCACCACTGAGAGAGAGAGAGAGAGAGAGAGAGAGAGAGAGAGAGAGAGAGAGAGAGAGAGAGAGAGAGAGAGAGAGAGAGAGAGAGAGAGAGAGAGAGGGGAGGAGGCCGGTGAACTGTGTGTGTTAAGCAAGCATGTAGAACACTTATCTTTATTGTTCTACTAAAATGAAAAAAAGAAAAAACAAAAGATACGCTATTTGCCCCTCCTTCTCCTCCTCCTCTCCCCCCTCCCTCTCTCTTTCTCTCTCTTTCTCTCTCACTGTCCCCCCCCCCCCCCCGTCCTCCTCCCCTCAGCTGATGTTACAGTGGCGACTGCATCGGGCGCATTAGACAACCTTTTTGTTATGTTGATTAATGGTAAAAGCAAATCCATAAATAATATGGATTATTTATTCCATTTATTCACATGCTAATTAGAGCCAGGAAGCAGATACCTCAGAGAGATTTTATTATTCCCCCCCCCCCCCCCCTCATCATCTGTTCCAGTGCGAGCAGACAGACCGACTGACATTGAGACAGTCACATATTAATGTCATTCACACTTTGAAGCACCAACGGTATCTTGTGATGGGGACACGTCCACCCTTCATTTCTCCCTAATGAGGTCACTATAGAGGCCAGTGGTTGCTGAACGCACACACACACACACACACACACACACACACACACACACACAAGCTCACACACGCACACACCCTGTGTTTGTATATACACACACTCTACCTCGCTGCGCAGTCTTGGATTGACGGGGTCGTCTTTGATTGATGCACCATGGTTCCTCCACATGTTCTACAGCTCACTCATTTAATTATGTTTTCCAAGCATCATTAAGTACCATTATATTCTATCATATTCTAATGAGAGAGGTGGCCGGTCGCAGGACAAGCTAATTGGTGATTAATGTTGTGTATCAGTGAGAGACAACGCAAGATTGGCCATTTAATGGCACAACACTGTATTTAAGTGCTGAATGTGTAAAAACACAAACAGAGAGGAGGGGGGGGGGGGGGTGGAATTAGTAGAAGTCGGGATTGAAATCAGAACAGATATCAGGTTCTTAAAGGTCTAATCTCCTACTCGTACCTCTTCACACACACACACACAAACACACACACACGCACACTCACACGTAACCACACACACACACACACACATTCACACGTAACCACACACACACACACACACACACACGCACACACACATACACGTACACACACACTTTATTATTGTGAACTGTTCACCTATTAGTTGGATAACATACCCTTTGTGAGTCTAACCTGCTCCTCCAGTTTAAGCACTAGCTCAGTATTGATGCACTGCGTCACAGTTACGCACATGAGCGCAAACACTCATACATAACAGTTAACCTTAACAAGGACCTCAGAAATGGCATTGTGCTTAATTATGACCAGCCATTGGTCCACGGGTGGTCTAGTGGTCCTTGTTTATGCTGGAAAAGGTTCTAAAGAGGTAACAACATGAGTACACACACACACACACAAACAATCACACACTCCATGCATTATTCTGAATTGTTCCCCTCTTAGCTGCATTACACACACTTACTCAGATAATGCGGGGAGCCTTCTCGGCAGACATAACTCACCTGCTCCTCCAGATTAACCACTAACTCAGTATTGATGCACTGCTTTACAGGTACGCACATGAGAGCGCGCACACATACACACACACACACACACACAAACATCCTCATCTGATATTGACATGTCGGGCTGCTGTAGGTGTTTCCATTTAAGGTCAGTCGATCGCCTTAAGTATGTAATGTTAGGAGGGGGGTCCGTAAACATGTCAAATTAGCATTAATGAATGACCAGGCACCGGCTGGGGGAACTGTCAGGGTGCACGCCCAGGACAATACATTACCCTGAGTTATCCTAGTCTGCCCTCCTCTAATACAGACACACATTCTCACTGGCCGAGCAGACACGGGGTGTAAACTAATGGGTTCCATTCACTGGTCACACACTCTGCTTTAATGGCCCGTGAGACTGATTGGTGTCCAAGAGATGAAAATAAAAAATAAGACTTGAAACAAGCACGAGGCAAAACCAGTATTGGAAGTTCAAGGGTAAAAAAGGTTTGGGTGGGAAAGTTGAAGGATTGACCGACACACCCAGTGTGATAGAAAAAAAATAAAAGGAGGAAAAAATTTATGAAAATAGATAGAGAGACAGATAGAGGACGAAGCTATGAGGGAGAGAAAACAAACCAGGGTATTTATTTTGTTTCGTCTCAGTGTTGAAACAGGAAAAGGACCTCTGGTTTAATAAACCTTGAATCCTTTCACAGAGGGTTTGTATGTTATTCTTCGGAGAAACAGATATGTGGCGAGGGAAGGGGGAGACAGACAGAACGAGAAGCAGAGAGCAGCAGGAGGAGGAGGAGGAGGAGGAGAGGGGAAAAAACGAGATGCTCTGCAACCATATGAATTTGGCTCTCCCTCTCTAACACACACACACACATGTACATCCACACACACACACACACACACACACACACACACACACACACACACACACACACACACACACACACACCTCAGCCCACTTCCAGGCTGTATGTTAGTTTTGGGTTGGGACTGTGTGGGATGAAGGGGGCGAGGGGGTGCACGTCCTGAGAGAGAAAGAGCATAAACGAGAAGTAAAAGATCTACTTTCCATCTGTAACTGATTAAATCCTTCTCCTCCTCTTATTCTCCTCCTCCGTGTTTGACAGTTTGAGAAAATGACTCTGTAACGTATTCACCCGGCACAGAGGAATCTTTAGCTCCACCACAACAATGCACGTCGGCTGTGTCAGATGTGTGCTGCACACATCTGCACAATGAGACTGTCCACTTGAATTCCCGCCTTGTTTTTACTGTGCACGCTGCGAATATAGTGATAAATAAACACATGCACAGACATGAACCTACTGTCTTTGCTACGTTGTCTCCTTATCCCTGCCTCCCCCCTTCTCTCTCTCTCTCTCCCCCTCTCTCCCTCTTTCCCCCCCTCTCTCCTTCCTGTAACAAAGGTTACATTGATCATGTTTCTAAAAGAGACTCTGTATTTCCACACGGCCCGGCCTCCGATATGTTTTTCTTGGCAGGTCCCGCTTCTACTTTTGTCATTCACTCAGCATATTTTAACAAATTAGAAACATTAGAAACCAGGAATCACGGCAATGTTTTGGTTTGGTTTTCGAAACTCTTACAGTCCCCACAATTATATTTCAAAACATGAGCGAATTGTTTGACAGCCGAGCGGAATAGAACCCTAAAACAACTTTTCCATTAGAAACACATGCTTTCGCAATTAGAACCCGGCATTATGTTAATGTATGTTTGCGCTGGTTCATTTGTTGTCCTGTGAACGGTGACGCCGCCGTGAGAGAGCGTGTGTGAGCGAGTGCGCGCTCACGTATGTGCTTATATACGTGTGAGGGTGTGTGAGTGACTGTGTGGTTGCCTCTGTATGTGTGTGTGTAAGGGACAAAGGGACACAGTGCTCCACATAACAGCGTTACAGATGGCTGTTGTGAGTGGTTGTGACAGTGAAAGCGAGTGAGTTCCCACTCCATACAGATGTACTCTGAGTGACCTTACAAACACAGTGGAACTAAAACAGGGCCCCTACCTCGCGCGCTCTCTCTGGCACACACTGTCAATTCTCACTCAGCCCTTGCGGGCCACTAAAAGTTGTTTCCTGAGCCAGGAATACATCAAGGGCCAAGAATATATAAGCAGGGAGCAGAGATGCATAGCTATGGTCCAGGAAAGCATAACTTGGACTAAGTAAATATTGGACTGAAGGATTAGTAGCTTTTGCCACCTATAAAAGCAAGACAGGTATGCCAGGCCGAGTTAACGACCACATGCTCTGACTTTACCCTGGATTGTTTTACCTTTAGGAGCTGCGGTGGACAAAGAGGACATTTCAACAAGTTGACTTTATGGAGGAAAAGGGGGAAAAACTAGAAATTACTTTTGTGCAACAATCAACCCCTTCCTCTCACT